>NC_134842.1:62527736-63168418 GCF_965363235.1 Mytilus galloprovincialis | reverse complement strand
TTGACTATCGTTTATGGTTTCGTGTATCTATTGTTTCATATCCATCTGCTGGAAAGCTTTTGATTGGCCGAAAGTAACACGCCGTTAAGAAATCCGAATAAAGATTACTTAATAACCATTTTATTCAAATAATATTGAATGTGTAGTTTGTTAAATGAAAAAGTAAACACTATGTGGACATTTATAAACGGAATAAGGAAAAGACGACACATACATCGACACCATCATACGATTATATACACTAATATAGAGGCGTAATCGACTCTCTTTATATTCATAATATTATACAGCTGGTGTTCATAGCTTCCTGGTGGAACTATTATATATAGCTTCGTAGTCAGTGCTTTTGAACTGACATACTTTATAATATCCGTTATAAAATATTGTCAGTTAATACACTTAGAAATCATAAAGAATCTAAGGTTTCCACTCCCTGAGGCAAAGTTGATTTTAGAAGAGTTTCGCAATTTGAAGGTCGTTTTGGTCATATAGCTCCTTTAACTATTTCGACTTTGAACGTGCAGGTAAATCCAGATAAGAGATTCGGACACATTAAATCTATAAAGTGTAATTTTTATTTTTTCCGTATGACCCAAATGATTCCTCCACGATTTTTCACTGTGTGATTGTTCGCTAGAGATGTCTACATGTTTTATATTTGTTTGGTAAGTTTTTGCTTTTTTGTCTTTCGTTTTGTTTTAAAACTGCACATGTATGTCTGCTCTGTGGTGTGAACATAATTATACATATTAGGGTTTTCCTTTCTTATTACGATCCTGCAGGTCGATTTAGTTTTGCATCAGGGTAAACGAAGGCTGATAACTGAATACTTCTTTAACGAAGAGATCACTGACAAAAGGAGATGGGGTCTTTTTCTGTTAAATATTTTCTGTTGAAATAGAAAAGGAAAAAATCTGACGTACTCGTACATATATCATCAAAAGTTTAAATCGATGTCATTGATATTCATATCTTTTATGATTTTATATTTATCTATTGTTTAATATCCACCTAGTGGAACGTTTTTGATAGTTGAAGGTATAACACCGTTAAAATATTCTTTTGAACACAAAACAACAAAGATGTACTAAATAACCATTTTTCAAACAATATTGCGTTGTTTATAAAATTAAATAGTCGATTAAATGTGAAATGATTTTTATTTTTATTCATGTGAGTTTTTATATGAAGATGATCTTCATACCTTTCCTTGAGAAGAACTATTGTATTTGTTTCGATATTTTTTGTCCCCTCACTTTTATTGCCGACATGTCCTCTAACTTGGCAAGTTGTCGATAATAACATTAACGGTATCACTTTTCCTGCACCAGATGCGCATTTCGTTTCGATAATACATGTCTCTTCAGTGATGCTCGTGGCCAAAATATTTGAAACCCAAAGCTTATATAAAAGATGAAGAGCTATAATTCAAAAGGTCCAAAAAGTATAGCCAAATCCTTGACAGGAATCAGAGCTGTGATATTTGTTATATTTATTGAACTGGTATTGTTCGTTGCAACCTTAACCACGTTAACAGAGGCCTGTTTAACCGATTACTAAACGTTTCCATTTCTTTCGTTACATGAATACCAAATCAAATATTTATGTGTGAATAAAAACAAATCTAATAATCATCACTTGTAAATCTTTCACTTTGTACGTTTCTTTTTGCACTGTATGCGAAACTTTAAAATCAGCAATTCAACAGATTCGAGGTCATGTTCTAAACTTTGAACTTTGTTTGTTAATGCACATTTTTGGCCAAATTGTTACCACTTGACATAACGCCAATTGCTGGCTATATATAGAAACATTCTACCCTAAAAAAAAAAAAAACTTGTTGGAAATGTTCACTTCTTTTATCATATAGTAGGATTTTTAGATCCATGATCCATGACCCGCAACTTTAAAGTCAAAATTATGATTTAAGACCAATTTGACTTTCTTGACATAAACATTTAAAGAATGATAAGAAATAACGGACATAAAATACTTGACATGTTTGAGCAAAATTAGTAACGACGAAACCACAAAATCAAAAAGTTACGACTAAACAACAGCATTTAATTATATCATAGATACCACCATTAAATTTGTGTAAATAACGCACGTTTCTTAAAAAAACCCATCACCACTGACACATGTGACAATCGAAAAAAGAAGGACAAATAAAACAAGCCTTTGAAAATCAATAAGGACCATGATATCCGAAAGGGTACAATAAGCTAATGTACTCTATTCCTGGGGTTGAAAATTATTAGTATTACAACGTACATACAATCATAACGGTTGATAAATTTCCGGACTTTGTAAGCATTTGGACCATACGCGTATACGGACCATATGAGTGTATATACCCGTTTGGTTATTTACGGGCCTGAACAAAATCAATTTGAGTAGAACTTTCACAGTAACTTAAAAGTTTCACAGAAAAGGAACAAATATATAATATGATACAATTTGATTAAAAAAGTAAATTTCGTCACTTTTATCTTCCATTACGTGTCATCGAAAAAAGCATTACAATTGCTCGTGTTCTTTACACACAATTCCTTTAATTTTTTAGGACCAAAATTGTTTCCCTGTTAAATCATGTGCACGTAGGGCGTTTTGACGTAAACATAGCTTCGCGCCTGGAGTTCCTTAAACACAGTTGTTGTTAAGGGGTATACATTTTATAAATACGGAATGCATTGAAAACAATATAGTTGTTCCATTACGGTATTAAACAAAATAGTTTGATTCAATAGAAAAAAATGTCTGAGCAGTATTTTTAGTTTTAGACATATATTTCGATACATAACATATTTCATATTTTTTATGATAATATTTTTTCTTCTATTGATAAATGTTCAAACTCAAATTTCCTTCTAAATATATGGTACTGTGTAATTTTCACCAGTACATTGATCTCATTGACTATCGACTGTATGTGATCAAAACCTGATTTGCACTATATGTAAACCTTGCTTTTTTATCACAGCATGTACTAGAGTTTTGTTGAGGACACGTATACCTCACCAGTGAGTTTAGCTCGATTAGAACACACGATGATGCCAATGATATATAAGTTAAATCTGAAATTTACTAATGAGATACATTACACATGCATGTTCAAAACGATTTATTAATCTGTGACCTTTTATTTAAACGAAAATTAAAAAGAGGAAGTATTAATAAGTTTACTATAGTAAAAATGGTTATTTCCATACAGATTAAAACGTAGTTTCGTTTTAAGCTCAAAAAGGAAGGACATACAAGAATCAAACTTTAAGGGAAACTGACAGGTACTGTTTTTTGTCTATTTTGTGTGGTTTTAATGAACACATAATATTTTATCAAGTGATAAGTTTCGTTTTATAATATTGGACTAAATATTTAAACTCCTTACATGTTTTGTATTAGCTAACACCTCACATTTAACAACATTAGTCTTTTAGTATTCTTATCTTATTATCAATCGATTGTTCCTAATCAAATTTTATATTGACTCACATTATAAAAGAAATGATTGTACTTAGTAACGGAGCTTTGTCAACGTGTTGCAGATGTGTTTATCTTTTAAAGATGGTTTAAATTCGGATTGAGGATGTTGTTGTACTTTCTTTTAGGTAGTTATATCGTAAGAGAGAAATCATATAGATCAATAAACCATAGGTGATTATTTTGGTATTTCATATTAAAGAATGTATAAGTCTTCAATTCCCATATTTTCATTTATGAATATAACAAGCTCAAAATGTGGTATATCAAGGTGAGCGGCGAGTTAACTACCTTAAATGAATTAGATGTCTATATGCATGTCCGTCATAAGGATTGTCAATTTTACAAACTTATTCTACATGTACATTTTTGTAGTATTTTATAGCTTCTTTTTTTTAAGGGTCAACTAATTAAAGCTTACAAACTTAAATTTTTCATCATTTTCTCTTTATATGTTTTTTTACATTCTGTTTTTGAACAAAACAATTTGTTACAAATACTGCACATGTATTTCTATCAAATATGACATTATTTCCACTATTAAACACATTATTACAAAGCCAATCAAATACAATTCAGTCGAACTTGAAAATGAATATATATCAAGTCGTCAAGTGGCTAGATGCACTTATCGCTGGCCAATTGAAGGACATTAAGTATTTTTAAAACTTCTAGACGGAAATAAGGGATGAGTAGTGGAAAATAAATCAAAACGGAATGACTTATTTGAAAAAAAGTTCGATATACTATATACTTCGGTGTATTCAAATATATAAGGTGCTTTTTTGTGTGCCCAGTTTCTAATCAAAATAATTAAAATTAAAAACCAATTGTTCAGAGAACAATTGAAGGTCTTTCCACCAAAAACAATGTATTTTAATATGAAAGTCGTAAAATTAAGTTTAAAATGTCATTTTGATCGTCAAATGATAGCTTATTGTACGCTAATTCCAAAAAATTATGGTTTCTATACAATATGTTTTAAATAAGGGAGATAATTTGTTACTTCCGGTTTAAAAATGTTACTTCCGATAATATTTGAATATTTTAAAAATTGACACTGATTCCAAATCTGGTTCTATATACTTTTATAGTAATAAAGTACAAAAAATAGCTACTTCCGGTTTACACAAGGTCACTTCCGGTTGTTTTTTTCAAGGTTAAATGGTTTGATACCTTTTGCCAAAAGTCTCATGGCTTTATCATGTATACATATGAGGTAAAAGCAAAGGTCAAAATCTAGAACGTCAAATTAAGCTATGACCTTGAGATCAATTTCAAAGTCATAAACCAAGGACCTCAAATCAAAAGACCATAGGTCTTAATTATATTTGGTTAATCTGTTATATCACTTTACGCGTATTTTTAAATACAAGAGGAGAGAAAACTCACTTTAACGTTCAACATACCCTTGCAATCAAAATTAATGTGTTACGACATTTCGCAACAAACAATTTAGTGAAAATAATTTGTCGATATGTTACGCGGTTTCTTGAAATGAGTGAAAATAAGCCAAATTCAAAATTTAGAATATGACCTTGACCTTTGACCTTGACCTAATTTTAATTTTTTGGGACCAAGGACCTCAAATCAAAAGATCCTATGTCTCTATCACTTATGGTTTACAAGATAGAAATGCATATCAATTGTCATTTTGTTTATTTTCTTTAGTTACATCTTCTGACATCAGACTCGGACTTCTCTTGAATTGAATTTTAAATGTACGTATTGTTATGCGTTTACTTTTCTACATTGACTAGAGGTATAGGGGGAGGGTTGAGATCTCATAAACATGTTTAACCCCGCCGCATTTTTGCGCCTGTCCCAAGTCAGGAGCCTCTGGTCTTTGTTAGTCTTGTATTATTTAATTTTAGTTTCTTGTGTACAATTTGGAAATTAGTATGGCGTTCATTATCACTGAACTAGTATATATTTGTTTAGGGGCCAGCTGAAGGACACCTCCAGGTGCGGGAATTTCTCGTTACATTGAAGACCTGTAGGTGACCTTCCGCTGTTGTTTTTTCTATTGTCGGGTTGTTGTCTCTTTGATACATTCCCCATTTCCATTCTCAATTTTATATCACTTATATCAAATGCATAAGGGGAAATAACTCTCATATTGAGCGTTCATATTGCTTCGTTCAAAAAAGGACAAAACACATTTTATAAAATAAATTTGTCGTAATCTTTTACGGTTGCGAAGGAAATAGTGGACACAAGGAAAACAGTGTTTGGGGAGATAACACCTACAAAGAAAAGTATTCCGTTACTCAGGGTAAATTCCAAAAACGCATAAACTGTTATATCATATACCAAATATCTAAGCGACAAAATTAGGCGGAAAAAAAAGATAATAATCAGAAGAAAAACAATAGGTCTTTCCACAGAAAAGTGGAAAGACATAATAAGAAGAAAATTACCTGACAGCTACATTTTATGGCGATGCTAAAATGTTTAATGAAATAAAACAAGATAAGCGTCTTTGACCTATTTTATCTTTTTATTTAGATACTCGCAGATATCTTCTCAGATTCAACGGAAACATTAGAAAACAACCCGAATAGAACAAATAAGTTGGGTTGCTATAACCTAACAACCCGGATGTTAAACCAGTCACCATGGTCTCGAACCAAAGAACATGGATAGAACCAAGGTTCAGAACCAAAAGATCCGTAGCCTAATTGGCGTCAAATCCGTGAATGTGTGACCTGTGCATTAAGGAAGAAAAGCGTCATGATCTTATTTAAAATATTTTGCCAGGAGATCGCAGTTTGAAAAATTTGGTAAACCTTTCTCAATACTTTAGATTACTACGAACTTTATTTGTTGTGTTCATACGTTTTGACTCGATCGTCATTTGTGAAAACGAACGCGCATCTGGCATACGAAATCGTAGTCCTTGTATCTATTATGATTTGGTTTAGATATGCAAATACATTTGCTAATTTTCGTTGGGATGCACAAATTCAACGTACAAACGTTTAACAATAGTAAATACGAAATAAATAAAACATGGAATCATGCAGTAGGTCGAATTATATTTGTAAAGAGTGCTGAGGTGTTTTCCTATATTACATCTCTAGGTCAATATCGCTCCTGGTGTACTATCAGTGATTCCATTAACTCATAGTCAGCACTGATGTGCTGACATGATTCATAACAAACGTATCTAAAATTGTCCGTTTACACATTTAGAAATTATATAGAAACCAAAGTTTCAAGACTGTCGTGTAAACCTGATCACGGAAAGATTTAGTTAACGTTTATGTCCTTTTCATCATATATGAAGCTCTTTAACTGGTTCAGTTTCTTTACATCACTGGCTTTAAAATATCTGGTTTTCAGCAACAAAGTTTAATCACGAAAAGGGCTTCATACGCATGAAAATTGTAACTCGTTGATTTGATTTTTTCACAACGATCCAACAATATCCTCCATGTTTTTGTAATGTGTGCTTTTACCTTAGAAATGCATATGTTATCAAAAGGTTTTAGGTCACACAGGTATATCCTTTATTTTTATGCAAACAAACTGGATGTAAAAACATTAAAGATCTTAATTGTGAAAATGTGACCACAAATTGATCAGTTAAAGGTTCACAATGATGAATTGACAATATTTACTAACAACAATTACTAGTATTACAATAATGTATGTAAAAAATTTGTGCACAAAAACAAATTGTACATCGATAGTAGTATTAGACCCGACCCAGGCATGACTGGATATCTATATATATATATAAAAGTGATATACATTTTCATTTAACGAGAGTTATAAGATTAACAAAGATATTACAAGAGATTATCAGCACTTTTTGTGCTGACATGAATTATCATTGATATGGTTATACTTATAAATTAACTGTTTACAGAATTTTGAATTTTTTGAAATACTAAGGCTTTTCTACCTCAGGCATATATTACCTTAGCTGTATTTGGCAAAACGTTTAGGCATTTTGGTGTTGAATGCTCTTCAACATCATACTTTATTTGGCCTTTTTAACTTTTTTGGATTCGAGTGTCACTGATGAGTCTTTTGTAGACGAAACGCGCGTCTGGCGTATATACAAAATTTAGTCCTGGTATATATGATGAGTTTATTATCAAGTCAGCAGTGCGTGATTTAAACAAACATTTGAATTTAATTTACTACGGTCCATAAACAGTTATACAGGTTCAATTCAAACTTATACTGTTGTGTATATATCTTTTAACCGTGTTTTATATTGTTTATGTATACCAGTACAGTCAGTATAAGTACACATCATAGAAAATTGTACACTTATTTCCAAACTAAGTAGTTTGGTACTTTCTTTATAACGTAAAATAACAAAAAAAAAAACTAAAAAAAAATTCAAAACGGGAAATCAATAATCAAAGGCAGAAACAAATACTCATATTCATTAAACAAATAGATAAAAACTGGCATATAAATTCCTGAATTTGTACATGTATTTTCCTGTGAACGAATTAATGCATATCATATTTCTGGTAAATTTAAATTTTCTAAAACAAACCAGATATTTCATTGTCATGAGTGTGTATACTAGTATCTAAAGAGGGATGTTTGTTTGTTATTTGAAATAATAGAACCAAGCTAACACATAAGGAAAACAATTTTTCAGTTTATGTGTGTATGGGTTTTTTATTTAAGTTTTTGACCATGTTAACCTTTCCTTTGGAATGTGTCCTTATAATGTATTTGTTCAACCATATTTATTTAGTCATTTCATAAAAAGTTGCTTTTGTTTCATAACTTCTCGTTAAGATACTTGTTATATAATATTGAACATTTTTGCGCATTAGAAACGGAACCAGTATAACCGGACACTAAACATGCCCTGTTCTTTCATGTCATACATCATGTACATTCCAGTACAATTATGGAGATAAACAAAGTGACTAATCATGCACTATGAATTTGTATGTATTTTGTTTTGACCCATTTCTTTCGGTAAAAGTAATGGAATTTGGTGAGTAATACAACAAATTTGAGGTCATGTTTCAAACATTGAATATTCTTTTTTCTCGAAAATTGCTAAATTTGGTTGAATAGATAGAAATTTTGATTTGGTGGTCCGACACATATTGGACACCGAAAATGACATTTGTATAAGGAAGGAAGTAGCAAATTATTTTCCTTTTTAGCAAACATTTCCCAAAATGCAAAAGTAAGCTTTTTAATCACTTGGTGTCCGTGGTTGTTGTCACCCTATGTCTTCGTCCGTTGTCGTCCGTTATCTATTACAAATATCTTCTCCTCTGAAACTACTGGACCACACAAACTTATCATTGTCATGACATAGCTTGTAAAGAATGTGTCTGATGACAACACCTTCCAAACAAGATGACCGACATGGCTAAAATTAGAACATTCGTGGTAAAATGCAACTTTTGTCTTTTATTCGGCACCCGTTATTAATACATAACATCTGACACGTACACATGGTTGAAATTGTCAGTCAACCCTTATTAGAGTTATAACCATTTGATGACGATTTCTATCATTATTCTGCGTTTTGCATTAAATCTTAAAAATAGAATTGACGAAGTGAAGTTTAATAAAGCCAAAATGACCAACAAGATAAGATTCAAAAATCGAGAAAATGATTACTTATTGCAGTTGTAGCCCTTAATGAATATTTTCACAATAATCTTTTCGTTGTGACTTTGTTGATTTAGTATAATAGATAAATGGATATTTGAAATTCCCAAAACCAGAGGCAGTTCAAGATCGATTGACAAGTCAATTGTTGCGGAGACAAGGGTTGACTTTCCCTCTTGTTGGGGTTGATTGCCCTTAAATGAAGATTTTTTTCTACCCATTTTTGTGTTTTGAGCAAAAATGAACGAAGACAGAGAAAACTTAACAAGTTAAATGATCAGCAGTACAAATATATTTTACCACTAGTTCACATTTTTACTTCGTATACTAATATACGTAAAGTTTTGAGCCTGACATTTTTTCCACACCGTGTATTAGCAAGATACTTATAAAACTGAACTGTATAATAAACTAAACTAAAACTATAATAGATTAGTTTAGTTTAGGACAGTATTACCACACCTTTGAAATTGTCAATGTCTGACCTTTATTGAAACGTAATTAATAAACATCTATGAAATAGAAAACGAAACAAGGAAGTTGAGTTTATTCTTTTATTTATATACATTTACTGTTCATAGATATTCGTAGAACTTTATCATAATAATTATAAGGTATCTTTCAATTTTAAGAGGTAGGACATCAATATATTATAACATTGTATATCTTTTTAATCAGGCAATTTTTTTGTCTATTTTCAACAGTGTATGGTTTCATCTAATTTTATCAAGTAATAAGTTTCGTTTTAGGATTAAACTTTAACGTTTAAATATCAACATTTTTGTAAAAAGTACGCCATTGATTTCGTTTGAAATGTTTTAAATTTTCCATTTTTAGGCGTTTCATAACTTAGTATACAGTTTTGGTTTTGCTCATTATTGAAGACCTTACGGTGACCTATAGATGTTAATATCTGTGTCATTTTGGTGTTTTGTTGAGAGTTCTCTCATTTGGCATTATAGTACATCCACGCACATAATATTGAAAGCCAACGGGATCAAAATTCTTAATGCGTAAATTGTCAATTTGTAAACTGTCAAAGTTTAAATTGTGAATATGCAAGTTGTCAATGTGTAAATTGTCAATTGATTAATTGTCAGTTTGTAACTTGCATTGTAACTGTGTAATTTCAAAATTCTTAATTCGTAAATTGTTATTTTGTAACTTGTATCTTGGTATTTCAAAATTCTTAATTTGTAAATTGTCAATTTGTATATTGATGTGTGTAACTTGTAATATATCGATTCGTTAAATGTCAATGTGTTAGATGTCGATGTGTGAATTGTCATCGTTATATTACAGTAAATTCAGAAATTAATGTGAGGTTTTTATTATTGCGAAAAATGCGACTGAGTTGTAAACGCAATAATTAAAAATCGCATCTTGAAATATTTGATATGAATTTAACAGGATTTTTCTCAAAATCCTTAAAAAAATAAAATGCGATTTAGGTCTAATGTGACAAAATCTCAATAATAAATGCACGCAATAATTTCTGAATTTACAGTATACATTTGTACGTATAACGATTATTATGACGACATATGGCGCTCTGTTTCTTCCTCGGTCAATAGGCTTCCTGTTAGTAGGAGCACCACCATACGCCAAATGGAATATATACCTAAGTATAAAAGAAAACAAATAGAACAATACTACTGTACTTGTCACCAAACCTGGGATGGGTGTGTCACTTCCTGTATTACGGTATATATAGATGTGTCTCTGGAATGGGCTTCCTTATCAATTATCAAATATATTGCTGTCACTTCGCAACAAATGTCTACTTAATATTTGACCGGGTCAAAATAAGAATAAATTCATGAAATACAAGTCGGTGCTGGAATTTCATAGTAATATTGTTCTTGTCCGCAAATTCTGGACTTAACGTATAACGAGAGAAATGGGTTGACATCTATTTTTCTTTAATACTACAATTTCAATATGAAAATTTCAGAACAAAATGTAATTATCTAATAATGTTTGGATACAAGAAACAAATGGACGAACAATCTATTCTTTTGGCTCCTGAGAAATGAAGATAAAACAAATGTTTACATGTTCGACAACCTGCGAGATTTATAACAGGAGACTACAAATCCAGAGAAGTTGGTCTCAAACACGCTCATTAAACTGAAACTACAAGACATATATACAAGACGCTCAAGCCAGAAGCTAATATTTCTGTACGAAGTGGTCGAGGGTCTGGTTTCCCAGTGCTATAGAACCAGACAATTTAAAAAAAAGATCATCCAAAAAAAAAAACCAACTGAGTTGCAGACAAAGGGATTTACTAATTATTGGTCAAGAAATTTTGTGCAAAAACATAGAGATCAAGAACTACACGAAGTGTTTTGAAATCCCAACGAGCAATATTTATAGATTATCATTGGTTATCATCGAGATTGGTTTTCTCGCTTGAGCCGGTACTGCGAAAGCGAGAAGAGCAATCGAGTTCAGATGACCAATGATAATCTTTCTATCGATATTTTACCTATGACGACGTTGTCAATTTTATGTCTATTTTATTAGCAACCCCACGTGCGTCCTTAGTTTCTAGCAATAATTTACACCTCAAGCGAGAAGCATGATATGAAAAAGTATCACAAAACAAAGGTTAAATGCACAAAATAGCGATAAACCACAATATTCTAACTCATTTTTCGTAAAATTTAGCAGACGAAATTCATTGACAAGTTTATGATGATTACTCACTGGCAAGGCTGTAGGGGCACAGCTAAAGTTATCCAATGTGTGATTTCGACATAACCAATGGAAAATTTTGGTTAAATAGTTTGTGACCAGTTAACTTGTATCAAGGAAATCACGAACGTATATACACGCCCTGGAATACGTTGGGATATCTATTCCGTATGCAGGCGCTGTTTGAATGTTCTACATAGAAAAGGAAAATTCACTATTGGATGCTGACATAATCGCCTTTTCGTAAGGTTTTGTTTTGAACCGACCCTAACTTTCTAAGCATAAGTTAAGATATGACTCACACTTAGCTGTTTTGTATCCTTTATCTCAAGTTTGATGAGATAGATGCGTTCAACTTAGTCATCAAATATTGATTTATTTAGTGAGCGAACATCATGTATATGTATGTTCCTCATTTATTTTTATTTACTCTATATATATTTTGTTACAATTATTTGATTAATAAATTGATTTTTTTACAGACCAAGTATGACATATCTGAAGCTATATCAAGGTTGTATAGTTGGCACTATCATTCTAGCAATATCATGCACTGTTCATTCAAGGAATGAAACATCAGGTACCTTTTTTTATTATTATTTAGAACGATAATATGTTGTATGGCATTCGTTGTTGTTATGTATCCAGACGATTATCATTTAAAGCTTGCTGAAACTTGCATACCAGGAAATAACCTTTGATCTTCCACAGGACAACCCGCAATATTTTTCAATTTTGATCATAGTATAACGCACCCTACAAAAGAGGGACGAAAGATACCAGAGGGACAGTCAAACTAATAAATAAAAAAAAAAACTGACAACGGCATGGCTAAAAATAAAAGAGAAAAACAGACAAATAATAGTGCACATGACCAACTCCTTAATTATAAACCCCTCATCAATCTTTTGGATCACTGTCACTGCATCAATGAAATTAAATAACTCAATCTTTCAGACATTTGCATCTTAATGTAAACATTTTTCTTGATTTAATATTGGAGGTTACATTAGCTATATTTCAGTCAGAAATGAATTAAATATGAATTTAGAGTCCCTACAATTTCGCAAATTCTGTACTAAAATAACAAAATGCATGCTTTGTTATTTTTATTCAGTTAATTGGACCATACATGGAAGTGTTCACTTTGGAAATACAACAATTCTTCACTGTAGGATTGACAGGAAATTTAATGTATGTGAGCATGTTTTGCATATTAGGCGATGGACAAAATATCAAACGCAAACTATATTAACATTTGATGAAATTTCGTCAAATGAAACCAAATACAAAGGGAAGGTCAACAAACATTGCACAACTTCTTCTCTCCATATTCATAATTTTGGACCAAGTGATTTTGGAGTTTATACCTGTAGTTTTGGTCATCATAGCAAAGAAATCCGATTAGATAGAAGTAAGTGTTTGAGTCTTGTTAAAACATGAAGTTATCAAATTATCTGTTGAATGCTCAATGACTTTTTGTTTAACATGCTAAAGTTCAGTAGCTAAGCATTGCATTCAGATAAAGGATCAAAAGCATAGACCAGATGAGAGTTAAAGGTGGTTAATTAGGACTGTCATACAGGACGAAGTGTCTACTTACACAATAAACACAAGTAAATACACGGTATCGGTAGCAGGGATATACATTTTGGTTTGAAAGTCTTGGTGACCATGTTATTTACCAATGGTAACCCATTGTGGTAACTATTTATGCTTACAGATACACAATAGTGAAGGTTCTTGGTTTGTTTGCGAGCATCATACCTTTTGGTAGAAACAAAACAAAATCACAATAATAATCTTGTCTACCAAAGTTGTTCAATTTCCGCAGTATGAAAGTTGTTTCGATATAAACTGCTGATTTTTAATCTATTATTTAAGTTTATCCAAGAGATAAAATAGCGCCATCAAATAACGTATCTTTTAAAACTAAAAAAAAAATAAAGAAAGACAAGATAAAAACAAATCATGAACTACGTTGTAAAGATTAGAAATTGACCATCAGTCTGCAACCAAATTCGGAGGATAATTCAAGAGCTTCGGATGGTTGCTTGATGACTTTTGCTCAACAGATTCTATGGAAAATAATAATGAAAATGTAACTACGTCGAACTTAACATTACGTGTTCACTTAAGAATGAAGGTATTCCATAAATGTTAAAGATAATTAATACTTACTACACTGTAATATGAGAACTAACCCCACCATATAATGTATTTATGTGTCTGTCCCAAATCAGGAGACTGTAATTCAGTGGTTGTCGTTTGTTTATTTGTTACATATTTGATTTTTGTTCATATGTTTTTAAATAAATAAGGCCGTTAGTTTTCTTGTTTGAATTGTTTTACATTGTCATTTCGGGGCCTTTGTTAGCCGACTATGTGGTGTGTGATTTGTTCATTGACCGTGTCGTCACCTTTAATTGTTAATTTCTGTGTCAGTTTGGTCTCTCGTTGAGTTGTCTCATTAGCAATCATACCACATATTCTTTTTAATAATATTTTCTGTGGGTATAATCTGCAAAGTACCAAATGTTTTGAAGTCGATGCTAGCATATCTGAATTATACAAATGTTTGTGAATCAGTTCCTAAAAGGTCGAATTACGCTTTGTGAACGTGGAGTTACCATATCCCTCAAAATTGACCTTTCACGGGTTTAGCTTTAATGTTATGGATTTTTTTGATGTCTTAATAATTGAAATTTTATTTCTTTCTTAAACTTATGTCTTAGTCGTACTAATATACAAGAAAGAAAAAAACAACATGCGCTTGGAAATCATTTTTTTCATTATGGTGGCCAAACTTCAATAACTAGAAATATATTATATTTTTGTATTTAGAATGCAAAATATACATTAAGTAATATTATCTAGTTCTGAACAGAGGTGTTTCTAGATGAAAACTGAAGTGTTATTGTGATAAACAGGTTTCTGTATGTTAGGGATATATGTGACAATTCGATTCCCCCCCCCCCAAAAAAAATCTAAGGATGTTTTGCCATAAAAATATACCTGCTAAGCTGTAGTTAGGAATTTGGGTCTAAAACTGTCTTGAATTTGTACTTTATTCTTGCCTTTTGATTTTGGTTTTAAGCGTCACCATTGAGTCTATTTATACGTAAAACAAATGCAACTCGCACGTCTGGCATACTCAATTTTAATTCTGGTATATATGATGAATTGATTATAGAACGATATATCTGGTAGAATATATCTACATATCAACCAAATGTCTAGCCTTTTTTCGTTCTACTATAGAGGTATATATCGTCTGTATTATATTCATTAAGGAAACAGCTGGATAAATAAGAGCACAAATAGAGAGGCGCAAGAAACAAGAGGGCATTCAAAATCATAAGTAGAAAACAAATCGAAAACGCCATGGTTAAAAAAGTAAAAGACCACAATATCACCTTCTCTAGGTAATACCGTCTATTTACGTATATATCGTCAAGACAAGATAAAAAAAAACAATATTTAAAATATAGTCAAGGTATTTAATAAATGTTTTGTATTGTATTGTTTTTATCAGACGTTTCTGATTAATCCGATGTACCAGATGAAATTCACATTGAAAAAAAACTGTTGATCTTTAACATTGTAAATGAATATATAGTTGTCAGATTTCTTCAACTCATATCATCATAAATTTATCAATACTTGTTCTAGGTAATCAATCAAAGGAAAATATAGTTGTTCATATGTTATGCTCAAAAGACCATCTTGAATTGGAAGTGGAGATGCAAGAGACCTTTCCAACACCTTTGTGTTACGCCAATATAACGGTAAACAGTGTTTGTTGCACCAACTTTGTTCCATTTCCGAGTGAATCAATGCATGTATATATTATAAACCTAGTTTTCTGTCCACGATTTTATCATTATTTACTCAAACATATTATATATTCGTCATCTTTTTCTCTCTCTGTCTGTTATGTTCTGAAAATATGGTAGCTCATTGAAGAGGTAGTTTACCAATTGTCACTTTATAGTATACAATCAACAAAGAAGCATGGATATTGAGCACTTGTAAAACATGGATATTGAGCACTTGTAAAACATGGACAATCAGATAAAACTTTATTTCAATGACAGATCCATGCGTATTGCGATCCTTGCATTTTTACGAGAGGGTCACGCTTAGGTCACTTGCATGCGGAAAATATGTCGGCGAGTTGATTCCCGGAAGTAAGCAATTAAGAAAAGTAATCTTCTTCTAAATATTGCAAATTAAAGAATGTTCTTCAGAAAAAAAAATATATTTACCTAAGTTTAATAATGAAAACTATCCATTTTGTTATAAGAAACATATGCATCTTTTTTTATTTGAGGTTTCATAGGACTTTTTAATATCAAGTACGTACCACTAGGCCTGTATTGTTATGTGTTTAGCTCATTGAAATTGTTTTCATTTATCGTTGTGAGTGTTTATAATAAAAGTTAATAAATATAATTTCAATCGGTTGAATTTAAGAATTAGAATGACATTATTTTCTTCTGAATTGTCTGCCCATAGGTGGCATTTTTATGTTATGTGTTACATCTTATTTGGCGGTTAAATCATTCGACATGACAGGGTCCATTCGATCGGTCACGTTTATTTTTTAATACAAAGTACTACGGTTTTCATAGATTTTGTATCATGCATTAAGAGATTGTTTTGCTTTACATGTGTGGGTTCACTGAATGAACTATTTACATATTTGTACGAGGACATTATAAAGATGTGTATATTATGTACATGAGATATATTAAATCATGGTAATTAAACAAGCCATCGACTCTGTCGTGTGGTATTGCACTTTACTATTATTGTTATTATTATTATGAGAATAATATGTGGTTTTGATATATGGGTATTAACGGAAAAAAAAGACAACTACTTCTTTACAAGATGGACAATGCCTTTTTATGTATAACAACACTAAATTCGACATTTTTGTAGTGAAAATTTGTTTTCAACATTTTTTCAACTTGAAAAAACACGAACGTAACAGTTTAATGCTAACAGATCTCATTAAATCATCTATCTTCTCTGTTTATCTGTAATATTGCATAATAATTTGCAATGAGAGGATGTCATTTGAAAGTAAGGATGGGTTTTGTACAGTGTACAAGAGTTGAGAACTGAAAAATCTTATGGACACAACACGCACCGATATCGTTAATGATCACAAAATCATATTTTGAAAGCGTTTATAACTAGTGAGTTATGAAAAACAAATCGTGTTCATCTCATTTTTAATGAATCAATTAGTCTTTGAATAATCGATCTAACTCTAAGTTTCTGGTTAATCTTTACTGTCAAGCGTAGTCATGACAATCTCTTCAGCTTTCATTTTTATGCCCCCCCCCCCTATGATAGTAGAGGGGCATTTTGTTTTCTGGTCTGTGGGTCCGTTTGTCCGTCTGTTCGTTCGTTCGTTCGTCCGACCGTTGTCCCGCTTCAGGTTAAAGTTTTAAATTGGTCAAGGTTGTTTTTGATGAAGTTGAAGTCCACTTAACTTGAAACTTAGTACACATGTTCCTTATGATATGATCTTTCTAATTTTAATTTTAATTAGAGTTTTTACCCAAATTTCACGGTCCACTGATCATAGAAAATGATAGTGCGAGTGGGACATCCGTGTACTGGGGACACATTCTTGTTTGTAATGCTTTACCTGGACTTTCAAATGTATGTAAAATAATGCTATGTATATCATTGCTAACAAAAACATAATGATTCGTTAAATAGTTTAACAAAAGAAACATTTTTCCTGTGATAATAGATGATTCCAAATGAATGTTTTATTTCAGAATAATTTTAAAAAGCAAAACCGTATAGTACATACAAATATAACAGGTCCTCAGTACCTAACACAAGACAAGAGTAGATATATATTGAAGGATCATAGCTGCTCTGGTGTCATACAAGCATTTTGTTTTTTTGGCAAAATGAAAGTTGAAGTATTAAACAGAACTTATAACTGTTGTACAGGTATGCAAACATTTTTAAGCTATATAATTGATTGAATAATTGAAGGAAACCAATAAGTTTTAATACCAAGCCAGTCAAACTTTATAATCATCGCCTATTAGAGAGTATCGATATTGCCACACACTGAGAGAAACAATTTGAAAGATGGGACACAATTTCTAAACAAATCTTATATCATTGTGTTATTTCGTTTATACAATTAGCTGTTAGAAGAAGATCTTTGTTATGCTTTGTTGAATGTCTAATGTGCTTACCGACACTTGCGGGAATATATTTATTTTTTAGGTAATATTTGTTTCTGCTTTTTAAAACATCGGTCGATGGAAACACGGTTAAAGGAGCAAACAATGTATCGTCTTTCAAATCAATACATGTACATTATAAATGCTCAATTAGAAATAGATTGACAATCGAACCAAATTCAAGTTGTTCCTAAACACAGAACACACCAAATAGCATAAATCTAATACGGAATTATTAAAATCAATGTATAAGTGGTTAAAACTTTTGAATTCACTATCCTGAGAATTCAAATAATTAAAAAGGGTAATTTGGCCCTCGGACGTTTTTGCAAGACATTTCACTCTTTTCAAATAATGTTATATTGTTCACTTCTACTATATGTATACTTTTAGTTTTGAATAATAGACGATTGGTCAAGCTTTATTCATGTAAAATACAAGAAAAAACCAAACCAAAAACACATTTCTCTCATAATCCAATGGAATAACTGTATTTAAAAAAAAAGATTATCATACTTGTTATAATTATTATTATCAATTGTTTCAGATCGGCATGTCTCTTGGAAATTAATTGTACCTATTGGGTGTGCGATTATTATCTCATTTGTTGTTAGTGTGTTTCTTGTTTATCTGTTCAAAAAGAAGAAAAAAGGTAAGAATTCAAATGAGAATAAGAACTCATTAACTTTAAATTTCTCATTTGAGATAAAAATTTGAATATTTTTTGTTAAGATGGTCATTACCAATGATTGGAAATGACGAGGTTTGAAGGTCTAGAGTATTCAACATGGTCAAAACATTATACGTGCGTTGGATAATATATTTATTTTTATACCGGGCGATCATTATCGCAAACAATATATTAAAGCAAAATAAAAGTGTGGAAAAAAGTGAAAATGATCAGTTTTTTAAGTTTATAAATGATTAGATTATACCAAAACCACAACAGATGCAGTTAGGTCGGCCTCATATCTTGACTAACATATATAAACTGACAATGAGGGTCGTTTGAAAAGAAAAGTTTACGACAAAAAAGATAAGTTCAGCTTTGCAATTGTGAACTTTCCATTTCTAAGTAGCAACATTCCAGCAACACCTGCATACGGGGTATATATCTCCGAATTGATACGATATTCCCGTGCTTGTATTTCCTATCATGATTGTCTTGATAGGGGGTTGCTGCTCACAAGGAAGTTCCAAATGGTGAAGTCGAAATCATCACTGCGTAAAGGAGTAGGTCCGGTAAGGACCGATTTTGGCCTCAAACTTCAGTTTCATCTGACGAAAGATTTTGACCACTTTTTAAACACTTAAGTGTCTATTTCATTTGATTAAATTAATTTATGTGAAAGATTTTTACTTATTTAGTCATTTTAAACGATCCGATTCAAGCTCAAATATGAAAAATCTACCAAATATGCAAAAATATGTCACTTTTCAGATGGTTTTTGTCAAAAATGAAATTGGCCGCATCCGTGTTCATCCTTAATCTTTATATATGTTATGTATTATCATCAATTACAACTTCCATTTCAATATATTGGATGAACACGAATGCGGCCACTTTCGTTTTACACGGAACCCGTCTAAAATTTTACAAAAATGCTGGAATTGTGAAGATTTCAGTAATTTAGCTTGAATTAATGTTGCTCGTACCCAATATAAATTATGTGCATTGTATTGTCAAAAACAGCCCATATTTATGTAGCAGAACCATTCTACTATCCAATAAATAACTAAAAGTTTACATTTTAACAATTTTGTAAAACTGCTATATTTTGGGGCCAAAAAGAGGTCTTACTGAACCTACTCCTTTTATGGACGCCATCACGAGTTGGTTGACCGTTATACAATTACCGTTTCACAAATGATATCGGATATGTTCCATATGTCGTAACTACAATCTCCTTCCCATTCATGAAGGTGACCTACCGAATTAGACTATTTACCGGATTTGTTATAACATAAACAACACGACGGGTGCCACATGTGGAGCATGATCTTCTTACTCTGCCGGAGCACCTGAGATCACCCTTAGTTTTTGGTGGAGTTCGTGTTGCTTATTCTTTAGTTTTCTATGATGTGTCATTTGTTCTTTTGTCTGTTTGTCTTCTTTCATTTTTAGCCAGGCGTTGTTTATTTATTTTTTATTTATTAGTTTGACTGTCCCTCTGGTATCTTTCATCCCTCTTTTAAAATATTTCGACAAATTATCTTGAAGTTAAATCATAAAGCATGTGAAGGTTCTTTCCGAGAGAGTATCTGTAATTTTTGTAACTTCATTTACAAAACATACTGAAGTAAAATATTTGTTAAAACGAGTTACATGTGATGTATTTATTTTACAAAAATTCAGTTATTTATTGCTTCTTTTAGGCATTTGTCGAAAAGAAGAAAGAAGGAGTGTCGATTATTTTTCCTTGAAACAAGAAGATAGGCCAACGTATTAGAAGTTAAAATTCCAATACTACGTTGAGGAGTTGATGAAATACTGATTATCACTAACCTGTTGACCCTGAAATTCGTGCGTTCGTGGCAGGTGCGTTTGACTCCATCTTCATTGTATTTCTTTCTGACGTTTGACAGTTCTTAGGGACTATACAATAGTAATCTGAGGGTGGGGCCGGTGTACAGCAACTATTTAAAAAAAACTTATTATAAAAAAGTTCTTGTCCCGCTTCAATTAATGAAAAAAAAGTCCTGGTTCCGCTGAAAAAAAAATAAAACATACATATGGAAACATGGTATTTTTTTTTAACTTAAATGCACAACATTCAATAAAACATGTATATCAGAGTTGGTATTTCAACTCAAACACAGATATTTAAATTATTTTTCTTAAGGAAGTCAACTAAGGAGTGCTGTGATTGGATGTAAGAGTACACTATATTTGTTTATGTATCTATGTATAACTGCAGTGTGCATATTTACAATATAAATTTTGAAACCTTTTGAAATATTTAATAGAGAATTATTCGAAAAAACTTTCAAAATTTCATAAATTTGGTGTAAAATGACGGTAGGCATTGATAACATAAACAAGCTCCGTTGGAAGTTGGTCATGATACTAAATTTTAAAACAAAGTGATAAAGTACTAACATCACTTATAACTATTTCATCCAGGTTTTAATTATATAAAGTGGTACATTTATAATATGTTTGCATTGCCGCATATGACAGAATAAATAGTACCTTTTCCCCTTTACTGAAAATAGGAAGGGAAATCAAAAGAAAACTGACTTCAGTTATGTTATACCAGTTTCAAGCTTTTGATTAGTTAATTATATTTAATTTATTACAGAGAATAGAAATAGAAATTTTTCACTGAGAACACTACTGTGTTGAGAAAAGTTCTGATTCATCATAATTAGTCAAACTGGTGGGTACTAATATAAGTCTTTATTCTAGGATTTCAATATTAACTATAATGAATTAAATGCATCAAACTATAGTTCTTTTATTTTTGTTTTCACCTTTCGCAATGATTAATTCAATTGGAAACACCATAATTCAAGTCGCGACACATATTTTTTGTTGAAATTTTGTTGAAATATTTTCACCTGCGTATTTCCCCAGCTATAATCTATTAAAATGGGAAATGTTCTGGTTAAGTTTGTACTGTTTATGGAGTGAGGCAATATCTAGTCATAGTTGAAGCATTTACAGTGTTAAAACTGTCAATCTAAGAAAAAAGAGCCCCGTTGAAACTAAATTAAAATATCTCCCGTGTAAAGAATTGTTTACATTCTTTTCAATTCATGCAGCAAATATTCCAATAGTGCTTCATTTCGTAGTTTCTCTGGCAAATTTAGTTTATCATTTTCTACTGTTTGCAAGGACTTTTGTTGGAATTAATACTCCCAAGGGACATAACTCAGCGTTTTCATAGAATAAGTTGTAATGATTTTAAAGTTAAAGATTAATTTACAATACAATTAAAGTTGTTTTATGTTTAAACAATTATTTACCATATGTTATGAAATGATAATTTATAAAACATTGTTTATAGTTTTTCAGATATTTTATTTATACAGAAAATGCTTAACAATAATGTAATATAATCACTTTAATGTATTTTAAAGGAAATGTAGGCGCATCTCTATCGAAGGGATAAGCCAATCTAAGTTGTCCAAATATAGAAAAAGTCAGAATCATCAAAAACTTTTCTTAAAAACTTTAACCATGGCGATTCAAAATGATTGTCGACCGACAATTTGTATAATAATTGAAAAGCCAAATAAGACAGTTTTAATCCTTTCCAGATAAAAGTCGTGTCCAAAATGCAATCATTTTTAGTTTGATATCTAGTTGAACAGGAAAATGCCAAGTTCGTCATAAATCATATAGTTTGGGATGGATAATTTTAACTTAAGTAACAATTTACCAAATCGTAATTGTACCCTTTCAATACATTGAATATTTTTACAAAATCCCCATACTCCTGACCCATACAAAAGGGTTACAGGTCATAAGTCCGACAGCCCATTGGTCCGACAAACCATTAGTCCGACAACCCAATAGTCCGACAACCATTGCTCCGACAGCCCAATACTCCGACAACCCATTGTTCCGACAGCCCAATACTCCGACAACCCATTAGTCCGACACTTATCAAGTCAATTATTAGGGTATCAGGGTAAAATAAAACTTGTCTGTCTGTATTATTACGTTTAAATATGTAATAATATATTTTAACAAATAACTCCGTATATATAACATAAGGCTGAGGTAGTTCGAATACTTTCTATACACTCAATTCGAAATTTGTATATAGACTAGAACAGAAAATATTATTTCATTTTCCAAATTAAAGGGTATATAAACAGCATATAAATAAAAAACAACCAGTGATGGTGCGCGCTACTGATGATGCTCCCGCACAAATACTTCGTTGTTGAGTTGTGAATCTGAAAAAGCCTCACACCGAATACCTTACTTATATAAACCTTGAAACCAAATTTCAGAAATCATTGTATTGTAGTTCTTGCAAAAAATGTGACGACAAATTTCAACTTGGCTGTCATGTGAAAAGTGTTCGGTAAACAGGAATTTGTTGAGTAATGAATCTGAAAACGTATCACACGATATAGCCGACTTCAATAAACCTTTCAGAAATTCTTGCAATGTCTTCATGAAAAAGATGCAACGAAAATATCCATGGGATGGACGGACGGACAGACAGAGGTAAAACAGTATATTCCCACTTTTGCGAAGCGGCGGTATAATGATTGGGTCAACATTTAGACTTTATAAAACTAATATCATAGTAATATGGTATAATTATCTTTATAACACCGTAAGCCTCAGTCACAATCGGACCCCAAAAAAAATAAATAGAAAAAAAAACCCAACTAGCACATTGATATCAAATAACAGTCAGTATCAAACCATGTACTACATAATTCAAAAGAACTAACAATGTAATCATCATTTTCCCCCCTATAATAGTAAAGTTTTCTTGTGTTTACATCGAAGTTTTTTCATATTTATCTTTCAAAGTTCTGACATGTGCTAGACTGAATATGCTGAAAGAGTTCATCCCTCAAATTTTGACAATGTGAGCATTCGATTGAAAAATGACGTTCATCCTCAACTTTATCAGCTGTACATTACGATTTTTTTAAATTGACATTTTCAATTCTTAATGTAATGGGTGAGCACCGATTCTTAATTAACATATGAACTTCCTTTCTTAAAATCAATGATATCTAAATATTTTTCTCCTTGAAGACAATCTTTAAATGAAAAATAGGTGTCAAGTTTGCCACAAAACACATAATGTAGTAAGTTTTTACAATTAGACAATTTGAGAAAGACACAATTGCAAACAGGACAAGAATGTCACACACTGTCCTAGATTTCTTACTAGTTGTTATTTGCTTTTATATTTCTATGTCATAAACAGTCACCGACCCGATGAATATTTTTAAAAATAGAAGTTGTCGAAATGTTCATGTCTGTCATATTTGTTTTTCGGAATAAGTTTTGTTGTAAATCATCAGTCCTGCACTTCCTTCAACCATTACAAAAGAGGCATATTTTTCTAGATTTTACCTGTAAGACTATGTCTGATCAGTCGCTATTGGAAGTGCTATATACTGTCTCCGTATTTCGTGGATTCACATTCCCGAACATGATACCGTATTCATAATTGGAATTGCTAATCTTTTCTGAGAACATATTTCGTCCTATTTGTCATCTTATTTTTTAAGGATCTGGGTATGTATTTGTCTCTTTGTTTTTCTCAATTTGACTGACGCTATATTAGTCCCTTATTTCTGTGACAAAATTAATTTAAATAAACATCAGATGAGTGATACAAAGGGTAGAAAGTGTTGCGACCAAGGAGGGCGGGTAGTGTTATCCAACTCCGATATATTTCTTTATGTAGTTTATAGTGATGAAACCTCACTCCCCTGATACGCGAAAAGGGGGTAACCGACGATCTAGTGAAAGAAGGTAGATCAAGACACACAAAAAACACAGCGAACTAGAACAGCACAGGCTGACAGTGGACACACAAACGGCGAAATGTAAAGAAAAATAAAATACCCAGACACGTAAAACGAAAGAGGGACCAGGGTAAGGACTGAGCAGTTGCAATAAGCATGTGTATCAACTCCAATATACTGGGACTTATATCCCGCATGGAAAGAATAATTGGGGTCAACACGGACAATCACAAATAATACAGAGAACGGAGTTGGTCTTTTTAGAGAAAAATTACCCATACACATATGAAAAAATCATTGTCGGAATAATGGGCTGTCGGAGTTATGGGTTGTCGGAATAGTGGGCTGTCGGAGTAATGGGCTGTCGGAATAATGGTTGTCGGACTAATGGGATGTCACCTACAAAAGAATGGGCTTTACCATTTTATTAAACAGTTCTATTTGACATTCAATTGCTAAATTATGAATGCGACCTCTTTTTAAAACCTCGTTCATTGCTTTTTTTGTCTTCTCTGCTTGCTTTATTATTGCTTTACTAAAATTTGCTAGTCCTGCTAAATAGTATACCAAGATAGTTAAGTTCATGAACTATATCTATATCTGCCCCATTTAAGAAAAAAATAAAATCTGCACAAGGCCTTTCCCTGGAAAATACCATGACTTTGGTTTTGTTAACATTTACCTTCAGTCTCAGTCTATATATTACACTGTTACAGTACTTTCCAAATTTGTTAAATATGTTTTGTAAGTCTTCTTTTGATTCAGACATTATAACCGTATCGTCTGCATATATCAGAATAAAAAGTTTCAGGTAAATGTTTACACCAATATCACATGAAAAATAGTCTGATTTCTGTTTATTATATGTAATACAGGATTTAATAAGTAAATATATGATGATCCATACATCTTATTGATGTTACAATTGTATACAAGTCAATATTAAATAGTGAAAGTGAAAGTTTAGAATAATTCAATCTGAAGTATTTGATGTTCGAAGCAACGTCCTAGATCTTAACTGCAAACAGAGTATGTAGTCGTAGATGTGATGAAACATTTTTCTGATTGGTTTCAATTTATACAATCGAACATTTCAGTCGTGTTTATTTTGTTTATTTATATTCATTTGCATGTTATATATTTATGTTTAGTTTTGTTTGATTTTGTTCAGTTTAGTTTTAGTAAAATATTATTTTTTACTTGTGTTTCTATGAATGTTGGCCAACTGACAAACCGATTATCCTACGTCTTTACAATCTGAGCGTCACTCATTAGTCGTATGTAGACGAAACGCACATCAAGCGTATCAAATTATATGCCTTGTACCTTTGATAACTATTCAAAACCAGTTGAGACATCATCTTAAAATTTTGTATATTCATGGTAATCACGTTTACTTAGTAGCATTTAATAAATGCAAAAACAAAATGAAAATATGTCATCTGGACCCGATTTCTCAGTCACGGTAACAAATTCTCTGCACATTAAGAACCATTTCAACAACTTTTAGATGGTCTGTAGATTCACAAGGTCAATATTTCTATTCCTATTTAATGTATCCTCATTTTCCAGGGGCAGTTCAAATTTCCTAGACCTTCATCACGGATGGCCTCCATGATAGAACTTACTTATTGTACATTAATCATTGTTCATTTCTTCTCGTCCTCAACATGCAAGAAATATTTGTCACTTGATGTTAAGCAACCAACATTCAATCAACCATATACTCTGAGTGTTTATACTTCTGTCAGTTCTTTTAAACTGCTAAGCGTCATCTGCCATTGTATCCGACATACATTTTGTAAATTTCAATTACAGTTTTACTTTTGAAAGGATGGTTAATTTGAAAATGCTATTTGTAAACGAAACGTTACTACAAGTAAAACAGAAATGAAACTTTAGGGATAAAATATATCAGAATTATACTTCCTGTTATATAGAAATAAGATAGAAGCATCTAACATCTACTTTCTTACTTATAGGATAAAACAAGCAGTACTATGCGCTCATACTAAAATATATAACGATGACTAATTTATTTGAATTGACTTTTTTATTTGCGGATTGATTTAGTAATGAATAAGGAATAAAAGATTACTATGTTGCTCATCGTTGAAGGTCGTATATGTGCTTACATCTCCGACATTTTGTCTCTGGTAGATATTTGTTTCATTGCAATCATTCCAAATTTTCTAACTTTTATGTGCATGTGTATTCCAAATGTTAAATGATATAATATTGGTCAATGATTAGGTAGATGAATAACGGAAGAGTATATTATAATAGTTGTTTGGAAAATAAATGTTGGGCATTTTCGCAGAATTATATGATAAAATATTATCATAAGGAAATTATTTAATTACTAAACATAATTGTTAACTGAACTTTTTAAGTGGAATTGTTCAATATATATTTATTGTTCCTGTAAAACCAGGTTCTGAAAGTGCTACAGGAAGTTTTTAGGACAGTCATTTGAAATCTGATTTGCGTGTATGCGTTAGAGGTGAGTTAGAAAGAAAAAAATATTTAGTTACAATTATATAACATTAATTAGGATAGTTTGTTCTATTTTTTCCTTTGTCTTTTCTAAAAAATGCAAAAAGATTAAAAACATGGTATAATTTGAATAAGTTTTGAAATGAAGCGCAAGGACAACTGAAGTGACATTGGATTCAACAGAGGCCTACTGTTTCCTTTTAATATGAGTGGTGTGCGTTAAAATACTGATATGGCATGTCTTCATTGTTGCATTGCGGGTCTCAAAGTCTTTGGTGGAATATGAAAATATACATAATATTTATAACTTAAGGGGGCTCCTGGGTATAAATCTATTTTTTTGTCTAACATAGGATTTCGCTATATTTTTATGCTCCACATACGATAGTAGAGGGGCATTATGTTTTCTGGTCTGTGCCTTCGTTCTTCCGTTCGTTCGTCCGTCTGTGCGTCCGTTCGCTTCAGATTAAAGTTTTTGGTCAAGGTAGTTTTTGAAGAAGTTGAAGTCCAATCAACTTGAAACTTAGTACACATGTTCCCCATGATATGATCTTTCGAATGTTAATGCCAATTTATAGTTTTGACACCAATTTCATGGTCCACTGAACATAGAAAATGATAGTGCGAAGTTCAGTTTAAAGTTTTTGGTCAAGGTAGTTTTTGATGAAGTAAAAGTTACATCAACTTGAAACTTAGTACACATGTTCCCTATGATATGATCTTTCTAATTATAACTCCAAATTAAAGTTGTGACCCCAATTTCATGGTCCACTGAACATAGAAAATGATAGTGCGAGTGGGGCATCCGTGTACTATGAACACATTCTTGTTTTATAAATGAACTTTATCATATACTTTAAAGAAAAATGAAATAAAAAAATGGGGTAACTGTTCATTTAAGCTCACAATCTGCCTCCGGAAGAAGCATTCATTTTTGTTAATGTTCTTTTTTTTGTTGAACTAATAGGAGCTAGAATAGAGGTAATATCGAAATAAAAAAATAACCTAATTACAGAAATCGCTTAAATTTTACAATTATTTAGTTTATTTACAGCTTATTTAAAACAATAATAAAAAAAAAAAAAAATAGGTCACCGATGAGTTAAAAAAGATATTTCAAATTTAATGCCAAACAATGTCATTTTTTCTCCAAAGGGAGATAATCTGGAGCTTTTTTTTCAAAGGATAAAAACATTTTAAAAGTCATCTGGGGCCAAACGGAATCGATGTTTTGGGTTGATTTTTGTACCATATCATAAAGTAATAACTAATAGTAACTGAATCCATTTCTAAAAGGGAAAATGCATTCTTTTCCTCTTTGATACATGTCAACCATTATACTTGCATGTACTAGTTAAAATACCAATGCAGATCGACATATATAACTGACTTCATTGCAAAGTTTGAATAATTTTGAAAATTATAACACCCATACCATTGATATATCACTAGCAGTGACATTGAAATTTCCCCCAATTATTTTTTGATAAATTATAACAGTTTTGTCTTACAGAATTGGAATAATTTTAGATCGATGTATACATATTTTGGTCATTGGACCAGAATATAAAAAATATCGGGTTAGTTCTCAATTTGAATAAATCTGGTATGGCTGAATCCATGCATGAACCCATCATTTCAAAACAACACAACGAACTGTTATTTGTATTTACTTGCGTAAAACTGTTTATGCTTGAAGAAGTCTGGTCTTGAGACCAAAAACAGAAACACTTTAGACATTAGGCGTCAGTTCTAAGTTGTTTATATTTAATTAATTTAAACAATAAAATGTTACATTCATGCAGATGATAGCGCTATTGTCCAACAGATTTTGGTCTAAAGACCAACTAAATGAATGATATCAAATAAAATAGTATCAATCTTATTTTTCTGGTTCTTAGACCAAGAACAAAATTGAATGTAAAATATAATGCGTATAACACTTTTTGGTTCTTAGACCAAGAACAAAATTGAATGTAAAATATAATGCGTATATTGCTTTTTGGTTCTTAGACCAAGAACAACGTGAAAATGTTACTCTAATCACAATTGTTCATAGACTAAAAAGTTACATACAGTATATATACATAATCAACCGGTAACATTTTGTTTTCAAATATTCAATAAGAAGATGTGTTATGATTGCGAGTGAGAATACTCTCCGCAAGGGACCAAATGACATAAAAAAGCTATAGGTTTTCTGTGACATACGGCCTTTTAAAAAGAGCAAAATCCTTACCGAACCTTCAACAATAAAAAGCCCCGAAATGATGCATATTTCTGGTAAAGAAAAACGTGTACCATACAAGTCGAAGTATTTATTGAAAGATGAATTTCATATAAATGTTTCTGTTTTTAGATCTATATTAATTGATTACAGTGAAATTGCATATTACTTTGGAACACTTTATTTGAAATTAGATTTATTTTTCTAACGATTTTGTGAACCGGGTGTATCTGTCTTTAATATTGAAATATACGTTGTAGATACTAATTCGCTTCACCTAAAATGGTAGAAAACTTAAAGTCAATGATATTAACTAGCATTTATCCATTAAACATCACTACCCAACTTAAAATGCAATTAATAAGCTTAATGAATCAAAAGTTAAACGTTTATTATTGGTATATTCTATTGCTTTCTTTTTTTTCGCAAATTTCTGGTGTTAAAGTAAATGATAAAGAAATCCACAAATTTGTCACAGTGACTGCTGTACTTCCTTACGCAGAGTAGCTATATGATTATTTCTATGACAATTATTAACAACTACGCAATATCTACAACATTTTCTTTTATATTATTTCTATAGGGACAACAATAATAATTATAAAAAAACACATGTTCGTCAAATATTTCTCCTCTTTGGCTAGCATCATAGTTATCCTCCAATGATGGACATTCTCCTTTGTTTCAGCAAATCTGTCTATGCTGTAGATATCTTTTCTGCTCTTACATATTTCAAAGGGAGATCTTTGACAAATTTATCAAGATCGTACTTTACTTCATAGCCTGTAAAAAAAATCAATTTATTTTTAAAAGATCTGAGTATTAATGAATAATAAATTGTGGTCTAATTTTGCTTGAATGTTGAAACTATAATGATACTAGTAAAGAGTAACTGACTTCAATCAAGTAGTGGTGACAAGCCTTAAAAAGTACGTCCATCGGAAAATAGTACAAACATGTTCAGGACGATGCAACGCCTAAAAGTAGTACTTTGGAAAAAATCCATATTATAGTAAATTTGATACATGGCGTTCAGTTTGCAAACAGATTTAAAACAAAGTTCATAAGTAAAACAATTTATTGAAATAAATATATACCGAAACGATAGTTTAGTACAAGTACTGTTCTGTAAAAATAAACGCCAAGTCTTTTTTTGTTGAATTGCTTCATCAGGATTGCTACCATGATTTGGAGAATTTTAATAATATGATTATTTTTCAACTTACATACATTTTGTACATGTGTTGATTGAGTACAAACATTTCCACTTTAATTTCTTTATACGACAGAATTATTTTGTACAGTCTGATATAATATCTGATAACACTTGTCCTCCAAATTTTGTTTTAATAAAACAGTACTTACCTTTTCCTGTCTTCATTAGTATTTTTGCAGTGTACCAACACTTGTCTGGATACCAAAATGCTTCAACAGACGTACCAACTTCAAATTCCTATAACATAAATGAAAAATAAGCATCTTACAACTGCACAAAACATATGATAGAGTTTATACCACACCGTGTATTTCTTCGTGTCTAGACCAGAAAGATTGACAAGGTTTAAAGACATGGCCGACTGGGATCCACCTATCTAGCAGTTAAACTCGTCCTAAAAGTAGGTTAAAAAAGCGTACTACATGTATTGTCGTAATATGTAAACCTTTTAGCAAATCTTCCCCTCTGAAATTATATTGCCAGATTTATCTAAATTCGACAATACTCATCATTGGAATATTTTGTTTTAAAAAATTTAATGATTCCACCTGCCAACTAATATGGCCCACATGGCTCAAAAAGATTTGGAGTAAAGCACAAGTTTTGAGAACTTTTTTTTCAAAATTGCTCTGGATAGAAAACATTCTTGGAGAGACAGAAATGTCCAGAATGTTCAAATTTGCCCACTGTCTATTTACGCCAATACTGTCACAGCCAGAATTATTCTGTAATTGGAGATTTTGTTATAATTGTTTGTACACCTTTTTTTTATTCTTTTATTTACCTTTGAACTCATCCTTCTTTTCTTCTTGTTTAAAGTGTCACTGCAGTCATTTTTCAGTTTTTGTTTTGGAGTCGAGACTCTATCAGATACCTGTAAATATATAAAAATATGTTATGTATATCTTTTTAAGAGACTTTATGAAAAGTGTTCTAATGACAATGGCACGTCACAGACAGTTACAGTAATATGTAGTCATAAACAGCAAACAAACTTAATATACAAATCTATATTGAAAAACTTAACGTACACTTGACATACTAGACTGATATACATAATAGTCAACAAACTTGACGATACACACGTTGGAACTAAAATTTACAATAAACTAGAATAAAAAGGAAAAACTAAAATTATCCAATGAAAATCAATCATTTGTAAAGGAAATGCATATGAATAATAGAATCTGACCAAATACAAAAAAGAGAAATTATGAATACAGGGGTCAAAATTATTTTGTAACTTGCAACGAAAGCAGAACTACACGTGTACGAAACTCAACAAATCTTCCCGATTTTAAGTTAATTACGTACACTCAGATCAACAAAGTTAATATCATTTGTTGAACAAACAAAAAATGTCTTATTGTAAAAAAGAATGGGTGATATGATTGCCAATGATACCAAATGACACAGAAATTAACAGCTATAGGTCACCGCACGGCCTACCATCGTTAGCAAAACTCATACCACATAGTCAGCTATATACAAGTCCCCAAAAAGACAAATGAAAAACAATTAACAAAGAATTAAAGGACATTTTTTTTTATTGTTAGGTAAATATATACGTAGGTTATAAAACTTACAATAGAGTAGTTTACTTGGCTTGTGTGTTTTTCAGTATGTTGACATCTAATAGATTCTTCAAATTCCTGAACTTTCTTTTCTAAACAACCTTTTGCTTCTTCCTGTAAAAACATCATTGTTTTCAGAGTTTGCGTATTGAGAACATTTAAATAAGCACTATTTTATTATTATGTTTAAAACAGGTACATAACATGCAAGATGTTTATTGTATAAACCATTTTTCTTTGTTGTCTCTCGTATTTATTCTAAGCTGATAAATATGTTTGATTAATTATGTAATGCAAGATAAAGATCAGCAGACTGTATGGTCAATTGAACAAATCTTTATGCATCATTAATGTGATCTTATAACTATCGTAAGTCTGTTTCAGAATATTATTCCACATATCATCAACAAAATAATAAGCGTTTTGTCTAAAGGGCTATTACAGCCCTATAAAACAGAATATTCAACTTACCAATTTATTGTACATTTCTTCCAGGGTTTGGTATTTTGTTTTTTCAACTTGTAGCAGATTACTAGATTTTTCATTTTTATCAATCTGCTTATCCAAGACAACTTTGAGTTCAGTCTCTGATCTCCTCAATTGCTGTAATTTAATTTCAAGTGCGCTGCATTTTTTCCTTTCTTGATTCAACAATGTCTCGAAGTCCTTTGTTTTCTTTTGTTCTTCTGTCAACTTTGATTTTAATGTTGATGAAGTAGTTGACAATTTTTCTCTTTCGGTAGTCAGTTGTTTTATTTTACACTCACTAGATAAATATAATAAAATTACTCAATTATTTAATGGGTAAATTCAAATCGGCAAAGACACATTTTAAATGCTTGCCATGAAGAAGAAGTGAACTATTCCCTTATTACAGTTAAACCAGCTTGCAACAGAAATTTGCGAGTCTAGTATTTAATATTAAAAAATTTCATCAACAAATTAAAACATTAAAATTTAAAAAACGGTAGTTTTGGAATAAAATCGTAAACTAAAACAAATCAAAATGGCAGTTTTGTGCCGCCAGCCATGCAGTAGGGATTTATGATTTATATGCGCGTTCGGAAATGCACCAAATGATGTTCAAACATTAAAGTACGCAATCATATAAATCAATGACATTTGGAAATCCCGTGAAATGATAAAATTCAGAAAAAAATTGTCATAAATGGAGGCATGAAACTTATTCTGTATGTTCGTTTAAAGTGCTAAAGTACCTTTCATTAATCTTTCTGTCAACATCTGACGGATCTGCTTTTGTTTTCCCAGTTGTTTTCTTTCGATCTGAACTAACACTACAAAATAAATCCAGTGATATCATCAAAGTTAGTAACTTCAATACTGATATAAGTACAGTGCGAGCTTTTTTCTGTAATATTTCAATATACCGGGGTTTTTTTTAAATGAAAGGTGGGCTTATTACCAAAAATATCGATGCGATCTATGAAATTGCACTTTTTATACATTAAGAAAAAACCAAAAAAAAACATAAGTTTACAAAATTACAAGGCTGCAGTCTACATCAACCACCAAATACACGACCTATCGAAAAGGTTGACGAGATGAATTTGCGATTGACATTTCATAAATACATTTTTTGTTTGTGATTTCGATAAAACGAAAGATCTTTGGTAGTCTTTGTGTAACTTATTCACAAAATGTATATAATGGAAAATTAAGAGCTTGACAAATTGCATGGCGACTGCCTATATTTGTAAGGCTATGTGTTGTCTCTAGATAGTTTTAGTTTATATGTGTCGTTTGGTTGCTGTCTCTCATAACATTGCCTGCACATTTCCTTTATTCTTGTCTAAGCGTTTATTAGATATTTTTTTGTGTTTTGTTTTCGTGAAGAATTTTATAGGTGATAAATCTTTGAAAACTGGTGTGTACATTCCTTTTTTCATAATTTATTTTTAATATCATAATATTACAAATGAATTTCCTTACTGAGGTCGATGAAATGCTCCAATTTTTCCTTAAACTGTGAATTAAATTACGAAAGTCACGGTTCTTTTTTTTTTAATAACATTCCCGATATAACGTAAATGTTTGCTGAATGCCTTTTGAAGCATAATTTACAAACCAAGAAATGAACAATTAATAGTAAGGAAGTATCGTTCATTTACAAATATAAAATCAACATTTAAGAAAATCATATAATGCAGTGAATTTGTTTTACAGTACACACGTCATGATTTGCATTTATTTACCTTTCTACTTCTCTCTTAAATACTCTCCAGTCTTTTGTCTGTAATGTTTCTTCCAAAATATGTATTTGGTTATCACTAGAAAGCATTGAAAAATCTCTCAACTGTGTAACCTTTAAAGATCCTCTTGGAGTATTTCTAATTTCATTCATTTCGAAAGCGGAACAGAATTCAAAAAATTTTCTCCATACTGAATCCTTTGATTTTGCAATTTTTAAAACAATTTTGTACTTGTTATGAAATTCTTCCGCCTTTCTGTCCATCCCTAGAATGGTACATAAAATATCTTTCCATTGCTTTACTTCACTATTTTGCATGCAGCTAATATCTGTATCTCCTACTATTTTTGTTGCTTCTTTTCGAAACACCTTTACTAAATCAACAAAACTTGTCGGTTTTCCTATTGTATTAGATGCATTGTGTTCATATCCTAATTGTAGCGCCAACTCGTCTGGTAATTTGTTGTATAACCGACATGTTACCATGCTAATAGGTTTGGTTTGGCTTGCGAATAAACATTGTAGCGCATGTCTTGTATGATTACCACCTAAAGTTTCAACTGCTACTTTGCCAGGTTCTTGAAGAAGCTTTGACAAATTATCTATATTAGTAGTAACATCGCTGACAATGTTGCCAATGAGAATTGTATGACACATTTGCTGATTTTCATAAAATTGTTTTAGACAGTGAGCATGTTTCGTGTCCAGATTTCGAAAACAGCGATCATCGGCAGGTGTAATTAAGTTCTGAATATGTACCTTTAATGTGTCTCCTAAAAGTAAACAAATGCTATCATTTTAGAATGGAAAATCAGCAATTCAAAATATACAAAAAGATATGTTGTTCAGTTAATGAGAAAGTGTTTGAACATTTGAAATAAAAGTAATATTTCTGAACTTTGATATGGTTACAATTTCCAGTACCCGTATACGCAATAAGAAAAGACCTCCTCGGTGGTCTTGCTTCTGGAAGCGATCCTTGTAATCGTGTGTTCGATCCCCAAGTTTGTTCAAAACTAAGACTTACCCATTTTTACTTTTTCGCCAAACATGTAACATTTCGTAGTAAAAGAAAAGAACTGAGAAGTACTGGGTTAAAACACAATTTAGCATGCTATCTAGTACAATATATGAGTGTATTAATAAAACATTAACACTCAATCGCCATTATATGCCCATCATATTTGCCACTGGACGTCACCGTCATCGTAATCGTCATCGTCGACTTAAAAATTAATACCTGCGGCTTCTCCGCTGAGAAAATAACAGTCTCCAATGTGTCCTTGTATGATGACTCTTCTTCCGGAGTGTTACATAATGAATAAAGCCTAACGTCTTGGCTGGGCTTGTTGGATAGACACATATAATATAATATTTTCCACTGGACATTTAACATAAATTCAACACATTCACTATTATTTTTTTAAATGGTTATTAAACAAAAACAGCAACTAGAGAAAAAATATATTACGCGATGTCAAAAAAACAGACAAGTATAAAAAAAAAAGAAGATGTGATATGATAACCAATGAGACAACCCCTCACAAGAGACCAAATGACACAAATTAACAACTATAGGTCACCATAATACGGCCTTCAACAATGAGCAAAGCCAATACAACATTTGGTCAGCTATAAAAAGTAAGATTAAAAGACACTATACTTCATACCATGAGTAGCACCTATTAAGAGAATGAAGATGGTATATCATACCTATTAAATAATCGTCCAAAATTGACTGCTCCACTGTAACTGGTGTGCTATCGGAAACGTCTTCTTTATTTATATGCGCTCCAGTGCAAGAACTCATGCTACGTTCTAGAATATCTTCAACTGTCGATGCATCTGTTGCAAAAATAAAATATACATAGCATTTTCGCATCGTAATTATGGTTTTTATTCAAATAGTAAATAATTTTCATTAACATGTTTTACTTGATCTTGGTCTCTTCCAGTTTTATTGTAAAATCATATATATATTAAGTGGAATATATTTTATATTACTTGCATACCTATTTTAATTACACATGACTATTATTACGACGCAGCAGATCAATTGTTTGCAAGAAGGAGGATTAAAAAAATACCTTCAGAACTGTCCATTGGTGACAATAATTTCGTGTGGACTGGTGACATACGCGTCGAGGATTTTCTTTGCACATTATCCAATGTGTTTACGTTGTCGTCAGTCCTGGTTAAATCCTCCCCTCCCGTTACATCTATTCACAGAAAAAGGCAATATCTTGAATTAGATTTTTCGTATTTGTCACAACAATAGAATGGAACTTTGCAAACACAATTATTATAATGTTAATTTTAATGTATGTTTTGTAAAAAAAAAATCTTCCAATTTCTTGTATCATTTTTTGTACGGATACTCGAACAAAATCGTAACGTTCGCGCCATGTTTTATGCTTTAGAACTAAGTTAAACGAATAAAATTGACCACATGACCCATATTATGATTCAGTGAATAGAAATAAAAACTCTTAATTATAACAGAAACAAAACCAATCTCTGTTGCAAGAAGTCGATGTGGCAGGAAAACTGGCAATTCTGGTACGATAAGGCCTGTTTTCTCATTTCTTAAATTCTGTTTCGGAAAGCTACGTCTTATGTTAGAATAGTCCCTGAGATTTGAATGTTTGTTTGGGTGAACTTCAAAACCACTAATATTAGCAACTGGGTGAGGTAAGTTGGTAAACTTCCTTTCATAATTCAAATATTGTAATTATCATTCATTTTGCAGGTGTTCCGTGCGCCAACGTGACACATGATTTTTTTTTATTCCAATGTCATGTCATAAGAACAGTTTTAGCTGTCTAAATTGCCATTATTTTCTCCGTGTCACGCCGGTGCGTGTTCAATTTTTTAAAGAAACAATGACAATGGAAAAAATAGGGGGGGGGGGGCAAAAGACCTTTTGTCCGTATAGACGGCCTGTCCATTATTATTGAATATTTTACGGATACAGCATTTCAATTGCAAGTTTTACACAGCTCATAATTCCATAACTGCATTTTTATTACATTCCATTTATATTGCCCCCCCCCCCCCCATTTTTGAACATTGTATTTCAGTGGCTGATCCAAAAGGGGTCTGTGCGGAAAAGTGAAGATGCAATTTAAAAACAAAATATTCGCAAATGTAATACGGCGATAATAGGACCTCTATAGAATCGTTATTTGTCATCTCGCATACTAGTATACTATAACTTCTTTTATTCATAAAATATGAATTAATATTATTGGTTATGGTAAGAGTTTTTCAATCTGTTTTTTTTCTCATATTTACGGATTAGTTTATATTTTTAGTAACTTGTTTTCACGAAAGCGTGTGTAAATATCAAATATGTATTAAAAGAATCACATCTACCTGAAATATTCATATTAACTTGGTTCTTCGACTGATCGATATTATCTGTTGAAGATGTCTGTAGCTGATAATTATCTACGTTTGCTGTAAAAGTTATGTACATATTGTAGTTAAAACTTGTTTGCTACAGTTATATTCTTCAGTAAAAAAAAGACAATTCGAATTGGACAAGTAAACATAGAAAAGCACTCACACGCACACTACTAGTACATTGCAGTAGGCAAAGACAACCAATAACCCACCCCTTTTGCCTTTTTCTTTACCCCTCCTATCACGAAATAAAACACATACAAACACTTAACGAATATACCAATACAAGTTCATTGATATTATCTAGCCAAGAAAGTGCCTCCGTTGAAGCTTTGCAAACATTCCATAGAGCAATTATACGGATGATTAACATTGACCATTTGGTCACGTACCAGCAGTTCATTAATTAATTTGTTGAATAAAATCAAATTTTTAACCACAAGTACTATTGGGTGCCGTATCAGGTCCAGTGGAGTATTGAGCGAGGATTACTAGTCATGGAAATAAGCTATTATCAATGTTTGTTCATGGTAGTCATTTTCTAAAAACAATTTCATCCTCTTGGCATCGCAACAAAGTCAATGTTTAAAATATATACGACAAAAACTTAAGCCTTCGTTCGATTAAGGATGTTAGCTTCTCTTTTTGATAATAACTAGCTTTTTAATCAACTGGTATATATTGATATTATATAAATAACTGAACATAGGCTAAAAAGCAGGAAAAAATAATAGGTCCGCGACTTTGTTTTTTAAAATATAATCAATTGAAAATTTGGCGGGAAATGATTCTCTCTTAGAATGCTCACACATTTAAAATTTTGGTACCTTTTTTCTTTCAAACACTTTGAAAAAATAACAAGAATTGTATTAGATTTTAATGAATGACTAGTTTAACTATATGTAAAAGTACACGGATGCCCCACTCGGCACTATCATTTTCCATGTTCAATGGACCATGAAATTGAATAAAAAATATAATTAGGCATTAAAATTAGAAAGATGATATGATAAGGAACATGTGTACTAGGTTTCAAGTTGATTGGAATTCAACTTAATCAAAAACTACCTTGACCAAAAACTTTAACCTGAAACATGCACCTTCATTTTTTATGTTCAATGGACCGTAAAATTGGGGTCAAAAGTTTAATTTGGTTTAAAAATTAAAAAGATCATATCATAAGGAACATGTGTTCTAAGTTTCAAGTTGATTGGACTTCAACTTCATCAAAAACTACCTTAACCAAAAACTGAAACCTGAAGCGGGACAGACGGACGAATAGAAGGACGAACGAACGGACAAACAGACGGACGAACGAACAGACAAACGGACGAACGGACGCACAGACCAGAAAACATATTGCCCCTCTACTATCGTAGGTGGGGCATAACAATATGAATTAAAAAGTAAGGGTTGGTAGTTTTTTTTTTTTCATTGGTACTACATGGAGAAAAGTAGAGGATTCCGAATATCTGACAAAAGGTCAAAATCAAGAGTAGCAGTTGGCAATCCTCGGAGTCGCCGCTACTCTCCTTCTATCTTTAGATGGAGGTACGGATTCGGCCGAGTTGTGACGAATGCAAGAGAAGCCAATATCCATACATATACTATATACTCATGATACAAGAACAACACACAAATTTTAAATACATTTCTCACCTTTCAATGAGTCCCATATTTTCATAAAACCTGAACGAGTCTTGACAGCTGGCCCAAAACCAAGACCTTCGCATAAGTTTTTCAAACTATACATTTTCGCTTTTCCAGATTCATATGTAACCTTAAATTATAAGAAAACATCATGTGTTTTGTGAACGTTGACAAGCATTGAACATGAAGCCAACATTCGTATTTCTGTATTGACGAAAACTAATATACATGTATTGATCGATATTGTGTTAAGTCTAGTCTAAGAATAAAATAAACTAGAACACACCCGTGATATCGCGGGTCCGTGACTAAATTAAAGTATATAACTATGCGCAAGACTTATCTTAGTATTAGTACTGTCATCTGATAAAGCCGGTCATGCCGATTATAAGATACACAATTTTCTCTGCTTTCAAATCTTTCTGTTTGAACCCGTCGAACTGGAACTTATCAATTATTGGTAATATTAATTATTTGGAAAACAAAAGGTCGATTCTGGAATGGAGTATTTTTTAATCAACAGCATTGTCCTATATTAGTTATAAATAAAGTTGAATTCTTTGATTCGCTGTTTTACGTCATGCCCGCTAACAAATTGAAACTTATTTTCAGTCCAGATTTTTAGTATTCGTATTGTTATCTTAGAAAGTCTTACGGATTAAAATACTACAATAGGTAACAATTTGACAATTTAGTAGTGTCAACCCTGTGATTATGACCCGTGTATATAGCATATTAATCCTGAATACACCGTTTGGTGGTGCGCCTGTCAGATGCGGAACGTACAGATAAGGTAATAGGTAACAGGTGATTATACTATTGGTATCGGTATCGGACTCGACCCGGAACTTCCTAATTATTGGCAATATTAATTACGTGGAAAACAAAAGGGCCTGGAGTGGTGTAATTTTTAATCTACACCTTTGTACTATATTAGTTGTATATAAAGTTGAATTCTTTGATTCGTCGTTTTTACGTGATGACGGCTGACAAATTGGACCTCGTAATTTTAGTATTATAGATGTGATTTGTATGACCGTTCCACATTAAAATGAACAGTTGGTACTTCACAAGGGTAAATGTAATAAGAATATGCAGCTTATTGATGGATTAACATTTATAAAAGTATACTTCATTTTGAAAACAAGAGTGGAGATATTTGTATAGAGAGATGTACATGATCAATCAATGATTTTGTTTGAAACACTGACATGATGTCAAGGAATTCAAAATCTAAATGTACTTGCCCTAACATTTGAAGATGTCATTCAATACAGAAGAAGAAAAGTTTATAGTTTTAGAGTTTCCTATGTTTACAACTCCAAACCAATGTTCTAAGAAACAATAGTATACAAGTAGTTCACTAATTTTGTCAGTGACGTAAGTTAAATGCAACTTTTAATAGAAAGTTATCTACTTTTCTTAAAAGTATCTCTTTACTTTTATGTATTATTTGATTTGGATATTTTTATTTGCTTTGAATACAAGTTTGTTGAGTTTGTAGTTTTTCCCGATGGCTTTTCTTATCCACATTTGACCAAATAAAACTGTAAATTACTAAAATGTTTAGATAGTCACCTTGATAATTCCAAAGTCTCTTGTTGTTCCAACATTGTCGATGTCCTCAAAATATCTACCATTTTCCTCTACACAAAGTCTTCCGTTTTCGATTACGATTTTCCATTTCTCTGAACCCGACATTATTGCGTAATATATAAACGTTTGATCTCGATTTAGAAAAAAAATTAGTGGACTGCTACAATGTCTCACCACTGGTTATATTTAATCGCATTGCGAAGCCACGCCTGCTAGACACGTGCGCATTTTTTACATGTATATTTTTAAACCATGTGTTTCTTACTTTTCAACTAGAACATAATGGACTACTGTATTTTTTTATCGGCTCTGTGTTTAAACGTGTTGTTATCTGTTCAAACTTTGAATGGTGTCAAGACGAATATAAGAGAGAACTGCAACCCAGTGTCAGAGGTAAGTCAATTTGAAATATTCATATTTAAAAAAAAAAAAATTAAAAAAAAGTATATTAAAATATAGAGGTTCACACATATTTTTACAATGAAAACGTTTTAAATATTCATGATCAAAGACTTCAAGATACATTTGGGTAGTTATTGGCGTTTTTCTTAAACCGAATATATACTGGACAGAAAAAGGGGGGTTTAAGGCGTTCGCTTATATACCTGGTTCGGACACATTCTAAATGTGCCTGTCCCTATTCATGAGCCTGGAATTCAGTGGTAATGTTGTCGTTTGTTGCTGTTTTATTATTTATGTGAGTTTATTAACATATTATTTTTGTCTATCCTTATTTTGTTCATACATTACGCCGTTAGTTTTCTCGTTTGTGTCTTGTTGAAGGCCGTATGGTGACATATAGCGGTAAATGTCTGTGTAATTTGGTCTCTTGCAGAGAATTGCCTTTTGTAATCATATCGTTTTTCTTTTATTACATTTATTGTTGTGATTATATCTTTCACTCCTTTTTAAAAGAATTTAACATATCAAATGCAGATCGATCATATATATGACTTTTCTTTGGGTATGCTTTAACATTAAGATCAGGGAAAATTGGTGGATCTTATTAACCTAATAAATCAGATAAGAGAAAGGTTAATCTGGTATTTTTGAGGATAAACATCGATTTGCTAGTTAGACGTGGGTAGCAAGACTAAAATGTTTCCTTTTTTTTTTTTTTTTTTTTTTTTTTATATATATACAAAACTTCTCTCCTGGAAACTGCACATGTTTGTACCTTCCTATCCTATTTTCGACGTGCCATATACAATTTCCTACGACCATCGTATTAAATTCTGTGACAGTAAAATAACCTAGCACTGTATATTTTAAAATAAGCTGAGCTTGTTTTTAGTCACGGGACTGATATCAAATGATACATTTTAAAAGTATGGGGTCAGCAGCGGACATCTAATAAAAAAAACACTTAGACAAGTTTATCGAGTTATGATTTTTTTCACAAAACAGACTTTAATATAATCTTGTTATTAGTAACGTATTAATCCTCCTAAACGTTACATGTATAATTGGAGATCTAATCGCATTACATGTAAGTGTTTTCTTGCTTTGATGATTTGATCGCGAGTAAGATTTTTCGTTATAGATCGGAATACTTAGTATACATACATTACTTTTACGGCAATTTTCACCACGGGGCGCAGCTTCTGTAACATTTTATCCGGACATTGCATAACTTAAAAGCTACGATCCACACATTCAGTGGGATTAAGTCTGAAGCAGTGGTGATTGTTTCTTTGCTATTTGTTTTAGCTACTGTAACAACTGTTTAATAAGCCTATATAATATTGTATGAATAAAGCAAGACGACAACTCTAAATAAAAAAAAATAAAAAAAATAGGTAATTTATACAGACCTACAGTTACTTTGTGTTCTTGTTTTGTTTATTCCAGCACGTTTGTACATGTGTAAATAGTATTTTATTTCATATTCTTTAGTGACTTATATATATGCATTTTAATAGTCTCTTATAATGGCTCTCATTTTATTTGTGTTAGTTCAAGTTTATACAATGTATTTACATGTATTTGTTGAGGGATGAGACTTAAATAACACTTTCAATTGAATGTTGTATGTTAAATTAAGAAGAAAACCAAGAAAATTTAACGTCACAATTAATTTCAACCAATCAGTTGCCGAGAACAGATTTTTCAATAGTGAGGAGAAATATTTTCTCTCACACGCACCTTACCCGAATAATTCAGTCGTTTTATTCCGCTGATCTACGAAGGCTACATTAACCTCGTGTAGGAGACAACCGGACACGGAAAGGACTTGCATTATTTGAGTTATCTCACACCGGTCAGGAAATGTGAACATAGCACACACATTAGAGAAATATTTTTCTCACACCGATCAAGAAATGTGAAAATAGCACCAAAATTAGAGAACGACCATTAAACTTCAAAGGGGAGGGAATTGTGATTTTTTTTTTCCTTAAAAATATATGCTGATCCCAAATTTGATGGATTTTTTTTTTGGGTGAAGATGACAACAAAAATTAATTTAAATCCATCTGATTTTTCTCATAGCTTATATTATTTTAAATATTGAAGAAGATCAATTTTGATTGATACATTGTTGCGTCGAGGAACAACCCCTCCCTTTTTTTACTACACGCACTTACGTAAAAGTAAAACGTAAAGAATTCAAAACTATCAATAGTAAAAAAATGTCAAGCAATACAGTTTCAAAACGTTTACACTATATGTATGCAGTATATATATATATGGGTTGATGTTTAGACGAGTTGTATATATATATATATATATACGAGTCTAAATTGAAAACTACGTTCAAACCTATGATTGCGTTGGATAAAAACCGCAATTTTTATACGTGTGCATGTCAAACAAATTTCGTTGTAGAAGGGTCTATATATTATCCCTTAGTCTTTTCAATATTCACTAGAACACACCCGCGAAATCGCGGGCATTCAGAGCGTAGTTTAAAGTATGTAAAGTGTTGTTGGAAGAATTTTGTAAAATACAGAATGACTGGAGAATTTCAGCAAAAGTATCATAAGTCATAGGTTATTGGGGACAGGAAAATGTTTTTTTTACCCTCCATCTTTATTTCCAAAGTTCCCAATTTTTGGTTTTCTATCAATTTCAATATGAACATACATTTAGTATGTTATGAACATTTATTTAAGTAAGGAGCCTGTACTATTTAATAAACTCTGTGACTGGAGAATTTCAGCAAAAGTATCATAAGTCATAGGTTATTGGGGACAGGAAAATGTTTTTTTCACCCTCCATCTTTATTTCCAAAGTTCCCAATTTTTGGTTTTCTATCAATTTCAATATGAATAATGATAGCAGATAAAATTCTGAAAATACACTTTATTCGTAGTATATGTATGCTCAAAGTTTACAGAAAAACGCAAACCGGAAGTCTAATCTGACTTAAAATTTCGTACAATGACGGGACAATATCCGGATGCCTTTTTTCTCGTTTTTCTCCTAAAATAACTCAATCTGAATAATCATATGAATGGATGACAAATGCGACTATGCACTGTACCTAAAGGACACAGAGGCGTGTTGATTAATTTATTCTGGAAAGAAGAGAAGCGACACCAAAAATGAGGTCTTCTCGTTTAATAGTATAGATACGTTTCAAGGCTTCATCATTTTTACATAAATAATGCCGTTAGTATTCTCGTTTGAATTGTTTTAAATTGTCTTATCGGGGCCTTTTATAGCTGAGTATGCGGTATGAGCTTTGATCATTGTTGAAGGCCGAACGGTGACCTATAGTTGTTAATATTTGTGTCATTTTGGTCTTTTGTGGATAGTTGTCTCATTGGCAATAATACCACATCTTCTTTTTTATATATTCATCAGCTTTCTGATTTTTTACCGTATGAATATATATACGAGTAAAAAGAGATCGTGGGTAACACAACAAAAACTGCCGGAGTTCAGCGAATAAAATACGGCTACAAATATCCATTGTCACTTTTAACAGTTTATGCTCATAATAATCGATTGTTTATTTCAGAGACGGATATTGACATTCTCCATTCAGGTGCCGGAAATTATCCTACCTGTTGAATCAATTTTGAATGATGTGACTGTTTTCGCTGATGCATCGAGCGCTACTGATGAATATACATTTGTAAATTCAAGTAATCTTGGTGGTTCTCATTTTTTAGAATCAGCGGGAAACTCAGTAGTGTGTTTAAATTATACCGAAAATCACGGGGTAAATTTAGGAGATTCATTGTCGGAGCCACATAATTTAGGGGATTCGTATAATCTTGGACATTCTGTTATACATAATCTTGGACAGTCTGATTCATATTGTTTTGAAGACTTAAGCAAGACTGCTGAATCCAGCCTGTCGTTAATTCTAGAAACAAAAACATTAGAGTCATTTGAAGAGGATGCAGTAAATTATGACACAACATTAAAATCGCCAAACAAAGCTTTAATGACCAGTACACCCAGAAAAATACCAGTGATCAGTAAGGTCGGAGACATATCAGATGATAATTATGACTTTGGACTGTTTGATTATTCCGTAACTGCAACTTTAATCGAGTTAGAACCAGCTTTCGGAATTTCCAGCAGTGAACATGAAAGTTCTTGTTATATGGGTTCAGAAATTAGCACAAAACTGAGAAGCAATATTTGCCCTTCGTCGCCTTATGAATTCAACGAAGAAGATACGGAAACACTTCATCTAGCATCAACCGAAATACTGTCACTATCTTCTGGTTTTGAAGGAATGTCATATCTTGCTAGTTCTCGCTCAGCAAGCAATATAAATGAAAATGTTTCAGTGTATTCAGATGCATCAATTGGTATGGCAGAAATGTATCATGATGTTAGAGCTACATTTCCCCAAGAAGAAACAAAACCATTACTTGAATCGCAATCACGTAAGTGTTTTTTTTTTGTGTTTGTTATCATAATAGATAAAGGAACTTGATGTGGTATGAGTGCCAATGAGACAACTCTCTATCGATAAGTTGGAAAGTAATATAAAGAGAAATACGACCTGCCTTTGCTCGTCAAAAGATAACACACTTGTTTCAGTACATTAAATGGTTGTGAATTTCCTTAATAAAATTTAGTGTTTACTACCGTAATTAGAAACGTTTAAAACTACCTTCGGCAAAGTTGGCGTTTGAAGGACTTTGGCTATTATTTTTTAGTGATTTTTTATAAAATAGCTATTCAACTGTATCGTTTTTATACATCAGGGCTTTGTGAGTTCTTGTTGGGTGTTAATCTAGAAACATGCACCTAACGCATTTAATTTATTGCGTATTGTTTTCGTGTTTTAAAAGAAGAGCAGCCTAGCTATTAAAATCTGACATGATTTGAGAATCATGTTTCAATGAGTGCCCATTATTGCTAACGTTGATTGATGGTCCTAAAGATTCATACAGATATTTTGTGAAGGTCAATTGTTCTTTATCAATTCATATGTTAAATGTTGTTCGTTAATCTTTTCTTTTGTCAGTTGATTAAATCACATGTGGTTGAAACACTTAGTACGGTCAATTGCATGTTCAAATACATGTACATAAGATTAATTGATTACATTTAATGATCCAATTATCGTATAGCTATAAGAAAAGCGGGAAAAATAGCAAAGAGAAAAAATAAAAATAAAAAAAATTAGTGTTTTAGTTTATTAACAAAACTATCATATCACATTTTTGTAGATCCAGAGAGAAGTCGTCTCCTTGCTCGTCATACAAAAGTAGCAAGTATTCAGAAGGATTTAAAGTCATGTAGACGCTGTTGTAGTAAAGTTTGTACGAAGAAATTCTCTTTTGTGGAGGTTAAAAACATGCGATTAGAATTCTGGTCAAAGACAATAAATGGTCGCAACCAGTGGTTATTAAAAAAGTTCTCTGAAACTAATATGGAGTATACACCATACTTCCGTATACAGAACGGACATGTAGTTTGTCCAAAGGCATTGATGAGAATGCTTGGAATTCACAAAAATTTCTATTACTCTAATCGAAAAAAGTTCATAGGAGGAGCACGTTTTTCTGTATCGGAGAGACACTACTGTGCCAGCATAAAATCACTCCAAGCTATAAATTGGCTGGAGGAATACGCTACATATTACGTTGACAGGATGCCCGACTGTAATACACTATTACTACCTTATCGGACACGACAGTGCATGATTTATTTAAGATATAAAGAAGATATGAAGGAAAGATCAGAAGAATTTTTAATGCCATCAGCCTTCTACGGAATGTGGAAAAAATATTTACCCAATCTTAAAGTCAAAAAGGTATAAATTAAATCAAGTTAGGCCATATCTTTAAAAAATCAAGTTAAAACTTATATATTAAAATAAAAATAAGGTCTGAAACGCGTACGTTCCTTTGCGTTATAAAAATGGTACTAATAATATTATTCCATTATATTAAGTACATTACGAAACAAAGGTGATGCTGTAAACCAGGACATATTTTGGACAGTTTAATATTAACCAATTTCACTATAATAATTGTATATGCAGAGGCGAATTTAGGCGGCCCCCTTTTCTTGGAAACTTTGGTTGGTTATATAGGGAATCACTGAATCATGACCAGAGCTGGCCCCTTCTTGGGCAGTCAGTGGGTCCCCACTTATAATTTTTTTGGATCCGCCACTGATTTGATTATTTGCAAAACGTTTACTGTGGATTTAACTTATAAATTTAGACTTCTTACGTATATGTAGATGTGAGACTGCAACTAAAATAGTTACAAATTAGTATTTGGAATGTAGCTCAAACATTTGTCAGTATATGCTATGTGTATGTAATTGTATTTACACTTTCAGACCAATTCCTTTTCGAAATGCACAGTATGTACAAGTTTGGAACGACAGATAGAGACCACGCATGATCCAGTGATGAGAGAAAAATTGCGAGCTGAACGAAGAGAACACAATAGCAGACAGATGTATGTAAATATGCAATTAATAAATATGAAATCAAACTTAAGTTATAAAAAAGGGAAGAAAGACACCAAAGGGACAGTCAAACTCGTAAATCCAAAACAAACTGACAACACCATGGCTAAAAATGAAAAAGACAAACAGAAAAACAATAGTACACATGACACAACATAGAAAACTAAAGAATAAACAACACGAACCCCACCAAAAACTAGGGGTGATCTCATGTGCTCTGGAAGGGTAAGCAGATCCTGCTACACATGCGACACTTTAGACTACACATAAAAGAATATAAATTAACTATAGCTACAGCCAATAACATTTATCGATAGTGTTCTGTTGTGTAGGTTTGTGTGTAACAGTGACGGTGTCTGCATATTTATTGTAAGCTGCAGGTCACGATATGAAGTTTTTTGTCGAGTGAGCGCAGCGAACGAATTCAAAACGCTCCATATTGTATCAAGCAGCTGATATTTAACAATACAAATAAAATAAAAATCTGACAATCAATTTATCGGGTTGTATTTGTGGACTTTGCTTGCTAGACACAAGCGGAACAGCAAACTAATATTTTAATATGTTTAATATCTATTTTTGCAGGTTGGAAAGAAAGTACTATTACACAAAGAAAAATGCTGCAAAGACATCCCCATCACAATATCTAAGCTTAATTATAGATGGAATGGATCAGTGTAAGTTATGATCTACGGATAAATATTTGGACTTTTTAGAGAAAAATGGGTCGACCGTAAGATAAATGGTCGGTCATTTTTGTAAAAGTCAGTTAACATTGCGTCAGTTTTATATAAGTCGATATACTATTGGCTCAGTTTGCCAATTTCTAATTGCCTTTGAGCATCTGATTACTTTAAAGGCAAAACCAATAAGATCTGGAAGGAACAGAAAAAAACATTGAAGTTAAAATCTTTTCTATTTTATTTAAACTAATGAACCGAATAAGGAATTATTTTTTCGCATTTTTTTAATTTCAAATGGGAAGTGTGATGTTATTCTATTAAAACAAACTTTGATGACTGAAATATAATGAACTTTAAGTTTTGTTTTCATTGTAGCAAAAACGAATCTTCCTCATTTTGTTGGTCGAATGGCAAAGGTAAGTTAGGTATTTTATATAACAGAAAATTCCCTCTTCGGAAATATACGAACATCATAGTTTTTCTTTCGATTATAGAGTTTGATGTGGAACTTTGGAATTATGCAGATTTTATTTTGTATCTTTTACCATACGTTTTCTTTTAAAGAGCAATACAGGTTGAGCAACAAACAATAAATCAATCTATCCATTTAGAGCGATTTTTTTATGTACAATTAATTTAACATACTTTAGCTTTTATCTCATTGCAAGTTTTTAGACGGCAATTTGAGAGGAATTATTCGCGAATTGACGACCACGCCACAACTGTAAATTAAATGACACATCCATACATTCATACGTGTACATTTTTTTTCTCATTAAAATTCATGTACCAAGCTACAAAAATGCAGGAATATGGCAGTAACTTGTTCCGTAAACATCGTTTGATATTGTCAGTTTGTTACAGACTTCCTCTTTTTAGTATGCCTTGTAAATCATTGTTTTATTATATTTCTTTAGGATAGTAAAATATTTAATTTACAACGAATTTATATATCTTTTACTTTGGTCCATATATGTGGTTGTCTTATTGACACGTTTTATTGCAGGCTGTGAATAAAGTTGACCAACTAACGACACATGTCACCGGAGTTTTAGCTCATGGACAAAACAATTTTTTCACCTTTCTCGACTGGAACCAATATGCGCACGACTCTAATCTGACCATGAATATCCTTATGCTAATTCTTCACCAGATTTCAAAACTTATGGTAAGTAAAACACTTCACAATTTAAACGTATGATCAGTCAATACATGTATGACTTCGGGTGGGGTGAGGGTGGTGATGAGCACTCCCTATACTGGTTTATTCCTCGAATGCCAACATCCTTGGTTGTATACAAGTGATAGGGCGTTCAGCTTGAATTGGTCACATTTCCAGCTTGAAGAATATATTGGAAAACAATCGGAAATAAGATGAAAAGAGTTCCAATTACTTGTTATATGACACGCCCTGTATTTTTTCACAGCAAACAGTCTCGCCGTACGTCAACATGACACAAGGAATCTCTGATTCTTAGATTTGAACTCCTATGAACACATCACACAAAATCATAAGAATAAAAAGTTGAATTTATCCTAGGCAATATATGAAAAGTAATATATTTTTTGAATCGAAAGTATATGTAAAGGATAAGATAACAGACCCATATCAATTAAGTAGTGAATTGGTCCCCGAGTTTTACTGTGGTCCACATTTCTACATATCTTTTTAATTTGTTGAAAATAATTAATCTATACACCCAAAACAAATAAGTTCGCCCGATTAGCCATATAATTTGAATGACAGAGTTTTGTGCTTTTAGAATGGTTTATTGTTATATTTAACGTAATCCCTGTTATATTTAACAAGAATGTGCCCAAAGTACACGAACAAACGAACAGACGTACGGACGGACTTACGGACCCACAGACCAGAAAACATTATGCCCCTCTACTATCGTAGGTGGGGCATAAAAATAGCTATTGTAACTTGTTGCCTTTGAAAACAGGTTAATGTGCCCCCAAAAAGTTTTATGTAAATCCGTAATTCTACTCCATCATGATGGCGATTCAATATTTTGAATACAATCTTCATTAATTCTTTAAACAAACTTGATTTTTCCATAAATTGAATTCTTTTTTTTTATTTCTTTATGATTATCATTTTATAATCTCACTGCATTTTCATTAACGGTCCCAATTGCCTTCTTCATAGAATCTCGTTTAATCATTTATAAAGTAGAAACTCTCTTTGTCTGAATAGGCTGATCCCAGTTGACTTTGTATATGGTTCGAGTTAATCTATGAACAATCCCTGTTATCCTGCACCGCTTCACATCCACGGATTTATCTAACGAGTCCTTAAGCATCACACACATTTACAAACCCTTACGATTTTGTCATTTTTTGCGACAATTTTGACAGTTGAAATGAATTATTAGGGAGCCATTTACGGATTACTACGAGTAATTATAAGAAGTTTATTATAAAACTATGTCCATAAGGTAAAACATGGTAAGATACGATACTGAAGTAATTTTATGATTATTGTCCTTGTAGGGTAACAAGTTACCGCCTATTTTGTACTTGCAAGCAGATAATTGTTGGCGGGAAAATAAAAATCGATATGTATTGGGTTTTTGTGAACTCCTTGTTCACCAACGTATTTTCAATGAGGTAAGTTGCAATTTACAAATCATTGCGATTCTTGTTACTTCATTTAAAAGAACAGTTACCAGGTGGTTGTGAAGGTATATACATATGGGCGTGTGCACCCTTAAAGGTGAAAATAGTTTTACGCATAAAATAATATATTCCTCTTTCCTCCCCTCGGCAAATTTATTTGGGACTTTCTCTTCACTTAGAAATTATCTATTGCTAGATTTAAAAAGTGTGGTTATTTCTAGATTTAAAACGGTTAGGTTTAAGGGTTAAAACTGTGGGAAGTATTAAGCATATTTGCATAGGCAGATCCAACCGTGGGGGGTATGGGTATTGGATGATTATAAGGGCCTGTGCTCCCTAAAATTCTTGAAAATATAGTGCATTAAAATTCATCAGCACTGAATTCTTATGTGTTATCATTACGCGAGAAATAAATACAATGATTTGCTTTATTCGAAATTTAATGGTTCTTTGAGGGGCGGCAGGACCTTTTTCGGGGTGTTTTTAAGCTCGGGATTTACTCTTTGGGGATCCGGGAATTCTCTTTCCGAAGTTCGGGATGTCGGGTCTTTTTTTTTTTTAAATTCGGGTCCTAGGGATTTCATGTTTTTAAGCCCGGGACTTCGGGATCAGGGCCGTCTTCCCCCTTCTTTTTCACGAGGAGGGACTATAATGTAAGACTGGACTTGAAAAACGTAGCCTCTTGTTATATACTATATTAATTTAATGATTTGTATATAATTCTTCTCTAACATATAATCTGTGACATCTTAATAAGGATTAATTATCTTGTGTCAACAATAATTCCACAGATAAAGATGCTAACCACATGGGGTCATTCATCTCAAGTAGATAAAAAGAACAGTGCACAGTATATACATATACATTGTATCTTACCAGACAATGAAAATATATGATCAATTGACACATTAATTATTGCCTATCAATATAATTACCTCTGAAATTGCACACATGTATCATTGATTACAGTTTATACATGCTATTGCTACGCCTCTCTGTAAAACATCCATTTACAAGACCCCTTTTTGGGAATTTTTTGTGGGACTTTTGGTTGATCATGTAAGTTATGATGCCTGTAATATAAGGTTTTAGCATGGAAGTAAAATACTTCTACGATTTTAGTTAGAAATTGTTTTCCCAGTGACACTTATAATATTGAATAGAAATTACTATTTAGGATGAAAAATGTTGTCCTGCATTTTTTTCTAAGCTGTAATCTCTGTCCTGCCTTTTTATTTTTCACTCTGTTTGGTCCTGCCTTTTTTTTTTTTTTAGTTTATCCTGACTTTTATTTACCTAAATAGTCGACCTGACTTTTTTTTCAAGTGTCTCATTTTTTTACTCAAAACTGTCCTGCATATTGTTTTCAAATTTCATCCTAGCCCCCCCCCCTCCCCCCCATTAAAATCAAATGGTAGCTCCCTTATATAGATCTGTCTACGTGAGTTTCTTTCTATTTTTATAAATTATAGATTTTAAAAGTGTTCAAGTTATAGGAATTTTATCCATTTAAAAGGGGCTTTTTCGAGTGTTTTCGTATAATAACTGTCAAATGCGTAGAACATTTTTCATGATATTTTGGTGAAGTGTTTATTGAAGTATACTATCGATGTTGTATATTATGGCAATTATCGTTCCGAGTTGTGGGATTTTAGTCATAAAAGGAGGGGGGATTAGTCAGTTTTCGGACAAAAACTCAAAATGATTTCATGAAACCTTGTAGGCTGGTTTATATCTATCAGTATAACATCCCTTGAAGGTTATTTTTTTTTATAGATTTATAACATGATATTTAGAAGTACTAGAACTTCATTCTTTGAAAATAATACGGGCATATCACGTGCTCTTTATTCATATACATTTTGAAGTTTCCTGCCTTTCAATACGAAGGGTATTGTCAACTCTTATAATACAAGACATACTATGAATCAATTTGGCATTTTACACACTTATAATGTAAGTTCAGTCTAGCATTACATGTTAGCGTATTTAAATCACCTATTATTATACTGTTACAAATAGGAAATTTTCTTTTCAGGTGCATTTATCATTTTTACCAGTAGGACATACACACGAAGATGTGGATGCCGCTTTTAGTCGAATAGCTGAAACTCTTCGTAGAAATGATGCTGAAACAATGCCTCGTCTGAAGGAGATGCTTCCGAACGTTAAGGATATAGAGGCTATTTATGACATTCGTTCATGGATAACATCAAGCCTTAACGACATTCGTAAGCATACGAAACCTTTGCATTATAAGTTTATCCGGGATTTAGCAACAAATAATGTGAAAATGCAGTACAAAGCTTTCCAAGACAGCGAATGGAAAACTGAACATGGCATTATTCAACTCATTTCCGGAAAACCTAATTTACCAAAGGGAATACCAACAGTTATCAATCCTCTGTTCGAGAAGATAGATATAAATAAGATCAAATCTAGAATACCACAGTGGCAATGTCTTTTCACCGATCAAATAAAACTAAAAGTTATTATCAAAAACATAGATTATACTTAGCGATATATTTTCTTTTAGAATCATTGTTCATGTATTTTTTGATAGACGAATATTTGCATTTAGTGTTGATATTTTACCTCAAAATATTTCTAAGTCTTTGGGAAAGAATTGTTACATCACATATTTATCCTTCTATTTCAAACCAACTTATATATTATTTAGACAGTTGTCAGTTGTAATTACAAGTTTCGAACACATTTGAAATATTTCATTAATAAAAGTTGTTTTATTCTCCTAAATATCTTAGTAGTTACTTATCAATAACATGTGAGAGACATAAAGCTATTAGAATGACATTGACAGTGAATCGTAGATGTTTCTTTTTGTCATATTTGTTTTGTGTTTTTTTATTATATGGCCTCATTCGTTGATATTGATCTTTTGTCTTTGATAATAAATACTAAAAATTCTACCGAATCATTTTCTTCTTCTTCTTTCCTTTTTCTTTTTTTTTGGTTTAAAGACCAGTTTATGAGTATCAAACATACTATAGATTGGTTTAATTGTTTGATTGGTTTTTCTTTATGAATAAGAAAATACATGAATATTTGGTCTATAGACCAGAATAATACAATATCGTTTGAAAACATTATTTTTGGTCGAAAGACCAAAATATCTATTCAAAACATTTGTGGATTAAACATTTGGTATTTATCAAGTTTTTATTGAGGTTGTGTTTTTACAACAATTAAAAGTCACTTCTCCTGTTTTGGACTAACGACCAGATAGCAAATTTTATGCTATGTGAATTGTTAGAAATTGTCTATGGACTAGTATATAGTATATTGGAGGAAACATTTCATAATAAATTTACAAGATATTGTAAAATTTGTTAAAATTCTTGAGCCAATATGAAAAATCTAATACTTAAGTTAGAAATAAAGCATTAAAAAGGCATTTAATGATTTAAATTAATCTAAAATTGGTTTACAAAGGTAAAAAGGGAAAACAATGGATTTTCCCTTTTAGAAATGGAATCAGTTTAGTGTAATAAATAAAATTTGTAATGAAAAATTAAAGGTTTAATTTTTTGCTGAAATTTTTGTTCCCACGAGCCACCTTAAAACGAAGTTCTATAACATAGTTAGTAATGTGATGAAAAAATAAAAGTCAACGATGCACGCCAAATACTTTGGGAAGGAGAAGTTGAGCAACAATATTAATTTACACTTTAAAAATATAATAGACATATATGGAGACATATTGTGTCTGTTTTATCTTTCCGTCAGACTTTCTAAATTATACATGCCTGTCTTATTCCTTAAAAGTAAATATTTGATGACGCTAAATCCCTACGTGTTATACATATGATAAGAGTGATTGTTGGTGTTTAATGCCACTAACCGCACTATTGACGTTATCGGAGTTGCAAGATTTATTGGTGAAAAAAGCCGGATTGACGGTCGGTGAGTTTTTCCGGACACTTGCAAAACGAGTCAATTATGATCGGAGTCAAACGCCTGATGCATGCGGGGTTCAAACTCATTACCTTATTGTTGAAAGGCTTGTTATTACTGTAAATGAACTTTTCAGATCATGCGGTCACAAAGATTCACATATGATTTGAAGAAAATATTGTAGTCGAATTGTGTTAAAATACCTGGTAGTTTTTACGATTACCAATACAGATTATATAATTCGGTGCAGATACTATTTATAATTCATAAGTTCTTGACATAAGAATAATAGAGTGCTGACAAACATTGTGACATTGAAGGAGCATAGTTCCAATTTCACCCTACGGAAAATCACATGTTTGATTTTAAAATATTAAACAATTGCAAGGGCCTTAACAAATTGTCCTTTTCGTGTTTGGTTCCGTTAACAAAATTTCATTCACCATTCCTGCTTTCGTCGGTTGACGATGAGATAGTTTAATAAGGATATTGACTTTTGTGAAAATGGACGTTGGACGACATCGGATACGAAGAGATGTGGTATGATAAATGCAGCTCACATGACTGTTTAGACAAAATAAAGTAAAATGCAACAGGGAACCTTATCCCCTTCCCTTTCATGAATATGACCTACCGAATTAGACAATTTACCGGATTTGTAATCACATAAGCAACACGACGGGTGCCACATGTGGAGCAGGATCTGCTTACCCTTCCGGAGCACCTGAGATCACCCCTAGTTTTTGGTGGGGTTCGTGTTGTTTATTCTTTAGTTTTCTATGTTGTGTCGTGTGTACTATTGTTTTTCTGTTTGTCTTTTTCATTTTTAGCCATGGCGTTGTCAGTTTGTTTTGGATTTATGAGTTTGACTGTCCCTTTGGTATCTTTCGTCCCTCTTTTATCAGTATTTGTGTTTTCGTATTGCCTTACTTGATTTCAGAAACAAGTGATGTGTGCATTTAATTTCAATTTAATTTGAAAGATTGACATGTTCCTCATTCAAATGTTGTAGCAATTAACGTTAAAGTAATTTATGAACATCGAGTAATTTAAGATGTCTTCTTTCAGTTATGAAAAAGAAAATAGAAAGATAAAAACACATTTCAATAATATTGCATTTTAAACTGCACTTTCTTTGTCATTGAAAGCTTGGCTTGAGCAACCATGTTTAAGCTTGAACGTGATAACTTTACTTGCTAATTACATATTTGAAAAAAAGAATCATAAACATTGTTTACATTTGAGTGTAGATTCAAAGTTGGATGTATGTTTAAAATCAGTAATGTGAGAGACACACCTGAACAATTCCGACAACAGATAAAGACCTTCTATGGTGTTTATTTCAAGCTCAAGATTCTGAGATTTGGACTTTTTGTTTATTGGATGAATCATCGAAATTAATTGCAAGTAATTATTGTTCTTGAGGGGAGATGACATATTTTATATCTCATTTGTAGTATGTCTTTTTGTAAAGATTTGCATTTAGGACTGATCTGTTTACAGTGCAGATGAACAGATATTATTCATTACATTGTAATACGGGTTACATGACAAGGTGCGTTAGTTTAAAAATAAACTATGATACCAATATCTGTGGTATTACCGACTTGTTGTTTCTCAGAAGAGTATAGTTCGTATCGCGGATGTATGTATACATTAACGTTAATCGTGAAATAAGGTTCACCAAAAACGAATAACAGAGAGCATGAGCCTTATCGTAATTGACAAACAATAACAATTCAAATTAATGACATAATTCAAGCAGAAATAGTTGAAGCCAAAGTCTTAATTATTTGCTAACGATATTTAAAGACAAACACATGGTAAGTTATAAAAATGAATGTTCGTCTGAAGGGGATGAATCAATTATTATAGGAACCATGTACTGCTATTCTTCTTCAATTTTGTTACAAGTTTAACGCAAACATGATTGACTTCTACGGATATACCGTTTTCTGTTTTTTTGTCAATCCCAACACGGGTGTATTATCTGATTTTGATTAAGCTGATTCCAATTTTATTAAGTGTTCATCTTTGAAAAAGACACGACTTATTAGTATTTATTGGAATTTGAAGATTGTGTGTCTTGACATGTTCATTATTAAATGTTTATCAGTTACGATGAATCCAGTTTTTTGTTCCAGCATTTTATGGATTTTTCCACCAATGTTTAAATTCGTGAATACATTCATATCTAATTTTACACGTTCCCTTTCAGTTTTGTTGGTTTGTTTGTCAGATAAGAGTAAATAACTTTTCTTATACATGGGACATTTTTGGTATATTTATTGCAAGATTTAAAGGAATTTGTAATTTGTTGGTGTGTGTTTTTTGTACAATATAACGGCTGTTAATTTCGTTATGCATAACTAAGAACCTTTTTATAAAGACAATGCAAGAACATTATAGTTTTGTTTTCAATTTACAATTAATTTCAAATTTATAAAGCATTTAACACTTTCGAATATTGTCAATTATTTTTATGAATTTTTAAATTCATTCGCCTCACATCAGCAATAGAGTTTGTCCAACATGTATGCAACTTTTCAACTATTAAAACGATTTTGGTTACTACAAGAGGGGAGAACAACGATAACAAAGGAATAGTGAAACTGAAGTCGAAAACAATACCATTACAAAAACGAAAGAAAACGACGAAAAGACAAACAACAGTACACAAAACACAATATAGAAAACCAAAGACTGAACAACATAAACCTCACAAAAAAAAGAAATCAGGGAAAGGGGGCGGGGGGGGGGGGGGGGGGGTTAACTCAGGTGCTCCGGAAAGGTAGGCCGATCCACCATGTTGAATCCGTCGTGTTGTACGTTCAAACCCTGTGATGAGTCATATTCGGAAGGTAACATTCGATGAAAAGAGGACGGGATTGTGGTTACAACAATTTGAAAATATCCGTCGTTTTCCGTTCAACATAATCAACACAACGGGTGCCATATGTGGAGCAGGATTTGCTTATTCTTCTGGAGCACATGAAATTACCTTGGTTTTTTTTATGGAGTTGTTGTTGCTAAGTATTTTCTTTTCTAATTGTGTTTTGTATATTGTTGTTTAAATTTTTGATTGTTTTTCATTTTTTGCCATCACATTGTCAATTATTACTAGTAATTGTTCTTTTTTTTATTTACGTTGGGTGTTTTTGTTTATGTTCGAACCAAGTTTAACGTTGAGGCATGTAATCACATATGTTAACAATTGTCAACATTTCAAAAAAGAAATTCAAATGACCAGATTACTTTAAAATCATTAAATACCTTGAAGAATTTCGTTGCTGTGATAATGCTCGTAAATGTTTTGTTGTCTATAACCGTGTGAATCAGAATCCACGCATCGTTAGTTGCATAAACGTTTAACTTTGAGAAAGGCATATGCATGCATATGCCTCAACAAATAATGTATTTATTGAAATAAAGCGTTCAAAGGGAGATAACTCATATCATTTAAATGAAATATATATCTAACATGATCTACGATGATTATGATTCATTTCTTGAAAAAATACTAAAATAATTTGTTAATTTTACTCTCATGATTTTGTTAACTTTAATTTTTTTTTACAGTTTAAATAATTAATTTGATATGAAAAATTGCATATCACTTGTGAATATGACGTCGAACAACCGTGACTTTTATAAATGTTAATCTAATAAATGACATAAATTTATGACATGGAAACATTTTTACCCGAAAGAATTCTTGCCTTTGTTTCAGGAGAAGCTGTTTTCTTCTAATTGTTGACAAATTTATATACTATTCTTAATGATACAGGGCAATTATTGTTTTATTCCATATTCCGTGAGACAAAATGAATTTATCTGAAATTGTTTACAATTTCACCGCGGTATAACATTTTTACTTTAATTGTTCATCCCTTATTTTTATTAACTTTGTATTTACATTGTATCATAGATCAAATATATTCGTTCATTGTGTGTTAATTTCTGTTACTACGTTTTTTGATTGAGTTTAGCCATTTGAATTGATGTTTCATAGTATGTCTTTCTATGTTGTGATGTTACACCATTGCTTCAGATAAGGGAGAATGTTTGGAAACATTAAAACGTTTAATCCCGCTGCGAATGATTGCACCTGTCCCAAGTCAGGAATCTGATGTTCAGTAGTTGTCGCTTGTTTATGTGGTTTATAAGTGTTTCTCGTTTCTCATCTCTTGTTTTTTACATAGATTAGACCTTTGGTTTTCCCGTTTGAATGGTTTTACAATAGTCATTTTTGGGGCCCTTTATAGCTTGCTGTTCGGTGTGAGCCAAGGCTCCGTGTAGAAGACCGTACCTTGACCTATAATTGTTTGCTTTTCTACAATGTGACTTGGATGGAGATTTGTCTCATAAGAGGTAACCGGTGAGATCACGAACCGACGAATAATGACGAACGAACGTATTGGGAGCAGTTATTTTCATATTGGGTAAAGCTCATTTTAATCGAATAGTCGACTATACTACCCCTTGACACCTCACAAAGTTTCCTTTAATAGAAAACAATAATAAAATACGAGATTTCAAGTATAAGAATGGATATATATAAGACTATGTACTTTTAACTTAAATACCGGAAGTGCATATGTACGGATTAAAACAAACCGGTACGTATTAATGTATACCTGTGGTGATCACCTTCTACACTTTTAATAGTCACGTGGAATGATAGCATGATTTAATCATGGAGACAATCTTTTAAAATACCACGGTATTGAATGTATATTTGTTCAAAAATAAACATTTAGACCATTTAACTTGAAGGTTTTTTATGCGGCGCGACAAATTATTTTTTTTCAAATTTAACATTATGTTTTGTGGTAATTATCCAAGATGAAAAATTCTTTCTTACCTGGCCTGATTAACTGTTTTCTCAAACTTCAGAATCAAATATATTATTTCCGAAAGAAACATGCCCCGCCCCTATTCATGTTAAATGGTCGGTACAGGACAAATGATTTTTTTTTTATTATTTGTTGCAAATAATAAAAATAACAAGATTTGACACAATTTTATCTAGTTTTTTTCCTATATATTATTTTCTATCGTAGTTAAAGCGGGTATCGATCATCTATCTCTGAGGAGGCAACCATTTGATTCTGAAGGGCCGGCATCGCAGATTTGGTCAGTCAGATTATTTATTTTAGAAAAAATTTCAACTGTTACACGCAAGATTATTTATTACACATGTATCATTCTACTGTTTAATAGAATTTGGAGGCCAGTTTTTTTTAGGTGGAAGCCAGTATATTCATTACTATTTTTTTCCTAGCCAATAATGTATTTACAAAATCTGCCAGCCCCGATCCTAGAATCAAAAGGTCATCCCTTAACCCCCTTTAAGTATGCGGTATTGCTGGTATTATTTCAGATATTTGGTCCGGGACAAAGAATAGTACGCCGAAAAAAAACCACGACCGACATCCCCTAAGTAAAAAGAGTACAAGGAATCTCCACACCCCTTTTTTGTTATTTAGCTCATCCTAAACAATGAACCAGATAAATACAAATTTTCAGTTAATTCTTTCTTAAGCTTTGCATGTATGCACCCAAGGGGGGTCACTTCCTATATAAAAGTAAATACAGACGCTCCGCTAGAATTGGTCATTTTTCAACTTGTCAAAAAAACATGACTGGGAATTAAAAAAAAAGAACGTGCAGTATACAGAAATCAAGTAATTACAAAACAACTTTTATTTCTAAAGAATAAAAAAATATTGACTGAAAAAAAGAGAAATTAAATGAAAGACCTCACTGATAAGAAACGAGGGGGGGGGGGGGGGTGTTCAGGTTAAGCTCCTTTTTATGATAAAACCAAACCACGACTCTGTGGCGGACCTATTTAACAACTACTGCTTTTCATTTGTGTGTTGGAAAATATTGTTGAAACACGCATTTGACATGACTTGAATGTCTTGGAACGAACCCGCCTTTTTCAAGACAGCCAATGCGACTTGTTTCCAACGAAAAAGATATCACTTAATTCTTACATACATAACAAATAATAAATAACAAACTGTATAATTGTCAAACACGGACCATCGACTCTTTATGGAGAAGGGGCTAGGTTTTTTTTCGCCCGCTATATGTTAAAGTAGGGGGGGGGGGGGGTGGTCTAGGATGAAATTTTCTATTCTGCTTTTTTATTTTGAAAAAAAATATGGGTGCTGCCCTTTTTTCGGCGCTAAGCGTCGATTTAAAAAAAATGGGTTACACACAGCCATCGAAAGCTTGATTTTTGTCGAGCCTATATATATAGCTAGGTGGTCGAGTGGTCTAGATCGCCGGACATCTAACATTGTTGTGCTGTTATTTACAGTAATTATGTATATAATATGTGTTTCAGTCGTCATGTATCGCCTTCACTGGTGATCCAATGTATCAATCGACCGTAGAGTTGTCACTTTTTCAGACATATATATAAAAAGTACATAATTTATGAAAAATAGGAGAGCCTATCTTTTTTTTTTTTTTATGATTTCCTTATGGCCTTGTCCCGTCTTTTTATTTCAGCCCCTCTCTACATATCAAACGGTCGTTCCCTTCTAGGTGCTGGCCAGAATTATTTTTTTAACAAAATCAGAATCAAAATAATTTTTTCTAAAAATAAAAAAAAAAAAATATATAAGCACACCCCCACCCCCGCTCCCACCAGAAAATACTCCGTGACTGACGACGACATACAAAATATGAAGAATAACACAGACAGTACGCGTATCTATAAATAAAAATGCACTTATAATCAAAGCGAGATAATCATGAACACTTAGGCATCCTAACTTGAAATTAATGATCCCGCACCGTGTCCATGGTGTCATACGGCAAATTAGGTGATACGTTCGTGATTCGTACGTGATTCGTGATCTCACCGGTTACCTCTATTGGCACTCAAACCACACCTTCGTATATCTGTTTATGACAAAAATCTTTTTTTTTTACCGTTATCATATAGGAAAAGCACGTGACATATAGCACAATGTACATAATTTTTCTAAAGTAACACTGGTGTTTTATTCAAAATTCAATTCGTATAGAAAACCCTACTTAATAATACAAATATGAAATAATGCGTACTCGTTATTCAAAGCACATTATATAAGACATATTAACTGACTTGTTATTATAAATTTTATGATATCTTTCTTTTAAATGAATGGAATGGAAATTTAAAGGTCAAATAATATGGAACAGTGCAGATTTATCAACTTACTTACTTTTACCAAGAAGTATCCTTGACGATAATTTCCGGTTCAAATAATCTATATATTTTAGTTCATTAACACTTCGTTTTAATATTTCAGATCAAAAATGGTAATTCAGATTCTTGTACTATTGACCATTATAGGTATGCAATTATTGTAGTGTATTGAACTGATAGATTTGAACACAAAAATGTACAAACATCGTATTGAAAACATGTAAAATAACAAACTCCAAGGATAATTCTAAACGGAAAGTCATTTATCAAATGACAAAATAAAAAGCTCATACACATCAAACGAACGGAAAACAACTGTCAAATTCCTGACTAGGAACACGCATTTTCTTATGTAGAAAAAAAATGTATTGAACTGGTATTCAAAGAAAAAGATTACTAAAGGATGCCAAAGAGACAGCAACACTATGGCTAAAAAAGTAATAACGAAAGAGAAACAATAGTACATAAACTAAAACATTGAATACTAAATACTGATCAACACAAACCCCACGAAAAACTGGTCGTAAATGCACGTGCGCTGGAAAGATAAGCACATCCTGCTCCACATGTGTCACCCGTCATATTTCTCATTGTTGTACAAAACCAGTCATAAGTCTTTTTCGGTAGACGTTTCGTCCCCGAGGGTATCACCAGCCCAGTAAGTCAGCACTTCGGTGTTGACATGAATATCAATTATGGGGTCATTTTTATAAATTTCCTGTTTACAAAACTTCAAATTTTTCTAAAAACTAAGGAATTTCTTATTCAAGGAATAGATTACCTTAGTCGTATTTGGCACAACTTTTGGGAATTTGGGATCCTCAATGCTCTTCAACTTCGTACTTGTTTGGCTTTATAAATATTTTGATATGAGCGTCACTGATGAGTCTTATGTATTCGAAACGCGCGTCTGGCGTACTAAATTATAATCCTGGTACCTTTGAAATTAAAATTACATAAGGCAATTTCGTATGTAATAATTTATAACTTAGTAGCCCTCATACCGTTAAAAATATTTGGTTTCCACCTTTTTATTTGTTTTTGTTCATATTTGTAGTGTGCGCCTTGACTGTTAATGTTTGACTAGCTATTGTCTGTTTCTTTTATATAATGAGACCCAGTTGAGTGTCGTCTAAGTAGTATCTTCTTTCTCTTTCCGCAACTTCTTCTCAAGGCTACATCTTCATGATTGCATCTAGTGAGAAGGTTTTAGTTATGGCCAAAAGATAAAACCCCATTATGTGAAGTTTGATTTTGGTTACGGATGGCATAATGCATTGATCTGCATTCAGCATGCAAAGTTGTCCAAAGATAGTTGACCTTTATGTCTGATTGTGTGCCCCACAGTGCTTTGGAAAAAATGTATCATCAAAAATGCAAAAAAAAAAAATCAGAATAAGCTTAAAAATCGCAACAGTTTGAAATTAACAATTATATTGACAATGTTGAAAGACACGATATGTTAAAAACATGTTTGTATTATGAAACACAGTTGAAATGTATGTATACATATTTACCTTTTCAGATTGTAGTGTTGCATATGCATCTACTCAATTGGTTAAAGAAAATAGCGACATAGTATTAATCTGCCCATTTCGAGTTGAATTCAAGTCTATTATTTGGCTTGGACCAAAGGAAGAAAAGTTAACATCGTACAGTATTGGAAAAATAATAAACCCCAAAATATCATCATATAGTCGCATACGCTTGGTAGGAAACCATTCAAACGGTGAATTCAATCTGAAAATACTTAATGTTTCATCAAATGATATTGGAACTTACCAATGCCAAAGTGTCCAAAATGGAACTGCTGTGCAAAGAACTTTCTTACTGAAAATATCAGGTAACTATTTTATTATATCAAATATTTCCTGCATCCTATATTGCTGTAAACATTTTGAATTGGTTACCGTTTTTTTTTAAGGAAAACCTTTAGGAATTTGGGTCATCTGTGCTCTTCAACTTCGTACTTGATTTGGCCTTTTAAACTATTTTGGATTCGAGTGTCTCTGATGAGTATGTTGTTGACGAAACGCGCGTCTGGCGTAAATACAAAATGTAATCCTGGTATCTATGATGAGTTTAATTGGTAATAATATAAATGAATTGATAATGCAACGATTCAACGTCTTAAGAAGTGGAAAAGAAACAGAAAATAACATGATTTCAACGCGATTACATATAATGTTCTTTATGTGTTTGTGTAAAAGTTCGTATACAAAAAGTTATAATTTACTGCACATAATGAGTAGAAGGGGGGAAATGAATGAAATGACGAATAGGGTTTTGTGTGTGTGTATAGCCGATCTGGGTCTTAAGTTATAAAAGGGTTGCGACTACAAAGGAATGGTTAAAGTATTTTGAATTTACTATCTGGAATATAGTTTGTTTATTGGCAAAAGCAATACGCTGTCAATGTTCTTCAATTGTTTACATGTTCGTCCTTTTGTTTTTGGTGAATAGTTGTTTTATTTGGTGTTGTATCATTACCTTTTTTTTTTTTTACAGTAGAAATCTTTTACATGTAAAAAAGAAGATGTGGTATGATTGCCAATGAGACAACTATCCACAAAAGACCAAAATGACACAAACATTAACAACTATAGGTCACCGTACGGCCTTCAACAATGAGCAAAGCCCATACCGCATAGTCAGCTATAAAAGGCCCCGATAAGACAATGTAAAACAATTCAAACGAGAAAACTAACGGCCTTATTTATGTTAAAAAATGAACGAAAAACAAATATGTAACACATAAACAAACGACAACCACTGAATTACAGGCTCCTGTACTCGTTATATCATAGGTACAAACAATTGTTCATACATAGTAATATTTCCGCCGTACAATATTTTACCTCAATACCAATGTTAATGTTACGATAAGTTTATACGGTGGATTTACTTACAAAAGGTACAGAGTTTATCGGTTTAAATTTCTTAAGTTTACAACAGTTAAAGCAGCACAACACATGCTGAGAGTTTGTATCTTCGTCAAATGATTCTTTATCACAAATACCTGTTACTCAGAGAAATCAACCTTTAATGTCTAATACAATGACTTAGATTGTCTGCAAGACTCCTCTCATAAGCTTGTAACAGCAACAGCTTGTAGCTTTAAACTGAAATATAATCTGAGCCCTGCTTTACAAATGTCAATAACCTCTACTAGAACGTGCACAAATCTAGTTACGAATTTCTGTTCACATTCAATTAACATGATTATAAATGCTACCGCAAGACAAGGTAAATCTTAAACCGAATATATGACGGACAAATTTGTCCAAATCTTATTGAAACTTTAACCGATTACTGTGAAAATAATTTTCTGGTCGAAAATATGTACCATTTTTACGTTTTCTGTTTCATTTTAAAGAGTATCCGGTTATGATTCAGCCGTCGACTGCTAACTGTAGTGCATCAAATAGTCGACGAGTTACTTTAGTGTGTCAAGTTGATGTCGAAGACACAACTGACTGGCAAAGTGTATGGATTCACACTAGAAACGGCAATTTTATAAAGAATCTTAACGGATTAATAAATGGAAGTAAATCAACACTGCACATTACAGGTTGTGAATACAGAGTACAAGGATACTACACGTGCAAATGGAGGAGAGAATCAAAAGAGTATTCCGCATCGGCCTTCATAACTGTTAATGGTGAGTGATGTTTGTAAACGAGAGTTGAATATTAGCTGAGGAATATTTTCAAAAAATGAAAAACGAAAAAATTTAAAAAACAATAAAAGACAAACAACAGTAAATCGAACACAGCATAGAAACATGACGTCGAAAGGTAATCAGATCCTTCTCCATATGTGGCAACATGAATGCAACAATAACAAAATAAATCTCCCAATTATGTTTTCTCATTCATAAAGTGCCTATGCAGAGATTGATTGATTAATTTTCTGTGTTTAACGCCACTTTTTAGCACCGCTTTTAGGTTATTTCGTTTGTATATGTGGATACAGCCGGAATGTCCGGGGAAAACCTCCGACCTTCGATAGAAAAACTGACAATACTAGTTGATTACGATTAAAGTCAAGTGCACCCGCACGAGCGGGGATCGAACTCACAATCTAAGTGTTGACTGGCTAGTGATTACAGTAGTAACTACTTAAACCCCTTGGTCACCGAGGCCCATACCTCTGCAGAGAGCGACAACTTTTATACTTTCCTGATATGGTAATGTTGCACGGAATATCAATATTGATGACTGGAAATATTTTGCTGTTTACTTAAATCAATGAAAATTTCTGATGATAAAATAAAAAAATATATGATTTTCAATAAGCAAATTAACCAAAGTTATATCTGACTAAATTATCTTCCTTTTTTTTTTTTTTACATTTGTCTGTTTAAAACATTGTATACACTTCGTTTCTTAACAAAAGAATTTCACATTCGATATAATTCCAGGTCCTCCAAGTATAACAGAAACAGAATATTGGAAGGAAGATCAGGACATGTGTATGAAAGTAAACTTCTACTCAGTGCCGAAAGCCAGTAACATTTATTGGTTCAAACACGATAACAAATTAGAAATTTCAAGACGATTCAAAATGTTGTTATCTCCATCAGTGGTTACATTCAACAACTCGGACAAAATCTTCAGGGAAAATGGTTTCACATCGAAGCTATGTATTTTTGACGTAAATCCCATAGATTTTAATTCATATAGATGCCAAGTTGTAAACATGTATGGAAGTGTAGAATTTACATTTTTAGACCATTGGATAGGCAGTATATTTTATCAATATACTAATGAAAGTCCATCAACAAAAATAAACACGATTATACAGGCCAACAATGAGATGGATGACGCCATTACACATGTTGGTATGTTATTATTGGTAAATAATGTATTCAAATAACATTTTTTTCCACATATCTATTTAGGGTAAAGGATTTGTGTTTCCTTATATTAGTCAAAAGAAAGAAAAAAGGAATACATATCTATAAAATATATTAACAAAAAAAACCCTCTTCTGAATCACCACATTACCAAAATGTTATTTTCATGTTTTTCCAATCGGTCGATACATGTGCTATCGGACAAATAGATCCTGTGTAACACATCACATAATAGTCGGAACTACGTAACTGATATAATGTATATCATACCTTTCTAAACAAAATCAGTTGTTAAAATTGCATAAATGAATAAAAAGACATACACTTCAAACTCACCATTCATTTAAACCGGTACAGATTTGTCAATGATTGTTTTCAAGTCATTCAAATTGTAAAACTGAGTTTCTGTTTTTTTACTTTGAAAGGTTTTCCACTAAAATTTGCGCTAATTGGTATCGTTTTGGCAATAGTTTTAATCATATTTGCGATAGCAGCGTTGTGGTTCCACCAACAAAGACACATTCTGAAAGGTGAGTACAATTTAAACAATTATATGAGCAGAGATATATTCAGGCCATAAATGAATGGAATTCACATACATATAACTCATCTCCTATCATTTACATACTATCTGCCCAATCGTTACTTAAAGAAATTGATACTGAAGTCATTTTGTGCACGTTTAATGGTCACTTTTACGTATTAATTAAGCAACATGATGCAGATTTGACACACAAGTCGTGTGATCCGAAAATTTATCGTGTGTGTCCTTAATTATTATTTGATATAGGCTGTTTCATTAATCATACACTGAATGCAAAAGGCATAATAGTTTTTACTTTTTTATATTTTTAAATGGATTCGCATCATGGTGTGGTTTTTGAAAAGGAGAAACATCCCCTGTCGACGCACTCAGTTTTGATCGATTTGGAGTTCATGAAAATCCCTCCGTTTTTTAAACTGATGTATACTGCTGATAAAAAAAAAATGCATGGATTTAAGAGAGATTATTAATCACGATATCCTTAAACAAATACCGTAGCTGCAAATTGAATCTAAAAGTGTAGTTCTGAGTTTGCATAATCTTTTTTGTCGCAGTTTTCACAGTTAAAAATATTGCAGAGATTCATTACATTTGTTAGAAAACTTGGTGTATACTATACCATTCGTAAAATCAAGGTATAATGAAATTAGGAATCAGGTTTTATGTGGCAATGCTATAGCTTTTGACGAATTGTTACATCAATCACTCATTTTACGGTTTTACTGTCAACATAATGCATGTGTACCATTATTGAGCAATATTTGACAGTTCAACTTGGTTTATAAGAACAAAACGCTTTCTTGAATCTATTGAATTTATGTTTTACATTAAGTATTAATGTATATAAAGGCCACAGTAGTATACCGCTGTTCAAAACTCATAAATCCATGGACAAATAACAAAATCGGGGTAACAAACTAAAACCGAGGGAAAAGCATTAAATATAAGAGGAGAACAACGACATAACACTAAAATGTAACACACATAGACAAAATCCAACGAGAATAACAAATATAATATATATATATAACATCAAAACCAAATACATGAATTTGGGATAGACAAGTACCGTGACACGTCTTATCGCAATGTGAATTTACACTCACAAATAAGAGAAAACAAACGACACAACGTTATAATGTAATACACACAGAAACGAACTATAATATAACAATGGCCATATTCCTGACTTGGTACATGGTATTTTTAAAGGAAAAAATGATGGGTTGAACCTGGTTTTGTGGCATGCCAAACCTCGCACTTTTATGGCCATGTGAAATATAACATCAAAATGACAACACAGGACTACAATATAAATAAATTGGAGAACACAATTGACAAAGAATCACACGAACAACAGCCAACAAAAGGCAACAAGTTCAAAATTTTGATACGCCAGAAGTGTATTTTGTCCACACAAGACCTACGTGTGACGCCCAGATACAAAAGTTTGAAAGCCGAAACGAGTACAAAGTTGAACAGCATCGAGGACCAAAAGATCAAAAAGGTTGTGCCAACAACGGCAAGGGTTTTCTGTTAGTTACCAGAAAATCCCTATAATTTAAAATAATTTATACTTTTGCAAACAGTAAATTTTATAAAATGAATATTCAAAAGATGTACATGATAAAACTGAAGTATTAACTAATTACAGGAAACAACTGAAATACATTTACATAACCAGACATTTGAAACACAAAAGTAGACACATCCGAATAAGTTTAAACCTCTACGCCAAGTGACGTCCTATTTGAAACTGAAAAATGACGAAAAAATGACGTCATTTGAATTTGTAAAACAGATAATCAAAAAATGAAAAATGACGTCACATAAGAATGAATAAAATAGAATTAGGATTGATTTAAGATTATATGTTTGAACTAAATACTGATATTGCATTTAATAACAAAGCACATTTTAATACTTATTAATATCAAACTAAAGTAGCAATTAACTATATTATATATATACCAAACTATTTATGACCAACTTTTTACCAACTTATGCTTGGAAAAATCAGAAAACGAGAACACACATAATTATAGATATATTAATTAACACTTATCATTGCATCGTAGTGTTTGCAGAATTTGAAGGACAAGAAAAATTTGAGTGAGCAATCTTGTTATTGAAAAGCATGATATTTTGTTGCTAAAATCTTTATAAATTGCAGAGCTCTTGCATTGCTAAAAAATAAAATCAAACGATTGTATGAAACAACGTATCAATAAAGTACCGAACTACAAGGTGAATTCAAAATGGCGGGAAGTTGATCAAACCTGATAAAACCTGATACTATCAACCAATGGAACGATTGGGAAATAATTGTCCTATTCCTATCTCAATATATTTCAAATCCTTGCAAAATGGAAGTAAATAATAAACCGCATCTAATATTAATTCTTATCTGGCATGTTAATCCTTGTCGTATTTCATTTGATTCTATATCTCATTAACACATCTTCATGGAAAAAGAAGCACATGCTTTACACAATAACGATATTCTCTTATTTCTATATTCTTCTTAACCTTTGACTTATCCTTTATAATCCCCTATATTTTTCTAACTGTTTTAAAACACAATTGATTTCTTTTTTACCTTCTTGTTGTAGCATGCAAATCCTCTATTTCGGATGATATTTTCATACAATTCAGTATTCTCTTTTAGAAATACATTAGATATACTTAATCAGATAACCGTTTTCCCGTCGGAATATAAATATTTCGTCTCGAATCTATAAAACATGTATACAATGGTACTATATTTCCATATATAAAGATGATCTGCTTAAATGTAGGCATTGGAAAAATTAGAGACGAACATCACAAAAATATTGAAACTCAAATAGACAATGTTTCTATCCTCGATGTTTTTAAGTTTTTTTGTACTAGACGCAGAGTATTTAATCTATGAAACATTAAATGAGTATTTTAATATCTTGAATTTGCCGAAAGACTGATTGTGTAATATAGAGATTCACTGTTTTATATCGTTTAACAACAGAGCAATCGATCTCCAATTGAACATGTGAACATATATAACGGCCATTACCATGATTACCATGTTAATATGAACCGTCACTTAATATTCATGAATTTTCAAAATGATAAACAAGTTCATTTGAAGTAGCAATTAGAACTTTTATTAGATTTCAGCACACAAAATATAAAAATGGTTCAACGTGATGAGTAGTAACTTTTCGTTTTAATATAAGAACTGTGTTCTTTTTGTGTCATTATTTAGAATATGTGGTGGTAAATCATTTCTTTGTGTTGTTGAAAATTACGATTTCAATTTGCAATTTATGAAAACCAATTAAATACAATCAAACTGTTTATTAGATAATCCAACACAATTCTTGTTTAATTTCGATTTCTAGATCCAACGTTCACTTCGTTAATGAGCACACAAAACCTGCGCTGAAGAATGATGACATAGCAATTGTTTGTACGAATAAAGTCAGTAATACTCAAATTGAATGCAACAAGAAGGACGATGTTGATACAGTAGTGGAACTGGCAATTGCGTATGGATTTGGAATAACCAGTGAAGCACACGTCTGACAAGATATAGACGAGTCGAAGTTCCTAATTTATACATAAACACAATAGACATACTTTTTTTACATTTATTATTTCACAAATTCAATCGGATATCTGTTAAAATTATTTTGTTTAGAGTTTTTTTTTCTTTAATTTTGCATTGATTTCCATTATAATTTTTTGTTTATTATATCATACATTCTTTTTGTTTTTGTAAAGCAATCTAAAAAAAAAATAAACTGACAAAATGACATGTAGACCTTGTAAGCATACCTTTTCATGTACTTTTTTAACATATCATAAGTGAGACATTCACATGACGACACAAGTATGCAGTGTGTAAAAGACTCAATCACCATGAAAAAAAGGTCAAAGACAGAAAATTTACGCTGTCTCCATCGGCGCTTACACATTTAATAATCTATATCTCGTATACCATGACTGTGACGCATTTGAGACGAAAACCGAGCCATTCGGTCCATGACCTGGATGTGGTTGTAGGCTTCAACATTTAAACACATATACTACCCCAGTAAACAATCCAACGTCGACATTACGTTGTGACAACGTAATACTATCGTTGTGACAACGTAGTAAAATTACGTTGGTACAACGTAATTTTGTGAACTCCAAGGCACGTGCTGACAACCATCCACACAACGTTGGCACAACGTAATTTGTGACGTAATGTATTACCATCATAAAACGTTGTAACAACGTCACAGCACAACTATAAATGTCCCTTGTCCTCATTTAATTGATAGAATCAATGCAATTCCATTGAAGAAGTATGTAAACAGGGTCTTTATTTTTTCTTTTGACCCGTTTTAAGCTGTACATTTTTCTATGTGGGAAAGATGGACAATTGTTTATATGTACTCTATTTCCAAACTGCCAGCTGTATATGAAATTGTCAAAAAGTTGGTTTTTATTAATCTTTGGCAGGTTTCAGTATGAAATGTATAAATGTCTAGTTTTCCCAAAAATAGTTGTTTAAGGTTTATAAAGTCTTAAGTTTTTAACTTTTGCAATACTGAAGTACAAGAATTACACATTTCCATTTAACAAATTTGCAACTTTTCTTTCTTTTAACACATAATACTTTTCAAAAAAAGAAATTTTGTATGATGGCCAATAAGACAACCCTCTATCCTAAAATCAAATATTGATGATGTTAGCAATTATAGGTACATGTACAGCCTTCAACATGACATCTTGGTAAGTGCTTCAAATTCTGAATGTTTAGTGTTTCAGTGGCCTAGAACTCAGATTTCACTATGATGGCGGAAATTCTAGAATGAAGGTTTCACTTTGACGACGGAAAACCATTTTTAATGAATTATTCAGAACTACAACAAACTACCATATTTACCTTAATATTTACTGAAAATGCATTCAGCTGGATTCACTACACGATTACAAGCTAGGAAAATCGGCCCAAAATCTGACTGTCTAATTTATAAATATATATATTCTACACAATTCATACACACTTCTAAAAATATCCCAAATGAAGAAAATACCTGAAATTCAATTCAACTAACTATTGCTTTTTTCCTTTGACCAACTAGAGAGAGTATAAAAAAAAGATGTGGTATGATTGCCAATGAGACAACTGTCCACAAGAGACCAAAACCTATCCAACAGTTTAGACTTCTTTTTTCTTACAATGTACATGTAGCTACATGAACCAATAAAAAAAATAATAGTTTGTTTCTGAATTTTTAATTTTTATTCCAAATTTTAGTCTTGTGTTGGTTGTATACATTGTACATGTCATTTCAAATGTTGGTTTTCTGCCCTCTAATCAGCTGGGCAATTTGCACAATTGTTTCTGCATACACGTAGTTGGTATTGGTAATGTTTTCTACTCTAGCTCAGTCAATATAGTACACTGGATATGTAGGATGGCTTGTTTCGAAGCTAAGACATTTTCACATATATGTGGTTAAATTTTCGGAATACGAAGTGCGATTTTTTTTCACACAACAATTTCTTTGAAAATTTAAAACTTTGAATACATTAAAAAACTCCATAGTTTTTACATATTTATACTATGATCCTCTACTTTCCAGATCAACACAAATGGTAAAGCTCAGTCACTTGTTAAAAATGAAACATACATGTTCAATATCACTACAGAGACAATTTTTGTTTACACACAACTTTTGTGTTCCTCATTTGATGGCGCATTAGTTCCTCATTTGAAGGTGCATTAGGAATATTGACCCAGCTGGTCTTGTGTTGGTTTCAGATCTCTGAAAAAAAAATCATAAATTATAAAATACAAAAAAATAAATTGATCCCAACTTATGAATAACAGCAGTTCTTAAAAATTATCCTGTGTTTACACATAATCAATATTTTTTCTATTGCTGGTCCTATAATAAACTGCAGATTCATAATTATGTTATGTTGTTACTGAGATGTTTGTATCTTTGCCAATTATACACATTTTGATGATGTATGTTAGAAATTTAACACAATTTCAACAGTATATAATTATTCATAACTTATGATTAACCTTCGTTCTTATTTAAAAAATAAATTTGTTGTTAAATTGAACATGTGTTAATGAAATTATGTCTGTTCCAGAAAAAACTATGTCCGCCCCTAAGGGACAGCCCTAAGCCCTTTTAAAAAAAAAAATCCCAGCACCGACAGAATTAAAAATTAATAAGAACAACACTTCCTTTGCATTTTGGTATTTCATACACAACCACCCCCAAATAAAATTTAAGAAAAGAGCTTTCCCTGGGGGAGAGGGGACATAATATTTTCTGGAGCAACCAGTGGTTATTCTACAAATAATAATGAGTCCAAATAATTAATAAAGGGATGGTTTCACAATATTGTCATTTTTCAATTAATTTAGATATGCAAAGGATTCTACCTTAATAAATTTAGCATGTACATCGATACAACAAGACCTCATAGCATATGCCAATGAACGCAATCTATAAAATCAACAAATTATAATTTCATAAATAAAATTAATATAAGAAGAATGTGTCCATGAGCCACAAATGATCTTATCAAACTTAATTTAAAGGACATATCTAGAGAACAGTAAAGCAGATGCTCTCCAAATTCAAACTCTGCGTTTTATGATAATAAGCGTTGTGTATTGGTTGCATAACATGTGGTTTAGGCAAACGTTAGATAACAAAATCCAATTTTGAGTTCAATGTACATGTATGTAAGTACAGTACAAGAGTTAAACTATATCACTCAGTTAAGGAGGACAGAAAAAGAGCTGATCAACTGATGTTACCTTTTTAAAATCTTGGTCCAAATTCTTGAGCTGGTGCATGCTTAACTGTTACATGGTTACTGCAATGATTTCCTCAACCTCAGACACATTTGATCTGTGGATTTATATACAAGACTCTGGAAAAAAAATTAAAAATACGTTCAATTATCTTTTATATTCTTCTGTCTGTTTCATATAAAAAAGAAGATGTGGTATGATTGCCAATGAGATAACTCTTTACAAGAGACCAAAATGACACAGAAATTAACATTTATAGGTAACCGTACTGCCTTCAACAATGAGCAAAGCCCATACCGCATAGCCAGCTATGAAAGGCCCGAAATGACAATGTGAAACAATTCAAACGAGAAAATTCACCGCCTTATTTATATAAAAAAAAATGTTAGTCCAACAAATCTTTAAGAGAACAAAGTGACAAATTTAAATGCATTCCAAAATTCATATGTTTTATGATTGATTACAACATGGTTTCTGGTCACATATTTAGTGATTGTACATGTAGCTCGTCATTGATAAACATGCAGATTTCATATTATAAATTGTACAGCAAAAAAGATGTCCCTATGTACTGTTTTAACACCTGTAAACTGGGTTTTACCCTGAAAACAAGAAAATTTTACCCAACTTTCAAGGCTAGATCCTAGTCTAAATCATTATGACACTTTCAAGACTTGGAAGGCTGTTTTTTTATTTTTTTCTGGGACGCCTTCCTACAACGACCTAATCCTATTACGACAACCGTGATGGCTATCTTAATTTTTTTCTGTGACGCCTATATTTTACAACATCTTTATTGGCACAATTGTCTATTTCCATGTCAGACCCAGTGATACAATGATTGATCGTTTGTTGCTCAACATCCAGTGGTAAATATTTCATGCATGTTAGCGACGACCCCCAGTGATATATGCAGCATCATCATTAATAGGCCGGGTTGGTAATATGCCAAGTTTGAAATGTGCGCAGGGGCGGATGCAGAATTTTCGAAAGGGGGGGGGGGTGCTAACCCAGGGCACCCAGGGCAAAGGGGGTATGCAAAACATATGTCCCGATACAAATGCATTGATCGGCAAAAATAAAGGGGGGTGCGCACCCCCGGAACCCCCCCCCCCTGGATCCGCCACTGGTGCGGAGTTTGTAATGGACCCAAATATCTAAAGTGCTGAGATGTTTAGCTTCACATTTTCTGATATTGATAACATGGATAAGACTTTTATGCTTCAATGATTATCAAAAAATAACAGAGCAGACACTTGTAGCCTTAATATATAGGGATAGTAGCTCTTGTCACAGATAGAAAACAAGTACTTGTGGCTGTGCACCCCTCCCCCTTTTTTTTACTTTCTACAGTTTTTACTTATTTTTAATTGCATATATCTTCAGAAACAACACAAGGTAATCAAGAAATTTGATAAATGGATTCAAATAACACACATCATGGCTAAAATATCTTGTATCAGTGCAATATATTGACAGTATAAGAAAAAGTATCATATTTCAACACGATCACGTATAACCGACTTGAAAGAGGCGCCCAACACGGTAACAGCTGTTTTATTTTCATCAATCAAACTTGTTTTTATCATGGAGAACCTATTTGGTGTAATGTGCAATCATTATTTTACCTTTTTCTTTGTTCTGGAATCTGGATCAACAAGCTAAATTTCCACTGCCAATTCCTCACTGTTTTCAAAAATCAAGCGGCAAAAGTGCGCATGCTCAGACTTTTCATAGGATGCAGCGGTAAAACCCGAGTACTGCTGAACGTTACACTAATCAAGTCGTGAAAAACGATTATGAAATCCAAGTGATAAATGATGACAAAATTTTAATGATATAATAAACAATAAATATTCATATAAAATAAATATATTAGAACATTAAAATTGGATTTGTAATATTTTCTTTGACATCTTGATGCAAATTATGTCTGCGGGAAAAAAGGGGGATTTTTTTTTTAAATCGAAAAAATCGTAAATATATTCTAGTGAAGGTGAATGATTGATATATCCAGGAATACTCATTATGACATACCCCAAAAATTCGTCCCATAAAACCAGATTTTTACAATGTATTCACTACGTTCTTATAATGTCGATACGACGTAACATTTTGTTACGTCGGATTATGACAGTTATAAGCACGTTGTCACAACATAATAAAATGTAACGTCCTGACAAGGTACTAAATTTACGTGAATCCGACGTAATTTCATAACGTCGTCTGTACGTCTGCATCCAACGTTGGATTTTTACGTTCCCACAACGTTGGTACGACGTAAACTCACGACATGACGTTCAGACGACCATTAACCGACGTCGGGAGTACGTCGTGTGTTTACTGGGACTACTTTGTGATATGGTCTCTGCAAGTGTTTGCGAATTAAATCGAGGATTCAGAACCTTCTCCATGTAAATATTCTATATCGACCTACATATCTTATTGGCAATTTCTGCTAAATAAGTTATATAATGTGAAGGATGGAATGATTAACTGGTTCCTTTTTGACATTCTGTTTTTATAATCCCCTTCCCCCTTTTCCCATGTACTGTACTTCACATTTCTATACAGCAAAATAAAATTGCATTTATATTACACAAGTTTTGAATTAAATAAAATTGAGAATGGAAATGGAGTGTCAAAGGGACAACAACCCGACATTAGAACAGACAAGAGCCGAAGGCTATCAATAGGCCTTCAATGCAGCGAGAAATTCCCGCACCCGGAGGAGTATGTCAGCTGGGCCTTCAGAAATATGTTTTTAGTTCAGTGATAATAGACGTCAAACTTATCTCCGAATTATACCCAAGAAACAAAAATTGAAAATCATACAAGACTAACAAAGGCCAGAGGCTCCTGACTTAGGACAAGCGTAAAAATGCGGCGGGGTTAAACATGTTTTTTGAGATCTCAATCCTCCCCTATACCTCTAGCCAATGTAGAAAGACAAATGCACAACAATACGCATAGTAACTTAGTTTGAGAGAAGTCCGAGTCAGATATCAGAGTAGATATCAAAGGAAACTAAACAAGAATAAATATGTTTAATTCCAATGCAAAGACCCTATAAGTGAATCAATGTTAAAGCCAAAATATGCAATATTCAATGACCTGACTACAGTATCGTTACAATACCCTTCTTAATAAGTCTGTTTAAAGGTTTTGTTAGCTTTTGAGGTGAATACTGACACTTTTGTGCTTTGTAAAGAATATTACCATTAAAAATTAGATGTGAAATACCTGAGTGGATAAGATGTCTTCATTTTGAGTTAAATTAACGAATGGTGTCCTTGTACCGATGATAAAATTTAGTAAATGTTTTGATTAGTTTGTGATAACGGAAACCCTGGTGTAATATTTCTTCAGTAATACATGAATTTCTATCGCTAAAATATAGTACGTTGTTACATACACGAGCGAATCGTACGAGTTTTGATATGTAAACACCATAAGATGGTGACAAGGGAACGTCACCATCTAAAAATGGATTATTAACGGTAGGAAATGAAAAATCATCTCTTTTATCATACATTTTTTTTAAGCTTCCCCTTAATGATATAGATATCAAGATCGAGGAAAAGACTGTGGTCATTGTTAGTATCAGCTTTATTATAAGTTAGTTCAACAAGATAAAGTCGTCATTATTGAGAGCCAATATATCATCCAAATAACTAAAAGTATTGTTAAACGTTTGTATCAAATGTTGTTTCGATGGGTCTTTGCTGATTTTAGTAAATCATAACAATCATACAAAAACAGGTCCTCAATAAGTGGTGCATAGTTAGTCCCTATTGGAATTCCGATAACTTGACGATATATGGAATGTCCAAAGCGAAAAAAAATGTTATCTTTTTAAAAATTTAAGGGCAGATATAGTATCAAAGCATTGTCCAATTGACATGATATTTCTTTTGTTTTTTGCTACAAAATGACCTACAAGAGTTTGAACATAAATATTCGCATTCTGACTTTTTAAATGCCAATTTATTTAGATTTTTTCTCAAAAATGATATGAGGCAAAGTGTTATATAGGGTAGAAAAATCAAAACTGTGAACAGATTCAAAATCACCAAAATATTGATCAGTTTAATATAATAGTATTTAACATTCAATATCACTCTGGCTTCCACAAGTTGTCTACATTAAAGAACAATCTTACATCTCGTTTTTCATTTTAGACACTTTTTTTTTGAGAAAATGTGAAATATATTATATGCTTTTTGGGTCTTAAACAGGATATGTTTTGCTTAGATTTTAAATGCCCTGAGCCAAAGAGGATACTCGTCCTAAGCCGGGAATGTCGAATTATTTACTCTGTATAAAACCTGATTAACAAATGAATTATAGAATACTCTGCCTTTATGTTTTTCCTAATACAAGATATATGTTAAAAAATCACCATGCAGAATATAGATCTTCTACATACGCACAGGATTTTGTATTTTTGTGTAAAAATAATTCTACTGAGTATTCAACAATTTTAAATTATAATTCAAGACAGTAATTAAGTATTTGATGTTTAAATCGATTGATTTTGAATGATTATCTTATTGACGGATACACGTTATTTTTCCCCTCTATAAGCCTCGGATGTTCTTTAAGTATTCTGTATAGATTGAGACTACGTCAGATAGTAAGGTTCATTATAATGACGTTGTTGAGGTTCCAATCGGAGTTAAAAACGTCATGCATACCCCAGCAATTTCCTGAATATATACAGACATCTCTGTATTATTATCCAATCACTAAACTCGACAAATAGGTAATCTTTAATATCCTTCAGCAAATTGTTAACAATTCAAAGACTGGATAAGTTATAATGATATACACCTGAACAGATATGGTTAGTTGAATGCTGCTTCTAACAAGTTCCCCTTCTACTTCATTCTTTTTCTTTTTGCTGGTTTACACTCAACTGTTTATCGTTTGCCCAACCTCTCGTAACAATGTAGTTTTTTTTATTACAGCAAATATAAATGTATCGATCGATTTCATTGGCCAATAACTTAAAGACAACAATCATAGTATTGATTTAATTTTATTAATGAACTCATAGGACTACAAAATAGATACCATAACTACTCACTGTTACAATAAAACAAAAACAGCATCTTAACATTGAAATATCCGGTATGTTTATAAAATCCATTGTTTCAGTTTGGTTTATTTCCTGAATTGCTTTAATCACGGATAATTTAAGGTTTGTCTAACAAGTGCCTTTCTTGATTTATGACAGTTTAAAATTTTGAAAAAATACATTTCAACGAGATTCTGATCCGGTGAGTATACCTGACGATAACTATCGAAGTAAACCAAATATGTAAACAAATCAATGTAAGACATTTCTTTAAGAATGGCATGAAGCAAAACCCTTATCGTATAGTTTGTAGACCGAAAATTACTATAACCACCAGGGCCTATAAATCTTCTGCAATATTGTGTATTTTATTCAATTCTCAACCTGGGCATACTATTCATTTACCATGCCTTTATCCTGCTCTCCCTGCCCTCACTGGTGGAATTTGAAATGTTCATGATTGTCAATGACAAAACTATCCAAAGACAAAAAAATGTGAACAAAAGCACGGTTTTCAATTGTTGGCAAAGGCCTGAGCATTATTTGCCACTGTGTGATGAAGTACGAAAAAATAACAGCAACTGCCATATATGGTGCTCTGTTCACTCGGACCAAAGCAATACTCACAAATAGTACAGTCATGCATCAAACAAGGACCAAACAAATACATTGCCAGTGACACTAGCTATAATGTCGTGATAAAGCATTTTCAACATATTTACAACAAAAAAAATATATAAGCGCTTGGTATTTGGTACATATACGTACTTAGTGTTATACATGTATGTCCTTAGCATTTTACACAAAGTCTAATGTTTATTTTTTTGAGTTGATTTTGTATTTTTCTCAGGTTTAGTAATATCATTAGTTTAGTTTAAACATATTTGTTTATAGTGGATTGGGAAACAAGTTCTTACAACTGAAATTATTCCTTTCCACTTTGCGGGTTTAAATTGACATTAAAGTTTAGCATTTCTCTTACCCGATGAAATTCAACACAAAAACACGAAGTGAAATGTACTAAACCGACATACATAACGCACACACAACTTGTTTTAAAGTCAACTTAGCTGGACACATTTTTCCAACAGTCTAAAGATGATCATCTTAGTTCTATAAATTTGGAAAAGGAGATGTTACATCGAGAACTAGACCATAAGTGTTTTACACAGTTTTTACTGTATACATAATTTGTTTTTTATTTTAATTGTTTCTCTCAAATTTTCCGACAACTGTTATTCATTTGGACGGTGTTTAGATTGACATAGTGTATAGAAAAATATCTTAAGTCGAATGGAGAATTTTAGAGGTTTAACTAGCTAATAAAATCAGGTATGATGCCGCTCAAAGTCAGGAATATGACTTGATCCTACCCTGAATATGCACGGCATCTAGTTAACTTTTTTCACCGTTACGCCGTGAAAAGAAAATTAAGAACTTTTATCGAATAAAAAACGAAAGACTTGAATAGTATTTATACAGTTTACACATCATTACTAGAACTGCCAGGAAACAACAGCAACAGAATGCATCGATTCTTATTGTTTTGCATCAAAAAGAGAATACAGGTTTTGAAGTGTTTGTTTCAATTATAATTTTTCAACACAACGACATCGACGTAGCGTTTGTTCATGGCCATGGTTTACGATACATGTGGATTTACTTGGGAGGAATATTTTAACATCCATTATTATGTATATCTCTGAGTCTGCGTATAGATTTATCGATAAATTTACAACTATGTTGTTTACAAAGCAACACATTCGCGTCATATCATAATTTCTAATATTATCTGTAAAAAGATAGCAAGATAAGCTGTACGACACTCCCTAGAAATGTGACATCAACATATCTCTGATTTATAAACAAATTACACGTTAAGTTTCTTTTAAATTCATTATAAGGAAAAATGTATTACACAGTATAATACTGCAGTGCTTGCTGTGCCATTCTCTGAGAAATAGTGTCATTAAGAAGTGTGTAAACAATGACCCATATACCACTTGTGGCGTGAATTATATACAAGGTATTACTAACAGTTAAATTTCCAGTCAAGATAATTACTGATTGCATTTTGTGGTACACTTAAAAAGATAAAAGATTACATTGATTCTAAGGTAAATTTTTTGTTAATGTTTTGACAGAACTTATGCATTTAAAATGTTATTGAGATATTTATAAGAAAAGAAGAGATTATATTAAACTAAATTGAAATAGTGCATTGTAAGTAAACACATGTACCTAAAGTTAAAGAATTTTGAAATAGTTAAATATGTCAGTGACAATAGTACATGTTGATAGACATTTGATTATGAAATATTGGTTTAAAATATAATATATGATAACAACTAACAAAAAGGGGGAACGACATAAAACCATAAAAATCAAATGTTAGAACAAAAGAACAAAATATTTTTTTGAATCAAGTTTAAAAACTGCACCCTGTGATTTCTTTTGTTTTGAAAAGATTTTTGTTAATGCGTGAAATAGTAATCGATTGTTTCTTCTCTAATATTTAACCTTCAAAAACGCAGTAGAATATTTTCCAACGTGTTTATACAGATCAACAATTTCTTTTTTGGGTTGATTTTTACAAATCTATATCATATCAGGATAAAGGACAAGTGATAGGAAAAGTGAATTTTCGATTTGCCAGCTGTTTGTGTTGTTTGTCATTTTCTTAATTCATGTAAAGTTGACATCTTCATGGAACTTTAATTGTCTGTTTAGCAATATAATCAAGGGAAGTTTAATTATCTTGTGACTTTTTTTTTCTAAATAGATATCAAATGTGATTTTTTTTTTGTACCAATTTCTTTTTTTTTTTACTTTTTACCAATTTACCCAAATTTCACAGGAAATAATGTTACTACTGACTTTTCAGATAATAGTCCAATATATTTGATAAAATGACAAAAATATGTTCAGGATATTTATCAGATGTTCTTCGGATGAGTTAAAATATAAATATATTGATACATTCTTTAGAAATGCCCTTTTTTTCTGAATTTTGATACTCAAGCTAGTATTAAACATGTCAAAAAGCGCCTCCCGTTTTTGAAAGTATAAATAGATTCACATCTTTTGTTCTTAGGTTTTTTTTAATCGTTCGGTGGCTATCTCGTGAAAAATGCATGAAGTCTTTAAGTTTCTTACATAATAGGTACTGGCTTTATGCTTCTGTTATTTCAAACACAGTTTTTAAGATATAAACATGTATTCATTAATCTGAGCATAGAACAAACACTTTGCTTCGTGATCTTTCAATGCAAAAGGAAGAAAATTTCATATGATTTGTCAATTTTGTGTATCTGTGGGAATGTGAATTGTATGACATTAGTAACGAATTTTTCTGTAAACTAAGTGTATACATATGAAGTGGTCCATTATGCAATACAACCCATTCAGTTGATTTGTCAATTGCCCAGATAAATGTTTTGGTGTTTCATGTAAACAAACATGTTTAATGCAGAAATCTTTAGATTGCAAATTAATACATATTCGTTTAAAGCCGTGCACCCGACCTATTAAATGTCAAAATGTAGGTCAGGAAAAAGGTAAAAATAAACCAAAACAAAATATTGAAAATCATAGAAAGTTAATAAAGAACATTCATTTAATTATAAAATCTTATAATTAGGTTAACCTGTTATAAAGATATGTTTTTCCCTCGAATCTTTTATACAAACTCACATCAAATCTTAAGAACAGTCAACCTATTTGTTTCAATTTTTTAGATGTGTTATCTACCCTTCTTTATATTCTATTTATAGTACATTATCATAGTATATTTGTACGTCAGAGTAGTACATTAGTCGGGTAGCCATTTTCGTTTCATATTCTGAGACAGAGAACGAAAGTAAAAGTAAGTATTTTGACAATGATATTTGATCGATGTTGAATACACTCGAATCTAGACAGTAGGCTGTAAGCAAACATGCTTACTCATTAGAGACATATAAGGCACTTGATTGAATATTAAAAATAAACTAATTTTAGTAAAACAAATAAAATTTAGTATAAAAACAATCTATTTTCAAATGTGGTTTATTGACTTCTTTTGACTTTGTTTTCACTGGATATTTATTTATCTTCTGACATTTTCCAGACATTTAAGTCTGTGTTTAGAAATATGAAAACCATAAATGCAGAACTGTAGATTTTGGAAGTTAACAATAATTTGTTATAGAAATAAGACCTGCGGTTTAATATTTTAGTTGACATTAGTCCAATCTCAAGTTTTCAATATGCTCAGTTTTATGAAGCAAAAAGTAAAAGAACAAAAATACCGAACTCCGAGAAGTCTTCAAAAATGAAAGTCCTTATTCAAATGGCAAAAATCAAAGACGCAAACACATATAACGAATTAAAAGTAACTGTTAATTTAAATTTTAAACTTGTTGCCTTTTATTAGCTATTATTCGTGTGTTTCTTTGTCAATTACGTTCTCCTATTTATTTATATTGTAGTCCTGTAATGTTGTGTTGTCACTTTAATGTTATATTTCACATGGTCATAAAAGAGGGAGGTTTGGCATGCCACAAAACCAGGTTCAACCAACCATTTTTTCCTTTAAAAATGTCCTGTACGAAGTCAGGAATATGGCCATTGCTTTATTATAGTTCGTTTCTGTGTGTGTTACATTTTAACGTTGTGTTTCCGTTGTGCTGTTTGTTTTCTCTTATTTTTGAGTGTGATTTCACATTACTATAAGACGTCACGGAACTTATCTATCCCAAATTCATGTATTTGGTTTTGATGTTATATTTATTATTCTCATAGGATTGTGTCTAATGCTTAGTTCGTTTCTGTGTGTGTTACATTTCAATGTTGTGTCGTTTTCTCCTCTTATATTTAATGCGTGTCCCTCAGTTTTAGTTTGTTACCCCGATTTTGTTTTTTGTCCATAGTATATATGAGTTTTGAACAGCGGTATACTACTGTTGCCTTAATTTATATTCCTGATTTGGTACAGGATTTTTCGTATAAAATGTATATCAAGTTATTATGCATTGTGTTCAATCATTATTTGTGCGGAAAAACTTACAAAAGAGATAACCTGATAGCTGCCTGTTGTTACCCGAAGTCCAGTGTCAAACATTAATGTATGTTTGCAAATTTGTGTTATTGTGCTATGGTAAATGTTTTGCATTCTTGTCTTTCATTTTGCTAATGTAATCTGTCTATATTCCTTTATGTATTTCTAAATATTAAATTATTTCCTGCATAGTTAAACAAAATTGTACGACAAATTCGATGATTTTATTTTCCCAATGTCGAACTTTCCATTGTTATGTAGCAATGTTCCAGCAGCGCCTGCATTCATTAGGGGTATATATCTCACAGTTGATAGATATTCTAGACTTATTCCTGGGTTCGTACTAACGTGAGCTACAAAACGGCTGCCGCATATGGAGCAGGATATTTTCCCTTTCCAAGCATCTGAAAACCCCCTAATATTTTGCTGGGTTCGTGTTGCTCAGTCTCTAGTTTTCTATGTTGTTTTTCCTGTACTATTGTTAATCAGTTGGTCTTTTTTTCTTTTCGAGCCATGGCGTTGACAGTTTTTTTAGACTTATGAGTTAAAATGTCCCTCTGGTATCTTTCGCTTCTCTTTTAGATAAATGACCGTCAATGTAGTAGTTAGATCTGTAAAGTTATCCAAACTTTAAATTGATGTTACCACATGAGAGATAGTTAAAGTTAGATAGAAAAAAGCAGTATATTGGCCCTTGTGAGGGTAAACTACGTAACCCATTAACAGCTGCCTAATTGGTTTCGTTGTATTCAAAGAGCGTGATCCTTTTTATCTTATCTGATTAGTCACTTGTCTTATGTTTTACCCTGTCCATTTTGATATCATTAGCGATCAAGTAATCAATATTGTGTTTTATTTATTCTTTTCAACATGTGTGGTAGTTTTTTTATTTAACAAAATCTTGACATTGCGTTTGAATCATGAATTATTACATTAAGATTGATTAGAAAAAATAAATAATGATTTATTTTTTAAGAATGGTGAAAGTAGTAGAAAAATCACTTTCGGAACATGGCGACATCATGCCACTAGATGTAGACTCTTTAAGAAGGTAATATAAACTAAAAGTATAACGTAATAAAATAAACTGTGCTACACATACAGTAATATTATTCTAAAAGATGTATATTACAATACATAGATATAAGAAGATGTGGTATGAGCGCCTATTAAATAACTCTATTCGTAAAAGTAAACCATTATAGGTCAAAGTACGAAATTCAAAACGAATCCTTAGCTAACACGAAACAACAAGCTACAAAGGACCAGTAAAATGACTATCATAAGTGTAAAACCATTTAAACAGGAGAACCATTGGTCTAATCTGCATAAAAAAAATTGGTGACGAGAAACACCTATAAACCACATCAATTAAAGACGATCACTGAACATCAGGTTCTTGACATAAGACAGGTGCAAACAAAAGCAGCAGGTTAGAACGTTGTATCTGGCACCAACCTTCACCTTAACCTGAGTCATTGGTGTAACAATACGACATAAAAGAACACACTATAAAGGAGTTATGGAAAAAGGGTTGGCTTTCTTTTTTTTTTTTTTTTTATCGAAGCGTCACTGATGATTATCTCTAATTACTATTATCTTGTGGTTGCGTTCTATTGTATTGTTTATTTGAGTGTTTCTCTGTACTGTATGTTCTTCCATTTATTTGTATTATAGTTCTGTCATGTAATCTTGTCATTTCAATGTTATATTTAACATTGCCATAGAAGCGGGAGGTTTGGGCTAGCCACAAAACCAGGTTCAACCTACCATTTTTTTCATAAAATTTCTTGTACCAAGTCGGCCCAGTAAGACCCCTTTTTGGCCCCAGAATATAGCAGTTTTAAAAAATCGTTAAAATGTAAACTTTTAGTTCTTAATTGGACAGTAAAATGCATCTGCTACATAAATATGGGCTGTTTTTGACACTAAAATGCACGTATATCGGCTTCTAGCACCATTACGTCATGCAAAATTATTGAAATCTTCACAATTTTTACCATTTTAGTTAAATTTTAGACGGTTTTCTTGTAAAACGAAAGTGGCCGCATTCGTGTTCATCCTTAATATTAAAATGTAAGTGGTATTTTATGATAATACGTAACATATATAAAGGTTGAGGATGAACACGGATGCGGCCACTTTCATTTTTGACAAAAACCATCTGAAAAGTGACATTTTTCGGCATATTTGGTAGATTTTTCATATTTGAGCTTGAATCGGAGCGTTTTTAATGATTAAATCAGTTAAAATCGTTCACATAAACTAATTGATTCAAATGAAATAGACACTAAAGTGTTTAAAAAGTGGTCAAAATCTTTCGTTAGATGAACCTGAAATTTGAGGCCGAAATCCGTCCTTACCGGACCTATTCCTTTAATTTATGGTGTCTATTACATGTTTTCTAATTCGTATTTCTAATACGTTTTCCTTTTTATTTGTATTGTAGTCCTGTAATATTATGTTGTCATTTCTATGTTATATTTAACATTGCCATTAAAGTGCGAGGTTTGGCATGCCACAAAACCAGGTTCAATCCACCATTTTTTCCTTTAAAAATGTCCTGTACCAAGTCAGGAATATGGCCATTGTTATATTATAGTTCGTTTCTTTGTGTGTTACAATTTAACGTTGCGTCGTTTGTTTTCTCTTATTTTTGAGTGTAAATTGACATTGCGATAAGACGTGTCACGGTATTTGTCTATCCCAAATTCATGTATTTGGTTTTGATGTTATATTTGTTATTCTCGTGGGATTTTGTCTGATGCTTGGTCCGTTTCTGTGTGTGTTAGTTACATTGTAGTGTTGTGTCGTTGTTCTCCTCTTATATTTATGCGTTTCCCTCAGTTTTAGTTTGTTACCCCGATTTTGTTTTTTGTCCATGGATTAATGAGTTTGAACAGCGGTATACTACTGTTGCCTTTATTCATGAAGTATAAAACAAACAAACAATATTATAGTTTTTCAATGTAATCATTACTGTTTAAAACACTATTGTATATTTTCTTTTTTATGCATCTGTAAGAATTTGAATCGTTTATACCATTAATCAAAATGATTGAATTTCATCTGAAAAAAAATGTGAAAAGAAATATTATCTACAGAACTTTTGTTTGTGTTAACAATATCCGTCATATTCATTTTAGAATTGCATGAATTGTAACAATAATAACTAAAGTTTTGATTAACCTAGTTTCAAATCATCTCTATGCATTCATAAATTTTGGTTTAATTCTCGAAAATATGCCATAATGTTGTAAAAACATAAAAAAAAACGTGTATGAAGCTATGAAACAACACATGTTCGTAAACTTTAATGGCCATTTAGAAAAAAATAAATAAATTCAAGTTATACTTGCCAAACATTTTTTAAACTATTAATTTCTTTAAAATAAATAAAAAACTCGCTTTTTCAGTAAAGAAAATAGCAACATTATAATATATCCAGATACATCAAGCGATAATGAAATATCTCAGTCGAGCGAATTCATGGATTTGAAATGTAAGTATTTTTTTTTTTAAATAGAGGATATTTTTTTTTATGTTAAAACTTATGATTATCTGCTATTTGACACAACTCACCTAAAAACTACACACTAGTAGCCATGCGACTCGGTATTCAGTAAAAAAAAAATGAGTAAAAAAGAGAATAAAAACAAAACAAAAATTACATGAAAGGTTAGGTCAAAAATGTCAAAGGGAACTTTTGTCTAAAGCCATTCAATCGTGCATTTAGTACAGCTTCATTGATAAGACCATGAAATTAAGACAAACCGTAAATAGTGGATGCACAGAAACGCAAATGATACTAAACTGACGCATATTTTACCAGCAGCCATGCATACTCATTGGTAGCAAAGAATATGAATCCGATTTTCATGCGCAAGGTACATGAATGTGCTTCCAGGATAAAAGAGGGACGAAAGATACCAAAAGGGACAGTCAAACTCATAAATCTAAAACAAACTGACAACGCCATGGCTAAAAATAAAAAAGACAAACAGAAAAACAGTAGTACACACGACACAACATAGAAAACTAAAGAATAAACAACACGAACCCCACCAAAAACTAGGGGTGATCTCAGGTGCTCCGGAAGGGTAAGCAGATCCTGCTCCACATGTGGCACCCGTCGTGTTGCTTAAGTGATTACAAATCCGGTAAATAGTCTAATTCGGTAGGTCATATTCATGAAAGGGAAGGGGATTGTAGTTACGACGTAAGGAACATATCCGATATCACTTGTGAAACGGTTATTCCATAACGGTCAACCAACTCGTGATGGCGTCCGTAGAATTTACGAAGGGATGATTTCAACTTCACCATTTGGAACTCTTGGTTTAATAGCTTCCTTGTGAGCAGCAAACCTCTATCAAGAAAATCATGATAGGAAATGCAAGCACGGGAATATCGTATCAATTGGGAGATATATACCCCGTATGCAGGTGCTGCTGGAATGTTGCTACTTAGAAATGGAAAGTTCACAATTGGAAAGCTGAAATCATCTCTTTTGTCGTAAAGTTTTGTTTTCAACCGACCCTCATTGTCAATTTCTAGATGTAAGTCAAGATATGAAGCCGACTTAACTGTATCTGTAGTATCTTTATCTCTAGTTCGATTGGATAGATGAGTTCCACATAGTCACCAAATTTTGAATTGTTTAGTGAAAGAACATCATCTATATAGCGGAAAGTAGAGTTAAATGATATTGCTAACTTCTTATCTTTCTTCCTAAGAAGTTCCTGCATGAAGTCAGCCTCATAATAATAAAGAAACAAGTCGGCGAGTAGAGGGGCACAATAACTTCATCAGGTACACTAAGAGCTTTTTTGTAAACAAAATTCATGGTCCCAAATTGAAAAGAATTGAGATATCAAAAATTCTGTACTTCAGATGTAAAGAAATTTGCAGATAAAACAAATGAACAACGGAATATCACCGAAAATCCAGTTAAAATCAAAATTGATGTAATTCGACAAGAAAGAAAAATTGAAGTACGCAAAGAAATTGAGAAAAGTAATGACAGTATAACAGATCAATTCAAACCGAACAACGACAAGATAATACCGGACAAGAAGCAGAATATAGGTAAACTAATTGAGTAAATAGCGAGTGCAAGGTACCAGTCATAGCCCGATTGAATTTATTTGTCTGTGGTATTTTCCTCAAGGTTTTAGTCTACCCTATTTTTAAGTTTACATGTATACACCATAAAAACTGAAATGTTAAGAAATAGATCGGAAAAAAAAAATACAAACAGATTTACTCGAAATCAAAATTGAAAAAGGAATGTAACAAGTTTGAAAACTTCTCTTTTTAATTTTTTTAAAGAAAATCATGAACACTTGAGTATTAAGCAAAAAATGAATAAACACAGGTATGATGGACAAATTTGTGATTTATTCTTCGACAATTGCTATTAAAATATCAATAAGATAAAGTATCAATAGATATAGTTCTTTTCTTAATCTTTGTAATTTTTCAAAATAACACATGTTAACTTTAAATTGTGCAAATCTTACAAGATATATTTGTTATGATAATAATGTTTATTTACTAAGTATTGATAATTGAATTAAACATTGCCTCTTGTGGGAAATCGTCTTCGATTATTAAGTTTTACTTCCGATGTGAAAAAATGTATTCTCTCTTTTTGCAAGTTGAGACGCTTTCTTAGATTGAGACTATTATAAGGTATTTCATACACTAAAGTATGCAAGCTTGTGTATCGTTTTCAATTATCGGGGATGCTTTGCATTTTTTTAAGAACTTGCAATTTTTTAGGTGCTTTGTATTTTTGTTAAAGAGTTTGCACATTTCCTTTTTGGGTTAATTGTATTGTTTTCGAACTAAATGTATATAAGAGTACGAAATACATGTATATAAGAGTATAAATGGAATTTAAAACTTATGATTACGTTAATACATATTTGAACATGAACATCATAATCATCATTCGAATATGGTTTATGGTGTATTTCCTTTATACCGACTAATCATGAGTCACCCATTCCGTCAGTGTGAGTATAGCCCTTTAAAGTATATGCAAGGATCAATTTAGAATTTGTAAAATCTCACATTTGTCGTCAACGAGTTATGTTACACATAAATGCATCAAATAGACTAATGTTACACTTAGACGAAGTAATTGAAGTATGATTTAACCTAGCTATTTTTATTTCAGAATATTACCATTTAGGTCACATAAATAAGTTCTAGTTTAGATTTAATATTTTTTGGATACTTGGTTCATGAATCATTCTCGTGATAACGCACAGTATAGAATCGACAAATTTGATGTTTCCAGTCAATATTTTGTATTTAAAAAAAAATAATATGCAGATGTTTGATATAGGTTTGCGATCAATTTGAAGGATACGACTAAAAGAATGCTTTGATGGGGCATAGTTAACTTTTCAAATATTTTGAAAATGATAACAAGGGATATGTACATATTGAATACAGGTTGGTGTTCAATAATTTCGATACGAATAAACGAGATGTACTAATTGTGAAAGAGGTAAATAGGAAATAGGAAATATTTTTGATAGTTCTAAGAAAATGTACCAAAGACGTATATACTATTTTGAAAGTTTTGTAAATGAAGTGTCTGTTAGGAAAGTAGTTATATTCATTATCTGAGTAAAATTGTAAGATAAGAAGCTGTGATATGCATATATATTAAAGTTGTGTAAATAATTCGATGTGTAGGCAATGTGTCCTCTTATTTTAACTATCCTTTAATTTTATCTACTTTTTCTGAACTCTAAGTGTATTGCTTTTAAAACATGTTATACCATTACGAGTGAGTATGTGTATATACACATAACTTCATGAACTTTAAACTTTCTTTTTTAATATGTCCTGTACCTAGTTAGGAATATGGCAGTTGTTATCTGATAGTCTGTTTCTATGTAAGTTTGTTTTTGTAGCAGTCCAGTTTACTTTCATTCCGCTATTTAACTTTTTATGGTTGATTTTTTTTTCTTGGTTTTGGTTTGTGACCTATATTTGTTTTTCGTTTACTCGATTTATGACTATTGAACAGCGGTATACTTCTGTTGCCTTTATTTACAAAGTTATACAAATTATTTGTCTTAACATAACATATTTTTTATATCTTTCTTTGTTATTACGTGCTACTGAATCATTTATATAAGAAAACATTCCAAAGATAACTACGCGTGTAGGTAAAATACAAGGTATCAATTGAGGTAAAACCTAAAAAAATAAATATTGTAAAAAATATATAATATGGTGATGGCCAACCATTTGTTTATTACGGTATTCTTCAACATACAAATATTCAAATGTCAGAATAAAGTATGCAAATGTGTGAGCTTCAACAAGAGTTTTATTACTACAACATGTCAAAGAACAGATAAAGCAGATTGCACTGATATTTTTTTAGAAATCACACTTACTCTACATTTCGTCTGTATGCACAAGGCTAATCAACACGTGGTGATAGTGGCATGCACACCAGTAGTTGAATGTTTGGTGATGAGAATATTAGTTCAAATATTATAATGATTATAGTGCGATAGTACAATGGTACAATGCATTTGTTATTCACATGACTTCTATCTCTCATATAAACGCAAATTTGTTTAAAGTTATTTCCTAGAAATTGAGTTTTAATCAACCTATTGTTATCAAATGATAATTAAATTGTACGTTTAATGAACACTGTTGTAATTTTACCAGACAATAAAGCGACAGCACTTTTATGCTGCAGATATGTACATGATCAACGACTTTACAACTATATAAAATGACTAAAAGAAGCAATCAATGCTTATAAGTACATTTTGATGCTCTTGACTTTAACTAAATACCAGTTAAATAAAGATATTTTTTGTTCAGTATGCAGTTTCCTTGTTCTTACGTTGTCACGCAGAGCAATTGGTGTTATATATGTTACATTTTAACTAGAAACAACGCATTATTTTGAAGTGCCTTTTGATAAATAATGTATAAAATATTTTCAATTATTGAAATTATGAAAAAATGTTATTATCAATTTTAGATGTTCAGCAAACTTCTAAAATCGGAGGTATTCCAACAAAGAAACGTCGACGTCGGAAAAAGAAACAAAAAAATGTCGTTCCACACTCAGATAGAAAAGAAGGTAATTAATTAACTAAAACATTTTAAAACTGTAAGAATTATTACCATGGAAATCTGACTTGTCATACCTCCGTAAAATAGCTTAAGCGTAATACAGTTTATTAAAAGAAATATCTAATACATTAAGCTGAGTGTTTTTATCTTTACGAATCACAAAACTTCAGTTGTATTTGAAAATACATTTGTAAGAACAAAACATTAATGATAAAAAGCGACAATGATTTATTTCCAGATGTTTGACCATTCTTTTTGCGTTAACTTAATTTTGTTGTATTTTATCGGTTTCTGTATCTAATAAGTAAGTTACAGTACGCCTCGTTTTTTTTGCATGTAATGCAGTTTATATCAATCAGCTTGAATTGAGGCATTTCTTATTTTCGAGAAATTCATCACATATATAATAAAAATCAACAGTTAAGGTCTGTAACTGGATATTAGTTTAATCCTCAATCCGATCAGTTCCATTACAGTTCTGTAAAATACAATTTATATAATGAATTATACTTACACATTGTTATAAGCTGATCTCTTTCAGAGGCGATAAAGCAGACCAAAAAGTTCAGCGTGTCTACGGGAAAACGACAGAAGTAAGCATAATATAGTTAAAGTTTTCTTATAACTACAATCGACATGAGGTATACAGATAAATATATAGATGAGAGACACCGAAATGGTTATAAAGCTTTTGTGTACTGATTTACGGAAACTACCATGATGTATTGGAATAATGATTATACGTGTTTACAAGATTAATTAGGAGTAAAGGGACACACAAACATAAAATTCAGAAGCCGAGAGGTCTTTGATAAATTGTTGTTTCCTTCACGCAGTGGCGTTTGGCTCATACATGTACATGACGAGAACATTTAAAAATCAATAAAATGGGTAGTTACCGTATCACGTTCGACCAGGATGGAGGGCAAAAAATTGGAATGCACTTGGAAATATTGGTATATTGGAAAGGGACAGAAATTTGACTTTACAACATACAGGCGACACTAACTAAATGTTGCATGCTACTTGGCGTGCAGAGGGTACAAAGAAGACAAAGTAATGACCACATTTGTATACCCTATTCAATCCATTAGGTTCTCAAAGAATGTCTAACACACTTTGCCCCAACTCGAGATAAAAAGAAAGGTAACAGTCTAGATCACTATACAGAAAAATGAAAACATGCTATCTAAGACTATTTATAATATCTGTACACTTAGTCATGTTAGTCCATTGATGTGTACTAATTGATATTTGATTTAATAGATGGAGTTATGTTAGTTCGATTTTTTTTATCTTGTTATGGTTTTGGAAATACGATTTCCGTGGTTTGTTTAAAAGTTGTACGGTTAAACTGTGCTGCCCTAGGTAAGGAAAAGGTTGAAATTGACCGTGTCATATTCTAATTCTTTTATTGTGCTTGTCCTAAGTCATGAGACAGAGGTTATCGTTGATAACGGACTTCATCAATTCTTTTTATTAGGAATTGTTTCACATTTAGTCATAGCAGGGTATTTTGTTGTATCATTTGATATCTTGAGTAAGGTGTGTGTGATAATTTAAAGCGTTCTATACGACATATGTTTTTCTCACGATCATTACTTTTGGTTGCTTAATTCCTCATCATATGGTCTAATGTGAAGTGGTGTTTGCTTTATAATCGTATTTCACTGCATGCCTTTCCTTGTATAAGATCGAAGATCATCGCTTAACCAATTAGACATAGTCGGTGATAAGGATTTTCACCAAAGCTGTTCGGTACAAAGTCGCGTTTGTAACCAAAGGATTTATATTTAAATTATAATAGACATTTTATGTAGATTTAGATTAAAATGATTTTCAAACATGATGTGTCAGTTTCATGTGAAACACCCATCAACGCAATTTCAAACCCTCTTGCTAACCAAAGTGCAACATTTGGACAAATGTTCGTGGTCTTCTATAAAGCCTTTCTGTGATACCGGCAAAATATCAGAAAAACAATACAATTTAAAAAAAAACAATTGAATCACATGATACATACATTGTATGTTGTGTACAAGGTAACATTTTGTACAAATTATATTTTGTACAAAATAATCGTACAAATTGTAATTTGTATTTTGACTTTGTACGAATTGTAATTTGTACAAACAATGATTGTACAAATTACAATTTGTACAAAATTTGACTAAAATTTACTTATAACTTGTACCATAATTTGTAGTATTCATATGCTTTTTTTAGATCCAGAAAGAAACCTGTATTGTCTCTTTTCTACGTAGTGTTTCATTTGTTATTCTCACTTATGGCTTGTGATGGCACACACCAACTGTCAGAAGGTATGTTAGTGTAAATGTACTATGAAAAAGGTTCACAGGAGTGAAATCAACTATGGAAGTCATAGGGAAAAATTTACATAAAATATTCACCTTTGTTGTCTCATTCTTAATTTTAGAATTAAGTATTGGATCTTTGACCGTCAGTTAATTCTAGCTTTTGTAAAAGATATATGAAAAGTATTCATGTATAATTCAGCAATGACAGAATTGTTAATTCCGTAAAATGAAAACAAAACCATTAGACAATAATAGCCTGGAATAAATTACCTGAATGGACAATGAAAGCACCAAATATAGAAGCTTTCAAGACCCTGATTACGTTATTTGGCTTTATTCATTTTTTAAAAAACTTTTTTGGATTCGAGCGTCACTGATGAGTCTTTTGTAGACGAAACACGCGTCTGGCGTATATACAAAAGTTAGTCCTGGTATCTATGATGAGTTTATATTCAAAGACAAAGGGTACAGAGCATAATAAAATACTAAAAACAAAATCAAAACGTTACGCAATTTTTTTTTAGTAAAAAGCTAGGGTGAGCGCACGTGATCCGAAATGAATAGCAGTTCAGGTTCCGTTAATGAAATAACCTGAAGCTAAAAAACCTGTGAAAACTGATATCGTGTTTTCTTCCGTACTAATCTTGAAATATTGTTTTGCAGTCAAGTGGAAGATTGCGAACGAAATCATTATATTCGGAAATACTGTGTTATTACATTGCAAAATAAATGTCGGAAGTTTCTGCAATGGCACATCCACTCGAAGATGGACAAAAGGAAAAAGACAAACCAATTTAGTACTGAATGGGACTCCCTCAGATTCGAAAAAGTACAAAGAGACAGTTGATAAAGACTGCTATGGTGCTACCCTTTATATTTATAGCTTTAACGAGAAGGATATTGATGCATACACATGCGCTCATGATTTCGATGAATATACTGACACCATTAAACTTCATGAAATCAAATACAGAAGTAAGATTTAATGCATTTATACTGTTACAACACGTGCTATAGAGTGAAAGAATCCTAGCAGAAAAAACACAACGTTATCTTCTTTTCAATCTTAATCAAATCAAATCTGATGAATTAGAACAAACGGGAAAATTTATTCCAAACCCTTATTATGCTAAAACATTCATTACTAATGGGAAATTGAAGTAATGTTCCGTATAAAGCGACTTCATTTGAAAGTATTAGGCTTTTTGGTTTGCAGATCATGCAGTGTTACAATTCAATCTCGGTGGCGCTATAACTTCCTGTAGTTATGCGTGAGAAGCATATAGTAATGCATCGACAGTACTTTTGGGTAATTCAAAATGTTATTGTACTCAAATTAATAAGGTACAATACAACAATGATTACATATCACTTCGAAGATTGACATTTATCTTACAAAACAAACTAGATGATTTAACAACAACATTATATTTACTTCTATATTAAAAAAATCAATTCAGAAACAAAGAAAAATGTAACACTCTATGAGCTGTTGATTATAATATGATTTTGATTATAAGTGACATGATTACTACTATTCTATTGGATTTATTAAGGATCAATTTCCCTCTCATACCGAAGCCACGGTGGGTATGGTTGTCCTGCGAGAGAACGTACTGTGCTGGTGATTTGGTCCTGTCAGGTGCTGGTGGGTCCTGATTCTGTGCTGGTGGGTTTGTTTACATTGTATCAGAACGGCAATAAAACGACTGTTTTGTTGCTTAATTTTTCTCTGATGCGTCATAAGTACTATGCAAAGTATATTACAACAATATTATATTGCAAAAGTCGTACAAGTTCGTTAAACGGAATTGTCCTGACGCTGTGCTGGTGATAAGAAAAACGGTCCTGGTACTGTGCTCCAATGTCCTGGTTCTGTGCCTTTATATTTTAGTTAAAAGAAGCATATATTCAAGATCATTGATGCTGCATTGTTATTGACTAATTAACTGTGGTCTGCTTTCTTGAAATTGACATTGTTGTGAATCTGTTTACTGTTATTATGAGAGAAAAAATACACCTATTTTTTAAATTAACTGTAATTTTATTTATTGGCCTGTTGATGGAACCCTTCTTGCCCCTTTTAAGATAAGAAAATATGTTAACGATTTTCGGGATTACGATCATTTTGCAAGATTACCAAAATACGTTGTAATTTATACAATACTTATATAATGCAGATGATGTGGTATGTTTGTTGTCAATGGAAAAATTTCCATAAGAAACAAAAGAAAGTATGTGTTAACAACCATACGTCATCGTACGACCTTCAACAATAACCGATAAAATAAAAATGTAAAAGGTTTTGCATAAAAATGGAGAGCAAAAATATAGAAAAAAGGACTTACTGAGCGTTTGAATCATATGTCTTTAGCAGCTTTAAACACATTTGTTTGTGAACAATTGAGTGCTGACTATAAGAATGACAATAGTATTGCGGGTTTGCTTGTTTTGCGGTTTTTTTTCGGGGGGGGGGGATGGGGGATGAGTTAATGCGAGGTTACAGTGAAAGTTTTAAGCTTGGAATAGTTTCCCGTAAGATTTAAAAGTTGTATTTTAAAAGAAAAATGTATCTTATAGCTATTAAGAATCACTTGCTGTATCTGTAAGATATTTTCAACATTTTTTTTTTGTCTGAAGGGTTATCAGGTATTTTTATTCGAAAACCTAGTACACACTAACAAAACTAAGATTTCTTAGCTTTTTCATTTCAAAATTCCAAAATAGCTTGTTAGCTAAACCGTGAGGTCATTGTTAGGTAAGGTAAAGTACCCTCCTTTCGAAGTAGCTTGGTCCTACAGACAGAAAGATGTGTCATTTGTCGGACTAGTCTACTCTTAAAGTAGGGTAGTTTACATAACTTACAATGACTTTTCTGTTCAGCAAGCAACATAACCAAAGTAATCCCTTTGTCTACACACTCATTGAAATTGGCTGTAATATTGCAAAAGTTCAAGCGATTGGGGCAAACTTACCGAGTAAAAAAAATCAAAATGTCTATCTACCTTGCACATTTTAGAAAATTCAGATCAGATAACGAAACTGGGTCCAGCAACATTTATAAGCAATTTAAGATTTTGACCCTCACAGTTTCCATTCACCACAAATATTCTCGTTACAACGAATCATTTAAATACAAAAATACGAGTTGCAGCCTTTGGTTATCTATTTTAAAATAATTGTATACGGATAAAGTTATGAAAGGCAGCAGGGTCATCTGGGTGAGGAGTCCGTGTCATCTGAAATAAATGCTAAGCATATATCTAGATAGCGACAGATAACCATGACATTAAAAAACTCTCTTCTTTTCGATTTTTTTCGAACAAATTGACACATAAAATGAATTATATAGTATTGTGGAATTTTTAACTAGTGTTCAATTCATTGGTTACACCTTTTACTAAAATAACAATCCTGTCAAGTATGAGCTGGGTAAAATATTTCAGAAAAGAAGATGGAAATGTGAAAGTTTCAGTGCGTCAGGTACAACAGCATACGAACAGCTTACATGCCTTGTCAGGGTGGAAGCTAAAAAGTCCACGAAAATTTGATTTAAAACCTTTATTCGTTCCAACAAAGTTAATGATATTTTGTTGAGGATTTAACCATCTACGACAAGATTTTTTTTTAGAATTTACAGCTCTTCTATAAATACATGCAAAGCAAACCTTGATTATATTGCTTGCTATGATTGTTTGGATGGTTGTAAACGACAGGTAAGTAGTTTGTTTACTATATACTAGAATTTGTTTGGACAATAAACATTAACTTCAATTCCTGTCAGTTTGTATTTGTCCAATCAAATCCCAGTATGTATTGAATCTCCGCCTACCTATTGTTTGAAAATATCCTTGGAGCAAACATAGCAAGCAAGTCAATCAAAGTTATTTTTTGCATGCTTTTAAAGAAGAGTTTTACTATATAATGCAAAGAAGCGTTTAAGTCTTTCGCCAAAAAATACTATCAATTTCTTTTTGTCCTATGTAAACTTCCGTACCATTTCCTTCCATTCATGATCATTAAATTGAACTGTAAAATATTTCTTGGTACCTTCTTAATTCCTTTATAAGTCTTATGTAAACATAATTATGACAATAACTATTGTGAACACAAGATTCACTGCACACTTTTAATTAAAGTTCTGCTTAATCAAACATTAAAATGTGAACTTAAGTTTTGAGACTTTTTAAATCGACACGATTGGGATTTTTGCATATGAGAACATGGTTTATCTATAAGTTGAAAATGCGGCTTTGAACTAGCTTTCAGTACCTGTGAGCATTTGTTGTTCAATAATGTGTGTCTTTGTGTTATTATTTTTGTGATAAATTGTAGTGTTGCTACACCACTGTAACAATGAAGGAGAAAATGGGAAAATGGGGGGGGGGGGGGGTTGAGTAAGTGTGGAGGTGTATGCGGAGCGCTAACAAACATGTCTATGCAGCATGGGCTTTGATCATTGTTGAAGCATCAATGTAAGGGGCATTTAATATCTTAATAAAACTATTCTTATTTTAGATACTATATATTGTTATCTGATATTGGACGAAAGATGTTGCCCTTTTATGTAATTGTGTAATACAAGTAACGAACATTTGAAAACACATATTAAACAGTCAAATGGATGCACAAGAGCTAAAATAGGAGTCATAGATCCTATTGACAATAATTATCTGCCCAATTTTATTGATTTTGTAACATTTGTTTCAAATATGAGCAACTTCTTATCCAAAATCACCAGCACCGTATCAGGACCCACCAGCACAATGACAGGACCCACCAGCACAGTATCAGGACATGAATAAATTGAAAAAATGCTAAATTTTAATAAATTGCAATGTTTTTTCACAAAATAGTTTTGTCGTGTGGATTGCGGTATAGAAAGCGGACTCTATGAGCATTTTTGTTTTATTTTTTCAGTTCGAGATTTTCTGAAAATGAGCATTTTTGTGTTACGCTTACTGAAACAGTTTAGAGGGTCAACTTTTTAATGGTTTACATATAAACCCATAAGAAACAAAATTGAAAAATCTCAACTGTTTTCTTCTATTTTTTATGAGTGAAAACGTCAAAAATCATCATTTTCGTCTTTGTTTTTTCATTGATCACCAGCACCCGTCAGGACCGAATCACCAGCACAGAACATTCTCTCGCAGGACAACCATACCCACCGTGGAAGCTAGGACACGGATTTCTTTCTCTCTCTGTTTCCAATGTTTTAGTCTGCGATCGTAATGATAATTTCAAATCATTTAAAATTTTAACGTAGAAGCAATTCTGTTTTTATCCCCCCTCCAAAAAAAAAAAACCCCAAAAAATGGAATAAGATAATACATCGTATTATACAAAGAATAGAATATTCTGAAGTGAACATTTCTAATATTTCTTCGTTTGCTTCAAGTTACCTTTTTTTTAACTTCACTCTTAATTAAGGTTACCCAGATGTTAGAGAAATCAAGACAGAATTACAATGTAACAATCAGAAATTACTGTGGACGTTTGATCTTCTAGACATTTATCCTATTGCTACCTGTACCTTTCACACAGAGGTTTGTATCTCTTTTTCCGTCTTATTCTGCTTATAAAGTTCACATTTAAATTTTTTTTTATTCGATGGAGTATGCAGTAAATGATCATACCTTCTATAGATTAAGATATGATGATGAACGATCGATTCTGTATGGAATACTTACAATGATAAAACGTTAGATGAAATGGCTTGATTGACCGGAATGGTCCGAAACATGAAAACAACTAATATGATAAGAAAAAACAGCAGGATACATATCTAAGAGTACCTAACAAGTTATTGAAATTAATGTTGATAATAGTATTCTCGACGAATGGAGTAGTAGTATTAATAAGTTTACATGCAACAGGTTTGGTGAAGGGATGTCCTTAACTGAACCAATGTTTGAGCTATACTATTGCAAACAATAAAGTTTAGTGTCGAAGAATGTAATACAAATACAAAAAATACAGATAATATCATAACAAAAAGAAAAAGAGTTTATTTGTAAGTGTCCTATCAAAAAATCCAAAAATGTCTAAACATGATGCCAATATGTCACAAATTTATTTATCAGATTATTAAAAAGCAAGCATGAAACAAAGTTTCAGTTCACATATAAAAACAGTGCATTTTCTCTTGGGCAATTGTTGGTTTGCATTGCAGCACTCACCACACTAAATGTGACCTATCGAATTAGACTATTTACCAGATTTGTTATAACATGAGCAACACGACGGGTGCCACATGTGGAGCAGGATCTACTTACCCTTCCGGAGCACCTGATATCACCCCTGGTTTTTGGTGGGGTTCGTGTTGCTTATTCTTTAGTTTTCGATGTTGTGCCATGTATACTATTGTTGTCTGTTTGTCTTTTTCATATTTAGCCATGGCGTTGTCAGTTTATTTTCGATTGAGTTTGACTGTCCCTCTTGTATCTTTCGTCCCTTTTTTAATCAGTAGGATGATTTACTACTTGTGGAGTAAACAAAGAGACCAACCGACATTTAACTAGAAACAAACAAGAATTGGATTTTTAATCCAACCTCATAATCCTGATCATTGAAGATGAACTATCGTAGATTCATTAGTATTTGTTGGATACCAATTTTCGTAGGTTTTGTAGGTACAGATGAAATACAAAGGAGTAAGTTCAGTAAGACTCATTTTTGGCCCCAAAATACAGCAGTTTTACAAAATTGTTAAAATGTAAAATTTTAGTTATTTAATGGACAGTAGAATGCTTCTGCTACATAAATATGGGTGTTTTGACAATACAATGCACATATATCGGGTACTAGCACCAATAAGTCATGCCAAATTACTGAAATCTTCATAATTCTAGCATTTTAGTTAAATTTTAGACGGTTTTGGCCGCTTTCGTGTTCATCCTAAATATTGAAACGTAAGTTGTATTTGATGATAATACATAACATATATAAAGGTTGAGGATAAACACGGATGCGGCCACTTTCATTTTTGACAAAAACCATCTGAAAAGTGACATTTTTCGGCATATTTGGTAGATTTGTCATATTTAAGCTTGAATCGGAACGTTTTTAATGACTAAATTAGTTAAAATCTTTCACATAAATTAATTGAATCAAATGAAATAGTCACTTAAGTGTTTAAAAAGTGGTCAAAATCTTTTGTCAGATGAATCTGAAATTTGAGGCCAAAATCGGTCCTTACCGGACCTACTCCTTTGAATGTTCAATGAAATACAAATTGCTATCAGGTTATATACTGACTTTTGCAAAACCATTTAACTCACATATCCACGAAAAGGCAAGTTTTTAGCAAGCTAGGAAAATGAGCAACCACGAAGATAATTAATCTACAGTATCTGAACCACTCTGTAACCAATGTTTTTTATTTGTGTAATCTTCTAAGATATCTAATATACAGGATGAAAATGGTACACTAGAAGGTAGAACACACAATTCGTCTGGAAGTCTCTTTTCAAGCGAATACAGACTAAACTGTACTCTGCAAGACGGCAATTGCAAAGGTGTTATACACGTACTCTGCTATATAGACGACAAAATTATAGACATAAATAATCGTACCTACGATTGTTGTAAAGGTGAGCAACCTTTTTTTAATTATTGATTTTCATAAAAAAATATTACACCAAAAATGTTGTTTATGTTTAAACGATGGAAATTTACCTTTTTAGTAACCTTTTATTCTAACGTTCTATGAAATAAGTTCAATGTGAAGTTTACATGATACTAGTTTACAAATCCTTACATGTGTTGCTCGGTCCCAGGTTTCCAATGTTGAGTTTTGTAGACTGTTGTTGGCCTTTCGCCATTTTTTTGGTTATTGCCTTTTTAGTTTGTCTTCGATATATGAGTTTGAATATCGCTTTTTATGAAAGTATTGTTGGTGGATAAAAACTGTGTACTCCTGAGTATATTATCAATTTAACGAAATAAAAATACTCATGCATTTACTCAGGTACAGTAACTGTTGCAATTGTTTTTTTTAATTTTTGATGGCATGAACACCTCTAATAAATCAAACATAAGCGTAGAGTGTAATTGGAAAACCAACAATAATTTTTGGACTGGATGGTTAATTTGATACAAACGAATCATACAAATATATACCTCATAATATAGTATACTACTATTTCTACATTGGCTAGAGGTATAGGGGAGGGTTGAGATCTCACAGACATGTTTAACCCCGCCGCATTTTTGCGCCTGTCCCAAGTCAGGAGCCTCTGGCCTTTGTTATTCTTGTATTATTTTAATTTTAGTTTCTTGTGTACAATTTGGAAATTAGTATGGCGTTCATTATCACTGAACTAGTATATATTTGTTTAGGGGCCAGCTGAAGGACGCCTCCGGGTGCGGGAATTTCTCGCTACATTGAAGACCTGTTTGTGACCTTCTGCTGTTGTTTTTTTTTCTATGGTCGGGTTGTTGTCTCTTTGGCACATTCCCCTTTTCTATTCTCAATTTTACTTTCAATCCATCATGCAACAAAAGTGACCATCATGTCGAGGTAAGTTGAATCACTGTTGCATCAAACTGGTAACCTCTTTCTGTCTATACTATAGGTATATCATCATTAACACTTTATTTTTATCAACTTTGTAAAGAACTTTTTAAGAGAACCTGATATGAGCTTTAGTCAGGAATCTGATGTTCATAAGTTGCCGTTTGTTGATGTGGTTCATAAGCGTTTCTCGTTTTTTTAAATGGATTAGACCATTAGTTTTCCCGTTTGAACGGTTTTCCATTAGTCATTGTTTGGGCCCTTTATAGCTTGTTATGTGGTGTGAGCCAATGCTCCATGCTTGAAGACCGTACTTTGACCTATACTAGTTTACTTTTATGGATGAATGGAGAGTTGTGTCATTGTCACTCTTACCACATATTCTTATATCTATCTAATCCGAAAATAATGAAACTTCATGTACGAAACATCTTTCTTTATACATACAAAGATAAAATAATGATATAAGTTTTGCATATAAGCACTATCTCTTTGCATAAGGATATATGTTGCGATTTCTAGATTTTAAACGAAATGCAGAAAAGGATGATGTCACTTCCAGTATTATCCCGGTAGTCCTGGTAACTACATGTACCTGTATTGTAGTAGCATTTGTTGTAGTTGGAATACGGTGGTTCTTAAAGGGAAAAGGTATTAATACAATGCAACATTTTAAAAATTATATTGTATTGTATATAGAAATAACATTTATAGGAATTTAATTAAGTCATTTTGTTTTAATGCTGTAGATGGAAGAAAGCAACTTTTATTGGATATTCAAATAGTGTTGAATTTGCTAAAACATCTAACAAATTCACCGACCGGACGTCGAAGGAAATAAAAACATACATGTACTTTATTTTTTTCACAAAAAAGAATATTTACATATCTTAGAGTATTTTTCAGTTGCTGACAGCTTATTCAAAGTCAATAAGAACTCATGTATCTAAGACTGAAATTTCTATCAATACACATTCAATGTATAACTAATTTAGTGTTTAAAAAACATGATCTTGTGCAATGCCAAACTAAAGGAACCAACAGATTGAACAATAACACGAATAATACTTAGTATGGTTTAATTTATATTGAACACATTTAAAATATCTATACAAAAAAACATTCAAAGAATGATCTAATTGTACCGATGAATTTGTGTCATTAACATTTAAGAATAAGTTAATTTAAAGAGTAAATAATTTATACCCGAATAAAATCGAGATTTTCCGGTTTGGTAAATAGCATCACTGTAAAAATCAATTAGCTTTCCATTTGAAATAATTTGTTTATGGCTACAACAAAAATTAATTAAAAGAATTTATTAAAGGTATTAAGTATTTTGTTGAAACTAAATCCTGATTCAATGTACCAGTAGTACACATTTAACACTCATCGAAATCCGTAATGCCACAATAACGGGCATAGCGTATACAAGTAATGTGTAGACAGCTGGTTTTCTCCAAAACTTTGCTTATGTATTGATGATATTTTGAAAAGGTAACAATGATTAAGATAACCAACTCATAGTAAAAAATGCAATCTTTGAAGACAAGCATAGCATTACAAACTATATGAGATTTTCTGTTATGATTCCCTTCCAAACTTTCATACACGTATACCTTTATAAACAATATGTGCGTGAACTTTAACAAACACACATTTCTGTTCCGAATCAAATGAAATCGCCATTAATATTACACAGACATTGGGAGAACATTTTGACTGTTACACGTTACAATAGAATTTTTTTTTCTAACATCTACCTTTGATATTATCGGATCATATATAATTATGTAATATTGTTCTTTCAGTTATTCGCCAAAAAATATTACGGAATAACAATGAGGCTTTAGTTATGGAAACTGAGCATAAGGTAACTAATTGTATTTGATACAGCAATCTAGAAAGGACAAAAGATGTCGAAACTTTTGTAAATTGTTTTTATAAAATATTGATAATTATTCATACTATTTACGCAATTGTCACAACAAAATCCGTCTTTTGAAGGCACAAATTATTTATTGATAATAAGCTCCACTAGTGCTGTCTACATAAGAGAATTGTTTAAATGCCTGGTGCATGTGTGAATTATACAGGGTTTCAGAGGGCGCAGATGTAATTCCAAAATCTGAAATTCAACTGTGTTCTCTATTTGACAATTATAGACACTTGATACGTAAAAGTAATAAACACATCCGTTTTTTCAAGTTTATTATCTTTCTTTTTCATTTTTTATTGGTCTTCCTGTAGTTCCAACTACATGCATACGTACATTATAATAAGACATACATGTAAGTGAATGCCATGATATGTATGGTATTGTCATAATTGTTGTTATGCGAATAAGAAATAGTAAAGATTAACAGGTGTACGATGTGAATACATAGTATTTGATACATCTAAAGAATATATTGGAGTTCATTAAATATATAATCATATTCAAGTAAATCAAATAACTTCCATAAATCCCCCTCCAAAAATCTGTCTATAATTGTCAAATAGAGAACACAGTTGAATTTCAGATTTTGGAATTACATCTGCGCCCTCTGAAACCCTGTATAATTCACACATGCACCAGGCATTTAAACAATTCTCTTATGTAGACAGCACTAGTGTAGTTCCAACTACATGCATACGTACATTATAATAAGACATACATGTAAGTGAATGCCATGATATGTATGGTATTGTCATAATTGTTGTTATGCGAATAAGAAATAGTAAAGATTAACAGGTGTACGATGTGAATACATAGTATTTGATACATCTAAAGAATATATTGGAGTTCATTAAATATATAATCATATTCAAGTAAATCAAATAACTTCCATAAATCCCCCTCCAAAAATCTGTCGACAAATGGCTCGTGTTTGTCTTTAAAAATATATGAATATTCTACAATTTCCAGACGTCTTTTTCAAAAATTTAAGAAAAGCTTGGACATATATTACCATTCTTTCTAAATGAGTGATCTTAACATAATTATTGTAATATTTTGCCTGTAGAGTACAATAATTTATATATATATATGTATAGCACAAGTTGGTGTCGAACACACTATAGTTTGAACAGTCATTTGATATACACACACCCGTACAAGATTAATAAATTTGGAATTGACAATCTTTCTGCCGAAATAAGTATTTTATTTGTGATTTGTATAAATTGGCCGGTGCCAACCTCCACTGATAATTTCAATTTGCAGAGTACATCGCTAGTCTAGTAGCAGATGTTTTCGAACTTGGTTGCTTTTACTTCGATGATGATATATTTGATGATATTTTTGATTTTCAGTTGCTGGACCAAAACAATTCTGAACAAGTGATCAATAAAAAAGTCGATCCTGTTAATGGCTCAGATGAGTCACTTAAGGTGCAAATAGATTCACAGAACGTTGATTATGGTACCACAGAGTAAGGGGAAGTAGTGCGTTCAGTCCAGCGATTTATTGCATACGTAACAGTTTCAGGGGAGGTAATGACGTTACTAACGTAAAATGTTTTTTGTCAAGATGACAAACGACGACACATATGGAAAAGATTTACTTTCGACTGATATAATTATTAACTTAAAAATAAGTGCATTAATCCTTCTTTTTAAAATGACATATGGTTTGAAGATGAATATATTCCGGAGATATTATTTAATTTGAAATTAGGTAAATTTACAGCAATAAATGCTGGGTAAAATCCGCTTGTGTTTATTTGTTAAACGAAAACGTCAGAGATGTCTGTTCAAAGGATATAAATGTCCAAGAAACTGAAGTTTTGATTAAATTTCTAAAATATTTAGCCCATTTATCTCTACAATTATCACATGAAGGTATATTTTCTAGATAGTTTTTTTCATCATGTACATGAATTCAGTTCTGATATTCAGAAAACTTGTGTCACAGACGTTTGTAAATAAAAGTTCATTCTTCCAGTTTTATGTTTTGTAAGGTGACTCATTAGTATTATAACTATGCTCAATTTGTGACAGTGATTGCATGTCATATTTGTATTTTCTTTATTTAAATGATAAAAGCTTGAAATAATTGTTTAAGACCAAAAATAATAATATTAGGACACAAACAAAATAAGTGAAAACTCATTACAAACAGTGTTATTTTTTGTTTGCAATATCATGAATACGATACAATGAACGGGGAAACTATATGCTATGAAACTAAGAAAGCACACATTCGAGCATTTTGGTTGGACGAAAAAGTTGTAAGTATGTACTTTAAAATGATTTTTTTTATTTCCTACGGCAATTGCATCGGCTGATTGTACATATCGTTATTACAGTTATTTAGAGTGTCCGTTAAGGTGGTATGAGAGTCTCAACTGAAAAGTATAAATTTCATTCATACTTTTCCAAAATGTAGTATATGTTGTGATAATAAAAATATAATAGAAATGATAGGTCACCGGACATTTTGTCAATGTACAGGTTGTGACAAAATAATACATTGTGTATGGATTGTAAAGGATAAACATCATTATATGAAGAAGCTAAAATTAATGATAGAATTGTAAAATAAAATACAGGAAGATAGATTTTAGTAAATGCTTTGAGAAAATCAAAAGAAAAGATAGGTTCCCCGTGCGTTTTTTTCCGGCTAAAATATAGAAAAGCAAAATTTCATGTAAATTCCTTCAGAAATGCACAATTTCAGAAACATCTCCCCTTACAATTTAAAAACTTTAAAAATCAAGAAAAAATTAGCTACGCTTGTTAAAATACCAATATTTATAAGTTAAAATCTTTGAAAATTTATTCTTTTAAATGTAAATTCTGATTGGTTATCTACATTACTCGTCAAATTTTGCAAATTTTGAAATCTATTCCTAAGGTTCTCTTAATTTACAATCCAAGATGGCGAAATACACCCATACTACCTTAATTATTCTTTATTTATAAGTTATTTCTGTATAGCATTTTAAAGTGCACGAAGAGTCATGCATAAGGACAAATAAAAAAAAATACTGATTTTCCATTGATCGAGAAGTGGTGAGTATGTTTTGATTATCAGTTTAACAACTTTTTAAAATTGTGTATCATACGCATACACGTCATGTTTGTTCGTTTGTAAGTGTACTGCAAGTCTTTGTTTTGCTATTGTATATTAAGAAACAACCACGGCTTCAGTCTACTTTTTGTCAATTTTTCCATGTTTTAAATTGTTTTATAATAACTCTCGTTGCTCTCTGTATAAATGTAGTAAACACATATTTTAATGATTTAATGTATCCTCGAATCTTTGAAATGAATTTATGTTTTATTTTTTACTCTCGCTTACAGTTCTACTATTATCATAATAATTACTATTAAGATTGTACTTGACGTTGTGTTTGTTTTCCATGACATATTGAACGTATTAGGGCATAATGTTGTTTTACTTATGCGCGCAGCTTTGGATTACCTCTGCGCGCATCGATTTTACAGGTAACACAGGTAGAAATAGAGTTAATTAAAAAAAAGAAATTGTAAATTCATATTTCAATAGCTATTGCACTAAAATATATTTACAAAGTGATTGTGATAATAGTTATCAAAACTATCAGGATTATAATAATGATACATTTAGTACGTCAGACGCACGTTTCGTCTACATAAGACTTATCAGTGGCGCTCATAAATCCCACAGTTGATAGTTTATCAAATAACATTAACGGTCCCAAATTTTCTTGCACCAGATGCTCATCCGACAATACATGTCTCTTCAGTGATGCTCGTGGCCAAAAATAGCTTTTTTGCGAATATTCAGATTGAATATTATTCTGTGTCCTTCATGTCTTTTTAAATAGTGTTCGCTTTTGTATAGAAGCTAATACAGTTTGGAAATTTGGCCAATCAAATAGCATGGACCTTCGTTTATCACAAACTTAGGGGGCTCTGGGTCGATGTCAATAGTGGAAAATCATAGTGTACGATGGATGGAACACTTAAGTCAGAGAATTCTTATAAATAAGTGTCGTAAAGAATTAGAAAAGCAGGATAAAATTAGCAAACATTGAACGGCCATTCTAAATGATAATTTGAATTTTACATATGAATCCAATTTATAAGACTTGAGAGGCAGATGATTATTGCGGCTGCATTGAGGTTGTAAAGAAAAATTAACTGAAAGGTCTATAAAATTAGTATTTACCTGAATTTACCTATAAAAGAAATGCGCTCAAATGAAATCGATAGTTGCGTACATACGTAATGATTTTTAAGCGCAAATTTAAGAACGTTATAGGCTCCGTTCTATAATTTTTGGTGTTTTTTATATTTTTATCCGTTTCAGAACTTACCTTTTTCTACTGTTTGGTTATCGAACCTTTTTGACAACTTGTAACATTTTGTATTGGCTCTGAACATTTGTTACTTTTTTTTGTGTACAATATGACTTTCTGAATTCATATCATGTTTCATCCATGTCTTTGCTTTTAAAATATATGCTTTTGTTTTATTTTTTCATGCGTTACAAACTGTTTTCATATCTACGTTACATAACTTATTTAATTTGTGATTAAGGTTTTTATTTATGTACAAATTTATGGAATAAATGAATAATAACCCCAATACCAAAATGTTCTACATCATATCCTTCATCTATAAGGGGTATGAGTCTAGCACCATTTACAAACAAGATGTATTCTTAATTGAGAGATTAGTTAAATTGTTTGAAAGGGAGATCAGGAATGATAAGCGCAATGTTTTTTTTTTGTATAGACAAAAGTCCAATATCATATAACTACTGTTACATCAATGATATAAACATGTAAAATTGTCAAAATATTTAGTTTATATAGATTTCGAAATAGCATATGACATAATTAAAAGAGTAATGTTGTTTCAAAAGCCTAAAAATGAAGTTTATATACTGTCTCTAAGATCTATATTCTTATGTATAATATATTCAAATGGTGTTTATAAGGTTTTGTTTTATCATCTATTATTTTTAATATATAACAATAATTTATATGGCTGATAATATTAATGCTTTGAATATTAGTTTTAACATGGACGAATAAAATTTAGATATAATGTTATATGACGTTGATGTTATGTGATGGCTAAGAATAAAGAAAATTTGCTTAAAATGCATATGTTGGATGTGCTTAGTAAATAGTAGTGTCTTAATCATGAGCTGACAGATTATATTAATAAATCTAAGATCATGCATTTAAGAAATCTATCTGTGTACAGACTAATTCTAGTTTTCTTATTCAGGTGGAAATGTTATATAATGCGTAAAAATTATTAATATTAGGCTTGGTGCTGACCAATTTGTTTTAGATTACAGTTGATGGCCAACACAGTAGCAACATACGACAGTAGAGCATTAGGTTTGGTCACTGAAAAGAAATAAATATCATGTAGCTTTCCAGCACAAAAAAAATCAAAGCTGTACGATTATATGGTATAGTCAGTTGTTAGTTATAGTGCAGGTATTTGGAGATCGAGAATCTTAAAAGACCAAGTGAGCTTTTCTCATCACTTAATATCCGTCGTCCGTCGTCATCATTAACTATTATAAAAATATTAAATCTACTGGGCCAAACTTGCCCCGAATCAATATAGGGATATCTTGATAAAACATGTTTCATATGAACTCGCCTGTCTATCAAAATTGCTAAAATGACAAAAAAAAAATGTAATATAGAGGCAAAATGCAAGTTTTGTCTTTTATTTTAAAAATTGTTATAAAAAGTCAGGAATCTGATGTACAGTAGTTTTTCGTAGATGTTTCTCGTTAGTCGTTTTTATATAGATTATACCGTTTGTTTTCCCGTTTGAATGGTTTTACATTTCTAATATTTGGGGCCCTTTATAGCTTACTGTTCGGTGTGAGACAAGGCTCCGTGTTGAAGGCCGTACCTTTACTTATAATAGTTGTCTTTTATTAATTGTTATTTGGATGGAGAGTTGTATCATTGGCACTCATACCACATCTTCCTATATCTATAAATAGAGTAAATCCGACATGAGCATAAATGTCAAGAATGTTGAGGTCCATAAGCGCCAAAACTCATACTCCTAATGGATATAATTTTAAATTATATATTATGAAAAGAATTGCCTATTATCGTGAAAACTTTAATAGGTAGAGAGAAATTTAAAAAAGCAAGTATGATCGACAAATCAGTCGATGTCAATCATGCTAATTATAGTTACTGCCTTTTGGGGAGGAGTTTTACCATTTCTTTGCTCTTTTGCCTTATGTTTGAAAATAAAAACAAGTTGGAGAAAATCGTTCGACAACTCCCATTTGTAGTTATTACCCTTTAATGATGATTTTCCGCCGATTTTGTTGGCGTTTTTCCCCTTTTATGATAACAATAATAATATATAAATAGACACTTTAAATCATAGAAATGATAAGCAATGCAAGATCTACTAACACAACAAATATTGCCGATATAGTTAGCAAACTGTCACACTTTACAAGTGATTGTCCTTAAATTAGGATTTTCTAACCCTCTTTTGTGTTTTAACATAAACAAAAGCATGTAGAGAGAAACTAAATAATCAGCAAAACACGATTAACATCGATTTTAGTAATTAACTATATTCTAGTTTACAGTGTTGGAGAGTGTCATTTGTTGAAAATACACATAGACCAAGGTAAGCGACACAGGTTCCTTCGAAAATTCGTGCTTCTAGTTAGAGACCTATATATAGTGCGTCTTAAAAGTCTCTCGTACCTCTTTTTAAGATGGTTTTCATTGTAAATGTTTTCTTTTATGTACCAAGTCAAGAAAGTGGCAGTTGTTATCTTATAGTTCGTTTCTGTGTGTGTTGCATTGTCATTTTGATTTTTTTGTTGCACTCCAGTGTTTCTGTTGTTTCGTTGTTTTCTTCTTTTAGTTGATGTGTTTATCTCAGTTTTAGTTTGCAACCCGGATTTGTTTTCCCTTAATCGCATTATTATTTTCGAATACCGGTATAATACTGTTGCCTTTATTAATGTGTTATTCTGTGAATCTTACTTGTTTGAAGTTGTGAGACTAAATCTAATCTAATGTTGAATCATGAATCATGCTGTTTTGTAACTGAGACAAATGAAAATATCACCTGGTATATAACGTGGGTAAAATTTCATACACTAGAAAACTGGAATAATTCTTCTTGAAAACAAGTATATTTTCATAAATCTGTGATATGCACAATTATATCGATATAAGTGAAAATGTGCACTTTGTAAATCTATCAAATTGCAAATTGGCCAAATAATTGTTTTCTACAGTTGCATTTGTTTTCCTCTTTATTATTAGTTCCCTGGTTTAGGAATATAACGAATTTGAATAATTACAAAGAAACTCAAAATTTTAAAACGGCAAAACTGAATCTTACAGATTTCGTGACCTAGACTGGGCAAATTTTACTTTTATCACTTGATTTTCCTTGTATATATTAAATGTAGAATTATCACCTTTTCAATGCATAAATATAGAGAGAGTGTGTAAAGTTTAACTGATGTTCTGAAACATGATTTACATATGAACGTTTACAGTATGTATTTCTACATTTGTATGCTGTTTTGGAATAAAAATTTCATGCTTACATGTACATTTGTTATTGTTTTTTCCTTCTTGGTAAGACAAACTGTTCCTGAAAATATGCTTGGGTATGTTGTTTAATTACAACTATAAATGACCAAAATACCACTTCATAAGTAAACAAATCTACCTAGAATATACTGAATAGAAAACGAAATAGATTAACCCTGGACACTATAGAGGTGAAATATAATGCGGTCCGGGGGAAAATAAGAACATTTATTATACTTTAAACTCGATCGAATATTATTGATTAAAGCGTGCTACCCAAAGCCATATTTCAAGCTTACGTTAGGAAATCATCAATTGGATTTCATTATTTTATCAGTTGAGAAGATAATTAATACCAATTTTTGTTTGGTTTCGGGAGCGTTTCGACATGCATACAAAGCTGTAGGTAAAATATATTAACGAACACTCTCCAAATTTTCTACCAAAGCTAACTGATTTAGATGAGACACAAATAACTGAGTGAATTGAAAAACTAAATCAAGCATAAATCTAAGCTTCTTTGTCTGATAGCAGATTGACACTACTTTGACAGTAACTCATTGAATACTGAAGGATGATATCCTGGTAGAAAGTATGGTGATTGCTATGTAAAACAATCATTTTGATATAGAAGTGGATACTTTTCCGATTACCAAATATAAATTCGAAACAGCTTAAGCCCAAATGTGAACAATGTCTTATCAGAGAATTCGATTTATAGGTAAATGTTGCAACCTAGAGGAATATGATGGACATGTAGTTGTGTAATGATTGAAAGTTTAATGTTAAATCGACCTCGAACAACATTCTAAATTATGGTGAAGCATCTTATTTCAGAAGTAAATGTAGAGAAAATTACCGTATCTATGATATGTAAGGTCAATGTGGAAGATCAGCAGCTGTATTATCAGCACATTAGTTATAAAAGAGGGACGAAAGATACCAAAGGGACAGTCAAACTCATAAATCTAAAATAAACTGACAACGCCATGGCTAAAAATGAAAAAGAAAAACACAAAAACAATAGTACACATGACACAACATAGAAAACTAAAGAATAAACAACACGAACCCCACCAAAACTAGGGGTGATCTCAGGTGCTCCGGAAGGGTAAGCAGATCCTGCTCCACATGTGGCATCCGTCGTGTGGCTAATGTGATTACAAATCAGGTAAATAGTCTAATTCGGTAGGTCACATTCATGAAAGGGAAAGGGATTGTAGTTACGACGTAAGGAACATATCCGATATCATTTGTGAAACGGTTATTCCATAACGGTCAACCAACTCGTGATGGCGTATATAACATATAACATACTTAGCTACGAATTACGAACACCCTGCAACCCGTGGTTTTCATAGTACTTACTCATCAGTGGCGCTCGATTCAAAACAATTAAAATAATAATTACAACCAATAAAGAAGTTAATGAGCAAATTTAACTCGAAAATCCAAAATGATTTGTCATATTCGCCTTATATTAGGATCTGTCTTCTTCTATCCTTATTAGTTATTTCAAATTCTAGATGTACAGCTATTTCTCATATAATAAAAACCCGAAGATATTAATATCCAAACCAACTGCGAACAACGCTCATACCGCATCTTTAAAAAGGCCCAAAATAACAGATGTAAAATAATTCCTTTGGGAAAACTAACTTTATGTACAAAAGAATAAACGAAACACAAAATGCAACACATCAACAAACGACAACCACTGATTAACAAGCTCCTAATCTGGGTCAGGCACAACCAGAATTAAGGTTTAAAAAATAACAGGTTCAATTCATGCATACATGACTGATTCGTTCAATAATATGTAAATACATATTTCTATATTTAATTTTCGTATCAAATAAAATTGAGAAAGGAAATGGTGAATATGTCAAAGCGACAACCACCCGACCATAGAGCAAACAACAGCCGAAGGCTACTTAGAACTTAATCACAACAGGACACAAGTCTTACTTAATTGACTGAAGCTGACTGTTGATTAAATTTATAGACTATGATAATAAGGTCAAAAGAAATCGTACAGTTCTCATCAGTTCTTGATAGGCATACAGATGATTTTGAGGCGATAGAGGAATTGATCTACAAAACCTTATTAAGAAAATACTCGATATTGGTTCTCATTGCGATAAAATAGATCTTTTCCACCTCATATTTAATCAAAAGACGTGTAGTCGAATGTGCTCCTGATATGATATTAACAAAACAAAATGCCATTAAAAAGTTAAGGATCTGTTAATAATTCCCCGAACTGCCACATCCAAATACTTATGTCACTGCGCAAAACATGTATAGTATTACAATTAAAACAAATGTCACCATTAATGCAAAATATCAGTTTTTATCATTTGAAATTACATAATATATATTTACACATATATATAATATACACGTATATAAGGTCATTGGATTTGGTCAACGATATCATGATTGATAAAAGATATAAAAATAAACGAGCAAAATGGAATGAAATGAAATTGTATTTTCAGATATTACAACATAACAAATGGCCTTCATCAGTGTCAATTCTTTTGCAAATGTGACCAAACAATGAGGTCTTTGTGTGTATATAGAGCTCACTCACTCACAAATGCATCTTTTACTTTATCCAACACACAAACCGATACTATGTAGACGTGCGTGAATACACCTCTGATACTTTAGTTGAGATGACATCCCAAAAGTGGCCAATGCATTACCATTTGATTTGGTGTCTACCATATAATTCCGAATATGGCAAGTGCATTTGCCAGGCTTTCGTTTTAATTTGATTTCATGCATATAAATATCTACGTAGCGTTTTAATAAATAAAGGGCATGATAAAAGAACTCATACATTTATATCACTTATAGCAAACAGAACAACTGATATAGAAACGTCATAAGTGTTCACTTTCGACATGTTTTCATGGTCTGGATGTTTACATACTAATACAATAGTGATTTGATTTGTATGTTCATTACGATTGTGATATTTCGACGAAGTGTTGAATCGCCTTGCAGGTACATACATAACGGTAGATGCGTACACTGTTGATGTACCCGATTATGAAGTTCATGAAATTCCCTCAGTATTTGTTTGGTTTCTTCATTTATCTTCATTTGTCTCTTCTTAACCGAGTAGCGAGATATGAACAGCAGTTAACTAGAGTAATTATTTGACAAGCAGGTATTCTTATGGTCGTTGTCTCATTGAATCTCACAAATAAAGGTACAGCAGTCAACATTATGATATAAAAATAATTACTATAAAAACAACCGACTATATCAACACAATATATCTAAACGTGTCAATGGGTTCATTCTATTCTATGTCAAATATTATTCTTAAGCTACAGTAATTTATAACGGGTATTTTGCACCTGGTACAAACAAGTAAAATCACAAAAATACTGAACTCCGAAAAAAAATCAATCGGAAAGTTCCTTATCAAATGGCGAAAATAAAGAGTTCAAACATATAAAACGAATGGATAACAACTGTCATTTTCCTGACTATGTAAAGGCATTTTCATTTGTAGAAAATGGTGGATTAAACCTGTTTTAATAATTAGCTAAACATCGCACTTGTATGCCAGTGAAAAAACGTATGCAGCAGGTCTACAAGAAAAAACGCATGAAATAGAAACTACACAAGTAGTTCGGGTACCATATGACAAAAAAGTTGACCTCTTCTATGTGTAGCTTTCTCTTCACACAGGAGTCATTTATGTGTTTGACTGTCCCTCTGGTATCTTTCGTCCCTCCTTTGTCAACGGTCGTTGGTTTCTTAACACCAAAGAGTCTTATAGTTACACCAAAAAATATAAAATGAGTGAGTATTAAGTTGACTTAGGAAGACAATTTTTTTTCAAAGACTTTACAACATGTACACAACTTACAAACCTGCTCGTGCATTTTTCATTGTTATTCAACGCAAATTTATTTTCTAAGATACCTGGGACGATCTCATTTCACAAAAGATTTCTATTGTCTACTTATTGTACCTCGAACTTATTTACCCGATGTAGGTCTTTAAGTTGAGGTTCAACTCAATAAAAGTTAATCGGGCATGACTAATTAGATACGCCCTCTTAAAATCAGGGGGTCCGAAATAGGATTGGGAAAAACACCCAGCAAAATACCTTAATTTACCATTTTCAAGAATTTGTTTGATTGAAAGTGCTTTTGGTTGCTTAAATATCTTCGATCAGTTATCAGGTGGTATTTTGTGGAAAAAAATAACCTGTCCCGAACCAGGAGATGTTGGCTGCAATAGGGAATTAATTTATAAAAAAAGTCCATATCTCATTTACTTATAATGGCCGTTATTGTTTGTAAATTCATTACGTTTTGTATATGACATTCGTCTATCGTGGAGAAAAACAAGAGGCTCTCAAGAGCCTGAAGCGCTCACCTTAAATTTTTTGCTTAAATCTTCCATGAATGATTATTTTGAGTTTTCAATTTATATAAATGGTTCTTCGATTCTGTCATATCTTCTTCAAAAGCAAAAACAAGAGTGGACACACTGAAATGTCTCGTTTGTCTCGTGTTCATAATATAATTTATGATGAAAGTATAAAAAAACATTGTATACCCCAAGCATTACATTATTGCTGTTTACAGTTTATCTACATCTATAATAATATTCAAGATAGTAACCAAAAACAGCAAAATTTCCTTGAAATTACCAATTCAGGGGCGGCAACCCAACAACGGGTTGTCCGATTCATCTGAAATTTTCAGGGCAGATAAATCTTGACCTGATAAACAATTTTACCCCGATGTCAGATTTGCTCTAAATGCTTTGGTGTGTGAGTTATAAGCTAAAAACTGCATTTTACCCCTATGTTCTATTTTTAGCCATGGCGGCCATCTTGGTTGGTAAGCCGGGTCACCGGACACAATTTTTAAACTAGATACCCTAATAATGATTTTGGCCATGTTTGGTTAAATTTGGCTCAGTAGTTTCAGAGGAGAAGATTTTTGTAAAAGATAACTAAGATTTACGGAAAATGGTTAAAAATTTAATATAAAGGGCCTTAACTCCTAAAGGGGTCAACTGACCATTTCGGTCATGTTGACTTATTTGTAAATTTTACTTTGCTGAACATTTTTGCTGTTTACAGTTTATCTCTATCTATAATAATATTCATGATAATAACCAAAAACAGCAAAATTTCCTTAAAATTACCAATTCAGGGGCAGCAACCTAACAACGGGTTGTCTGATACATCTGAAAATTTCAGGGCAGATAGATCTTGACCTGATAAACAATTTTACCTCGTCAGATTTGCTCTAAATTTGGTTTTTGAGTTATAAGCTAAAAACTTCATTTTACCCCTATGTTCTATTTTTAGCCATGGCGGCCATGTTTTTTTTATGAAATGGGAATTAAAACACAAACTTTATTCTAGATACCCTAGGAATCAATCAGATGAAGTTTAGTTTGAATTGGTTCAGTAGTTTCAGAGGAGAAGATCTTTGAAATAGTTTACGACGACGACGACGACGGACGGACGACGACGACGGACGGACGGACGGACGACGACGGACGCCAAGTGATGGCAAAAGCTCACATTTCCTTTTGGAAAAGTGAGCTAAAAAGGAAGGAGGGCTTTATAACTTTACGAGTTCGATCATTGTTGTTCAAATCTTTTCTATTACGGCATACTTTTTACCTCTAGCGAACGCTCTGCCTTATTGTCAAAAGTGCAACTCTAAATTTTTTAACATTTGCTTCAATTTGATCCACTTTGAATCCCGTCGTGAATATGCATGACATATTTGCCACTGGACACAAAGGAGCAATAAATTAATCAGCCTCATTTAGTGATGTATAATCATTTGTCCTCAGTTGGTTATAGTGTCAAACAGTTTTCCAATTTTTATATATTTCATTTTTATTTACATTTGAATTTTTATGCGTAAATCTTAGCATTTCTTCCATCATTTTTCTCTTTGCATTTAATCTTTTTTTTTTTAATATTAAAAAAAACGTTGTCGTAGTACACATCAGGGGTTATATTGTATAATTTCAAGCAAAACTAACAGGGGAGGGACTACATCAGAAAAACAATCTTCATTGAGTGGCAATAACTCATATATTGAAGCATACAATGACGGCTCCCTCGTCTAGGTGACAACATTTGCTGTTTGAAGTTTATTTATATCTCAGACTGGTATAATAGTTGTCATAAAAGGGGAAAAAATGATAAAAAAAGGTTGACAACAATTTATAAAAAAGATTTAACTTATTTTGAGCGTTTCATTTTTTTTATAATTTGTCTTGCTGATCGGTTTTGTTATATTTGTTTTCATCTACAGTAACTATTGTTCTAGCAAAAGTCACAAAAATGTTGTTAAAATCAGCCATGCGACTTATATTTATTTAAAAAGATTAAGCTGACTTTTCTTGTAATGTTGTTTACATATTTCAATCATTCAACTCGTGTGTAGATCGTCTTTCAATCTAATGTTTTTTAAGGTAAAGATAGCGTGGAATTCTCACTGCACCAGGCATCTGATATACATTCCTATTATATTTTGATCGGACAAAGCTGCGTATTTATATAACCAATAAGCCAAACGAACGCACCCATTTAGCAAGCTAGGGTATACTGTGGAACGGAAGAGGTCTAGAGATGTAAATATTTCTATACCCAAGCAAATCTTGGTTTTGAAGAAAAGGAGATAAAGGTATACATTAATGCGACAGCAACCCAAAGACACAGATAAATAAAAATATTTAGAGTCAACATTCGGTCTTTTTTTATAGAACATTCCGTATACAGAATAATAAGCTCAAAACTGACACATGACTAAATAATAGTTATACGGAGTTAATTCAATATTTTCCGTCAAATATTATATATCCGAAAAGGCACATTTGATTTACTATTATAATATTTACCGTGAAAGATAATAATCCCAACAATCACAAGTGTTTGAAAAAATTCACCTGCCATTTTTTAAGTTTGATTGGTGAAAATTTAAGAAGTTTTAATATATACTAGCAAAAGAAAAACACTTCACTGTATAATAAAACGGTAAAATAAATAATGATAATAGATGACGACCAGCGGCGAATAAAATTAATATTCAGAACTATTACGTGAAATATAATAAGAGCATTAACCCCGTTTTTTACTAGACTGACAAGCTGAGTCTTTTTTTTATCGTGTAAGTTCACAAGATATTAGTTCGCAGGAAGAAAAGTCACCTGACCAGGACACATTTCCGACGCTGAGCCGGCCAGTCTGTGCTCTTAGTACTTTATGATGCCACGTGTTAAGCGTTGAAATAGAATACCAATTTAATTAACGTCTTTGTTTGACCCGAACGCCCCAACACGAGACCGACCAGGAGAGCGGTATAGTGATCGGTAGTACAGAATATCATACCAAAAACTAAAGTACAATACACAATACAGTTTCACAGAATTCTCACAGTTACTAAAGCGAGCTAAATTAAAGTATCTAACCTAAATTGGATGCGTAAAATGATATTGTAAACTACACGTAAACATGGATGATCGACTTCAGGGTAGATTTTATGAATCAAATTAAAAACTCTTGCACCTATTGTACGACCTACCTATTGTATTTGAAATTTATGTGTTATAGTCATTAATAGGCATGAAATATTTGCTACTGGACTTAAAGCAAACAACAATCAATCAATTTGATTAATATCTCTATTACAGTACTAGTACTTGGCACACAAAGACAAGCTCTTGTAAAATGCTATAATTTTCATTTAAATTTTTATGTTGTTTTCTTTTCTTTTTTTTTTGGGGGGGGGGGGGGGGGGTCTCTTCAGTTTATCACATAAATGACTGCTTATTCAAAAGTTTTAGATATTTTTTTACTATTGTTCTTATCTAATGTTTAAATACGATTTATGACATATGGTTTTTTTTTTTGTCAGGCAAGGATAAAACTAAGAAAGATAAAAGTTTTTTTCAAGTGTTTTTGCTTCATTTAGACACGAAAAGGGAATAACGGACGACTAAATTAAAGTGTTTGTTTTCATATAATATATTGAACTTGCGAATATATCATGAATCTTGATGTATAGGAAACTTACCAAATCAGAAACAAAAGGAACATTTGCCGGATGAATATTGAGAAGGACCTTATGCATCTAGGACTGTCCGATTAAAAGTTCTTAAACAAGCTGTGTAAAAAGCTAATTGTTGGAAGAGTTTACTTACTGTTTTCTAAGGTTTGATCTTTACGATTCTATTTCATGATTACTGACAGATCAAAAACATCAAGTATATATAGCATGAAGTTGTTGGGCATAATATTCATTGGTCAGTTATAAATGAGGTCTGTACGGGGGTTTTGATTGCTGATTTATTAAATAAGAAATCGTTATTTTGAAAAGTTGGCTAAAAAATAATAATTTACATCCCTAATTTTGTAAAACTTTCATTTGGTGTTTTTTAGATGCTAATTTTTTTTATCATGAATAAATAATTATATGATCTAATGCCATTAAATTGGTCCGTTTTCATTTCAATTTGGTAACTGTATATATCAGTCTGAGTACTGTTTAACTATCATTTAAGTTTAACATATTTAGACTCGTCCAGTTCAGGGGAATTAGGTTTCTGCAAGTGCTTTTTATGTACTTTTCATATATTTTTGACGGTTTGTAAGTCAGTAAAAGTTCAATTATTAAGTTAATATTGACATTAAAAGACCTCCTCACAAAAAGGGCTGTTCAAATCCCCTCGCCCTTCGGGCTCGGGGATCTGAACACCCCTTTTTGTTCGGAGGCCTTTTAATATCAATATTAACTTATCATTGAACTTTTACTATTACTAAATACTATATTTATACATGCATGACTGAAACAAAACTGAATATTCAACAGCTACATTGACACTACTTTTATCATATCTATATTAAATATTATCTTTGTGTATATTTGGTATAATTTGATTCCTATAAAATGAGTCACATATTCAACTGTATTTTCATAAGTAGACTGAAAACAGCAGACATAAAAGAAACATTGCACAGATCTATTTTTAGAAAAGTAATAATGAACGGTTATTTTTAGAATATTTGACACCAATGATACAACAAATTGAATGAATTGGTGTTCTACTTCTGGTCTATTGACAATAATTATATCACAATTGTAGTCTTTGTATCAGTTCTAAACGAACAAATTCCCTTACATTAGTACGGAGTCATTTTTATCTATTCGATGTTATTGATGATGTTTAAACTGATAAAAAAATATACAACACTATCCACTCAACATCATTCATATAACACCTTGACATGTTCAAGGTCGTACTGTTTAAAAATGTCACGTTATCAGTCTAAATATATATGTAGTTAGGTCAGGTAATTTTTTGAAAACGCCGGCTTCCGAGAAAAGATAATTTTCTGAAAATCAATGTTTCCAACGATTTGAGATAACATTTAAATTATAGATTGTATTTCACCTTATACGTTTTAAATGTTATAATGTAGTACTGTTTGTGAGCTTAACCATTAGTGACTCAGTATGCATATTTGATTTTAAACTTTCTGCGCTCAATTTAATCATATATTGTGATCTGAGTAACAATTTCAAGTGAAAAAGAAATCATGTACTGTTTTAAGTAATTTTATTTTATTTGGTACTTGTGTTTTTCTTTCTTTACAGCCACATTTCTTATCCCTATTGAAATGGATTCGTTAAACAACAGCAAGGATTTTGAAACCATACAAGGACGACCATTTTTAAACAGTAGACAAACAGTGACAACTTTAGAAAATGAAGTGAACGATTTAATTTCTGAACATCATAAGCTTTCAAAATTAAAAGATAAGACGTTATATCTGTATGAAGTTCAAATGAAGAATATAAAACAAAAAACAGAAGTGTTTAGGAAGAAAACAATGGAAGAGCTGGATTGGTATTTATCGAAAATAAAAGACAGATGCAGTGAAAGCGTCCATGTGTTAGAGGAAAGTGTTGCCAGTACTTGGTGTTCTCGACTAAAATATATGGAAGAGGAATTAGGACAATTGCAAAAGGAAATTGAGCACATAAAACAAAACGAAGGTGAAGTAAACCTTGAGCGTATTGAATTAAGAATCAAGTTGAAGTGCAAGGCATTGTCAGAAATGGCTGACCTTTTCAAACATCAGTTTGGTCACAGGATGCCTTTAACACCAAACTTCGAAAGTTTCTTTATGCGGCTGTCGTCTGCACTGACGGATTTGACATTTGATCAGGATTTTTTACTTAATAAGGATGACAGATCTACTGAATCGGTTAATGGAATATTTCTTAAATCATTTAAAAAAATCATTGCGACGGATATACAGCGACAATTCCAAACCACGGATTTACGTGGTTGCACAACGTTATCGGGAAAGTTAGTGTTCTCTGATTATGGAAGCCATCATCTACTTATTTATTCAAGAGATGGACATTTTCATAGAATGATAAAATTAAAAGGGAAACCGTTTTGTGTAACGTCAGTAGAAAATGGAAAAGTTGCTATTACCTTTCATGATTTAAAATGTGTTGAAATTTACGACTTAGAAACTGATTCTGTTTGTCAAGTGATTGATCTTGAAAACAATTGTGCAGGCATATCGTATTCAAAGGGAATTCTGGTTGTACGCGTTGAAGACATTGGCTATCAAATGTTTGATATTTGTTCCGGAAAACTTGTTCGGGAAGTTAGAATAGATGGAAAAAATATGCCGTACGTTTCTTACATTGATGAAAGGTTATACTATACAAATTGGAATACTGGAAAAGTCATTTGCTCTGATTTGAACGGAAAACTATGTTGGGAATTTAAAAACGAAATACTTCAGACTCCAAACGGGATAGCAAGTGATTCATTTGGAAACGTGTTTGTATCCGGGTTTTCATCAAATAACATTATTGTTATCTCTAAAGATGGTCTAAGTGCAAAGTCAATGAATTCGGACGATTCTTTAACCAAACCAATAGGAATGTACTATGACAACGAAACAGATGAACTATTAGTAACATTAGCTACAGGACACGGAATTTTATATAAAGTAAATAGCTCTTGAAATAATAATAAAACATAAATTTTATCTACTTTTAAAGGGAATCATGCATAGCAGGAGACGTTAACCCTGTCTACGTAACAGGTATCATTCTTCATTGAGATCATATAATTCCTTCAGTTTTTCGTTTTTGTCTTGATTCTATCATTCTATTCAATTTATTGGAACATCGGTAAAATGCTGTCGCCATATTTAATTGCTTCGGCTACTGAAAAAAAAAAATAACGAATGTGTTTTTTCCTCATGATCACGTTTTACCACTCATTGAACTATTTAGCTGGTCTGTAATTAACCTAACACTGTTTGTCTAGTAAATTTAATAGTGTTATTGAATGCACAAACCTCTTGGAAATAGTCTGATTCTATTAACACTGAACACAGCAAACAGACATAAATGATAAACATGTCAAAATAGGGGCACAGTAAACACTGTAGTCAACATTATATCATAATATTAGTCACTTATTGATTTTCCTCTAAGTTCAGTATTTTTGTGATTTTACTTTTTATGTGGCGTTCACACATTGCCGATTATGAGACCCGACAGCGATAAGACATGGAAAGTGCAAACGTCGCATTACTATCATCAGTTATTTAGAATGCCCAATTATTGTTTGTAAATCAGTCGTATAAGTTCGTAAAAGGTACCGATGGATCGGGAATGGTCTGGAGATGTCTGCCCAACGACAGCTAGGTGCGTCCCGTAACAGTAGTAAACACTCAGCCGATTTTGTCTAGTCGGATTACAATCTTGAGAATATGTATGAATACAGATCTGCTATATCGGATCCAAATCCTTACAATATTCTGTATTTACTAGACGGTGTCCTGTTGAACGGGACTGATTTGGAAATTGTTTATTCCCGATTGGGTCCAGATTGAATCAATATTTTATCATATGCACACCGTCTTTGCCGAAACCGTTCCATTGATTACAGTCCCGTTGATAATACGAGATTCGGCAATGATATCAACGTCAGAGTTCCGACTATTACAGAACATAATACGACTGAGTCAAGACAAAGCCGTTTGCAAAACTGTACAACGGACCTTGATAGGATTACGTTCCGACAGTACCTGATCGTCCCAAATATGCTGACAATTTTCTAATGGATATCTCAGTCGATTCACTGTCTGGCACTTTAACCGGATATCTCAGTCGATTCACTGTCTGACACTTCTTACGGATATCTCAGTCGATTTATTGTCTGGCACTTTTAACGGATATCTCAGTCTATTCATTGTCTGGCATTTTTAACGGATATCTCAGTCGATTCATTGTCCGGCACTTCTTACGGATATCTCAGTTGATTCATTGTTTGGCACTTCTAACGGATATCTCAGTTGATTCGCTGTTCAGCACTTATTCCGGATATCTCTGTCGATTCACTTTCTGGCACTTCTTACAGATATCTCAGTCGATTCATTGTCTGGCACTTCTAATGGTTGTCTCAGTCCATTCACTGTCAGGCACTGCTAAAGGATATCTCAGTCGATTTATTGTCTGGCACTTTTAACGGATATCTCAGTCTATTCATTGTCTGGCATTTTTAACGGATATCTCAGTCAATTCATTGTCTGGCACTTCTAACGGATATCTCAGTTGATTCGCTGTCCAGCACTTCTTCCGGATATCTCTGTCGATTCACTGTCTGGCACTTCGTACAGATATCTCAGTCGATTCATTGTCTGGCACTTCTAATGGTTGTCTCAGTCCATTCACTGTCAGGCACTGCTAAAGGATATCTCAGTCGAGTCATTGTCTGGCACTTCTAACAGATAAATCAGTCGATTCACTGTCTGGCAATTCTAACGGATATCTCAGTCGATTTATTGTCTGGCACTTTTAATGAATATCTCAGTCTATTCACTGTCTGGCACTTCTAACTCTTATCTCAGTCGATTCATTGTCTTGCACTTCTAACAGATATCTCAGTCGATTCATTATCTGGCACTTCTGACCGATATATCAGTCGATTCACTGTCCGGCACTTCTAACGGATATCTCAGTCGATTCATTGTCTGACACTTCTAACAGATATATCAGTCGATTCACTGTCTGGCACTTCTAACGAATATCTCAGTCGATTCACTGTCTGGCACTTTTAACGGATATCTTATTTGATTCACTGTCTGGCACTTCTTACGGATATCTCAGTCGATTCATTGTCTGGCACTTCTAGCGTATATCTCAATCGATGCATTGTCTGGCAATTCTAACGGATATCTCAGTTGATTCATGGTCTGGCACTTCTAACGTATATCTCAGTCGATTAATTGTCTGGCACTTCTTACGGATATCTCATTAGATTCATTGTCTGGCACTTCTAACGGATATCTCAGTTAATTCACTGTCTGGCACTTCTTACGGATATCTCAGTCAATTTACTGTCTGGCACTTCTTACGGATATCACATTAGATTCATTGTCTGGCACTTCTAACGGATATCTCAGTTAATTCACTGTCTGGCACTTTTACGGATATCTCAGTCAATACACTGTCTGGCACTTCTTACGGATATCTCAGTCAATTCACTGTCTGGCACTTCTAACGGATATCTCAGTCTATTCACTGTCTGGAACTTCTAATGGTTATCTCAGTCGATTCATTGTCTTGCACTTCTAACAGATATCTCAGTCGATTCATTATCTGGCACTTCTGACCGATATCTCAGTCGATTCACTGTCCGGCACTTCAAACGGATATCTCAGTCGATTCATTGTCTGACACTTCTAACAGATATATCAGTCGATTCACTGTCTGGCACTTCTAACGAATATCTCAGTCGATTCACTGTCTGGCACTTCTAACGGATATCTTATTTGATTCACTGTCTGGCACTTCTAACGGATATCTCAGTCGATTCATTGTCTGGCACTTATAGCGTATATCTCAATCGATGCATTGTCTGGCAATTCTAACGGATATCTCAGTCGATTCATGGTCTGGCACTTCTAACGTATATCTCAGTCGATTTATTGTCTGGCACTTCTAACGGAAATCACATTAGATTGATTGTCTGGCACTTCTAACGGATATCTCAGTTAATTCACTGTCTGGCACTTTTACGGATATCTCAGTCAATACACTGTCTGGCACTTCTTACGGATATCTCAGTCAATTCACTGTCTGGCACTTCTAACGGATATCTCAGTCTATTCACTGTCTGGCACTTCTAACGGATATCTCAGTCGATTCACTGTCTGGCACATCTATCAAATATTTAAGTCAATTCACTGTCTTGAACTTCTAACGGATATCTCAGTCAATTCACTCTCTGACACTTCTAATGGATGTCGCAATCAATTCATTGTCTGGCACTGTCTGATCGATAGAATCTCGGGACAGATTCGGTCTTTTTTCACCATGCAAAAGATACAAATCGGATTAAGAACGGATTAAGAACGGGATTATTGGGACCAATTTGCATAAACGTTTAAATATCGGTAGTTCTTGAACAGTATCTGATCGTTGTCGTGATTAAATATTTGTTTTACAAATATTAATTTAAGTTTGAATTTCCCTCCACGATTTGCATGATCTTTTCATAAATTATAATTGGGAATGGTCCTGTCAAAGTCGGCAATACAAATAGTGAATGTGTGACCCCAGTTTTAGAAAACAAATAAATATGTATCTAAGAAGAACAAAAAAACATATAGACAAAGTACATTTGCAAAAGAATTAAATTTACCATAACACAATAACACAATAATGGGATGTATTAGTAAAAGGACACGACATATGTTACAAACAAACTCAAAAGGGCATATAGACAAAGTATATATTAGCAAAAATGAAAATCTGGAATTAAACAATTGTACAGATCGACGTGAAATGAACATCCTGAAAAACAGACTAAAAATAATCTTTAAAAAGACAATTGAAAAATTACTATAACACTTTTGCAAGATGATAAACAACATCAGACCCAGAATTTATACTTCAAGACCATTGTGGAATATTTGTTAAGTTAATACTGTATGTTTATCAACAAGGACTAGGTACCTTCCGATAACCTTTTTCTTAAAGGACGATACGTTCTTTGACATACCCCTGGTTCACCAACTGTCTGTTCAGACTGTTGACGTTTTACATAGTTGCAATGTCTTTAATACCGAAAAGGTTGGGAAAATTATATCCCATATGAAGACGAAGTTGGAATATTGGTACTTATATTGAGGATATTGGTAACTTCAAATTGCAGTCGTCTCGTTTCTCATAGATTCTGGAACTGAGATGACAGTGTATGTAAAATTCGAGGAATAAGTATCAAAATGAGGCAGAGAAAGTCTTGTCTGTGATATATTAATAAAACTAATTTAAGTTTGGATTGTTATTGGAAAGAACATCATCAGTATATCTGAATGTAAAATAAAATGACCTGCTTTCTTTAGTGTTCTTGTTATTGACAAGTGTCTTAAGGAACTTCGATTCATATGAAAATAAGAAGAGGTCAGCAAAGAGGGGCACACAGTTCGTTCTCATAGGAATGACGACAATTTCTTGAAAAAGTCTTCCTTACAGATTCAACACATATGTTGTCAACGGAACTCCAGCACACTTGTCACTTGTTTCTCTGTGAACCATGTTTACCTTTTTGTTCACTTTTAACAAAATATGCCGTATCCCAAAGAAATATATTTATAGCATACGCTACCATTACTGCGAGTACATACAGATCTGTACTTTTGTGCTGTAATAGAATTGCGAATGGAAATTGGGTATATTTCATAGAAAAAAACAACCCGAGCAAAGAGCAGACAACAGCCGAGGGCTACCAATAGGCCTCCAACGCAGCGAGAAAATACCTCATCCGGAGATGGTCCTCAGGTGGCTTCTGACAATGGACAGGCGCATAAATACGGCATTTAAAGCATGTTTTATGAGAGTTCAACCCTCCCATATACCTCTAGCCAAATGAATATGGAAAAAGAAATAGCATTACGCACGGTGAAACTCAGTTTAAAAGAAGTCGAGTCCGATGTCAGAATGGGTATCTATAGAAACTAAGCAAAATAACAATGATACTTAAATGAATAAAGGCATACTATTAGTTACTGATATGCCAGTTCCAGACCTCAATTAAACTGATTGAAATATTATGTATTGATCATATGAAAATCAAGTACAATCCCTCCCGTTAGGTGTTTAGTATCATGCTATTATACAATATATGAGAAGAACATAAAACGTATCAAGTCAACAACTAGTTTAAGAATAAATGTGTTTATTTCCAATACAAAGACCCTATGAGTGAATCATTATGTATACCAAAATATGCCATCCTTAATGACTTGACAAAAATATCGTAAGTATATCCTTTCCAAATAAGTCTGTTAAAAGGCTTGGTTAGCTTTTGAGGTGAATGCCATGACATATTGGAAGTGGAATACCTGAACTTATAAGACGCCTGCATGTTGATTTGTAGTTACGAATTATGTCCTTGTACCGATGAAAAAAAAAATGTCTTGACTAGTTTATAATGTTAAAAACCCTGGTTTAATAATTTTTCAGTAATACAAAGAATTCTTTCGCTGAAATCAAATACATTATATTGTTACATACACGAAAGTATAAGATCTTGCCACGTCTGGTGTGTTTTTTTTGGTAACGTTTTATTCTGCATTAAATTGATATTAGGATTTAATCACTTTTCAGCTTTCTTATATTATATTGTTACACCACTTTTGACGCCTTCTTACAGGTTTAACCCCTGATACACTCTATTTATTCGGAGCCTATAGTTAACAAGGTCAAGTGATTGTCGTTGGTTTATGTCTGTCATATCTGTTTTTCGTAATTGAATTGTTGTTATGTAGGTCGTTAGTTTTCGCGATTTCTTTTTTTTTTTTTCATGTTGGGGCCTGTTACAGATATGAATTGTTCTCATTGTTAACGATAGTACTGGTACGGGTACGGGGTAATTGCATAGAACCACTTCAGTGGATATTTGTCTCTTTATCATTCATACCTTATTTCAAACACATGTTGTGAACTCGTTAATACAATTTAGATTCTATTTTTAAAGACACAAATTTTGCTAAGGACTTGCCTTACAATTAGGACTCCTAAAAAATGTGTACTAGTTCTGTGAAAATTGACGTCTTCTTAACTCCAAAAGCTCGGAGAAATCAACAATATAAAAATAAAATAAAATTTCGCGAAAGTCTATTAATCTTTTTGGCGCATTTAAGTCATTTCAAAACATGACGTCATACAAATGTTACCGCTAAAGTTAAAAGTTTTGTGTTAAGTGAGCCCTCGAAATTCGTATGATATTATATTAAAACTGATTTTTGAGGTAGGTTTTGTTTTATTTTCTATTCTATTGCATTATTTGCATATTTAATAATTTCAGCAAGTCAACATGCCGGCTCCTTGGTTACGAAATGTCAACTTTGGATTTGACGGAAGCTTACGAGAAAATCAAGTAAATTAAAAATGGCAAATGTTGGGTTTGAGAATTAGAAGAATTTAACAGTTTTTTTTCTAGCGGTTATTCACGAAATAACCCATGCAAGCTACGGATTTATTAAGATAATTGAGCTTTATCTAGCAGGGAGTGTAAAAAATTTGCTAACGCTCAGGATAAAATTCGAATATCACGGCCCAGGCCATGTGTAAATTTCCAACAATCTATGGCTTCCATGATTTATTTCTTAAACGACACCGTACGTGTTTGTTAACTGGTTCTTTTTTTTAATTCTTATCCATTTGTTTTTAACTATGGTAATCATTCAGAAGTGTCTTGATATAACCCCTATTGCATTGAATCATGGAAGTTATGTAATGGTCAATAAAATTCTCCAAGAGAATCAATCTGACAAAATACTTACAGTAATTATTTAGACTATACATATTATTATTTTTTTATCTCTGACATCCCTAAATCATGAACAACAAGTGAAACTGCAAGCTACTGGAAGTACAGCTATAATTCATAGTCCCATTGCTTTGTATGCTAAATTCCTCCATTTCAAGCAGGCACACCTCTTTTGTTTTAAGTTCAAATAAAGTGAAAATCATAGCATGTCAAAGCAACACTTTATGGTGACTTGTACTGACAGAATCAAAATACCTTTAATGGCATATAAGAAAGAACTGGTTCCCGGAAGTTCGGATGTACCAAAACAGGTACTTCAGATCTCACAAACAGACAAAATATGCCCTCTTTCTTACATTTGGTGCAGTGTTTTAAATATTCAAAATTAAAAGTCAAAAAGTGTTCTACAATGATCACCAGTCCTGTACCTTTCATTTGAAACCACAAATACCTAAATATTCTACATATTTTGAAAGTTACACTCATGCTTAGGAACTATTTTGTGTTAAATATGTACTACTTTCTTGTATGGTCTTTTGGCCGGGGCCTGAATTAATGGTGTTACAACCTACTGCTCACTGATTATACCCCCACGGAAACCTTCAGGTAAACAGGAAATTGTTGACTGATGAATCAGAAAACGCATCACAAGGTAAAGCTAACTTATATAAACCCTGAAACTAAATTTCAGAAATCCTTGACTTCTAGTTCTTTAGAATAATGTGACTAATTTTTCAACTTGGCTATCATGTATAAAATAGTGCAAGCGTTCAACGTCAGTCAACAGGAAGTTGTTGATTTTTATGAATCTAAAAACGCATCACAAGGTATAGCTGACCTAAATACACTCTGAAATCAGATTTCAGAAATCCTTGCAGTGTAGTTCCTGAGAACGATGCGATGATAAAATTCATGGGACGGACAGGCGGAATAATGAATAGATGGACTGAAGGATGGTTGGATGGACTGACGGGTGAATAGACGGATTGATTGACCGACGGACGGACAGAAAGACTGGGTTAAGCAGTATATCCTCATATTTTAAAGCGGGTTTACAATTAACTTGACTTGTCCCCAGGTCTGGTATGGAGCAGACCTGTCGATAGGTCTGTAGCAGTCCTAAAAAAGCAGACCATAGGTCTGGTCCATCAACGACGAAAGTAACTTGCTTGTCTGCTTAAAAATTCTCAAGTTAACTTAGAAAGCAGTAAACAATTCTGCTTTAAGTTAACCTTTGTCAAGGTTGAGACCGCAACCATCTGAATGCTAATGGGGTCCGTAAGATTCGAAGTCTCAATTGATTTTTTTGAAATTAAACTGCATGCACCATCGGAATTTATTTTGTGTTGTCTTAATGTTATGGCAAAAGTTTATTCATGTCATGTGTTTGTTCAGTTTTATGAAGGATTTTATAATCTTGGTACCTTTGATAACAATTGGACGAGACGAACTACAAACGCACTTTGTACAAAAACAGCTTCGTGTAACGCAATACTACACCATGTCCTCTCATACGTTGTATCCAATTAGATGAGTTCAAAACGAAATATACTTTTAAGAAGGAAGCTCGTACGTTTTTAAAGCTAGATAATTTTCTTCTTGATCTGTCATTAAGGGTTAAAAAAAATTGTATCATTCAAAGCAAACATAAATAAATAAATGAAATTTACGTAATGAAACATGTAATTGTACGGCAAAAATGTAACAGGAAATTATTTTTTACTTTTGTTATTTTATCTAACAGGAACCGAAGTCATACGATGTGTTTCAAATGCAGGAAGTTTCACGTGCAAAAACCATATTTAACATATTTAACATATTTATATTGTTTTCAATAAACAGTGCGGAAGTTTTACATAAGCAGCGATACCTAATTATGCAATTTTGTTCATCAAACAAATCTCTTCAATATGTGAAAAGTAGTTTTGTTATCAGTAAGTACTATTTATAGTTAAAACAAGATACTTTGAATGCTTAAACGAGGATCATAATCTATTTGTGACCAAAATATATCCTGTTAGTGTATATACATGCATCTGTATTGAAGGCAGATCTTTGTTCTAATATACTTTTTTATTTTGATAAAATATTTAACGTTAGAGTTGACCTTTAGATGACACCAGTGATCAACAAATGCATCCTTTTATTGATTAAGGGTATCGTATTGTAATTTTCGTTTCTAAATTTTTTCAAAGTGTTATTTAGTTTATTTCTTTAAATATTTTTAATTTTTAAAAATGCCTTGCTTTCACCTTTTTGTAAGGACGATGCAGGGTTTATTTTTTTTATTTTTATTGCATACTTTTTCCCGGAAAGCACCTTTCAATAAAAAAACCAAAAAATATTAGTATGAGAACTCTTTTTTTTAATGTAGAAATAGTTCACACTAGTATTTAAAATACAGACGTGTTGTCCATCAGATATTTCAAATTTTGATAAAGCTGAATTTAAGGTTACCTATACCACAATCAAATCATGGACTTTGCCATTCCTACTCATATTATTTGGAGACTGTAGATTACACAAGCCTTCAGTGTAAGTCTCACATGTTTGTTTCGAAATAAATAAGGTTAAATTTCATGGAAATTTTAATTGATGTTCTTGTTATAGTTACCAAATTTCCTTCAAGTTTTAAATTACCAAATAATAAAAGAGCTAGCTTTTGTCATGATAATTATTCGCACAATATGTTTCCTTACCATATTTACGGTTTTACTTTGTATATATTCCTTTCTATATTCTAATAAAGATAGTTTTTAATTTTTGCCCATAGATATGATTATACTAATCCATGGCCAGTAACTTAAAAAAAACCTGTTTGAGTATCAATAATAACAGAATTACTATCTGTTATTTGTGTACATCTAAGACTTCTGCAAACCTTACTTGTCCAAACCCCTAACGCAACGCTATGACTAGAATTATCAAAATTTGTGTCGAAGGCAGGTAGTTTACTCTGGAAACAATAGAAAGTGACTACAACTGTTCAGTATAGCAAAAAGTGCTTAAGTGGCGTTTACAACCACAAATGAATCAATCAATTAGCTTTGTCCGTTTATAATTTTGCTACACTGAATAAACTTTTGCAAAACGTAAAAGTTTAGTCTAAACATATTTTATTTGCTTAAATATGCAAATTGAGTGAGACACAATTTAATCAAACTTCCATAGTGTTCTCCCAAGTTACGTTAACCTGATTCTATACACTTTGACATATAATCTATCTTTTGAGTCTGTTTTAACCAAATCTATTTTAACAAAATCATTTGATTCGAAATTTAAATGTCTTAACACTGACCTAATATCTATTAATAAAAATTGGCTCTGATCTAGAAACGTATTCTTGGTTTACAGATTGCATCACAAATATTCACCTGGTAAACGATTATCGGTTAAGGGGGTATACCCAAACAGTTTATTTCAAATATCTATTTCTATTTTAGTATGTTACCGCGTTCTAAAAAAAAAATTAATTTAGTAAATTAACAAATTATCACCAATTTAATGTAATGTATTTTTTTTTTTATTATTCAGATATTTTGAATAAGAAACATTAATCGAACAAACTAGACATACGCATGTTTTTTCTCTCATTTGAAAACAAAACTTTCATATTTAAATGTAATTTCTTGCATTAAACTCCTGGTAAATTTAATGGCAGACATTTAGACTTATCAGATACAAATATAAGTGGCCAGTTAACCTTAAATTCGTAGTTCAGGATTCATTTATCAATTTACTGATAACTTAACTACACTTCGCCTTTTTTTAAAAACTCCAGTTGATATCCAAACTCTGAATAGCTTGTTTGGGTACATGCATAATTCCACAAAATTAGAGTTCGTTAACAAGGCTGCATTCGAAAAGGGTCTAGAAAATATTCACTTGATTTTTGCAGCTGCCCTACGTTTCATTCAAGTAAACCATTTCTGAGTCATTAAGATATATTAAGGGGTGTTTCATGGTACAATTCTTTGTTATGCCCCATTGATGGGCATTATGTTTTCTGGTATGTAGAAAATGGTGGATTTAACCTGGTTTTATAGCTAACTAAACCTCTCATCAGTAAATTGAACTTACTTAAACGTGATCACTAAAGCTTGTAAACAGGAAAAAAGGAGTGAAAATTTAATTGGTTTACTACCAGTGATAGTTTTTATCCTATATACAACTAATAAACTCATCATATATACCAGGACTATTTGTTTTAATTACGCCAGACGCGCGTTTTGTCTGCAAAAGACTCATCAGTGACTCTCGAATCCAAACAATTAAAAGGCCAAATAAAGTACGAAGTTGCAGAGCATTGAGGACCATAATTCCTAAAAGATTCACCACATAGAGCTAAGGTTATATATTTCTGAGGTAGAAAAACCTTGTTATTTCAAAAATACAAAGTTCTGTTAATAGTTAATTTATAAATATGACCATATTAATGATAAAACTGTCTTAAGTACTAAAAAGGATACACATTTACTTGCCAAGTATTTCTTTACTTGAATCAAAGCAAACATAATTGAAATTACAAATCCATGAAAGACTTATAGGGCTAAATCATTAATGGTATTACACTTATATAAATGGGAACTAGTATAACTAGTTACTCAACAATATTCAATATTTATTTAGTTTGATGTTAGTGCATGAGGAAAGTTTTTGCGGTTTCTATGGTTGGGGCTGTATGCATGATTTTATGCAGTTTTAAATTCGAATGTATTAGTATCGCAAATGTATAGCAATTACGTGAAATAGATGGTAGTCACATTAGTTAAAATATTTTTACCGTACGTTTATTATCTATTGTTTTAATGTTAAAAAAGTAAAATTATTTGTATGCATGCTTACACCTTCTGAGCACCTGAGAACACCCTCACATTTTGTCGGGATCCGTGTTGTTCAGTCTTTTTGTTTTTATGTGGTGTTTTATGTACTATTTTTTTTTATAAATGTGGTATGATAACCAATGAGTAAATGACACAGAAATTACAACTATTTGTCAGCGTAAGGCATTCAAGAACAAGCAAAGCTCATACCACATAAAGCTATAAAACGTCCCGAAATCACAAATGTGAAACAATTCAAAAGAGAACACTAACGGCCTAATAACAAAAAACAAAATGTAACACAGCAACAGACAACAACCACTGAATTGTAGTCTCTTGACAACTTTGGACAGGTACATACAGAAATAATATGGCTGGGTTAAACATATTACCTGGATCTCAACCCCCTCCTTACCTTGGATAGTAATTTATCCTGCAATTGGGTGTCCTACTATACAGATACAGCCCTACAGATATCGCTATGCTGTATCTGTATACTATACAGATATCGCTTTAAAGCTCCGCCCACTGCCGGACTGAGTATCGTTTGAACCTGTGTGACCTCATAATGTGTATTGCATTCCAATGATGATGACATTTGTCGATTTCAAAACTTGAATGTGTATCATGTATGATTGTGTAACAAAATCAACCATGTCAATTTCAGCATGCATGTTTAGTGAATGTCAAGTCTGAAGCGTAGGACAACTCGTACACTTCTGTTTCAAATTTGACAATGTTTTGTTATTTGAATTTACTGTTGAAATTAGTTGTTATGTTAAAATAGATAATTATTCACCTTGAGCGATGTATTATTGTTGACCATTCGAGATTCTTTTTTTGCGAACCCGTCTTCAGCGTAATGTGTGATTTTGATATTACTACGCGGGCCTCAAGGGATTACAAATCGAAAATAAATGCTATATATGTTAGTTTTTGTGTCTTTCAAAACCCAAACAATATACAGAATTAATTGCAGGATAAAGACAATAACTGTTTAGTGTCTTTAAATATCAGCTGTATTTGTACTCGGCTCGAAACAGGTGTAGTAGCTCGCTAAAAGCTCGCATACACCTTGTTTTGTCTTTTATGTATTAATTAAGTTAAAACAAAGCAAGAATATCCAAAGAACAAAAAAACAACTAAAAATCTTCGAATTCTCAGATATACAAGTCATTGTATTTATAAATGATTTGGCATAATATTGTGTATTTATATATATATATCTTTATTTCCTCCAATAATGAAGAGCATTAGTTAGATCGATAGTTAAAGTAAAGTTGGAAGATAGGACAGTATATTTACAAACAATATATCAAAATTAACCTTTACACAATTATATAAACGTGAAGAATGCGTAACAAGAGAATAAAATTAAATGTTTATCAGCCTAAGAAAGTAGCAATGTTCACACAGTAGAATCTTTTACACAACTAATTGTCTAATATGTAGAAATTGTTCTATTCATCCAATTCAAGTCGCACACATCCAGTATATGTTTGTGATGCAGGCCTTTTGAAACATAGTCCGTTCATCTTCGTTTAGATCAAAGTCTGTATGACATGATAAGATGCATGCTAAAAAGTCTTCGTCAGTTAAACTATGTAGATAGGCACTGAATTCGATTGGACCTATATCTATTAAATCACACCAAAACTTGTCCCTTTTTGACTGGAAAGTTTCACAAGAGAGTACAATGTGAATAGTTATATCACCGAAAAACCTTCCGCACTTGTCACACAGAAAAAACGGTTCTTCATATGGACGGGTTAAGGTACACAGATTGACAATAAAACGGCACTGTTCTATAAGTAATGGATGTTTTCGGCTAAAAGTCCAAGCAGGATGAAGACCTTTTGAAAGTGTATGTATACGACTGAAGAATTTAAAATCTTTGTCTATTTGTGTCCTGAAACGCCACAATGATTCCTCGGTTTCTTGGACGGCAATTTTAACTGTTTTCTTCCATTGAATGCAAGTTGGGAAATGACCTGTACTCAGGTAAGTATCAAAGTCTGACAATCTATAATTGACCAAAATTCTATGTATATCAGGAATAAATCCAAGCTGGTGTTTAACACAGTTATATTTAAATTCCATAGCTCGGGTAAGAAATATCTGCTTTGGAAGCATTGAGTCTTTCATTAATATTAACTTTCCAAGAAATAATAATTTCCGTTCATCTATGTATGACTCTATGTATGACTCGGCGGACTTCCATCCAATCAACGCAGTTACCATATCAGATCTAGTTTGCCTTGGTAATCCCTGTATAGATTTACACACATACCGTTGTGCACGTTCTAGTAATAAAATCTCGGTGTTGGTAATTTCGGTCCACAATTCACATCCGAAAAAAGCTTTCGTGAAACATACCTGACGAAGTATACGGTTACAAGTGTCAATACTGATAACAGAAGGATGTAAACCTGATTTGATCAACCCTAATGCTGAAGATCTTAATGTTCTGCAGGCTTGAAGTGTTCTGTCCATAGAATTAAGATTACTGTTCAATAGGACTCCTACATGCCTAGCGGAAATTTCCAATTGTATGCTGCTGTTGTACAGTAGAATATCCGTATGTTGTTTTGATTTGGAAAAATTAAGTTGAATGCTTTTTAGTGGATTAAACTTAAATTTCCAATCAATGCTATAATTTTCGCAAATTGTAACCATCGTCTGCATGTTACAACAGTTAGTACTGATCAAAGCGATATCATCTGCTTGAACTGGTGATGAAATATGAATGTCCGTTACGAGTATGCCACGTCTACAATCGGAAAGCTCTTCTAACAAGTCATTAATGTATAACAAATACAATTTAGATGATAAGCTGCTCCCTTGGCGAACACCACGGTAAACTGGGAAGAAACGTGAGATTTGTCCGTTGTAAAGAACTGCACTTTTAGCGTCCGAGTACATATTAGCTATAAGCAACCATAATTTTCCAGTTACTCCATATTCAAGCAGTTTGTACAACAATCCGTTGTGCCAAACAGTGTCAAATGCTTTTGTTGAATCAAGTAAAACAACTATAACTTTTCCAAGTCTTTCAATATGGTGATAAATGGATTCATGAATATTGAATGATGTATGTAAACACGATAGACACTGCTGATATGCCGTTTGCTGTGGGTTTGGAAAGCATTTGTTGTCTTTTTTCAATTCAAGTTTTAAATCAATGATTTTATCAAACACTTTTCCAATACACGGTGCTAAACTTATTCCTCGATATGAGTTTGGATCACTTTTACATTTTTTCCCTCCTTTAAATAAAGGAACAATCAAACTTGATTTCCAAGATTTTGGAGAATAAAAGTTGTAACAAACTAAGTTGAAAAGTTTTGTCATGTGATTTCTCAAACTGTTGCCGCCGTATTTCAGATGTTCATATTCGATGTTATCTAATCCAGACGCTTTATTATTTTTTAGGCACTTCAATACCTTTTCCACTTCGTTAACTGTAATATTTAGCTTAGTGTTGTTATAAAATGTTCCTCTGAAATCTTTGTGAGCAACCTCAACAGTCTTGGTTATCGCCCGTTCCTTGTCACTAACCGGTTCTGATTCAGTATTTTGTTTGAAGATTGACTCGAAGTGCTCTGCCCATCCATCTAAGATATCATCCTGGGTCGAACATTGTCTCCCATTTACAATTAGTCTTGATAAGCAGCTTTTGGACTTTTTATTTTTGTTCAGAAATGACCAGAGACGTTTTTGATCTATATCGAAATCCTTTTCGAGTGAATTATATGTTTCTTGCATATGCTTTTGATATGCATTTCGTAATTCCCGTCGGAAGTTTCTTTTGGCTGATTTGTATTCTTGAAATATGACGTGTTCACCTCTTGGCCTATTACAAGAAATCCATTGTTGGCGTTTTGAAGCCATATTTTCATGCAGCGCATTTACTTGATGAGTCCAGTATGGTTTAAGGTATTTTACGAAAGTTTTGTGTGGTAAAGTTTCTGTTTCAGCTTGTTGTATTGCATCAACGATGTTCGAGTAATAACACTCTATATCACAATTAGAACATCCTAAACTCGGTATCTCCACGCCCCAAAGATGCTGTGAAGTTGCAAAAGAGAAGTCTTCCAAATTGTTCTTTTCTCTGGCCTTGTTCCATGATACCTTGGATTGTTGTATTATAGTTTCCGTGTCTGCATTTACTGTATTGTCTAATATTAGCTTGGCTATAATTGGATGATGATCCGAAACATTAAACGAATGATCGTCTAACACTCTTGCAGAATCAATCAGACTGATATTATCCTTTGATATCAAAATATGGTCTATAGCAGTAGATGGACCACTTTCATAAGACTGGAATGTAAATGTATGTCCTTCACCAAAGGGTTGTAAATGTAAGGAAACGAGACGCAATTCGTCCAAAAATTTCGCAAATGTTACTGATCGTTTATCTCTAACGGAATTAAATGATCTCGGACCAATTACTTTGGCGTTTATATCTCCAAGAATGATGACTATACCTAGCTGAGAGTATATCATGTATATGTCGTACAGTCGCTCAACGTAATTTCTAAAATGTTCGAATGGCTTTGACGATGCAGGTAAGTATACACAGAAGCAATATATATTCTCGGAGTGAATGGTGTGAATTTCTATTCCTGTTATACGCGTGTCCTCTATATCAATACTTTCAACATATTTGACAATTGAAGATTTAACAATAAAAGTCACACCCCCTTCCATGCGAATTTTAAACGCTTCAGGGTAGCTATCATCAACACATTTTGGATTTACAGATGAATAAGTCGAATCAATACTTTCGAGTACATTTACACAGTGTCTACGCAACCAATGTTCCTGTAAAGCACATATATCAACATCGTGGTTTTTCAAGCACTCCACCAAATATGGGACACTTGACATAATCCCTCTACAATTCCATGACATAAATGTTAGTTTGCTGGACATGTTCATTAAAGTGTCACATAAGATATAGATGATTACTAGATATATTAATTTGTTAATTGCCATATTTTTCATTCTTATAGCTGTTTCTTTCTTGTAGCTGACGACGGGATAACCAACGTTTGAAAAAAATGCCGTTTGGCCAAAAGTTAGAATCATACACTCTTTCTTTTTCTGAGTGTCGAACATTTAGTTGAGCAGAGTTACTATATAATCCTTTGGTAAAAAATCGAATATAGGTGAACTTGATATTGTTTTCAAGTAGGAAGTCTCGCATGTCACTTTCGGTGCAGTCTTTCCTAATTCCTCCGACATACAAACGTTCGACTCGTTTATCCGATACTCCCCTAAAATTGTTTAACGAAACCATGTTTTGATCACTCGATATAACAACTTCAATGTGTTCTGTTGAGGATTGAGTCTGTGTTTGCTTTTTCCCATGATTTTCTATAGTCTTGGACATTTCAAATGAACTGAATTCTGACATACTACTATCATCGATGACTGTGTCTATATTTGTAGAATTATCAGTAACTACAGTCGACTATGTCGAAGTCAGCCGGACCAGAGAAATATTTCGAGATACACGTAGTTCGACTCAAACGAACACCGGAAGTTCGACAATCTAAGGGACACAACTCTTGCTTAGCTTGGTAAAGCTAAAATAAATCCGGGTGAATATGGCAAGGGGATCGATATTCTAGTATCAGATCGATGTATTTGTATGTCACAGTCTTTTATTATTATAATGACATTTTTTTACTTATTCAATTAAAAAAAATCCTATGGCTTTTCCAAGAGAGTAATTTCCAATCGATAGTTTCGTTATTCAGATCGGTAATAGCTGACAAAATAGTTTATTCTCGGATACAAGAGATTTAAGGAAATTTTGATTCTATTCATTTTGTTTTATCTCACTCTTTCTTTTCAAAAGAAAATATAACAAGATTAAAGACGCCGTTTGAGTAGTTTTTAGGTGATCATCAACGGAAGAGCTAATCCTCACTTTATACACACCCAAGCTCATTAGTGTAAATCACAAATTAATTGTTTTGTAAACATTTTAAATACTTTTACATGAACATTAACAATGTATCCCTAATTATTTATAAAAATTCTATAAAGATAATCTTAGGTAAACACTCATGGAAATAGCATGTCATAAATCAATACAGTGTTCAGTGACCGGAAATTTAATTACACGTGTATTGTCAGATTAACTCTTCAATCCATTTTTAAAAATCCCGGAGGTCATGTTTTGACATATGTGTATTAGTTCGAGATAAAAAATGAATTTTGAATGCTTTTGTTAACCTTGGGACCGTAAATATAGTTCGACTTAACCGAAATTTCGACTCATCCAATTTCGACTCATCAGGTGTCGAATTACATACTTTTGTATGGAATAAAGTTCGGGACCACGTGAAAACTTCGACTCATCCGAAATTTCGAGTCAACCGAGTTCGAGACAACGAGAGTTAACTGTATATCTTTTGTTCCATTATACTGATGTTCAGTTGTCGACTTTTCTTGGTCTTTATCTGTTAGGTCTGCCATTTGAAATTTTGACAGACGTTTTGGACTCACGAAAGAAATGAGATCAATGTCGCTGTCTGTACTTATTTTCGGGGACTTTGGATAGTTCTTTGTTTTTGTTTTTGTCTTCTTCATGTCACCACTCTTGTGTAAATCTGAGATACTGCTGTTGTTCACTTTGATGTCTGATTTAACTGTGTCTATTTCGTCACTCAAATCATATATATCTTTTCTCACTAATTTTAAGTTAGCACGTAAAGCATCTACTCCGCTAAATTTCGAGTCTTCCAGCCTTGATATCCTAGAATCTACAGACTTTTCGAAGATTTTCAACGCATTAATATCTTCTTTTACTGACTGTATTTTGGTTGAGTTATTTCCTGTTTCGGTTGCAAGAGAACTTATTACTGTGTCGATTTCTGAAATATCCTTTTTGACCTCAATCAAGTTTTGACTATTTTGCTTAGTCTGATTGTTTTCATCTGTAAGAGTTTTGATTTCGCATCTTATTTCGGCCATGAATTCAACTAAAGCAGAGTCAGATTTGTCAATCGAATTTTGAAGTCGGTATATTTTATCTGATTGTTTCTTCACGACATCTTTTAACGTTTCATTTTCTTTAATCATATCTCGTATCCTTTTATCAATATTATCGATATCTTGTGCGTTTTCACCTTTCATCGTCATTATATCGCGATCCAACCGTGCTAAGCCTTCTTTGAGGAACAAGTCGTTGGAACTGTCTGTTCCTACATCTTGTCCGTTATCTGATGATCTACAGTTTTGTGATTGCCTTGGTCCTTGCGATTTTGGAATATTAATAGTTTCTAGCAATTCGTCGTTACAGTTGTCATTCAATGCAACATACAAAATAAAGCAATCTTTGGCTAATTTTTGTAATAATGTGTCCCCATTTTTTGAACGTGCTCCATATCGCTTTTCAAAGTTGCTGTCTTGTATGGAAAATTTTCCCGATCTCTAACTTCCGAAAAGAAACGCATTCTTAATTCTTCAAGTTTATGTGTATCACTACTGGTTGTTTGGATTAGTTTTGAAATGAAGGTTTCTTTTGGGCAGCCTCTGAAATTTTCATCGAAGTTATTGATTATTGCATCTTGAGATGATATATCCATATAATTAAACACTAAATCGTCGGGTCCTTCAAACTCATTAAAATCATCCCTCGTTTTATTTTGTGTCAGATCCATTTCATTATTCGTTTCTATGTGACTATCATCTTGACCGTATTGCAAATACAACGAACCAACTGCTTGGAGCTCAGTAATCGTGTAAGAGTCGTTCATAATAACTGAGTATAGTAATGCGTATTCGGATAGTTTCGCAAGTCCTTTTCTGTATGTAAACGTTTCGTCTGCTATTAACTGTAGAAATCATATACAAGTATACCGTATTCCGCTGTAGGCAATTAAAAGAGTCCAAAGTCCAACTTAATAATTACGGACGATCGTTGACCATAGAGTACACACTATATACCCTTAGTGAGCTGTTTTCACTGTTGTGTTGTGCATATTGTTTCATATATTCTGTTTTATACGAATTATAGATAAATGTTTAAACTCACAAATTTGAATATTAGCAATCCTGGTAAAATAGAATAAGCAACCAGTTCATAAATAAATCCAGAAAAATCGATTTAACACTAAAAATCCAAATATTAAAGCTCGCATACACCTTGTTTCCTAGCCTCGTACAAATACAGCTGATATTTAAAGACACTAAACAGTTATTGTCTATATAACAGTACAATATAAGAACGAACTATAAAGTCAATTACTTAGTAACTGCTGCAAACACTTAAAGATATCACTTTTGAATATTAATTATAAATAAATAATAATAAATTCTTTAAAAAAATCATGTTTTGTATGTCAAATCTATTTATTTTCGTCAGACTTAAACGTTTGAAATTTTCTATTCTTAATTTAAGGAAGTATTATGAAACAATATATCGTTTTATTAATATATTGGACTTTCGATTGTACCTCACGACAACCAAAAATATAACAAAAGTGGAAAAGCTTTCAACTTTCATTACAATAATTTTCCCAGGCGAAAATAAAAATATATGTGATAATCAAATTTATAAGTCGACAAATTGGGGAATGTCTGAATTTTTTGGGTTATTCCTTGTGACAGTTTAATTTAATTAACAAAGGAATAATAAAACAACTGTTTACCCTTAGTTATAGTTAAAATCAACAAACATCAATTATCTGGATTGCTATATCATATATATTAATCACAACTCCTATATAATATAATGTTTTAGTCTGCATTACAATAAACATCCAAGTTTCAACTTGTTTTTCCTATAATTTTTTGCGATAAACCCTTTAACGAATTTTGGTATTTTGTTTTAATGATCACATCTTGTTATATGTTAATTTATAAAATACATATATCAACAGTATCATGAAAATTAAAATTGTATCTGAAACATGTCAGTGATTGTGTTATTTGTCCATTTGACATGCACATTTTCCTCGGAGCTCGCTATTTTTGTTATCTTATTTTTTCAAATATTTTAATGTATTAATTAAGTTAAAACAAAGCAAGAATATCCAAAGAACAAAAAAACAACTAAAAATCTTCGAATTCTCAGATATACAAGTCATTGTATTTATAAATGATTTGGCATACTATTGTGTATTTATGAATATACCTTAGATTTAACAAACTAATAGCCAAAACATTTATATTTACAGACACGTAATGGCAATTTTATATCCAGGAATAATTCTAATGGGTAAGCTTTCGTAGTTTTGCATATACTATGTTTATACTTCCTCAACATATTGTAATGCGTTCGTTAATTTCTTGACCACTTCTGTTTTAGAACAGTTAAAGTAACAACAACGACACCGATTAATTAATTACAACCACACAGACAATAAAGTCAACAGAACAAAAGAAAAACCAAAAAATTTTTGCAAGATAATGCCGATTTTATAAATTGCCTGTTACAATGTATTGTGAAAGGTTTGATAATGTTTTACTTTGAAAACCTTATAAGAATTCTTGTTAGGTACAAATCAGTAAACGTTGGTATTAATACAAGGAAACCAAATGTCAGGATCGATTTGATAAAATGATAACACCACGTACACTTGTGAGACTTATATTTTATTTAAAAAAAAAAGTTTCATGGAAGTCATTCTGATTTGGTTGACTGTTAACGTTATCATAATGACTTAGATTATCCTACTAGATAGTGTTGTGTGCTGTTGATTTTGTTCTGATCTATGCAGGTGGGGCCTGATTCTATATACTTGTCTTTTGTTTATGCTAAATTAAATCTGCTTTGTCTATATACCTTTTTGTTTATTACTTTGTTGACATATTGTTTTTATAATGATTCAGATTATAACACAATGTTGACTGTTGTACCTATTTTTTGACATTATTACTTATTATGTTGTTGATTTTGTTCACACATTTTTGTCGATATAATGAAATTGTATGCGATGTCATACACATGAGAGGTTTAGCGTGCTATAAAGCAGTTTCAATACACAATTTTCTACTTAAGAAAATGTTTGCACCAAGACAAGAATATGACATTTGTTTGATGTGTTTGAGCTTTTGATTTTGCAATTTCAATAGGAACTTCCCATTTTGAATTTTCCTCTGAGTTGGATATTTTTGTTATTTTACTTTTAACATAGCACATGTTACACAAGAAGAGCAGTAACGCAACAAAACATCCATTGAGTTAAAAAAAAATTCAATAATACGTTATACATATTTCGGATGGTATATTGGAATAATTAGTTACTGCAAAAATCGTGCAAAGTCGCTAAACGAGATCGTCACGAAAATGCGTTGGAAGTGAGATAATATATTCAAGTTCTATTCACTGTCCTCGTACTGTTCTATACTTTTATTGGAGTAAGAAGTGGCGAATATTCATTAAAGGAGAAACAAATAATTAAAAAAGTGTGATTGATTGATAAAATTCCTACCATGATTTTGGCAACTGCATTATCCAAATAACATTTTTTAGTAAATTTTGAAAATTTTTGATTTTGTAATGAGACTATATGCATGTACCTGATCATTAAAAACATCGCAGTACGCATGGATCTGTCATTAAAATAAAGTATTATCTGATTGTACATGTTCTACACATGCTCAATATCCATTCTTCTTTGTTGATTGTTTTTATAGAGTGACAATCGGTAAACTACGGCTTCAAAACACGACAATTAAATAGCAACCATATTTTCACATCATAACAGACAGAGATAGAAAAATAAATTACGATTATACGATATGTTTACGTAAAAAATGATAAAATAATGCACAAAAGACTAAGTTTATGATATATGCATGCATTGGTTCAAGAATGTGATGAACATTATTTTTCACCAGTCACTCGTTTCATATGACTTTAAAAGAAAGTCATTAAAATGGTGCGCTTATAAAGAAAAGTTTTTGCTTTGCGAAGGAACAGTGTCATCTTAAAAACCAAGAAGAAAGTGTTCAACTACAAGATAAAAACAGGGTGTAAATCGATCCCATGCACAAAATGTACATGTTCTGATTAAGAAAATAACAAGCAATAGTTTTGCACAATAGTCGAAGCAAACTATGTTTTTACATATTATTCATGTTACTAACATGTATGTTATTATAAATTTGTACTTTTAGGATGTCATACTGTATTTGTTCACCTCAACTATTGTATCTGTATTTATATTGTATGTTTCTCTGTAAACTTGTATTTAGTTTTTAGAGAATACAGTATCTATCTATTTCTCTATAGATCTTTAGATTTTAAATTCATGATTAAATTATACAAAAAGAGGCGAATCATAACATGGGGACATGCATACTGATCAGTAAAAAAATAAACTGACATCGACATGGTTATAAAAGAAAAAGAAACAATAGACAAAACAAAACATAGAAAACTAAAGATCGAGTAATATCAACCACAAAAACTGTGAATGATCTCAGGTGCTCCAAAATGTAAGGCAGATTCGTTTGCACATGTTGCACCCGTCGTATTGCTTATATTGATATTAACCCGGTAATAGGTCTAATTCGATAAGTCATATTCGGGTTAAAGGAGATTTATGATAAGTGATACGATATATAACAGATTGCACCAGAATCCTAACTGGCAAAAATAGTTGATTCTCAAACGTCTTCGGCCAAAGTATGCGTATTCCTAACCATCTGCATAACATTAGCCCATACAATAACATAAAAATATAGCAGGCACTTTTGTAGAGAAACACTTTAAAGAATATGGAAGCACTCATGAAAAAGTATTACCCAGTTTAAATTTCATTTACTATCATGTTTCCTTCATAGAAAAATTAAAAAAAAATCTTTGTTATGAATCATTTCTTCATTGGGTAGCAGGCAAACACGTTTTGGTTTCACGCAGTTCAGAATTCAGAAAAGACTAGCTTTCATCGGCTCTGGATACCTTTATGTGATTTAATAGAAGACGGTTACGTTAAAAAATTATAGTTCTTGTCAATTAAACAGAATTGATCAATATGAGGTATATAGATTCCATCACTGCAACCAGCTTTTACGATATTTCTTTACTCGAGACAGTTAAATTTTGATATTAAAGCGCGAGGCTTGCTGAGCTTTTTAAATATTTAAATATAGCTGTTGAGAGTGGAGAAATATCGTAATACACGAGTTATAAAAATGAAATCTGATTCTCTAATTATTTGTATCCTTCTTTTTCAAAAATTTGAGGAAAGTTATATTCCCTATACGTGCCTGCATCAGGCATGGTAGTTTTTTGTGGGATGTCACATTAGGAAATTTATAAGAAATCAAGAAAAAAAAAATTTCGACCAATCATTTGCTTAGAACAGATATGTCATTAGTGTGGAGAAATGTTTTTAATTCAGGTCAGGGAATATAAAAAAAAGTACAAAATTTGAGAAAAGACACAAATAATGATAAATCCATAGTAAATTGAAATAAATCAATGGGCCTCTGTAACATTGTATTAAGAAATTGATATTAATGTTGTATTTGCAGTGGTTGCAAGCATTGTTTTTGCATCGTCTGAGAACATCACTGCAATTCTTCAGGACGATATTGTCATGATTTGTCCATTTTCCAGCAAATCAAAATCAGTAATTTGGTTTGGTCCAGGTAATGGAAAATTGACAACTTTTGTTGTTGGTGACAAAATCAACAAAAATATAAGAAACTATTATCGTCTTCGAGTAGTTGGAGATCACATAGTGGGAGAATACAATTTACAAATATTAAACATAAGTACAGAGGATGCTGGACTGTATAAATGTCACAGCATTCAAAATGGAACAGCAGTGGAGGCAACTTTTAAATTGAGTATAATAGGTAAAGTGTCATTGCATAAATTTACATACAAACATTAAGACATTTATTCTAAGTATTAATTCTTTTTTTGTTGTTGCTTAATTCGTATAGAACATAAAACATAACGAATACAATTAAGACATAATCATAAAAAATGCAGCTTTCTGTTTATAGAGGAAATTATGTGAAGATTTGATACATATACTGGGTTTATGAATATTGATCAACCTATTCTTAATATCCAAAATAATAGAATCAAAGTAGATCAGTTTCTTCTCCAGGTAATGCAACCATTTTTTTAATATAAATTACATGTTGTCTGTATTTTAGTTTTCATGACGGTTGCAATCAATCTTAAGAAAGACACAGATGATCATGCCATGAACGAAATTCAACATTACACACAATTTGATTTGACAAGGAGTCACGACTTATTTCAAATGAAAGCTTATCCATCTACTAACCCTTTACTATTATGATGATCCAAATTCAAGCCGGTAGTATAGTGGATTGTCTCTCTACATTCCGTGAAATTTAATAATGAAGCTCAGAAAATTAAATATCAGCGTTTTACAAATCTATTTTTATACATACACTGTATGTTAGATGCCTATATTGATTAATAGTGTCACAGTTGTATCTAAAGGGAAATAAATCGAATTGTATAGTTACAATTAAATACAATTTGCGTACGTACTTCTTCATAGAACATTTTTCAATTGGCAATATATAACTTTTTATAGAACATTAGTACCACATGTACCATTTCATTTTTAAAAAACTTATATTTTTTATTGACATATCTTAAATTCATTTATGTTGTGAAAGAGCTACCGTAATCTGTATATGCCCAAAAGAAGTTGAAACTATGTCCTTCTCTTTAGCAAAATATTTTTTCAGTAAACAAAATAGTATGTTACTTCATGTACTTCAAACGATGTTATCACAAACAATTCGATTCGTTTATATGTACATTCTATCATTGCAACTCATATATATAAGTTTGCCTCAAACAGCGAAACTGAAATAAATGTACACAGAAAATAATACATGTATAACAACAGAAAATATATTTTATTACATGATTTCATAATGTAGCGGAGAAAATTAAATATCACATTTAAAACGTCAAAGTGAAGGATAAACGTCTTTTCATATACAAATGAACAAATCTTGTTCATCTTTTTTGTTTGTTTGTCATTCTATTTTAGAAAAACCAAGGACTTTGCAGAACAAAAGATTCTTTCAAATAAAAACACAGATGGGAACACCTGCAATTATAGAAATCGAAGTTGAAAGTTTAACAAAGCCATTTGTCTCTTGGGCTACAAATCCTGGAGGAAAACTTGGTATTTGGGCAGCTTCTACTGAAATCTTTCCAAATTATGTTTTGAAATCAACAATTGTTCCCAAATTGAAATCTCATTTCGGAAAGTACGGTATTAAAGTTCGTAATGCTGCTGGTAGCATTGATCTGGATATCGAACTTCAATTGAAAGGTTATTAATAAAAAAAAAATCATTAATATTTTAACTATTATTTTAAAGTACCTTAATGTATTGTTTTATTTTGATATTTTTTGTCTTTTGACATGGTGTTGGCAGATGATCACTGATAAAAGTGTTGATTCTCCATTTCATATCTTTCCTTTCTCTTATTTGAACCTATGTAACTCTTAAATGAAATGAAATGAGGTCCGATGGGTATTCGACTCGTGTTTGAGAGTTAAACCCACTGTTTCAAATGTTTTTATACGTTTTTTTTTTTACAGAAAACTATTTCATAAACCTATTCAAGGAAGAAGTTTTTAATTTAAGAAAATCATAATTTCGCGGCGTACACTGAGGAGATTCTGATAGAATTTATGAATACATTCGTCTATAAAAATAGATAATAATGCAGTAAACTTCTGTCACCACTAAAATCATGACGTTTACATAGGAAAATTGAGATATGCCCAAGATTTTCTTTTAGAAAATAAGATATTTGAAAAAAAACCACAATTGATTTAAATAAAGTTCCTTTTTAAATTTATTCAAAATGATTTGCATTCATGTTATGACAGGCAATGACGGGCTTTTATTTCCAGAACTGTTTGTGTCCTCACTTTTTTAAGTTTAAATTTTGTTTTAAAATATAAAGTCATTTAATACTGTACTGATTTATGTTCATTTGGTGAGTTGGATATTTTTATCGTTGTATATTGCATACCATTATTATATTCGAGGCAAAGGCTTATTGTACACTGTCGTCTACAGCCTCTTCTGTATTAGGTTAGAAAAAAGTCACAAGTAATGTATAGTTAATCTCTTATCCGAGGGACTGTCCTGCTTTGTGTCTATTACTAGAATGTATGTCATGCTTATGCTTAGTGTGGATAGTTTCTACGTTGTACAAATAGCATCAAACGTATCTTAATGGACAACTCTTTGTTTTTATTCAAAGAGTTCTTTATTTATGGTGTAATTTAATCTATGCATCTTTTATGGTATTTGAAATATTCCAATTCTCTTCAGATTATCCTGTTATGGTACATCCAGCAGTTGTGTATTGTAATGCATCAACACTGGCCACTTTAAGTTGTGAACTTCATGCCAATTATTCTGACCAGTGGCAAAACGTTTGGACTCAGACTAGAAATGGACAGTTTATAAAGGACATTGTTGGTAACGTAAACGGAAACACATCATCGATAAATATAAACTACTGTGACTACATAGAAGAAGGTGATTACAAATGTACCTGGAAAAGTAAACTGAAAACATATTCAGCTACATCTGTTGTGAAGACAAACGGTAAGGAAGGAAAAGTATTCATGCGTATGATATACGTTTTAATACTTAACTTAATCGGAAACGTACAAAGTTAAACTAGTAGTGAAAAGAGCATGAAATATAAAGAGAAACAGAAAGAAATTTATGCAAGGGAAAAACATAATTTGGAAGTTCTGTTAAAGTTACATGTAGAAAATCACTTTCAAAACTATATAACACAATTCTAGTCTTTTATAAAAACAAAACCTGTTGAGCATAAAATAAAATGACCCCTGCTTAAAACGAAGTTCGTAAGAAGAATGCAAATGTCTCTTTGGGCGTTCCTGATAAAGGTTAATCCTGAGAAGCTCCTCGGACGCAAGACATAACGTGTTGTTTTTATTTTTTATATGACCTTGTCACTCTAAAAATAGTACAAATTTGATCACATCAGTAAAATATTCAGTACAAACTTTTTTACCTTTTTGATTGTAGGACCTCCTACAATTACTGAAAGCATATATTTGGTTGAGAAATCTATATTTTGCTTGGCCATCAGGTTTTATGCGCAAGCAGGTTATATAGAAATACGCTGGTTTAAGAATGATCAAATAATAGAAAATTCTACAGAAATAGACATTTCTTTAGAACCATCAGCTGTTAGTCTAAATTATTCAGGCAGATACATCAGGGAAAATGGATATATATCAAAACTTTGCATGGAAGGGTTTACCTACAATGACATTTTTCAGTACAGTTGCCAAATCATTAACAAGTATGGGAGCATTGAGTTCTCTTTCCATGTCGATTGGATTTATCAACGTTATCAACAATTTCTTTCAAGAACGGAAGAAATGACCACAGTATATGTTGGCGAGGAAGAGTTTAAAGAACATGCAGAAGGTAACAGCGCTATGAAAGTACCAGTAGTTGAAGATACACCTCACACTTTTAGTAATTAGATTGAACTTATAAATGTCATATAGTACAGGTACAGTAGAAGTCATAAAGTTGTTAACGTAACATGTTATATTTCGAGATGTCAGACTGCGGTCTTTTTGGATAGATTTCAATCATTAGCTTAGAAAAGGGAATATGGTATATTCTCGTCTTGGAAAAATTATGAAAATCAGTTTACGGAATAACATTTCTTAAACTGTTTCAATTTTTATTGTATTTTTTTTTATTGTGGTTCTATATTATACATATTAACCACGTATACATAATGCTAGTACAACGACTGAAAAGCTTTAATATTCGGTAATGGTGAACTATATAAAGCTTTTCGAAATGTTGGTGTTTTAAATATAAAAACATTACCTTATGTATTCGTGTCATAAAAGTACTTTTAAACAAGACCAATAAGACTTATAGTGTTGATAGTATTTGATATTCAATAAACAATAAATATCGGCTATCAGACATTTCTCGGAACTGACAACATGGACAATGAAGTAGGTAAACTTTACGGTAATAGATATAAATAAATTACTGATAAAGCATAGTTTGATATTCATTCAGTGGTTAATCGGTACAGTTCGATTTTAAGTGACAATTTCCAACTATTTGAAACAGGTTCTTGAAATAGATGCATTGCATTTGTAAACCAACATTATTTTAATGTAAAAAGAATGACAAATACACAACAATACATTGATTTATAAATATAATGTACGTTGATCGGGAACGCACATTGATCTCAATCTGAAATCGATACTTTTTACTTTTAATAATTCATTATAAAATGAAAATGTTTAAACAGATCAGTATTGAAAACTCTATTGAATATTCATATTGAAGTAGAATGTACACACTGTTTCGCTACAGGAATTAAAATAATTTCAAAAGTATATATAGTATGATACCTATATTACTCAGAAAAGCAGACTTTCCAAACTTACAAAGCTCTATAAATGGAAATTACGGAACTGAATCCTCAGTTAATGTAATGATGCCTTGAAAACTTCAAACTTTCGTACACATTTTTTTGTATATTTAACTAAATTAAATATGTTTTTGCAAATATGTGTACTTATCGGTAAATGTTGTTATTTTTTTAATACACTTTTGCTGCATAAAACAAGCAGTTGATATGATTTAATTATTAGATAATAAGCATTAATCATGAATTATTTAACATATCATTAATGATTTATCTTTTAAGGAGGAATATCGACTATAGTGTTTGTATTGATTGGCGCTGGAGTATTTATGTGTGGGATGGTAATCGTTATCATAACGATGTGTTATTGTAAAAGTAGTGAAAAGGGTAAGCTAAAGAAAAAAAAAACAACTTTATACATCATCGCCCATCAAATTCAAGATTTTGCCATGTTTTTGGCTTGAAAAAAAATAAATTCGAATTGACGTATCTACATTCGGAAAATGTCTTACATCCCCTATCAAACAGGGTTATTTATGCGTTTTTCGATCTATGTGTTATGCTTCGTTGAATAATATATGTTTCCCGTTCGAGTGAAGATCTTGAATAATTACATGTTTCAATTATATATACCTTGTTTGAAGTGTCAAGGGTTCAATGGAAACATACCCGCACACTGAAGTAGTAACGGAGGTACTGAATTTGTGTGCTGCTGAGCCTTTTTCAGTTTATACGAAATGAGGCAAAAAAACTTAGTGAAAACTGACCTTGGAATAAATGACACTTTGTATGTTTTTGAATAGAATAATTATTGGAACTGACCTTCAAGTTTAAAATGTTTTCCACCTTAGTTTCCGAAATCTTTTTAAAAAGCATTCTGGTTCAAGATATTGTTGTGACCGTGATAATTTACAATAGTCCTCCCAACAAATTTTTACTCAAAACTTCTGTCACTAATAAGGTTTATAATTTAATAACTGAAATATTGATAAAGAAGTGAATCAAAAGAAAATCGGTTTTAATTAAAACAGAATTGCATAGGGTATACAGTTAAAAACTGCAGCTTTGTATACTAATTGTTATTGGATATTCAAATTTATGGATTGTCTTTAGACGTTGTAATACGTAGGACTGATGGGTAAGAAAACTGTATTTTATCTCATTTATGATACACTGCAACTACTAATAACTATTGTTTAGTTAGCAATGTCTGCTAAAACTGATACTAAACAATTATAATGTATTAATTTCGAAACCTTGTAAGGTCGAATTGTCCTATCCATTTATTGTGAAGTGTATTCAATTTTTTTTTTAAATAGAGAATCTGAAATAGTAAGGATGACCATCTTTGAGCTCTATGTCAGAGCGCAATGTCACAATCATACTATTTTAACATGACAGCTTGAGTTAAAATATAATGGTCAGAATATGAATAATGTCCGATGCATACATATTTAACAATGTTTAATTTGTGTTAAAAAGAATGTCTTTATTTTACTGTGAATGTGCATGTTATGGTATGTTTTATTTTTGCTATTTTGCATGTAACATAGTTGTCAAACGAATATGCACGTTTAATAATATAATTTCAACAATCATTATGTATCAACTGATGAAATATTATTTGAACTAATCTAATTTTTTTCCAAAAAACTCCATTGATATCTGCACAATCCTGTATTAACTATTACTCAAAAACATCTTAAATTGAAAATATCTTAGCTGTTCACAAAATTGTCTTCAAGTATTAGGTTGATTGGTGTGTGATTGGCAAATATACTGCATCGACTCCTTTTTCATATTCTGATAAAAAGAAATTTATTCTACCGTCATATTTTTTGGGGCCAATTGGTAGCGTCAAGCACATGCAATTTCGATTAATCTAATAAAAAAGTATGTTGTACACGAAATTAACATACCAGGATGATTGAATAATGCGAATATAGTTTGTCTCGAATATCTTACGTGTTCATGTATACATGATTGTAATTAGTAAAGCTTGCCACACTATTTTACTTTTGTTTGTGTTTCTTTTACATCCTTTTGTGTTTCTCTTTTATTGGCTACAAAAAATCACGTTATAATGACTTCGTAAACGTTAATGTTAGCCTGACAAAATAGAACTGATTCTGGTAAATGCGTATGATTTATACATTCTTAATGGATTTGCGGAAATTGAATATCGGTCGAATTCGCAATTGTGCATTTCAGGTTGTGGTAGGCTGTCGATCGCTTAAAAAGAAAAAAGCGAGATCTTGGTTAAGCAAAACAATTTTGGGACCTCTTTTTTAGAATCAGTCAACATGATAATCCGTAAAAGTCAGTAGCGGAATAACAAAACAAAAAAAAACATACAAAAAATGATCTGCAAACAAGAACTTGACTTTTAGATTAGGAAACTGATTATCATATCACAGAAACCAAAGACAACACAATGTATAAAAGCACCAGTTGAAGAGCAATGGATATGAAATGTATTGTTACGAAATGTCAAACTAGTAATGCATACCAAAGGAAGCTTAAGATGACCAGGAACAGAACGTGTATGAATCGCACATCTATCGCTATGTATCATTCGTTATATGTAACACATAAATACATACATTATGTATATAAAGTACAACATTTATAAATCATTATTTCACATTGATTTTTTTCAAGGTTGAATCCATCAGTTGAAGATACTCCGATGCAGCCAGAATATGAAGAAATAGAAATTGACGTCGTTCAAGAAACACATGATAGTTCATATGAGGTAGAAGTAGAGCAAGGTAGTATTGACCAAACAGGTGCAAATATTGTTCCTTCCGATAACCCTGTAGGTGACCTTACTGACGCACCAATATACCTTGAAATTCAGGAAGGAGGATTGGAAATTCATGCATACACAGAATGCAAAACATTGTACAATTGAACAATGAATTAAAGGCAGAGTTGAACAGAGAGTTTCTAGGTCTAAAGAGAGGTTCATAAAGAATGTTTTTATGAACATAAATATGTAGAAATAATAACATACATTGTGTACAACTCTTATAACAACCCTTTGATTGGACATGTTCAAATTTATCAGGTGTGTGAATTATCTGTTGAGATTAAAAAATCAAAGAAAGTAGCGGAATTTGAATAAACAAAATTTGAAATTTTGACATTTTGATTTGCTTAACGTTTTGGAAATTGGGATATAATTCGTAAACAAAGTTCAGTGATAGGAGATGCAGAACTAATCTGTCTACAAATAGTATTGGATTTCGTTTAAAAAATTACAGAATGAGTTAATTGAACAACACCGATACGGTGCCTTCCCGATTGTCCCACTTTTTGAAATTACAGGTAAAAAGGTAGTGAAATTTTGTGGGACGATCGGGAAGATGTCTGTGGGACAATTTGGAAGTTTTTAATTGTAGGACAATCGGGAATTGTTTTGATTGTGATTAATCTGTTTTATAGTGTAAAGTAGGTAATTACAGGTAATTAATCATTTTCATGTAAAATATGAAAAAAAGAACATAAAATAATTCTTAAATATTTTATTTTGCACATATTGATATGAAAAAGCAGCAAACATAGCATATAATGTAAAGTCATAAAATATTAGATATCAAGCACTTCTCATTTCTTCATTAATGTATGATAATAGGTTTCAATCAAGCATTTTAGAACATAATTGATAATATAAAGCACAACTATTGTAGAAGGTTCAACAATAAAGAATACAAAATACTTAAGTATATTATTAAAGCAAAATCATATTCTGGAGGCAGTGTCTGCAAACTGAAATACGGTGATATCACCATTCTGTAGTAATTGTTGATCTTTCAATTGTTAAAGACGCTGGTTGAGTTGGGTGTACTTCCTTCTTTGAGTTGGTCTGACTCCCCCGGCATGGTACTGGATAAGAGTTATCTCGTTAAATCCCTGTTCTTCTTTGCGGTAGTTTAGTAGTGTATATATGTTTGGGTGTGGCACTTGGATCCTTTTTTTCTATCCGCTGTGTCATCCTTTTAAGTGGTTAGTTGTCCTTGGTCCTTCCTTCTGTTTGATAATGATTCCATATCTGTCTGTTTGCTTCAACCCAGTAAGTAGTGATGTTATCTGTAAAGGGGGTAGTATTTGCAGTTGAATCTGAATTTTCCAACTCTTCTAGTGCATGGAACCAGACGTCTTCTACTTCTGCTGTTGGTACGAGTGAAAGAACTGCTGCCTTGTGTATCATTTGGTGGATGTCTGGTTCTCCTTTGTAGTTTGTGACGAGTCCTGTTGATTGAACTTTACGCCAAATACATTGTGTAAAGTGGAAAAAACAACATTAAATAGTAATTCCAGGAAAAGATGTTCTGGTAGAATTCTGTACAGCAGATCGTAATCTTTGAAGAAAGTTGTCGGATCCAATTGAATCTGGCATTGGATCACAGAAAAATATCAAAATGGCTGTTCGCCGCAGTCAACATTTGTGAAATGCACCAGGCTCAGTTCGAAACTTGTTCGTAGAAACTTGCCGAGGAGTACTGAAGGATTGTTTGGTTGATAAGAAAGGTACATTAAGCATGTTTAAGGGCAAGTTTGAAACTCTGTGGTTGCCAGACGGGACCTGATCTCATAAAACTATTTGAGTGGAGTTAAGCTTGGGTCAACACCTTTAAAATGAGCTAGGCGCCTTTTAATTCCTGTGATGGTCATACTCCTAATCTAAATATAATAGCACCGCCTCACAAAACGGAATTGGAGATTTTCATGGCTTTTCGTGATTCTAAAAAGATAATAAGCCGTTTTATATGCCAACGATGCTAGCAGGCCTGTCACTTATTTTTCGGAGGACAATTCAAAATCGCTTTTCTGTTTTTTTTCTTTCTCATTTTATGATACCTTATCATTAGGAGATACAGGAACAATGTCGAAATAGAAAAAACCAAACAATTATAGCTAAAGTACGATTGTTAATAATAAGTTAAGATAGTTGTAAGGAATCGTGTTATACATGATTTGAACAAAAGAGATGCAATGTACGACAGAAAAACTACATATATATATGATATGCACAGATTGATCATTTATTCTTAGATGCATGCTTTTTGCATAGTTGTTTTCGGCTTTGAACTAGCTGTCTTTAACTGAGAGTACTCTCAGAATTGTAATTAGTGTACATTGTGTTGTTTGGTTGAGGGATGTTGGGAAAAATACCCTACCACATCCTGTGTTTATGTTTGATGTTTTTTTCTGGTTTGTATCGATCCGATGAGTTCAGCCTTTTTCAAGATTTTTAGTTCGTTCATATGTTGTACTGTTACGCCACGGTCCATGTTTAGGGGAGTGTTGGAATTCCGCTAACATGTTTAACCTAGTCTCATCTCCATGCATGTACCTTTCCCGAGTCAGGAGCCTGTAATTCAGTAGTAGTAGTTTGTTGCTGTGTTACATATTTTTTTTCCATATTTTGTACTTTTATTAGGACGTTAGTTTTTTCGTTTTAATCTTTTTACATTTGTTATTTCGAAGGCTTTATAGCCGACTCTTCGTTATGGGATTTGCTCATTGTTTAAGGTCGTACGGTGACCTATAGTTGTAAATTATTGTCTAATTTTGTTTCTTGTGAAGAGTTGTCTCATTGGTAATAATACAACATTTTCTTTTTTTTATGTTTACAGACTCTCTGTATATCCAGTATTTCAGTTGCAACCATTTTCAATATCTTTTTTTTTACACATAAGATAAATAAATAATAAATATGCATGTAATGTTAAAGGGAACAAAGTAATTTCTGAGAATAAATATCTAAGTCGCGAATAGCCTCGGTCAACATCTGTGAATTTATCTACGTCTGGTTCGAAACTTTGCTGTAGGGACCAAGAGAATGTTAAAGTGGCGTACTTTTCACCTCAAACCACACATTAATACGATTTTGAGTTTTGTTTGGAACACCTGAGTCTTGTACAGCTTTTTCGGTTTAGACATGAATAAAGTTTGTTGCAGTTTACTGTAAGTTACACTTATTTGTCTATGACGTTCGCATAATTTTTCAAATACACATTGTTCGGCAAACCTCACGATCATAGTTTAAAAGGAACTAGGATTAAAGCGTAAACTCATACATTTAAACTTGAATCTACCAGAGGAGACATGTACTATGTTAAACCTTTGGTGCGTATTGCTAGTACTCAACAGATAACGTTACGTGTTCGTGTGTCATACACATAGTTTGACTACACATTCCAACTCAACGCTGTTTTAAAATGTAGCTATGGATTTTTAAATAGTAAATTATGCACGATATCTATAGGAGAGACTGATACTTAATGCCACTTACGTGCAAATGTAAATTCAGTATGAGGGTCAAGAGCGCCAGGGATCATTATGGAGCTTCATATATGATAACTGTATAAACTTTGTAAAAGTTTCACCATAAACGTGCATTTCGGGCACCCTCTTTTCTTTAAAACCATTGATCCGCACCTATATTAAACGCACACTAGAGACAGACATCAGTTTATCAGCTTTGAGGTTTTTAACAAAACGTAAATGATTGAAATAACACTTAGCAAAACAGTTTAATAACAAATAGTAACAAACAGTACATTGTAAGAATATACATAAACATAAACACTCTCTTTACTTGTAAGTAAAGTAACTGGCTTTTCATCCAAAATCAGAAAGTCTGCATAACATTAAATATTTCAAATATGAGTTAAAATGATAATATGTAAAATTCATATAAACATTCAAAATGAATTATTTTGTTGAAAATGCCCTTTTATGATGTTCGATACTTTGCTTAAAACAAATGCTTTTTGAAATATTTGTTTATATAAAGAAACTTTAACATCAGAAACATAATTAAGGGTCCGAGATATACTTGACATTGAACATTTGGCGGGAAATAGTTCTCTTTTAACTTTTTATACATTAAACATTAGCATATTTTTTCTTTCAAAAATAATTAAAAAAAATAACAAGGATTTAATAGCACTTTTGAATATGGCTTTTAAAACTATATATCATAAAAGATTAAAAAAGAAAAGTAGGAGTTAGTTTGAATTTTGTTAGCAACGCTACATGAATAAAACCAGATGGTTCCGAATATCTGACGAAAATTCAAAAACAAGAAGGGCGAACATCTAAACTAAAATATAACAAATTGTTCTTCCAAGTAAAAAATACTACATTGCACCTGTTAAAATTCAAAGTTCACGATGTAAAATGTCCATAAAAGTACATTCAAATCACAAGGAATAATGCCAGGGACCAATCAAAAAAGACTTTAGATTATAGATTAGAGATATATTTATTGAAAAAAATCACATTAACGATGAGCTGGATTTCCCCCTTATTTACATATTTTAATATTTGAACTGTAAAACTCAAATGTTCGGTAGCTTTTTACTGATATGTTACAAGTACATTTGACAGGTCAGATATTTGAGTTCTGTAGATTACAGCGAAAAGTCCAGACATCTCTGATATCATATGTAATATTAAGATCATCTTTGAATGAGAATGCCGGCAAAAAATTTTCAAACCAGATAATACTTAATCAACCTCTCAGATACACTAAGAAATCCGCATATATAAAAGATTCAAGGCTCCATCGTGTTTTTATGAAATTTTAAAGGCTTTTGGATACTGTTTACACCTCAAAACATTACTTTGACAATATTATTTCATTTCAACAAATTGGATTGGAGAGTATACAATACAGTTGTAAAGTTAGATTGGTACATGAAATAAAATACATTACACCACAGTCGTCAAATTACATATAAACAATGTTTCTATTAGATTAATGATGATTCAAATATATTACAACATAGTGGTCTGATTACATATTAACAATGTTTCCAATAGATGAATGATGATGAAAGACTAACAACTGGAGTATTGCAATTCATTATGATTCATGTTTCGTCAACCTATGAACGTTTCATTTTACAAATGCTGATCTTTAGAATGTAAAATTCTTCTCTATAAATATGTTCTGATAATGGATATTTTTTGTATACATAACCCAAAATACATCATAAATGAACGTTTAATTTTTAGGACTGGATGAAGCAAGCTATGGCAATTCATTAAATTAAATAATAAAAACTTAATCTGTGTAAAGAAATAATAAGATCAATTACGTCTTAAGGATTATTTGTATCCTCCAAACTAAACTTAATTTAAAAAATGATAGTAATAAATGGGAGCTGCAATTTTATTCAGATTGAAAAACGTTTTGAAAATGTGTTATAGAGGATATACAAATTTTAATCAGATATGCTATTTCTTAAGTATTTGAGTTGCCAAAAAAATAAAATAAAATTAAAATGATATTGGTCCAGTCCAGTTACACCTTAAAACACGACTTATTGTTTGAAATATGTATCGATGCTTTTGTTTTGTTTTAGGCCTGAAACGAAAACACTTTTTTGCTAAATTTTGCTTCGATTTAGTGTATACTAGTTTTGGCTAGGGCAACCGAATAATAACATTTTGTAATATTACTGTTAAACTACTTTCAAAACCTGTCGTTAAAAATGTTCGTACTGGGCTTATTTTTTAAATGTTTTTAAATAGAATATTATGAACATTTCGTTACTGGTGGGGTTGTTCATATATACACAGTCCGTTTTGCAATAAATAATTGTATCAATGAGTCAATGCTTAAAACCAGGAAACAAATTGTAAAACAACATATCAATATGTACAGTTATACAGTGATAAATAAACAAATGAATAAAAACAAAATAGAACGAAATTTTTCTTCAACATGTATAATTAAAATAATAAAAGGCTGTTACAGATCTGTTTAATTATAAATGCTATGAATAAATAATTCAACAAAACGTTTTAGAGATTTCATTCACGTTAACGCCAGTATCATTATGTAATTTGGTCATGTTCGAGCTAAAGACTTAAGCCAAAAAAATATAAAAATTCACGACCCAGCATTTTCCAAAGCGTCGTTTGGCTTCTTTTTTATTTTTATAATTTTTGTACATAAATGATAAAAAAAAGAACAATTATATTTTCGGGTGTCTTTTTTTCTTTTTATAGAAAATAGCTATATTTAGTTGTATGTAACAATGTGAGAGATAAAACTGAATCTAGCATTCCTCTTTTAAATGGAATTCAATTTTCTTTATATTTCAGAAGATAACAGTCTCCGAAAAAAAGTTTTCAATTTCGCTGAGTGCAAAAGTTTTAAAGGACAAATATCATGAAGCCAAAGTCAACCAAGTTATCAACCTTATTTTGACCTACCTCCAAAAAAAAAGGTGACCAATTTTGCACTCAGCGGGATTGCAAACTTGTCCGTAGACTGTCAGTGCCCTAATATGAACCGAATTGAACCTTTTCCTCAAAATAACCCATTCTTATATGTATAGATTTAAACAAATATGATTTTAAAACTATCACAGTGATTGGCAAAAAAAATGGATGTTAAAGGAATCAGTCAGACATACAACTCAAGTGATTTTAAAATGAAAGTGAAGTTATTTCAAAATGTCTTCTTCGACATAATTATAATATAAGATATCAACTACATGTATTTACACATCATCCACTCTGTACAATAAATCCGAAACCCTAAACAGACTGTTTTCCTGCTGTGTTTCCAGCTTTGTTAGCAGAAGCGTATGCTGAAATAAATACAATATCATCTGCCGAATTGATTTGTTAGGAAATTGAAGTAGTACTGATGTGAAATGGTTTGTTAAGGAATTGAAGCAGTATTGATGTGAAATAATTTGAGTAAATACTTAATGAATTGTATGATTTAAATTGTATGATTAATGATCACTTACATTTAATATATTCAAGTGAACAAGTGAATTAAAGATACTACCGACACAGATAAATCTGCTTCATATTTAAACCTTTTTCTCGAAATGACTACTAGTGGTACTAGGTTGAATACCGAAATTTATGACAAACGCGATGATTTTAATTTTCCTATAGTCAACTTTCCATTTCTGTGTAGCAACATCCCAGCGGCACCAACATATGGAGTATATGTGTCTCAATTGATACGTTACTCTAGAGCTAGCTCAAAGTACGTTGATTTTGTTGAACGAGAAATACTGCTTTCTTAAAAGTTGCTAAGACAGGGCTATGAATCAATCAAATTAAGGTCATCACTCAAGAAATTGTACGGTCGCCATCATGAGCTTATTGGCCATTATGACAAAATTGTGTCAGAAATCATATCTGGTATTCTTCCTCAGTCATAATAACCTTCACTCATCACCGAACTGAACAAAGAAATAACACGACGGGTGCCGTATACGGTGCAGGAAATGCTTACCCTTCCGGAGCACCTGATTTCACTCCCGGTTTTTAGTGGAGTTCGTGTTTTTTCTTATTTATTATTTATTACTGTCGATGTAAATGTCCTTTGGTTTTTTAGTCTTCGTTTACTCCTTGGTTTTGATTGTTATTGTCTTATAGCACTTGTTACATGTGCAATATCTGTTTAAAAATGAATCATTGTTAAATGTTATTTCCTTTGTAGTTGATACTTGGAAATTATAATTTCAGTTCAAAGTACATTGTAGTTTTACTGTAAAAAGAAACTGTAAGGAAAATGGACGAGATAATATTATATTTAAGAGATTAGTCAGGGTGTTATATATTCTTCATTCAATTTACGGAGAAGTTAAACGCTTTAGACCCTGCATTTATTGAATTAGAATCGACAGTTTGAAATTTAATTATCTATAAAAAAGAAAAACCGAATTAATTTATTCAACAAAGATAATTAAAAATCTGCCATCACTAATAATTATGTTTTGTCTAATGCAATTAGGAGAATGATATTACAGCCATTGGCAAAATTAATGACTTTCCTTTCCCTTTTCGTAATAAAGTTGACAATAATATTACAAATGTATATCGTATATCGATTGATTAATAGTTGGTAGCTTTATTTTCGGAGGCAATTAACGTAAGCAAATTGCCAAAATCAATAAAATATCCTGGCTTGCATTATATTACAACCAAGAAATTTGTACCGTTAAGAGGAACATGTGAAACTGTTGTTATGGGACCGAAATATAGAAGCGTCATGTGAACTCCGAAACCCTTCCAGACTTTTTGCAAAGGTTTGAAAATGTATACAGGGAGACGCTCCCGCAGCACAAGATGGATATATTCGGATTATGACTGATTATTCATATATCTAGTAAAGCTAAAATTACGTCCTTTTCATACGATCTTTTACGGGACATCGCGGATCCAGGTGTGCAATTTGTACTCGAGGTTGTACATACTTGAGCATAAAATTAATCAGTTCAGACATAGTGTGAAATACTTTAAAACTAAAAGACATTTTAATTTAGAAGCTACCCCCTCTAAGACGTGTTTATTGGACAAATTTATAATTATACAAAGTCACAATCAAGGACAACAGTTGTTTATGATAATTTCTTGTACAACTCTGGCTCGGATATTGTTGAATTGTGTGAAATTTGAATTATCATGGTATAAATTATAAATTTCATTTGTTAATTAACAAATAAAAAAAATTAAAAAAAAAACCAACTGAAAAATATAGCATTTCTTGGCAAAAGTTGTAAAAATATAAACATATGTTACCAGTGGTGTTCTGCTCTCTGTAAATACAGTTTTCGAATTTATCTATAAACCGTACGACTGAAAGGCAAGAAACATCTAATATAAAATATGAAAGAGAAAATAATTTATATCATTTGAATAATACATTACAAGGCCCAGAATGACAAGAATGATCATAATTACCACATGAAACGCTTTTTACTAATATTGCACGATTAAATGAGTAATTGTAAGGTCCATAATCATTCTAAGGAAGTAAAAATTCATAAATCAAATGAAGGAATACGTTTGCGTCTTAACGAGAACTGTTTCCATCAATATAACAGTATATCAGGTTTTCAATTTGTTTCGCATTACACGTATTACGATTCGTCTTCTTAAAACTTATTGATAAGTCTCACAAATGACGCTTATTACAAAGCTGCAATACAAATAAAATATCAACGGAAATGAAGAGCATGAAAAACCAAAATTCGAGAAGTTGTGACAAATAAGACTAAAACAGATAATGAATGTGACTAGAACAAACTTAATGTTTCTTATGATGAGTTTATTATCATATAATTCAAGAAATAAAGTTGCTGAAACCTAAATAATACGAAAACGTTCCTTTAGTTATTTGACTTTAATTTTGATCAACAAAAAGATCCTCTCCATAGCATTGTAGACCTTTTGAACTTGAAAACAAAATGTGAAATGGTATACTTGCTTGAAGAGTTGCCTATGACACATATTTGTGCGAGTCATATACGTTTTCATTGTCGGCTATGAAAAATATCAGTGTGAGAAATATATAGTTTCTTCATACACACTGTTTGTTTGAACGGATAGCTCGTTACATTTCAAAACTATATAATCATTCTAAAGTCAGTAAATCAGTTTTCATTAGAAGCAGTCTGCATAAGGTTGACTTTCTTCAAATCTTTTGGAAATGACAAATGTTTATCGCTTTGTAAAACAAAAGGTCATAGGGACACACATAAAACTCAAGATCCTCTTTACTAAGAATACAGAACATTGTGTTGAGAATAAGAGAAATTCAAAACAATACCTGATTTATGTATATACTTACAGGATTTTCTTACTCCTTCGCGTATGCTTATAGTAGGCGTATTGCTGAGAAGAACCAATGCTGCAAAGGTCAACAACAGGGCAAGACAAAAACAGATAATAAGCGTTTGGTTATCTTCAACTGAAATAAACATTGATATATTATAGACTTTTTGCTATTCACAGAACATGTATCTATATTTAATTAAGGTAACACAACTTAGAAACAATAATTAATAAAGTAAAGACGATATATGCCTTCATTTATTATATATTATTTGCATTGGGATTAATATAGCCTATAGTTACAGTAGGTACTCTTAAATTGGTGGTTTATGTCTTTTATTCATACTACGTATTTGTGCTTCATGCAAATCTGATGAACTGTCATTTTTCCAACTGATTATTACTGATTATTACAATTGTGCTGTTGCATAACTGCTTCGGGTTGGTAGGGGTTTGAGTATGCACATACATAACACACAGAGACTAGACGACAAGCAACATTGTCTACACACAGTTATACAGAAAACTGAACAGCAAAATCAATCACGTTATAAACAGGAATTAGACCCTAACATGATTACATAGTTCTTTTAAACTTGCATCAATTTACAGAAGTCAGAATTTTATGAAAATATTGGCAGAAGAACCAAATATGTATAAATAGACACATTAGTCGAAAACAAAAGTCCGATGGAATTGATACAAAGTAATATTTGCATTACTTCTCAGATCAACAAACTAAAAAAATCATTGTTAAACCAAAAAATCAAAAATCTTGTAGGAAGTCTGAATATACATAAATACGTTATATCCCCAAAATCTACAATCATTTAATAAGTCGGTCATATTATAATACATAAGTAGGATTTCGTTTCTAGCAAGCGATACTAGTCTTTCTATGATTTTTTTTTAAATATGGTTGTTTGTTGTGTTTTTCTCCACAGTATAACCTTTTCGCTGTATTTTAGCAGAGACAAGACGTTTTACGAAGAAACCTTGAAATGGCAATTTATTCAAAAATAAAGAGATGTGATATGATAGCCAATACGAAAACTCTCAATAAGAAACCAAATGACAAAGAAATTAATAACTATAGGTCACTGTAAGTTATTCGACAATGATCAAAACACACACTGCATAGTCAACTATATACGGCCCTAAAAGGTAAAACAATTCAACTTATTGAACGAAAACAATTTTGTTTCACAATAACAAACGACAACCCCTAAATGAAAAGCTCGTGACTAGTTCCAATTTTAATACATGTAAGCCTTTAATATCTAGTGACCCTAACCTTACCTATTTTTGTGAATGTTAAAATATCACAAGACATCGATCCAAATGTTGCCAAAACAGCTAACAATGGTCGCCGACTGTCCCATACATTCCGATTGGAAAGTTGATTGTCTGAAATAACAATTTTATAACTAAATGAACACAATTAGGTAAGAATAAAAAAAGGATAAGTTTATTTTTATAAAATTTATACTTAAAAAGATGTTAAACACATCAATACAATCGATGACACTGAAGTTTATTGTTATAAAAAATATTGGAGGACAATCTCATATTTATCTTTAAACCATTACCCTGGTATGTGTGCAACATTTGACACGTTAAAAAACTAATTATCACACTTTAGTCCATCATAGCCACTATTGTACAGTCGGTATTTTTACAGACGAAACGGGTTTACAAAAATATCTAAAACCGCAAAATCTTTTCTCAAGTGCGTTGAAACACAGACACAACAAAGCGGTAAACCGATTCGTAATGTTGGACGTACACTTATATATGTAATTTATGAAGCGTCAATATTATGTTACTTTTATCTTCTAAAAATTTTGTTTGAGCCAGGTATTTGTCAAGAGCACGGCATTGAGATATCAACTTTCATCCTGTTTGAAGATAAACGAGCATAACGGATTGATTGATGATAATTTTGTTTACAGTTTGTCTCTTTCGAATTAAGACTTATTGCTGTCAGAGCAAGAACACCCATATGTTTTTTAGACAACATATGATTGGTGCATTTGATTCTATAATTTACTTTAATTGTATATAAGTTTAAATATTAAATAGTGTTTTTCGTCATGTCTTGCACAAATCGTATCGGTCATTTTTATCATTAGGAAGAAAACTTTAAAAAAAAATATTTGACACGACTTTCCAATATATAATTAAATGAGTAAATCGGAGATCTTAAAATGAGATTTTTTTTCCAAATCATTCGTCTGTGCATATGTTATAAAACTATGAATTACAAGTCTCTTGTATCAGCGTTCTGTTTCGACACATGCTCCAAAGGACAAGTGCAAGACATATGCCAGTAAAGATGCATAAAATCGTCTTTTCTATCGAGTTTAGTGTCAAGGATACTTTTTCTTCTATGTCTAAAAATAGAAAGTAAACTAAATGTTGATTTTAAGTTAAAAATTACCAAAAATTCTAAATAAACAATGGCAATGGTTTGTTGGTTTTGATAGAACCAGAACTGTTATTAGAGAACTAAACTTTGTGAACAACTTAATGAGTAAGCACGCAAGTCTAAAATGTATATGCTACCAAATCTAAAATTTAAACAAACATCCAACACTTATCCTTATTGTTTTTGATGTCTTTGGCAAACACTGAAATCTAAATTTTAAAATAAAAACATGTAACAATAATAAACTTACCAAGGTAGTCTTAAGAGGTGTACTTAAAGAAAATCTATAGAAATGTTTTTGTTCATAGCTCACAGCATCTGCAATATCATATATTTTCAGAAGGTCGCCCCCATTTTTACAACCTAATATCATTTAACAAGTCCAATATGCAAACGTCTTTTAATTAAATGACTGAGATATTGAGAAAGAAGGGCCAAATAATCTAATAGGATTAGATCATTAGAACTTCAGAGCACATACAGGATTCATTGCGAGGTTCAATATTTGCTTTATATTTCATTTTGTGCCGTGTGCTACAACTATCTAAATTTAAGTAAACATGTACTAAATGAAATACTAACAGTTTTTATGGATATTCATATAAATCTATATCACGACAAATATAATCCACTAATCATGGCAGCCTTTAAAAATCTGTGAAAAATATGTAAACACAAAATATATATAAGCAAACTTACCTGAACAGTTTTTTGATTCGAATTTCAAAAGAGAAATTTCTGTTTGACCTATTTTGCAAGTTGCATTTGCCGTTATCGGGCAGATTTTTCCCAACGCCTTAAATTCCAGGTTCAGTTTTGATTGATAAAAATGTCCAACTCTACGTGTTGTCTGTTTTAAAATATCTTTCATGGGTATACTCTGAAAAAATGTAGGCAATATTAGCTTAATTTAGCGTATCGTTCACTCTAGATGAAATCAACATTACAAAAAATATTACAAAATAATAATCAGCTGTACATTAAATCTATACTGTAAAATTAAAAAAAAAACATATTCTTCGAGATTTGGTCAAATCTTTTAAATAAACATTTTGATTTGAGATGATAAGTATCATGAGTATATGAAACACTGAAAGAAAAAAAAGATGTTCACACATGTTTTATTTATATTTTGTAGAATTTGGAGTGTCCACCTTACCATAGCAATCAGGTAATGTACATCTTTTTATATATCACCAATTCATTACATTTATGAAGTTACACTTGATACATATCCTGCGCCAGAAACACTTACTGGATCTACCTTCATGAGGAATGGTTAAACCTAAACATTTAAAAGCCTTGAATCTTTGACAAAAGAAACGAAAATATATTTTAAGCAAACACTTAATAGGGGAAAGTATGACATCGACGAGGAGCATGAAAGGATGCGTTGACAGGATGAGCATATTTTGTTATGCATTTATTGCTCGTCATTCGAATCCACACCCAGCAACAAAAGAGGGACGAAAGATACCAAAGGGACAGTCAAACTCATAAATCTAAAACAAACTGACAACGCCATGGCTAAAAATAAAAAAGACAAACAGAAAAACAATAGTACACACGACACAACATAGAAAACTAAAGAATAAACAACACGAACTCCACCAAAAACTAGGGGTGATCTCAGGTGCTCCGGACGGGTAAGCAGATCCTGCTCCACATGTGGCACCCGTCATGTTGCTTATGTGATTACAAATCCAGTAAATAGTCTAATTCGGTAGGTCATATTCATGAAAGGGAAGGGGATTGTAGTTACGACGTAAGGAACATATCCGATATCATTTATGAAACGGTTATTCCATAACGGTCAACCAACTCGTGATGGCGTCCGTAAAATTTACGAAGGGATGATTTCAACTTCACCATTTGGAACTCTTGGTTTAATAGCTTCCTTGTGAGCAGCAAACCTCTATCAAGAAAATCATGATAGGAAATGCAAGCACGGGAATATCGTATCAGTTGGGAGATATATACCCCGTATGCAGGTGCTGCTGGAATGTTGCTACTTAGAAATGGAAAGTTCACAATTGGAAAGCTGAAATCATCTCTTTTGTCGTAAAGTTTTGTTTTCAACCGACCCTCATTGTCAATTTCTAGATGTAAGTCAAGATATGAAGCCGACTTAATTGTATCTGTAGTATCCTTTATCTCTTGTTCGATTGGATAGATGCGTTCCACATAGTCACCAAATTTTGAATTGTTTAGTGAAAGAACATCATCTATATAGCGGAAAGTAGAGTTAAAGGATATAGCTAACTTCTTATCTTTCTTCCTAAGAAGTTCCTGCATGAAGTCAGCCTCATAATAATAAAGAAACAAGTCGGCGAGTAGAGGGGCACAGTTTGTTCCCATTGGAATGCCGACAGTCTGTTGAAAAACACGTTCTCCGAACGTAACAAATATGTTGTCAATCAAGAAATCAAGAATCTTGATAATATCAGTTTCAGAGAATTTTTTGTTTGAATCAGAGTGATTCTTTACAAAGTAGGATGTATCCCTCTCTAAGACAAGATATTTGTATCTACGTTGGCCATTCTTTTTTATGAAGCAAAGTAATATCAACTCTTTCAATTTGTCTTTTAGTTTTGAATGTGGAATACTTGTGTACAGGGTAGAAAAGTCAAATGTTTTAATACTGTTACAAGATGAAAGAGAGTTAGATTGTAAGTACTCTAAAAGATCTTTTGAATTTTTAAGTATCCACATCTGATTCACGCCACCTCTAGAATAGGCAGTTTCACAATAACTTTGAAGCCCGTCTTTGATTGCTGATAAAATAGATGTTAATAATTTAGCAAGAGGTTTCGTGGAGCACTTGGAAGACCCAGCAATATACCGTTGTTTGTAAGGACACTTATGTAGTTTAGGTATCCAATACAGTGATGGAAGATCCAGTTCTTCATCTTTGGTTGAAATTCCAAATGAACATAGAACAGACCTATGATTATCCAGGATTTCCTCTGTGGTAAGTGTCGTGAGGGTATATGTTGAGTTTCCAAGTGAATTGTCAATACCTAATTCGTTTATCAAGCAGTTGATGTAGTGACTTTTACACACAAAAACGATGTTATTTGGGGCTTTATCTGCGGGGACAACAACATATTTGTCATGAAGGTCGGATAGGTGTTTTGCAACATTTGGATCTTTAAAGATTGACGTAGCATGGGCATTGATGGACCCATTCAGTTTCTTAATTCTGATTTGTATCAACGACCTCACTGCCATTCGGAAAGAGTGTCTACGTCTTGCTTCTCGCGCTTAGCCCATTGCCTGGCATAATCCTCGACTGAATCCATCAAAATTTTAAAGTTGTATTTCCAATTGATGGATTTAGGCTCACGATATTTGGGACCTTTCGATAACACATTTCGTAGAGAAGTGTTATTAACAATGTTAAGGTCACCGGTAATAACGTGGCCAGCAGGATTATATGTGAATTCGGAACTAGCACAAGTGCAATCAGGAGGTTTAGACTTGAAGTCGTCAATATCGAGATCCTGCAAAACGCGTTTGTAATTGAAAATTTTAGTTGCAATAGGTTTGGTATAGGTATAAGAAATTATAGGTACAGACTGGTCTTTGAAATAAGGAGGTATTTTCGATTGCACTAATTTGTGATGAAGGATATTGCCTAGGTTGACGCCATCGAGACCTTTGTTGGCAAAGGAAAGATTAAGAAAAGATCTTTTCTCTTTTTCATCTTTTCCAATGCGAACTGGCTTGAAAAGTCTGTGACTTGCAATATCCGAAATTATAGCTTCAAGTTTGTATTGGTTTGAACTCAGGTTTTGATTGACGTAATTAACCACAAAGTAGTGGTCAAATCATTTGCTGGAACCAAGTTTATGACATCCACTAAAAATGGTAATACTATATAGTAAGCGGCCTTTTTCTGAAAGAGCATGGTTTCCAAAGAACATATATTCGTGTTTACTTTGCATTTCGCCTTAAATAAAAAAAAAACAACACATAAATTTTAAGAATATACATATATCAGTAAATGGTATCGCATCTTATTCAATTTTGATTAGTATATTATTTTAAGATACTCACACCATAGAATACTGTACACATGGGAATGGGATAAACAGGGAACATTTCAAAAAAGACGGAAAATCCTCCATTTGATAAAGTGAAATTTGTTTTTATTTCTTCACCATAGGGATGATCTGCAAACAAATATAAGAATTTATTCAGGATAAAAATAATTTCAACATACTTTTTTTACGGTTGTAACCATGTAGTCATATTACAATATGCAAAAGACTGTATGCTCTGACACGTAATAAATCTGTGTTTCGAATGTCCACATGTTACATTGCAGTAATTACTATATTTGAACTAATTGTGTTGATATTTAATATTCAAATCACCCAATTGTATGATAGGTAGAAGCGAAAGTAAATTTATACAACTACATGAGACTTGTATGTGTTATCCTGATATTTTTATTGTCCTTCTTTTTTCAAATGTTTTGTCTATTTAGCGTTTATAGTGTGTTTTGTATTTAGAATATGAATACTATAATACACTTGACTGCTGTACCCCAATGTTGACATTTGTACCTACTATGTCTGTTTGTTTTGTTCACATGATGTTGTCGATATAATTCACTTCTATGTTTCAACTGTTGAACAAGTGAGTGGTGAAACTAGCTATAAATCATGTTTGATCTAACATTTTTTTACGTAAGACTTGGTATGGAAGTTGTTTTTGATTCGTTCGAAGCGTATGAGGTTTTGATTTTGCAATTTGATAAGGGACTTTCTGTTTTGAATTTTAATGGCATTGCATAGAGAGATATATCAAATACCAGTAAGTTTAATTTGATATCGTTTGAAGAATATACAATGTGTATATGTATATATTAGATAATCAATGTTGCTTTTTTTAAGAATCTGATTTGCATTTTGTTTCGATAATTAAACTTTCAGACCGGCTATTGATGTATTTGAAATCTGAAGATAATTATATAATGTTAGTTCAATTCTACTTACATTCATACTTATATGGATCTAATTGTAAAGGCAATTTGCATTCTTTAAAATCAATATAACATTGATAGTTGTCTAAGTCATCAGAAGAAAAGTTTGATATTTCCAGCTCGACTTCTGAACATGATATGACCGTTTCCTTATATCTTTCTGCTGTAAGTGATGGATGGCCATCCATCATAATTAAATCTTTGTTTTGTCCTTTTGTCCATGTTCTTGTACGGTTTTCAATACAAGTATTCGAACCATTGTATATGCAGGAAATACTGACATTTTTTCCAAACACAGCTGGATTGGACTTGACACCACAGAAAACTGAAATCAATGATAAGAAGTATTCAATCATTTTTAAAACAGCTGAGAGAGATCATCATCAAATCATAACAGCATGTACCATGTAGGCCGTTCTTAAATACAGTTGTCACTAAAATACATAGTTCATTTTATTATCGAGCATGAAATTGAAATAAGAAATTTGAAAAATACATGTAGCTCTAACTTATTTATATATCATCTTTTGACTATGCACTGAATATAACAAATGTTGTAAACTAAACGAAACTATAAACAACCGTCATACTAGTGGGAGGTTTATCTATCAATAAAAACATGCTTGACCAACATAATTCTTCTGAAACTGTGTGTACCAAGTAAGGAACGTCGCTGTTGGTTTCCACTAGCTCTGTTGAATGATAACATCTTATTTCGTCAGTTCCTACGTACCTTTCCTCTTTGAATTTGCCATGGAGTTCGATATTTATAATACTTTTGTTTACTTGTCAACTGGAAAATATTCAAAGATGTCATGTTTAACTAATGCTTACCTCCTTCTTCACTGTAAATTACTTTCCATATTATTGTGGTGAATGTTAAACAAATAAGCAGGAAATATTCTACATTCATTTTGATACTTCAGATAAATAATGGTGTTAATTTGAAGAGAATGATATACCTGTAAATAAAAAAAAAGTTCTTCAATTGAGTTAACATTAAATGATATAAAGGTGTAAGTATTACGCGCTTTTTAGTACAAATTCAAAAAATCTCCAACGATAACTAGAGGCATTAGCACCCTCGCATCTCCCTTAAAACGTTCTCACAACTTGCAGCACCTTTATGACTTCAATCATCTGCCTTACGTTACTCATTCAAGTGTCAGTCCTTCTCAGTGTATCCACGGGGTCAAAATATTCTATATATCGAAATATATTAACTGATGAGGAGGTCGGAGATTTGAATGAAAAGTAAAAATAATTCATAAACGTGGAACTTAAAAACAAGTCTTAATTGTATAGCATATATATTTTTACTTACCATTACACTAGGATAACTACTGATTACAACGTCTTTTTAAACCTGCGAAGGAGTGTTATACATAAAATATCTCACCTGTAGAGACTTTCTATAACACACATCAACTAAAAACTTCTCTGTGTTCTAAGTAATTTTTACTTACAAACGTTTTTGAAATACATTTAAAAAAGTTTTTTCCCTATGTTCTATTTAAACAACAGCAGCCTTATTTTTGGATGAAACACATCGCTGGTTACCTTTCTATTTTGAATCAGACTTCATTCATTTAAAATGTGATTGATAATTTTCAATTGATGAGTAGACGATACTTGACAAAACAAAAATGACAGATAACGGAAGATGGTCGACGGATAATGACCCGTTTCAGGCTCGACAAAAACGTATCCATGGGTTGTGTGATTGTGAGAGGAGAAAGGTTCTGGTGTGGTGGATGGATACTTTCCTATTATTGGTTATACGGATATGCACCAAAAAATATAGGTCATTATTTTACGAGATTTTTTACAAAATTATCCTTCTTTTGAATAACATCCTATATAAAAATTCATTTACGTTTTATAACTGCATATTGATTGGAGGTATGATCGATATTCATCCACTTAAATCAGACTACTTGAAAACGCAGTTAATGCAACAAAATCCAAACGATTGTATATAGATGAAATATATGTGCATCAAACGATGTCAATTTATACATAATATATATAAACTTAAGTGTACCTGTATATCTATGAATTATGAGTGGTGATATATATTTAGTGCGTATATGCATGGGTCATGTTTAACATATTTATATGAATATAAGTAACTCTGTCTATATATATATCCTTTACTATAGATAATTTAGCTGATCTGTAACAATAACATCTTCATGCCTTATATATCATGTACTGCAGTACGCCGCTAGATTAAAACTGACGTGGAAAGGTAACACACGGCCAACGAAAGCTCTATTTTTAAGAGCCCAGGTGGTCGTGTGGTCTAGCGGGACGGCTGCAGCGCAGGCGATTTGGTGTCACGATATCACAGTAGCATGGGTTCGAATCCCGGCGAGGGAAGCACCAAAAATTTGCGAAAGCAAATTTACAGATCTAACATTGTTGGGTTGATGTTTAGACGAGTTGTATATATATATATATAATCTAAAGATACAGAATTTCAGTGAATGTTATATACTGAGTGCCAATGAAAACGCAAAACTTTTGTTTTTCAAAACAATCTTATAATTTTCATTTTATTCATTTTAGAGCTTTGTATAGTTGGTTGAAAATGTCTTTTAAGCCAATTGTCGACAACTTTACGGTTGAGGGATATTTGGAACAAATGCGAAATAAGGGTTATTTTGAACAGACATAAACCGAGTTCACCGCTTTTCAATATACGCACCATTTTCAAGATTTTGTCATCAAAAGCTTGGCTAATGTCATGAATTTTCCCGCCCTTATTGTTAAGAAACTGCAATAAACATCTGAGTAAATGCCAGGACTTTCTGACAACCAGCGACATGCAGTTTTAGGCATGATCTAATGAAGCCTTTCACAGCCTACAATTACGAGAGGACTGAAGTTGCAGTCTCTACAATAACCCAAATCATTCACGAATTCAACCAAAAAGGATCATTTAATGATAAGCCACATCTCCGGGTAAAAAAAGCAAAAAACGCTCAGCAAAAACAGCCTATTGTTTATGCGCATCAACTAACGCAACTTAGTAGTGATAAAACTTAATACACATATTCCTTATGATAAGATCCTTCTAATTTTAATGTCAATTTTTCAAAAGGTTAGGCCGATAAACAATTATTCCTACAAGTTTTGACATAATGGCAACGTACACATGTAACTAATGTCTGGATGATTCTCGTAAAATAATGTCTGATCTTGCAATGAAGTTAAAATTTAATCATACTGCTTATTTGTCAAAATCTTATAGTAAAAATAAAATTATGACAATTGGTCATTGTTGTTTGTCATTTGTTTCATTTGAAATTTTCTTAAGGAGAAATGATAAACATTTCGCCTGATCTCACTGAAGGTTACAGCTAATTTCCTAATGTATAAAGATCAACACTTTGGGTAGCTTCCTTGCCTTGTTTGTATATTTTGTATAATTATATTTTAATAACGTCCAATTGACTTTAAATATCATCTATACAGGTTTACATACGTATATGAAGATGTCAATCTTAAAAACAAAGCTTGAATAAACATTTATACAAACAAACCAAGGAAACCAGCCAAAGTTTTACCCTACATGCATTAGACAATTAGCTGTAAGGCAAAACATATTAATGTGAATTAATATCAAAATTTTCGGTGTTTAAAACTAAATTTTTTGTAGATTTAACTTTTGACAAAACCAATAGCTCCAAGAATAATATCCAGCATAAAATCGCTCCCTTTCATTTAGCTACAACTATGACCGGAAAGATTGAAAACAAATTTCGATTTTCAATGCCGACAGCAACCTTGTCTGTGTTTTAATTTCCCGTGAAAATGAGCAATTTAGATTTATAATATTTTATCCTGTTGGAGAAATCTTACTTTGTAGTTTTCAACGGAAAATTATTTCTAAATTAAAATTTGAATTAAAAACTTTTTGCATTTTATATTTACTGTCTCGTTTATTCAAAATACGTGAGGTAGTAATAACAGGGAATGTATTTTATGATAGATGTATAACATTTTAGAATAAAAAAAATTTAATTCATATATTATACCTATAATTTTAATTTCCTTATATCTTAAATATTCAGAAATAATGAATTCACAAACTAGATGGAATAATTTCTACACGTACGTCTTAACCGGGAAAAATAATGGTATAAAGAAGTCCGTCCATGCTTTTTCAACAGTAGCGAATGAGTTCGTTACGGCAAACTTCTGAAATTGACGCGAAAATAAACCCCACACATCTAGTCTGAGGAGGGGGTCGGAGGTGTCCTGATCCCCAAATCCCGGGCTTAAAAACATGAAATCCCGAGGTCCCAAATTTTAAAGAAATTAAGATCCCAACAACCCGAAATTAAAAAAAAACAATTCCCGGATCCCGAAATGATCAATACTGAAATCCAGAGCTTAAAAACACCCGATCCCGGAATCCCGATAAAGGTCCTATCCTCCAATTTGCGATATTTTTCAAGTAGTGCGCCAGCAATGAATGTTTGTACTATGACGTCAGATGCAATGTTTTGAAGAGAGACAGCTCTTTTCTTCAAAACGAACTAGAAAAAAAAACATGAAAATTACTCACAACTTTTTTGAAAGGTCGGTGACATACATTTTTTTGGGCTTTATTTTGAAGAGTACAAATGGCACTTTTCTTCTTGAAATTTTTATGAAGAAATCACTGGTAGATATTTATTTCATACTGGAAACGTTTTTCATTTTTACGTTTTATTTTTGGCGGGAATGAAATAAATCATATTTTTAGAGATAAAAACAATATGAGTTTTAAACTCTTAAACCTGTATTTGATAGATACAAATCTACTGTTTCACGTGAAACAAGAATTATGCTTGTAGGTTTGACATAAAGTTTTTTTTTTTAATTTAGATAACAAGCAACTATTTTGTTAATATTCGGGAAAACACGAAACTGAGGTTGCTATAGTGACAAAACTAAGTCGGTGACCCTCAATTTTTTACATCCTATTTTGTTCCTCAAATCATGAAATACATTTACACAAAATCTTTAGGAAAAATCACTGGTAGAAACGAATAGGTTGTTTGGTCTTAAACATATCCGATATCGACTCTGATGGCTGTTTAAAGGTCACGAGAGTTCAATGGTGGTCACGGTAGAACTGTTGGAGCAATTTCAGTAAAGCACCGCTTGCGCAAAAAATGTAAAAAGAGCACCACAGTCTTTCCTTGGTGACTTGTAAACGGCCGTCTGGCGTAAACATCGAACTCTGTAGACCAAAAATCATTCATTATGTACCAAAAACCGTCAGTGGTGGTTACATAGACATTTGGCACCCACCTTGGCCAAAAGTCGTGCTTTTCGTCGGATTTTGGTCCGATCGAGCAAATTTTGCATCAGATTTGATATGGTTTGGACCATGTAAACCACCACCAATATCATAAAGTCAGCTTGATTTTGTTTTAGCGGGACAAGTTGAAAAACATTTCTCGGGATCACATTAAACGTCCGGGATGATTAATTCCACGGCGCTGTCGAGATTGTGGTGCACCCCGGGGTTGTAACATTTTTTGTTAGGACTGTGAGAAGATGATTCGACATTGGATGCTGCCTTTACCCTTTGCGTCCGAAAGATGACAATGAAACAATTTATTTTCAAAGATAATCATTTCTAATATAAATTTTATTTTTGAAAAACCAAGTGTTGCGTTTTCATTGGTACTCAGTATATCAAAATGGGTACGTTACTTTAAGAAAAACTAATATCAACATGATCAATGTTACCTTTTGTTTGTTTACGCACAGAATCAGCTGATTAAAATCAATACTAGGACAACTGCCAAAATTTACATGACATGAACTTGTTCAATGTCCCTTTAATAATTATCAATATATCAATATTTCTATATGACTTCATTTTGTTTCCATTTTAAACACATGAAAAGTTTTTCATCATACATATATATATATACATAATTATATTTGAACTAACCCCCCCCCCCCCACTAAAAAAAATTAATATATAATAAGTTACTTGACACATCCGTCCGTGAAAAATAAACATGTGTTCGGTACTTATAGAGAAATAATAGTAACTTATATACACATTGCATTTAATTGACCTTATTTTTAATGTAGTTCGTCACGGATACTAAGCTGCATTTAGCTGAATCAGATAACGGTTAGCATGCATATATACATAAAAATTTTGAATTTATATACAGTACACTAAAAGGTTATTAAGCAAAGTCCATATATTATATATACGAAACGCCCGTCTGCGTAATGCAAAATTAAATCCTGGTATCTATGATGAGTTTATATATGAAAATCATACATACCTTTTACAAATTCCATAGTTTGAAGAAAACCCAAACCCCAGTTTTACACCCAAATAGATATGTATTTATAGATCAGTTTATTTTTAGAATAACATAAGATCACCTGATTGCCGACGTAAGCAAATGATTTACAAAAGCACATATTTTATAAGTATTCATCTGAATAATATTGGAAGCTATTTCATTTATTTAATTTCTTTTAATTTTATTATGAAACAATATTTAAAAATTATCATATTGTTCTTTAAAAAAGTTGTTCAACAGAATATGTTGTGCGCATGCTCTTTGTTCAAGATTAAAAACATAAACAAACATCAGCTGATTATCTAGGTCAGAGTTAAATGAAATGTCGTTGGTTAATAATTAGGCGCTGCTTGTTTATTTGTCATATTTTAATTTTGATTTACTTGTGATATTACTATAATTAAACTAAGAATGCAATCCCTATAGTAATAATTAGACGAAAAAGGTAAAAAACATAACAATAAATCTACAATGTTTACTGAGTAAAAGATAACTTAGTACATAAATAAAGTCGAACCGTTTTTGTATTATAGTGAACTAAAGGTACTTTTACAATCAATGCGGCATCTTTAATGAGTTGTTACAATTTGTTTAAAAGAAAAAGAAAAATGTCATTTAGCAACAACAGCGGTTATTCAATAAAGTTAAATCAAACAAGCATTCTAATTGAATCATCTAAATACATTGTATCAATTTAAAGTCAATATATATATAATGTACTTACAAATTTGCATTTAATTTCCAATAAAGTTGAAAAGGAGTTTACAGAAATATGGACTTTAAAATTATGTTCTGCTTCATAAAAATGCAAAGACACAATCTATGTTTACATGCGCTATTGGAAGATATATAGTCATCGCATGATAGTCTTAACCTCTTATCTGTGTTTAAGTCATACGATTTCCGTCATGTTTGACAAATGTTTGAATAATCATCTTACAATATTTTTAGCACGTACACATATATGATAAGCATACGTTTGTATTGTTTAGCAGTTGTTTTACTTGTACATGCATGTGATAACATCTGAATGAAATTACTAGGGGAATTTCAAGTTTCAAGCAACTTGATACATTAACATATACCTCAACTAATTCAAAACGTTGTTGTTTGTCTAGTGTGTCTTCACTTACAATGACACAATGTAAAAATTATATATTGATATAGATATCCTATATTAATAATATGCTTAAAGCATGTAATGTCCTATTAGGTTTGATCAGTTCTTCATTTTGTATTAGATTACCTTAACTTTATTTGGCAAAATATATAGGAATTATTGGTCTTCAATGCTCTCCAACTTTGTACTTTATTTGGCCTTTTTAACTCTTTTTTATTCGAGCGTCACTAATGAGTCTTTTGTAGAAGACACACTCGTCTGGTGTAAATACCAATTTCTGGTATCTATGATGAGTTTAAACTAACACAATTCATTATTAATATAGGAGTTTATATTAACACAATTCGACAGTAATATTCTTGTAATTGTTATGAAATGCATCAACTAACATACTTATCAACCAGATGTTGAACTATATCAATTTAATGTAGACATTTACCTGTGACGTCACTTGTGTGGCGTTGATTCAGTCGTGTGACATACAAGGCGTAGTATTGTTGTGCTGTTTTTATGTGCTGTCCTACGTTATTTTACATGTTGTTTTTATTCTGTGGTTAGCATTTCGAAATGTACTATTGTATTGTTTATTTACGTATTTCTCTGTCCTGAATATTTTTGCATTCATTTGTACTGTATTTTTGTCATGGCATTTTGTGATTTAAGTGTTATATTTAACATTCCAATAAGAGCGCGAGGGTTGGCTAGCCACAACACCAAGTTTAAATAACCATTGTTTTTACATTGTCCTGTACCAAGCCAGGAAAATGGCAGTTGGTATTTTCTTGTTCGTTTTTGTGTGTGTTGCATTGTCGTTTGTTTTTTGTTGCACTTCAGTGTTTCTGTTGTTTTGTTGTTTTCCTCTCTTATGATTTTTTACATAAACAAATGAAATATCTGATAGAAAATTTACATTAAATGAACGGCGTGCAAACTGATGTTATTTAGTATCCAACTGACCATACACCTAACATAGATAACACATGTACATGTAAATATCATAATCCGACCTAATTCTAAATTAAGGATATTATTTCGTCACAAAGTGATACCTTTGATAAAAAGGATGTAAACATTTACATGTAACTAGAGAATAACTAAGAGTTTTGTAAAGAACTTTCTGTTAAATCTAGGAATTATTTTTTAAACTAGCAAAATTAAACCTTGTGATAACATTTGAAGATTTTTTTTAAAATTAACAAGAAGATTAATGTAGCTACCACGATAGCTTAATTAAAGACATTAGTTCTGAATATTTCATATTGTGCATGATTTGCAATTACTGTAATATTTTGTTTTAATCATTCAAACCTATCTTTATTGATCCTAGCATGATTTGTCAAGTATCTTGTTTTTCACAGTGATTTAGGTTCAATAATTATTTGTGTCACTAAGGCGACATGCCTGAGTAGTATTTAATCTTTACAACATCCGCCAATTCAAAACAATCTAAATATAATTTGTATGTATCAATATAATATTTCCGTAATATTTACTATTATACGGAAAGAAGAATAGATCATGAAGGTATTTTACTTTATAATTTGTTTTTTATATATTGAAAAAAAAGACCATATTATTAATAACAAAATAATGCATGTAACAACCTTAGAATAAATAGTTTTAACTTTTCTCTTTTTTTTTCTCATCATGTTTTTTTTCTCATTTTTTTATCTAACGTTATGTTTGGGATCTTTATAGCATGCTGCTCGATGTGAGCCTAGGCTCCGTGTTGAAGACCGTACATTGACCTATAATGGTTTTCATTTATAAATTGTGACTTGGATGGAGAATTGTCTCATAGGCGCTTTTACCACATCTTCCTATATCTATTTTGTATAGTCATGATAAAAACATGACTATAATTAAAGCTAAACTCGTTTATAAATTTTCCTGTTAATCATTTTCGAAGAAAGATCACGGATTGCCATCACGGTACAGTCATGGTGCAAATTTTATTGAGATAGAAAAAAAGGAAACAGTGAATTATAGAGTTGTTATCGCTCATGATATAAAAACAAGAAGATGTAGTTTAATTGTCATTAATAACTCTCCACCGGAGACTAATTGACTTAGAATAGAAGATAAGTAACAACAGGTCACAGTACGGCATTCAGCAACGAGCAAAACACATATCGCATAGCAAGCTTTAACAGGCCCGGAATTGCCAAAGGCCTTATCATAACATCTTGGTACTCATAACCCAGAAAATTGAATATCTAATCTTGCTGTTATCCTTTCCGTAAGATAGTTTTGTTCATGTTGGCAATACTATGTAAATTTGACTGATTGCCATACTGTGTGTAGCCCCCTTTCCATTCAGAACCCTCAAATAATTGCAGTCGGTGTCACACAATAACCATTAGTCATCGGACTATCTGTTCGTTTTCCAAAACTTTGTGGTCGAATAATTATTTTCAGTATAAGATATGGATTTGATTGATTTCTGCGTTTAAATCGCTACAAGAAGCCCCTATCTCTTAAAGCGATAATATTTCTGTTGTACAAGTTTAAGACACATTTCAAGGCTATGCATTATAAAATTGTTTATTTGCAGGGAATATTCACGATGAACCCTCTCAGGATATTTATAATCATTTATAATTTACCAGGTGAGATATTGAGCTATGGTCATCTATGTTTTGGAAGCAGATCTAGTGAGACAATGATCCAATTTTGTTTTACTTATCCTATTCTTACGATCAACAATGCCCCCTTATTGAATTGAAACGTTCAAATCATGTTACGTTTTTAATCAAGGCATTGAGAGCACAACGATGTTCAATCTGCAAATTTGCGGAAGCACATTTTTGTTCTACCGTCGCAGAGGTTCGTACTTATGCTTAAATACTTAAATCATGATAGACTGATAGTTTATATAACGTTTGGCATTTACTAATGGCGATTAGGATAAACATTCACAGATACAAACTATGTTAAATATAAGCCTATCAAAAATCAGTAATGGTTAAATTGTATAGATGCATGTTCGTAAGAATAGGCGAAGATACAAAGTGTATAATCAAACCAATATATAGGTGAAATTTAAAAAAAGAACATGAAAAGTCTAACAAAAAAGCAACAAAAAAGCAACAAAAAAGAAACGTACGTATTTTATCACAAGAGATACAAATAAAAGTTAGCATATTGATTTCCAATTATACAAAAAGCAACTGTTGAGAAAGTATTTGTAAAACGAATGTTATATCTAGATAACGTTGTAACCAAGACTGCTGTTGATAAATTTAAATGAACATTTTCTTGCAATTTTAGATTCAATTCCGTTAAGCACATTGACAGGATACAATGGAAAATCTATTACTCTTATATGTCCATATATGTCCACAACCCATTCAGTACTATGGTTTGGTCCAGAAAATCTTGTCAGTTATTCAAGAAATTTGCAAATAAACACAGATTTACCAAGACAACACAGAATAAGAATAATTGGAAATGTTTCCATTGGCAAATACAACTTGCAAATCCAGAACATTAGCAGAATAGATGATGGATTGTATCGATGTGCCTCTGTCGTAAAAGGACGGTCGGTGACTGCTGATTTTAGTCTCACAATTTTACGTAAGCTTAATACCATATCTTAGTTAAATTATATTATTATCATCATTATCAGTATTGTGATTTGATAATTATTCTTTTGAGATGATAACCTTTGTTGCCCTATCCAACATTGCAATAATAAAACTCTCTTGTAACTTGGGACAATTTTTTGTTGGGCTATCCAAACATAAAGGAAAACTATCGGCATTTCTTTTGTAATCTTTGCTTGAAAACAACACATTTTAATGTAAAAGTACGGCGATAGATCGTAGTCATCTGTGAAACAGATATTCCATGACAGTCGAACAATTCGTGGTGGCATCCGTACTGCTGTAAACCAACTTATTTTCGCAGATACTTTAAATCACGTAAAGTCTTTTTACGCCCATTTCGCGATTTTCATAGTAACTTGATGTAGAATTATAATGATAAATCGCGAAGATTTATATTGGTGTTTTCTTTCTACTCGCGAAAGTCGGGAAAATAAACTACACGCGAAAATTTGTTGGTTTACAGTATTCTTGACTATCGAAAAAAGCTAAAAATATAAACTTTTCATGAAAGTTTAGAAATGATACATGACTTTAACACGTCGTTCGTATTATAAAGATACATTCTGCTTTACTATACAGGAAAACCATCATTTCCTTATAACCAGCGTCGATTCAGGTTTTTGTCAGAAGTCGGAAAAATTACCAATGTATCACTTCATGGTGACTCTTATCCACCACCAACTATTTCATGGATGTCATCATCAGGGGGCAAACTTGGTATCTGGACAAATAAATATACCAGTGGACAATTTACAGTAACTTCTACGATTTTTCCAACATTGAAACGTCACATTGATGAATATAAAGCTCTTGTTAGAAATAGTGAGGGAAGTGTAGAAATCCTCATCATCCTCTATGTGTATGGTAATTATCAAGTAGTCGTTGTATTTCATATTTCAAGAAGAAAAAAACACTCTAATTTGTGTAAAAATTGTTCAAAGTGCAAACACATCTACTTTGAAAATGCGCGAAGCTTTAATATTTGGGTATTTGATTAAATACCGAAGTATATTCTAGAATTTTAGACTTATACAATTGACAATCGTGAATTTTTTACTCGAAAGAATTTTTTTAAGAGCATTTGATAAAATAAAAACGTAAGTGATACTCCTATTAACAGGAAGCACAGCTTGAGTTTGATACTAAAATAACGTATGATTTACTCTTTCTTAAATGTATATTTCAGAACCTGATGTTATTGTTGACTCAATGGTACCCTGTAATACCTCAAATGATATAAGTCTAACTTGTAGCATCAATAACACCGACACTTACATATGGCACAACACCTGGAGACATTACCGAAACAATGTGTTTATACGTTCTCATTCTGGACCTGATTCCTCGAAGGTTTCAGTATGGACAATCAGATATTGTGATTACCAGGATGCAGGGGAGTATGTTTGTTCTTGGACATACAATCAGACGGAAGTTACTGCGACATCTGTTGTGGTTGTTTATGGTAAACGTCTTTTGTTCACGCATCGTTGTAAATATGACGGATTTTGATGCGACTGTCATATAAGTGAGAAGTTGAGCGAGATAAAAGCAGGTTCAATCCACCATTTTCTACATTTGAAAATGCCTGTACCAAGTCATGAATATGACATACTGTTGTTGTCCATTCGTTTGATGTGTTTTGTCATTTGATTTTGCCATTTGAGGAGGGACTTTACGATTGAATTTTCCTCGGAGTTCAGTATTTTTGTGAATTTTTTTTACATATAATACGTACATTTAAAAAAAAAAAAGGTTTCCATACATTGATTAATATATACAAAATAACAATACACTACAATGGTCGCTTACATGAATTGGTTAAATGTGTTTTGTAAAGATATCTGCGTAAGGACTCCTAGATTTCGCAAGTCTTTTTTATACATTCCTACGTATTCGATCTTTTTTAATGTATATATTAACGTATTTCCTGTATTTATCCATAGTCCTTCGACTTTGTGATATGCTTTTTTTCATGATGTTGTCCTTTTTAGGTAGACCGGTAATATCTACAACGGACATGACAAAAGAGGGACATACATGGATATTGTCTGTTTACTTTTTCACAAGCTCCCTTCCATTTGAAGTGAAGTGGTACATCAATGATACACATGTACAACAAAACAACTCATCAACTATCAAAATTGCAAACGTAACTTTAATATGTTATGAGAAGAATATTTCAACTTCAGGCTACCGAAGTGATTTCTTGTTGGCAAATGCAAACGGAAGGCCCTTAAAAATAAATTGTCACATTAAGAACACATATGATAGTGTAGAGAGATCATTCGAGAACGTTTGGTCAGCGATGAGTAGTTTGATAGGATCAACCGATATGGATTTTACCGAAACAGTGGTATCAACAGTCTCAATGTACAGACAACCAGAAGGTAAAAACATGTTTTCTTACATTTAAAGTATGAAATTGAAAACATGTAAGTCCACATGTCTTATGCAGTGTATACGATGCCAGAGTTAACTTGGTGTCTTCTAAGCACACTAAAAACATATATTTTTATATAGATTAGACCGTTGGTTTTCCCGTTTGAATGGTTTTGCACTTGTAATTTTAGGGGCCCGTTATAGCTTGCTGTTCGGTGTGAGCCAAGACTCCGTGTTGAAGGCCATACCTTGACCTATAATGGTTTACTTTAATAAATAGTGACTTGGATGGAGAGTTATCTCATTGGCACTCATAACACATCTTCCTATATCTATGTTTTGTCTGATGTGATTTCAGTCATTAACGAAAATCAGAAAAAAAAATTGATTTCACACATTATGAATTTTGCGACGGTTTATTTGGAATTCCAAAATTTACAATTTTCATGCAGATATTTTGTTTACGATAGAGATAGCTTGTAAAAATGTATTAAATGTATTTATTTCAAATATTTTTTCAGGAAATTTCATAGCTGTGAAAGACTTATATATCTACATATCAATTAGTAGCGCAACAACACTAATTATAGCTCTGTCTGTAGCAATAATCGTGGTTAGAATACGCCTCAAGAGAAAAGGTAAGTTGTCATCTGTATCACTGGATCGGGTTTTACTTATTAACTAGCAAGTTGTAAGAGAATGACTCAGTGATGCAGTTATATACAAAGGCGGGTTAAGATTTGTCATATTAACATATTGTTTTCCTTATATGCGTGTAAGTTTTGCAACTTAACGTAAGCAGCCATACATTCAACCATCCATCTTTCGTATTGGATGAAAGAGGGACGAAAGATACCAAAGGGACAGTCAAACTCATAAATCTAAAACAAACTGACAACGCCATGGCTAAAAATGAAAAAGACAAACAGAAAAACAATAGTAAACATGACACAACAGAGAAAACTAAAGAATAAACAACACGAACCCCAACAAAAACTAGGGGTGATCTCAGGTGCTCCGGAAGGGTACGCAGATCCTGCTCCACATGTGGCACCCGTCGTGTTGCTTATGTGATTACAAATCCGGTAAATAGTCTAATTCGGTAGGTCACATTCATGAAAGGGAAGGGGATTGTAGTTACGACGTAAGGAAGATATCCGATATCATTTGTGAAACGGTTATTCCATAACGGTCAACCAACTCGTGATGGCGTTTGAAAGATATATTAATGGTAGTAATTTATCGATATTTGTTCTATTCTTATAGAAGGGGGAAAGGATTGTATAGGATAACTTTTATGTATAAAAGATTATTCAAACCCATAATTCAACTGACAACCCCAGAAAAAGACAAAAAGTAAGTAAGGAAAAAGATGTTGCTCTTTCGAATGTGCTGCCAACAACTTTATAATTAAAATAACTGTTTACTATTCTAAAAAAAGACTGATCAAGTCTTTGTTTGATAATTTTATCGAAATTCAAATGTTTCTCTTTTACAGGAAAACTACATATGCGTGTTAATGCTGAACGTGAACATACAAGGTGAGATAAAGCAATAATTTATAGGTTTCTACCGATATATCAACAGGTGAATAAATAATAAGAAAGAGCACCACCAACTAAATTGTGAAGTCAACTACTTTGAAACCATATATAGCATATTTTTTAATCTTAAATAACTAGACGATGCCTACAAAAAAATCATTTAGTTACATAATAATGTGTTAAATGTGCATGTATTCGTGATTAATAATACCTTTTCAATACTTTATCGGAAAACACTTGTTTTTTTTATACGCCCGTCATATCTTTGACTGGATATTTTATGGTATACAAATGTCCGGCGTCAGTCTGTCCATCTGTCTGTCTGTCTGTCCATACGTCTATCTGGCGTACACATGCTGCATCGTAACTTGAGAACAACTTTTCATGAAACTTAATAAAACATCGTTGTTCCTATGATGCTTAAACGATCTGTATACTTTTTGGATTAAAACATTATGAATTTTAACTAAAACAGGTTTTTTTTTGTCACATGTGGCACCGTATCTCAAAAACGATTTATGATTATTGCTTAAAAATTTAGACACTTTACACACTTATTAGTTATATTAATCTAAAGATCTATATACTTTTTAGTAATTCAAAAATTTTATTTAAGAGTTATTGATTTTTTTTTGTAAACAAAAGGGGGAGGGGGTTCACATGTCGCGTCATATCTCAAAAAGCAATTTATAATTATTGCTTTAGACTTTACACACTTCTTCGTTATATTATTCTCAAGATCTGTATACCTTTTGGTGATGATTCAAAATTTTGTTTCAGAGTTATTGATTTTTTTTTAAAGAAAGGGGGGTTTTCACATGTCGCGACGTATCTCAGAAACTAATTATGGTTAAACGTTATTGCATGAAACTTCACACTCAAGACGACGAGCGCTTGTGACGCATAAGTTTATTGAACTATTGGATTGATTGCCGTTTGGTTTGGACTTGTGATTGTATTCAGCCAACGCCTGTTAGTATGTTCTTACTTATTCACTGTTTTTGTTTTGATTAGAATGTTTTTCAATCCAAATCAATTTAAGATTTGTATTCTGTTCATTACTGAAGAGTTTACAAGGATTTGTAAACAGATATTTAACAGAAAAACATTTTGCAAAAAATAAAATTCAATCATAAAGGTATAACTAGACAGAACATGATATTAAAAATAGATAAAAAAGGTTCCAAATTATGTCAATATGACGTTTGAGAAGCAATTAAAATCTATGTAAAGGTTTTTAATATAATCTTAAGTAAAATTATTTACGAATAGATTATTACATGTTATTTTCATTCGGACCCTTTATCGGCTTTAAGTCATGATATCAGCCAATGAGCCACAACTCTTGGGAGATGGTCTCATGAACGACAGTTGATGAAGGGACTGATATCATGGATATGAACACGCATATTTATGATTTTTTTTTATCATTTACTTCAGCAGAAGACATACAGACACAGACTATTTCAAAACTTTGAAAAAAGGCATTAACTGTATTATGTGTCTGTCTCTCAATCTTTGTTTTGCTTATACATGTTCTACTTTGTTATGTATTTAAATCAAAACTTATTTCAAAGGCGTTTTTTTCCTGAAGTTGCCGATTGACTTCGTAATGCCATGCGATAACGTTACAGAAAGACATGCGATAATAACTGGAAGCATTTGACAACGAAAGTCATCTCTCAATCTTTGTTTTGCTTATACATGTTCTACTTTGTTATGTATTTAAATCAAAACTTATTTCAAAGGCGTTTTTTTTCCTGAAGTTGCCGATTGACTTCGTAATGCCATGCGATAACGTTACAGAAAAACATGCGATAATAACTGGAAGCATTTGACAACGAAAGTCATACCACATGGCTAACAAAATCCGTCAGATTAAAAAAAAAATATATGTACAATTTATAATTTAATCAACGAGTAAAATTTCATAATTAATTTCTGTAAGCTGAAGTAAATGATAATTTTGTCAATCACATATTGAGTGATACATCGGTTTCAGTCAATTCTATAACGTGTAATATTCTTATGAGTTATCACTATTTACACATTTTTGTCAATTTTTCTTAAACATGAAAAACAATTTCAATATTATATTACATTCATATTTTTAAGGGGTAACAATCCATCTCTGGAAATACAGAATGAGTCGCAGTACGAAGAAATTGATGACAGATCATATAATTCAGTTACATGGCGAAATTATGACTTCAACGCCACTCCCTCATTAGACGAATCAACAGATGCATCTGACAGAAATAGTCATATTGAAATATATAACAGTATTCCTAATGTCTACGTTGAACTGGAGAATTCACAGCCTGAAACTCATCATTACCAGTCAACAACAGAGTATGAGATACCTGCTGATATAACGTCTGCAAATTCACTTGTAAAATTAAAGGTTGTGAAATAATTGTTCCCTGTACAGGAATATTGTTATGTTCTTCTAACACGCCATTAATCAGAGACCGGTCGATTAAAATTTTCAGACGTGAAATTATCTCAAATGCTAAATATAGTTGGTATGCTGCAACATTTAAGTTTAGAAGCATTACAAATGATGTGAACTGAAAACTCTGCAGAAATTTTTTATAACTTTATATATCAATAATGAACAAATAGTTACCTGTGCGCATATAAATAATTTTTTAAAGATAATTTCTAACAACAACTTTGTACTCAAGCCAATGAATACGTTTGCAGTTTCACTACTTTCCTGTTATGTCCTTTACAGAACAGCCCATGAAGTCAAGCTTGTATCAATGATTACGTTTTATATATCAACATCGAGCCAATAGTTACCGGTGCGCGGACAAAACTGAAGATAACTAATTAACAAGAACTGTGTAGTCAAAATACGTTTGCAGAATTACTAACCTGTTATATCATTCACAGAACAGCACACATCGTGAAGTCAAGCGTGTATACATGATGATTTGTTAAGCACCATTTGAAAAATGTATGAAATTAAATGATATGCTAACATTGCCTTATTTTCGGGTTTATATTTACACCTGCGTTTCGTAATTTTAATCATTTATTGAGCTGATTATATTTGAATGGTAATTTTTACTCCGTTTATTTGTTGTTGGATGGAAGATAGAAGGTATGGCTACGTGTAGTAGTGTAAGGGGAATCTCTGATAAAAAATCACAAAAGTGTACATATGTCGTTTTTTATTATTAAAGTTTGTCGTTATTACCATTAAATATGTCTTTATTACGACAAATGGTGTCGATGTAACGACACAATAAGTCGTTAATACGACAATATTTTCCTTTCAATGTGGCCGTTGCCTTCTTTTAAGTACTTCTTTTTCGGATTGAAACAAACTATACTGACAATTTTCAATATTGATGGCTATGATACCAAAAAAACCCAACTAATTCGTTGTTTTATTCTTAAAAACGAATAAATTAAAACAATTATCGTGTATAATTTTCGTAGCTCGATTTTTTCTCTGATATCAAAAAAGAGAAACAAAATAACCAGAAACAAAACGCTTTCTTTTTGTGTAAAGTTAACAAAGCAAAAACAACTTTCTTTTTATTTTTGGTTTTAAGATATCATGTTTTCGTTTTAAAATTTTTAGAAACTGTATGAATGAATGCAAAAGTTTACATACAAAAGGACGAATGTAATCATTATCAATGTTGCTACACTCAAAAGTGAACATAACAATATGTGTTGAAGGTATTCGACGGCATGAACATTGAAAATTATATAAATAATGGCACATTTTCGTTTTCCCCGACTTACAGACAGTCAATTTGTCTGAGTCTGTATTCAAATAAAAGATATTCAGACATGATAGATAATAAGTTATCACTTACCTTTAACCTAATCCATCTACAATCTTGTTATTTTTGGTTTAACGATTTTTGTTATTTGTAGCAACAATCAGTGTTTTTGAAAATATTGAAATATCAAAATATTCTCGACCACAGCTGTAAGTCATTGCGAGGTTTTAATTTTGCTTGATACTAGTGCCACGATGTAAAAGAGAGCGAAGGTACCAAAGGGCTATTAAAACTCTTAAGTCGAAAACAAATTAACAATGTCAAGACAAAATGAAACACGAAACGACTTAAAGACAAACAACAGTTCACAAAGCAAAACATAGAAAACTAACGAATGTGCAACATGAACCCCATTTAAAAGCAAGGATGATCTCAAGTGCACAGGGAGGGTTAAGCAGATGCTGCTACAAATGTAGCATCCTTCGTGTTGTTCATACACACCCATTAATAAGTCTTATTTGGTAGGTCACATGTGAAGAATTATCAGAAGACGAGATTGAGGTTACAACAGTAGGAAGATAGCCGTTGTCATATGTTAAACAGGTATTCAATATCGGCGAACCGACTTGTGATGACTTCTAGAGTATTGTTGAATGAACAAATTTAACTTCACCACCTTGAACTTTTGGATGCAGAAATCTCATGACAAGGAAATCATGATATGAAATATAAGCTCCGGAACATGTGGAATATTGCTTAAACTAGAAAACGTATGTTCAGGTCTTGCTGGAATGTTGCTGTATAGAAACGGAAACATAACAATTGGGAAGCTGAAATTATCTCGCAAAGTTGTGTTCTCATCCGACCCACGTTGTCAATATCTAGATGCAAAAATCATTTTTCTCACTTTGATACAGTCTGCTGTGTCTTCTTCACCTGAGTTAAGTTTCTCAAACCTTATTAATTCCGGTCAGATGAGCGACATTAAGCAAAGTGTACTGCAGAGTTGCGTTTTATGTTGTCGTAGACATAAAGTAAGTTGGAATACTTATCGGTTGACAGCAGCATTATTAGAAGATAGCAGTGCAATTATTTATTTAAGTGAACATTTTCCATACATTTTGACTTGGATGGAGAATTGTCTCATTAGCATTTGAACCAATTCTTCTTGTTTATATAAGTAAACTAGCCATACATTTTCAAAAGTTCTATTTTAACCAAGTGAATTACGATCATCAACAACTAATTATTGATACGTTTTTCCTCCTTTTCAGGAACGCTCAAACCCACAGACTGGGAAAAGACTTTAAATCTTAAACTATCATTTCGATCTAAACAGTTCATAAAGAAATTCAAATTATAAAGTCATTTACTTTTCCAGATCAACATATACTTCTAGATTGACTGTTAGCGAATAGTATGAAAATAAAATTACTCATGCAGTCAAATAAAAACAAAAGGATTGAACTAGACTCTTGTTCAGACTTGTCAGATGATAATGAGATCAAAATTGCTAATTCAGTCTAAAATTAGTTTTTCTACAATTGTGTAGAAACAAAATGAATATATTCTGCTCTTTTGTAAGGTGCTTGTCTCCCGTTTCCGTAGTCTTTCTATTCTGTTTGAATTATTCCTGACCTGAAGCAAATTCTATTGAGTGAAAATCTCAAGAAGTTGAATTATTTTTATTTACCTTTTTTTCAGAACTTTCAAAATAAACTAATACAACTGCAAATAACAAAAAAAAACTTAATGCAAATAATACTTTCACATTGCGATCTTGTCGTTATTACCCTTCATATCAGAAAGAAATATAAACGTAAACAAAATTGAAAAATATACATTTATCAATTAAAATTTTCTTAGGAAACTTAATGTGAAAAATATATAAATAACAATGCATAAACAACCTTTACTTATAGATTAAGAATAATGCCAATATAAATACCGTTTTAGATAGGACAAAAAATTATTAACAATTTATAAAAAAAATCTAAGTACTCATACTTTATTTAAATAGAAAACAGGAACTAAAGGTAAAAGTTTACTCCGTCATATCATAATAATGCAACATATTATCAACAAAAATAAAACACACTGATACATATCAATCAAATATATATATTGAACACAACGAAAAAGTCAACTGTGGATATGAAGAAATGTAGAAATGTAGAAAAAATAATGTCATTAGCATGTTACTCTGATAAACATGCAGTTCCTATATAGCTATAGACATAAAAAAAATAAGGTAGAAAAGGACAAAATTGTGGTTTCTATAACGTTTTTCATTGTGACTTACAGGGATGCTGTAATTTTTGCTTGTTTTTAACCTTTATTAATATCTTTTCTCTCTCCTTTCTATTTTTGAATTACAAATATTCAAATATCAGTAGATTTCTACTGATCAACAAACCATTCATATAGTCAAACAGTATCATTTTCAAAAAATTGAAAACAACACGTTTAACATGTTTAATAATTTCTTATTCAGATCAAACAACGTTAATGATCATAATGTTAAAGAATTATAACAGAAATATTTTCTTTCCATTAACAATATGTAGTAAGTTTTTTACGATTAATATATAATCATATGTATTAACATTTACACATGTTACACGACCACTTAAACGTTCTCTTAAAACTAATTGAATGGGGATTGGTATGGCCTATATATATCTGATATCCCTGTCAAACATGTTCAGGCATATTTGAACGCACTGTTAAGATATTCGTGTATTTCTTAAGACCGCATAATGACCTCATATGTTTTGTTAGGATTTGTGTTTTGATGAAGAATTCGTCTGCTTTATTTCACAAAAATGTCTATGAATATAACTTTGCAATGTCCATAATTAAAAATAAACACATAATACAACTGCAACAATAATATTAGTATAAAAAAATAAAACTTAACAAATTGAAATTGTTCTTCTCGTTTAACCTTCTTTTTACGATTGCTCAAACGGGAGGATTTGAAACATAAACATCAGAAACAAAAATTAATAAAATGAATGTAGAATTTAACGGAAACTTAACGTGAAGAATATATAAATAACAAACAAAAATCAAAATCAAAAGATGGAATCGTACAATGTATATGGGTGTTCTACTATTGCATACGAGGCGAACAACAAAACAAATTACCATAATAAATGAAATCGTATGTTATTAAAACAATTAACAATTGGTATACTATTAAACATTGAATAGACAAGTTATCAATAAAATGCTAATTTTGACATTTTAGGCAAATGAAATATTAATCAGCACAATTATACAGATCGATCAAATGAATATATAAAGCACAATGCCGAAGTAGACATGTTAATAAAATATTGACATGCTACAGTAATAAACAAGAAAAATATAGACAACAAAACGTATATAAAAAATTATTCAAAAATAAGTGTTTATACATCTTCTCACACTGGTAACATACTGCTGGGTTCTGCATTGTTTGAATCTGTATTATCTTCTGGTCTGTTTCTGAAATGTTCTGTTAATATAAACGTTTAAAGTTTAGTAGATTTGATCTTTTCCAAAAAACAAATATACGTCGAAATAATTTTAATTTATATTTAGAAAAGAAGCAAGGAATTTCTTATTAAAATGCAAATGTTGATTTTATAAAGACATTTGTTTAATTGAAAAGATACGAGCATACATATGTAACCGGCAATTAAGAGATAGATTATATTACACGTGAACAGTGTGTCTCATGCAAAATCTAAATTCACGCTTCAAATTTGGAGTAGGTCCGGTAAGACCACTTTTTGGCCCCAAAATATAACAGTTTTACAAAATTGTTAAAATGTAAACTTTTAGTTATTTATTGGACAGTTGAATGCATCTGCTACATAAATATGAGCTGTTTTTGACATACAATGCACAAATATCGGGTTGTAGCACCATTAAGTCATGCTGAATTTCTGAAATCTTCAAAATTCTACCATTTTAGTTAAATTTTAGACGGTTTCCGAGAACAAAAGTGGCCGCATTCGTGTTCATCCTTAATATTGAAATGTTAGTTGTATTTTATGATAATACATAACATATATAAAGGTTGTGGATGAACACGGATGCGGTCACTTTCATTTTTGACAAAAACCATCGGTAAAGTGACATTTTTCAGCATATTTGGTAGATTTTTCATATTTGAGCTTGAATCGGATCGTTTTTAATGACTAACTCAGTTAAAATCTTTCACATAAACTAATTGAATCAAGTGAAATAGACACTTAAGTGTTTAAAAAGTTGTCAAAATCTTTCGTCAGATGAAACTGAAATTTGAGGCCAAATCAGTCCTTACCGGACCTACTCCTTTAGGTATTTAGTCATTTGAAAAACTAAGTAAAGATGACACGAAGACATATATTAGGGGCTAAAATTAAAGATGTAAAGGCAGATTATCAGCAAGCGATCAACATGAATGTCTTTCAAGTTATTGAATGTCAGAAGGGCTATCACAATATTGTAGTCAGTTGGCGTGTAAGAAATCATAGATGACCGAATCGATAGTTTTGTTACGTCACATACATGTACACCAAATAACATCCAATTAAATGTCTCTTCTAGTGGAGTGATATAGTGATGCGTATTTCATGACCGCAAGATATAGATCCTTACACTATCACTATTCCAGTCAGTTGTTCTATCATATTTTGACAACCACCTACAAATGAACTACTTACTGTCAAACCTGAGTTACGAATAACAACACCAGGCTGCATCGTTGAAGGACTGTTAAGGCATACATACGCGCTACATATGCTTGTACAATATTGATGACTATGTATGCGTCCTATCGATATAAATCAAGAGTAAATATTGCTTTACCAACCGGTCCAATACGGAAAAAGCTGTATAGGTACATAAGATGATACGGGGCGTTCACTCTCACTTTCAGTTTTCTTACTCCTAATAGATATATGAAGATGTGGTTTGAGTGCCAACGAGACAACTCTCCATCCAGAGAATTAATATATATAAGCTTATTTAAATTTCGACGTACCGTTATTTGTATCATATGTTTAAACTTATTGCAAAAACAGTTGAAAGGAAGTGCAATATCAGATAACGTCTGGAAACGCAAATTTTTCACAGCTTTCTTTATTATATCTTTGTATGATAATCAAGGGTTCATTTCCGTTGATCGACCAATCATCCAAATCAGAATAAACACGATTCCTAATTTAATGCTGTATAATTGCTAGATAAAATGAATTGTAAAATATTTGGTAATTAAGTATCGTGAAAAGTTTGGAAATGAATTTCGGAATCTTCCTCACGCTAATTTGTTTGTTTAATCGCGGAATTTGATTTTTATGAAAATTTGATCCCTAATTGTCCCTGTTTAAGAGTCCAATTAAGATAACTCCAAATCTTTAACAGGAATAAACGTCAGTTTATGACATTATTATAAATGGTAGAACTTCTTGACATCGTGTTTAAGAACAACATCATGAAATATTAGCATAACGTTTCAAGATGTAGAAAGAGGTGAAAATTAGCTATATAGACGATGTTCTTTCACTAAATAATTCAAAGTTTGGTGACTATGTGGAACGCATCTGTCGCATCAAACTAACAATAAAGGATACTACAGATACAGTTAAGTCGGCTTCATATCTTGACTAACATCTAGAAATTGACAATGAGGGTCGGTTGAAAACAAAACTTTACGACAAAAGAGATGATTTCATTTCTAAGTAGCAACATTCCAGCAGCACCTGCATACGGGGTATATATCTCCCGATTGATACGATTTTACCGTGCTTGCATTTCCTATCATGATTTTCTTGATAGAAGGTTGATGCTCACTAGGAAGCTATTAAACCAAGAGTTCCAAATGGTGAAGTTTAAATCATCCTTTCGTAAATTTTACGGACGCCATCACGAGTTGGTTGACCGTTATGGAATAACCGTTTCACAAATGATATCGGATATGTTCCCTATTACGTCGTAACTACAATCTCCTTCCCTTTCATGAATGTGATGAATGAATTAGATTTTTTACCGGATTTGTTATCACATAGGCAAGACGATTGGTGTCACATGTGGAGCAGGATCTGCTTACCCCTTCCGGAGCACCTGAGATCACCCCTAGTTTTTGGTGGGGTTCTTGTTGTTTTTTCTTTAGTGTTCTATGTTGTGTCATGTGTACTATTGTTTGTCTGTTTGTCTTTTTCAGCCATTGCTTTGTCAGTTTGTTTTAGATTTATGAGTTTGACTGTCCCTTTGATATATTTCGTCCCTCTTTTAGATCAATGTATGTTGTATTATAGTATATCATCCACATTATTATCATATCAAACTTTACAATACCTTCATTAACAGGTTGAGGTGCTTCAATATCCTCTCTGTCATATTTATGTTGTTAGTCATACAGCTTTTAACATGACATCCCCATCCTTTTATTCTTTTCATCAGATTTTCACCTATAAAAGATATATAAATTTCATATTTGATGGATCTAAGAGTCTATTCAACCGTACGAAAACATACCGCATAACAGAAAATAGATGATAGAAAATCTACAAAGAGTTTTCTTCTTTTGTTTCATTCTCGAATCATTCAGATACAGTTTACCAACGTTAGTCTAACTCTTGGAAAGCCAACACAGGTTGTACATGACAAAATCAAGTAAACTTTAAAGATCAATTGCTATTACATATATTTTTCACTTGTCCTAAATCATTGCTTTTGTAGGTTTGATTTGTTGATGCGACCAACCAACCATTTGATGCATATTATCAATTGGTTGGTTGTACTGCACTGTACTTGTTGACACACACTTATATTGTTATCTAGAGAATACGTGTGCCCTTCCCTTCTCTCCAAACTAGAGACCAGGGTGGCATATCCTTGATAAATACATATTATTGGGTCTCTATCAAGGTGATAAAAACGACAAATGGAGGACATATGTCCGTTTAATGGTTCGTGCTAAGGATTTTTTTGTTTGTTTAGAATAATGCTATTTCATACAAGGATAGCAACACACTACCAAAAATATAATGGTATTTTCCTTATAGGTTTTCCTCTTTACTAATAACCCTTTTTTCAATATTTAAACTGTCAATGTTGTAATCTATAACTAGAGGCTCTAAAGAGCCTGTGAACATTATTGCAGTTTACAGTTTATCTCTATCTATAATAATATTCAAGGTAATAACCAAAACAGCAAAATTTCTTTAAAATTAAAAATTCAGGGGCAGCAACCCAACAACAGGTTGTCCGATTCATCTGATAATTTCAGGGCAGATGGATCTTGACCTGATAAACGATTTTACTCATGTCAGATTTGCTCTAAATGCTTTGGTTTTTGAGTTATAAGCCAAAAACTGCATTTTACCCCTATGTTCTATTTTTAGCCATGGCGGCCATCTTGGTTGGATGGCTGGGTCACGCCACACATTTTTTAAACTAGATACCCCAAAGATGATTGTGGCCAAGTTTGGATTAATTTGGCCCTTTAGTTTCAGAGGAGAAGATTTTTGTAAAAGATTACTAAGATTTACGAAAAATGGTTAAAAATTGACTATAAAGGGCAATAACTCCTAAAGGGGTCAACTGACCATTTCGGTCATTTAACTTATTTGTAAATCTTACTTTGCTGAACATTATTGCAGTTTACAGTTTATCTCTATCTTTAATAATATTCAAGATAATAACCAAAAACATCAAATTTCCTTAAAATTACCCATTCAAGGGCAGCAACCCAACAAGGGGTTGTCCGATTCATCTGAAAATTTCAGGGCAGATAGATCTTGACCTGATAAACAATTGTACCCCATGTCAGATTTGCTCTAAATGCTTTGGTTTTTGAGTTATAAGCCAAAAACTGCATTTTACCCCTATGGTCTATTTTTAGCCATGGCGGCCATCTTGGTTGGTTGGCCGGGTCAAGCCACACATTTTTTAAACTAGATACCCCAATGATGATTGTGGCCAAGTTTGGTTTAATTTGGCCCAGTAGTTTCAGAGGAGAAGATTTTTGTAAAAGTTAACGACGACGGACGCAGGACGACGACGGACGACGGACGCCGGACGCAAAGTGCTGGGAAAAGCTCACTTGGCCCTTCGGGCCAGGTGAGCTAAAAAGAATCATCATAGATTCCAGGATTTAATTTTGTACTTACGCCAGACGCGCGTCTCTATTGCAAAAGACTCATCAGTAACGGTCGAATCCAAATTTGTTTTTATAAAAGGTCAAATAAAATACGAAGTTGGAGAGCATTGAAGGCCAAAATTCCTAAAAGGTATTTCAGGGCCAGCACAAGGGTTCCGATTTCAAAAAAACTCAAATATATGTCTGTGTAGAAATACAATATGATTTCTGTTTAAGGTCGGGAATCAAAGGGGCAACATGTATATTGCACGAGATGACGTCATGTATAGTTCTATCGGGAAAAGATAATATTTTCATATTCATTTATGGTTAAACTCATTCTTATCGCTAATGAATAGAATTCAAAATGTTGTAGTGTTAGTAAATTATAAAAACGTTATTGGCTTTTTTTCAGAAAATTAGAATTCTATTTTATAGGAAATATGTATGTGCATAAACATGATTGCATCTTTACAATTATATTTTAAGAAGACAATGTCTATACTTTTGATTTGTGTTCAATGTTCTAAGCAGCTTATTTGTTGATTGATATATTTCATGGGCATTCGCTCAATACAATGTCATCGTATCATATGGACAAAACCTTTTTTACGACATGCCACATCTAACATCCTAACATTCCGTGTTAATTTTTTTTCGACATCTATAACTGTATCTGGACAATATTGATAAACAAAAAATATCATGCATTTGACCTGTGACATTGATCTAGTTTTCTGTTTGAAATAACAAATACTTCAAATCAAAATACCCTAGTCTTCGATAACCTAGGTTTTTGGGAGTTATTGCAACAATTATGTCAAAGACTAAAAGGGAAACAACTCTTAAATCATAGATATTGTCACTGTCATTGTCCAAAAGTATTATCCCTATGACCGATTTTGTGTGTACTTTCCATATTGACTTTTTTGTAATTAGAAAGTCGGATTCCCCCGGGAAAAAAACAATAACCTCCGTTAGGCAAGTGATGACAGTTCTTGAACTACTTAGTCTCCCTGGTCACCGAGGCCGCTTGTTAAACATGAAATCAACATCAAGTTTGTAAACAACGGAGAGGTGTCTATAGAAACTCCGATTTACATGAAAATAAGAAGAAGTTGGCAACGAGAGGTGCACAGTTCGTTCCCATAAAACAATATGTTGAAAAGTCAACTTCCGAATTCAACAAAGATCTCATATTTCTGTGTGTAGCATGTTTACCTTTTTGTTTACTATTAACAAAATATGTCGAATGGTATTACATAGTTATAAGTTCATAGCGTATGCTACCATTTGTATGATAAAAAGCATTGTGGATAATTAGTTTAGACGATTGTTGTAATTTCACATGTGGAATGGTGGTATACAAGGTAGAAAAAATCTAAAATTTTGATAAAACAAATTTTCGAGAAAGATTCAAATTAAAAATCATCTTGAAGTTCTTTATAGTATTTAAAAAGCCACATATGTTTAATACAAAAACCTAAGTTAACAGCTTCATGCACTGTATTTTTTGTCTATATGACATTCCTTTCGTTGAACATGCAATGTACTGTTGTTTGTACGAAATTGTGTCAGGCTTAAAAGTATCCAAAACAAAACATAGTAAGTTTTCCGATTTGCTACTCATTGAAGCCATCATGGACTTGTGATTCGCAAAAATCCCATTATTGTCAAATGGTATGTACTCAATTATTTTACAAGACGCTAATGGTAGTACGATGTACATACAAATACAATATTATTTGAATCTTTGTTGCAGTAACAACATCGTGGAGAGTTTACATGTACTTTTTTGGTAAATCATTCACAAAGTTTGTCAATCTTGAATTCGACGTTTTATCAGAGACCTGATTGTTTTGCCCCATTCTGGTTCAACTTTTGTTTTACCGTTTTGTAGTATGTAATCATAACATGCACACCGTTTGAAGATATCTATACATCTACTTTAAAAGTTTTATATCTAGTTTAAATAAAAGACATACACTGAATTCTAAAACGTATTTTAAAACACGTGTTCATCGAAGAAAGGCACATAAAAATAAGTGGCCAGCGTAACACCACCATAGAAAAAGTAATTCTGGTACGACAAAATGAAAGTTATCTCGTTTGCTGATAAATTTGAGATTATATACATATAAAAAAAAACCATATACATAAAATATTGTCCAATCATAGATATAAATCATGTTTATTAAAATCTATAAATATTTTCAACATGTTCAAATTATTCCTTTTTAATTTACCATATATGTGACAGGCTGAATAAAAGACTTTTGTAATGAATAATGAAAACTATTTAACTTACCTGCTTTTTTGAATCCCTGCCGGATGCTGACAGTTCTAGGATTGCTTATGAAACCAAGTGAAACAGGGGTCAGTGCCGCTGACGATAAACAAAGACTAATAGGAGTTATTATGTCTTCTTTATCTAAAATAAGTACGTATTAACAGAAATATTACTTTTCTTAAGTGTTATGAGAAAGTAAAATCACAAAAATACTGAACTTAGAGGAAAATCAATTCGGAAAGTCCATAATCACATGGCAAAATCAAATAACAAAACGTATCAAAAACGAATGGACAAGAACTGTCATATTCCTGACTTGGTACAGGCATTTTCAAATGTAGAAAATGGTGGATTAAACCTGGTTCTATAGAGCTAACCATCTCACTTTAGTGACAGTCTGATCAAATTCCTGTATGAATGAAATATTTAATACAGTGCAATATTTATGCATACACCAAATACATAATAGTACAACATAAATAGCAACTAGTTTTTGGTGAATGTCTTAGTTGTTAAGTAACAAGTATATAAAGCATATTTTAAAAGTCTCTAAAGTCGAAATATTTAACCTTTTAAAAATTCGAAATAAGAAACTTTGGTTCAAGATGAGTATTCAACAGAGAAAAATGATGTGGATGTAAAAACCTTAGAGCAAGGTTTTTCAAAATGCGGTAGATAATTGTATCCACAAGACCAGTAATAAATAGCGGGAACATTAGTTGTTTTAGATGATATATCATAATAACCAGGTCCTAACGGTCCACTTTGTCAAGTAATTTTATCCGTTTGAGATGTTTTCCGCTCTAAAATAATATGAATTTTTGCAGAGACAATGATGTCAGAGCCAAGGCTCCATGTTGAAGGCCTTTCTTGAAGTGAGTACAGATTCTAGTTTCTGACGTTGTTTATGATCATAGCACGTGTGTGTCTGTTTTTTTTTACATATTTTATCCTTTTGTTATGATTAAGATAAAAGCGTTATGTTGACTGTTGTACCCCAAATTTTGATATGCTTACCTATCATGTTTGTTTTGTTCACACATTGTTGTTTTTATAACGGAGTTTTATACGACTGACATGTCATACAAAAGAAAGGTTTATCTAGCTATATATACAACCAGGTTTAATCTGTCATTTCTTTTCATATCATTAAATGCCTGTACTAGGTGAGGAATAATGCAGTTGGTACTCATTCGTTTGTTGTGCTTGAGCCTTTGATTTTGCCCCATTTGGTTAGGGACTTCTCGTTTCAAATCTTCTTTGGGTTTTGTTTTTTTGTTATTTCACTTTTTGACCTATAATGATTTACCTGGTAACAACAATGACTTAGATGGAGATATGTTTTATTGGCTACCATACCACATCTTCATATAGCTATATATGATATTATTGACATCGTTTAAGTAAAGGATACCAGTCAACCTTGACTTTTAATAACCGTATGACCTTCATGGTCAGGACATGAAAAATTACAAATCATTCAAGCAAAAGAATTAACAGGTTATATGGTATATAAATGTATCAACGTACGAAAAAAAAAATATGACAGAAAACATAAAGCTACAACCCTTGAATTGTGTTGTTCTTGTTAGGACAGGTACATATAGATCATGGTGAGATTCAATATGTTTGCAACCTCCCAACCATTAACCTTTTGTTAAAATGTAGAAGTACTAAGTATTATTTTACTAAATTTTGAAACTGGAGACATTTGCAGAATATATTTTATAAATCAATCAAACAGACTCAACGTTAATAATTGTTGAGAGCATACAATGATTTTATTTAACAAGTGTTTTGCTGTCAACATCTAAAAACTACAAATCGTCTTAACGACAAGCAATATCTAATATCTGAACCTATTTCAAATATATTTTCCCTTACGATAATGAGACAACAATTGTGAAGGATCAGACGTATTATGCCTTTTGTAAGCCTGAAAATGGAATCAAATTTGACAAACCACTGAAACATGTGTTGCATATGGTATTGAATAACTCACGCACATCAATTACCAAGGAAGGAAGTCTGACTTTGATTGGCCGCCATTCATTGACATAACAGTCAGCCAATACAAATGCATTTTTCGTATCATTGATTAAAATTTAGTATCTCTTTTGTCAATGAGTGATACAAATTACCGTTATGCGTTTTTTGTTATATATCTAAAACCCAACAAACAACAAGTAAGAAAGCATTTGTTTGTGTACGATGTATCATTGGCATCCGTTCTTACCAATTTCAAACTGTGGCACCTTTTTCATAGATATCACTTTCGCTTGAATAGACAGAGTGACTGATGCAATAACAGACAACACTGCTAGTATTGGACGTCTCATGTCCTTCAGTTCTCTTGAAAGAAGCTCTTTACCTGAAATTCAAACTTTATATATATTATCATTCAATGTTCTTTTTATTCTTTCGAAGACGAGGAATAGAAACCACACGTTGCTTTTTTTTTATTTAGACATAATACCATTTATATTATTTAGAAGTGGCATATCCATTAAAATCCTGTACTTGATTTTCATGAAAATTACCACTTTATCTCACCAAATTATATTCATATCTTCCACACGTTTCATCGCCGCGATATAGCCTTTTTGTGCTAATGCGGCGTAAAGCAACCAACAATCAATCAATCAATCTACACGTTTCTTATCGAGACTATTCATTTATTTCATTAAGATTGCACTCAAGCACTCGTTTGAAAATGCATGTATATATACTAGCTAATATTTAAAATGTAAAACCGTACATGTGACTACAACATTGAATAGTCGTGACTGTTTTACTTTGGAGTTAACAATTGCCATTCTCGCTTTCGCAATCAGAATATGCCTTTGGTAATCTTCCTTTAAAATGACATGTTTGCAATCCATCATTTACAGGAATCCCTATCTACAAGGTTATCTCTGACTGTTAAATCAGCAGTACATACTAAATAAACTTACATGTCTCCAGTATGCCTCCCCAATTTCGTCGTAAGCTCCAAAGTACTATCGATATACAGTAAAGCATTACCATAATGCAGCAAAGTTGAACGACGAACATATCCGATTGTAATACATCAAGGATATAATTGCCTTCAAATAAAAAATACAAACAAAACAATCAAAACCATCAAGTTCACATATTGGTTTTGTTTTGTTTGTGGTATTAGTAAATTTTAATCATCAATTCGCAAATAAATTTTCACATCCTGTCGCTGTCCGAATTCGGTTATTTGTTTTTATTACGGCCAATAGTTCTGATTATAACAATTACATGATGAATTGTTCTTTGACATCACTACTTTGATACTTGAATGTAAAACTAGTACAGATTCAGCTGCACATTTTGTTTTAAATAAACTCATCATAGATACCAGGATTAAAATCTTATATTTTCGCCAGACGCGCGTTTTGTCTATAAAAGACTCATTAGTGACACTCGAATAAAAAACTTGTTACAAAGCCAAATGAAGTACGAAGTTGAAGAGCAATGAGCACCAAAAATTCCTAAAAGTTTTGCCAAATCCAGCTAAGGTAATCAATGTGACAGTAAGAGAACAATACCAATCATCAATCATAATTATAAAAAAAAAACAGTTTCACCAAATGATTATTTTATTGTTAATCATACTTACTGGTACAGTTGTTGAAATTAGAACTTATGATTGTTACTCGTGTTCCACCAAATTGACATATAACGTTTGCCGTGATGGGACATTTCTTCTTCACGGATTTATATTCCAATTTTACTTCTGCTGAGTAAAACATACCAGATTGATTAATTCGCACTGTGGCAAGATTTTCTAAATGTTTCTCCTGCAAAAATATAAAGAATAGGTGTTGGTGTTAAATGACACAGTTATTATTGGTGGTGAAGGATTCCGGTCGACAAATGTTTTGATAATTCTTTAGAAAAAATTGCTTAACTTGTAGAGCAAGAAGCTGTACGTATATTTTGAATGCAAGATACTTGTTAAGGGAGGGAGTATTTAGTTAAAGGAATACATTTTTTAAAAGATAAAATTTGCCTTAATGTTTGGTTTTTAATCATACCATACTATTACATATTTTACATAGAAATAAATGTTATATAAATATTATTAAAAAATAATTTTTTGTTGGGACATCATATTAAATAAAGGAGAAATCATCTCTCAACTCTGCATTATTTTTATTGTAGGCTGTATTAGTAAATAAAGCTGTTTCACAAACTACTCCTCTTTTAGGGTTCCGATTTTGATCTCTAGTTTTATCTAGTAGAGATACAACTTGAGAATTTTACCAGTGAGTATACATTTGCATAGCAGTCAAACTAAAATCTATGGAAAACCGAAAGTCAAGGTATGGGTAATACAGAATTTAAGTGTAAGTTTAAACACTTAGAAGTTCGGGGCATATTCACTTGAAAAATATGCCGCATAGCCCTATATTTTGACATTCGAAAAGAAATAGTAGTGCATATGAACTTTCCATTCTAGGATAACAACACATATTCAAAACTTCATAGTAAAATGAGTACAGTTTTAGCTTTAAAAGGAGTTTCTATGTGGAATTGCATTGGTGATATTAACAGAAATGCAACCTTAAGGGTTAGGTTTTGATCACATTATATTAGTGTAACATTTTTTTAAATAAGTCAAGGATGTCCAACTGTTTTTGTATATTTTTTTTATTAAACATATATCTTATACATGGGGTTGTTTTTTTTAAATACTAAGGCTTTTCTATCTCAGGAATAGATTACCTTAGCTGTATTTGGCAAAACTTCTAGGAATTGTTGTCCTCAATGCTCTTCAATAAAATTAACGGTACCAATTTTCTTGCACCAGATGCGCATTTCGACAATACATGTCTCTTCAATGATGCTCGTGACCAAAATATTTGAAATCCAAAGCTTATATAAAAGATGAAGAGCTATAATCCAAAAGGTCCAAAAAGTATAGCCAAATCCGTGAAAGGAATCAGAGCTTTGCATGAGGGAGATACATTCCTTAATTTATAATAATTTCTAATATTTTGTAACAGCAAATTTTAATAACATAAAAAATCCGTATTTTCATGCCAGTACCGAAGAACTGGCTACTGGGCTGGTGATACCCTCGGGGACTAAAAGTCCACCAGCAGAGGCATCGACCCAGTGGTAGTAATAAAATTAACGGTACCAATTTTCTTGCACCAGATGCGCATTTCAACAATACATGTCTCTTCAGTGATGCTGGTGACCAAAATATTTGAAATCCAAAGCTTATATAAAAGATGAAGAGCTATAATCCAAAAGGTCCAAAAAGTATAGTCAAATCCGTGAAAGGAATCAGAGCTTTGCATGAGGGAGATACATTCCTTAATTTATAAAAATTTCTAATATTTTGTAACAGCAAATTTTAATAACATAAAAAATCCGTATTTTCATGCCAGTACCGAAGTACTGGCTACTGGGCTGGTGATACCCTCGGGGACTAATAGTCCACCAGCAGAGGCATCGACCCAGTGGTAGTAATAAAATTAACGGTACCAATTTTCTTGCACCAGATGCGCATTTCGACAATACATGTCTCTTCAGTGATGCTCGTGACCAAAATATTTGAAATCCAAAGCTTATATAAAAGATGAAGAGCTATAATCCAAAAGGTCCAAAAAGTATAGCCAAATCCGTGAAAGGAATCAGAGCTTTGCATGAGGGAGATACATTCCTTAATTTATAATAATTTCTAATATTTTGTAACAGCAAATTTTAATAACATAAAAAATCCGTATTTTCATGCCTTCAACTTCGTACTATATTTGACCTTTTTATAGTTTTTATTGAATTCGAGCGTCACTGATGAGTCTTTTGTAGACGAAACGCGCTTCTGGCGTAAATGCAACATTTAATCCTGGTATCAATGCTAAGTTTTTTTTTACACCACTTTTTTTTTTACAATCAAAAATATGCTTAACATCGCGACTTTTACATATGCCTGTCCGAGATTACATTCCGTTTTATTTTTCCGTTTTAATTCTTTAACATTTTGTCAAGTCGGTGCCTTTAATATCTGACTATACTACGACCATTTTGCTAATATTTTTAGGTCTTGACTTGATTTAAGGTCAATTGGTCACTGATGTATAGTTGTTTCATTGACAATCACTCAAAATCTCTGTATGTGATATGAGTATTCATGTTTAATGAATAAAGACATTACTAAGAACTATGAACATGTTTAATATGCATTTATGAAAGCCAAGGTGAAATGAGATTTGTTTAATAGTAAAGCAAAACATACCCCATAAATGATTGAGCAATTGGGCACTGGGTACACATGTTCTATTCCTATAGCCAGAGACAAAGCTGTTGATGAGATGTTCAAATCTGTCTTTGTGTCATTTATCTTCGGATGGTCTGTAAAACGATGAAATATTTTTATTATTCCAATTTTAATGTTTTTTGTTTGTTTATTGATCAGTTGATATCAGCATAACAGTTGTTGTGTTTTACTTAGTTTAAACATATTTTATTTGCTGAATTAAAGCAAAATGGATTAGACACAAGTAAATCATACTTATGAAGTCTTCTCCATAATACAATTTAAAGTTATAATAATAGTATAATATAATGGACATGCATATAAAACAAACAATTTATGCAATATAATACTAGCTTTGATAGGTGAACAGAGGATAGAAAATAAAAAGAGAAAAAGAAAGTTTGAAAGGTCGTATAATTCTGTGACGATGACTTGTGAATTGATGACAATGATGACGTTCCGTGTCAGTATTATTATAACGCTCTATCAAGGCATAAGAAATCTGTTTGACCTTTTTATGAAGTTTTGAACATGTTTGAAAATTTGAATATTTTGTTCGTTCGAAAGTTCCAAGTGTCCGCAAATTAATAGTTTTATATCTAAAACAAAGTTTTCAGATAGCCAGTTAAGGTTATTGAATAAGGTTTTTCTACATAATGTGTATTTTGGGCAAACGAAGAAGTAATGGTAGACATCCTCAATATCGGACCCACAATGACAAGAAGGATCATCTATAATATTAGCTCTAAATAGGTCATTGTTTAAGAATGAAGCGGAACAACGCATTTGCGTTAAGATTATATTTAATTCCCTTGGGCCGTACAAATAAAACGTTTCAATTTTACATAATAGAGTATCGTTTTTTAATTCTTTCTTAAATTTAGAAATAGAGTCGACGCTGCGAATTTTTGGATCAAGTTTATTCCATTCACGTATATTAGAGGGAATAAACGATTCAGTAGTAAGGGAAAGTCTACAAAATGGAACAATAATATCATGACCATTTCGCAACGGGTAGTTGGTTGTACTTTGTACACAAGGAGGTACAAGATTACATAAATATTCTGGTGCATGCTTTTGGTTCATGTTATAAAACATCTGTAATTTTCTTCTCCTTCTTCTTTCAAAAAGAGATTTCCAATCAACCTCAGAATATAAAGTTTTAGTTTTTGTAAATATTGGTAGACCTGTTACTATTCTTGCGGCCTCTGATTGCAAATTTTCTAATTTAGCTGGTGTTCCCCAGGGATCAGTTCTGGGCCCTCTTCTCTTTGTCTTATATATTAATGATATTGCTGATAAGCTTACTTCACTGTGTCGGCTATTTGCTGACGACACATCATTCAATTATTCTGGAAACGACGGAGAACAGATTAAATCTGTTATCGATCGCGACTTGAAAGAGCTGGATGTTTGGTCTTCTAAATGGCTTATGTCATTTAACCCAGATAAAACCGAAATTATGATATTTTCAAATATTGAGACTCCAGACCTTAGCTTTTCCTTAAATGGTAAAAATATACCTTTAAGTACGTCTCATAAGCACCTAGGAGTTAATTTCAGTAGTGACGCAAAATGGAACAATCATATTGAAAGTATAATTACAAGTGTAAAGAAACACTTAAATGTTCTAAGTAAACTTAAATACCGTTTATCTCGAAATAATTTAGAAAAACTATACTTAGTTTTTATTCGACCCATTTTTGAATATGCCACGGAAGTGTGGGATAATTGTGGAATAGGCTACTCACATAAAAAAAAAAAATGTGTTTTACTTGGTACTAGCCCTAACCTTTATCAAATAAACAATTATGATATCTGTATTATTAATATGTGACAAGTTTACGATGGACATAAATGTAAGTTTCAGTTTTAGCATTCAAGTATTTGAATCTGATGACTGTTTAATTATGTTGATAAGATTTGTAACTCACACTCAAAATTTGCTGACGACAAAGACACATTTAATCGACACTCTTGAAATCCCAAAGTACAACTGATCTGTTGATTAAGATCATTTTCTGAGAAGTTCGCGATAACAAGCCGAACTTTCTGGCATGACACTACTTCTTCAGTAAACCTTGATGCATTTTCAGATCGGAACCCTTGTGATATTAACAAGTCTGGACTTTTCAGTTTGTGCCCTCCCATCCATGTTCTGGTGTCATTGCCAACACATTGTGATGTAGAATTTTTCTCACAAAAGACGGAAACGTCTTTTCCGATAATGACACTATTTGCATCAATGCCACAGGTTACTAAACGAGAAAAAATATTGTATCACACTATCATTTTATGTTTTTAGGAAATATGCAAAGATTAGGTAGTACACATATGTCATTTAAATTACATAAAAATAAAACCTTTTTAAACTACAGTTTCACATAATCATTTCAAACTCTACGTTTTTCAACTTTTAATACGTGTTCATAACAACAATACAATCACTTGAAAAAGGGCCAAAAGAGGCCAAAAGGGACATTAAACCTCAATATCCGAAAATAGATTGACGATTTCACGACTTTATTATCAATACAAACAGACAGATAGACAATCAGTACATAAAACAAGACCTATACAAATTAAAAACCAATTGTTCAGAGAACAATTGAAGGTCTTTCCATCAAAACAATGTATTTTGATATGAAAAGTTGTGAAACTAAGTTTAAAATGTCATTTCAATCGTCAAATGATAGCTCCTAGTAAGCTGATTCCAAAAATATATTGTTTCCATACATTTTTTTAAATAAGGGAGATAATTTGTTACTTCCGGTTTGAAAAATGTTACTTCCGATTATATTTGAATATTTACTTGACACTGATTCCAAAAATATCTGGTTCTATATACTTTTATATTAAAAATTACAAAAAAAAAGCTATTTCCGGTTTACAAAAGGTCACTTCCGGTTGTTTTTTACAAGGTTAAATGGTTTAATATCTTTTTCTAAAAGTTGTATATCTTTATCATGTATACATATAGAATAAAAGCAAAGGTCAAAATCTAGAACGTCAAATTAAGCTATGACCTTGAGATCAGTTTCAAGGTCATAAACCAAGGACCTCAAATCAAAAGACCATAGGTCTTTATTATATTTAGTTAATGAGTTATATCACCAAACGCGTATTTTTAAATACAAGAGGGGAGAAAACTCCCTTTTACATTCAACGTGCGCTTGCAATCAAAATTTACATCTTACGACATGTCGCAACTAACAATTTAGTAAAAATAATTTGTTGATATCTTATACAGTCTTTGGATATAAGTGAAAATAAGCCAAATTCAAATATTAGAATATGACCTTGACCTTTGACCTTGACCTAATTTTCATTCGGACCAAGGACCTCAAATCAAAAGATCCTAGGTCTCTATCACTTATGATTTATAAGATAGAAATTCATATCACTTATATCAGATGCATAAGGGGAAATAACTCTCATATGGAGCGGTCATATCGCTTCGGTCAAAATAGGACAAATCATGCGAAGGATATAACGAGCATTTTTGTAAAATAAATTTGTCATAATCTTTTACGGTTGCGAAGGAGATGCGCTAACAAGGAAAACAGTGTTTGGGGAGATAACTCCTACAAAGAAAAGTATTCGTTTACGCAGGGTAAATTTCAAAAGTGCATAAACTGTTCGATATCATATACCAAATATCTAAGCGACATATTGCGAAACAAATGTTTATCGCAAGAACAAAATTAGGCGGAAGAAAAAAAAAAAAAAAAAAAAAATAATCAGAAGAAAAACAATAGGTCTTTCCACAGAAAAGTGGAAAGACCTAATAAAAGCTTGCCGACACAAACGCAATAAAAATAGGTGGATATAATGAGCTTCGAATGGTCAGCATATCCTGCTCTATATGTGGCCCTGTCCTATTGCTCATGTAAATACAAACCCAGTGGTTAGCTATAGTCTATTTCTTTAGTTTACATTTTGGAAACGGGGACTGGATCGTTGTTTCGTCAACTAGTTCTTATTCGGATAGAACACAGCGAAGTAATATGTTTAGTTTTTTAAAGACAATAGTCATTGAAACGAGTCTTTGTCGAAACGTATGGCTTAATTAACATTATCATGAATTGCCTACATTTGAACTATTGTTTTGGTGCAATTTTATGCGCTAGACAATATTTTGAATATGTCTATTGCTCGGCCTTAGGAGAATTATCTTGAAATAAATAAAACCTGTAGGTTTAACGTACATGTAAAATACAGTCCGCCGAAAGTTAAGCACCACGCATTTTTATTGCATCGATTTTTTTTTCGTTTTTATAAAATCAGTTATTACAAAAAAAAAACATTCATGTAGCAATTTTGTCAAAATATACTATAAAAAACCATAAACTTGAGTTCGGTGACTTATGCAGGTTCTTTACATTTGAATTTTCCGATCCTAGAAATAGTGCGAATAACAAAAATCACAAACGGAATTTAACTTTGATTATGATTTTTTTTTACATTCAATTACCCAATACCATTAAATTTCCATTTAAATAATCTTTGATATGTTCGACAAATTAAATGTCAATATTTTAGTCAATAGGACATTTTACTACTCACTAACGTTACAATTTAATAACACGACGTCTCATACTCCGAACAAGCCTTCTGAACTTAAGTTGAGGAAATCTATTCCATTTATTAACAATTGCCACTCTTAAATAGCCGAGATTTTGCAGTGGTGGATTTCTGCGATTGCGATTTCTGTCAATGGAACCCCAGACATGTTCGATAGGGTTCACGTCTGAAGACATTGAAAGCCAACAAAAAGTGTCAATAGCCTCTTGTTCTTTCTACTCGAATACAATCATTGACTTGTACATATGTGATCTAGCGTTGTTGTAAATGCACATGTGGATGATAATCAAAATGGGGGACTAAATAAACTCATCATAGATACAAGGACAAAATTTAGTAAACGCCAGACGGGCGTTTCGCCTACAAAAGACTAATCAGTGACGCTCGAATCCAAAATAGATAAAAAGGCCAAACAAAGTACGAAGTTGAAGAGCATTGAGGACAAAAATTCCTGACAGTTTTGCCAAATACAGCTAAGGTAATCTATGCCTTATGTAAAAAAAAAGCCTTAATATTTCAAAAAATTAAAAAATTGTGAACAGTAAATATATAAATATAACAATATCAATGACAATTCATGTCAGCACAAAAAGGGCTGACTACTGGGCTTGTGATACCCTTGGGGAAATAAATCTTCACCAGCAGTGGCATCGACCCAGTGGGTGTTTCTAAAATATAAAATGTTTCTAAGCACCTGATGCCTGTATGTCTGTCCGTTAATGTTGCCCTGCAAAATATGAATACCCAGTTTTCAACAGTATGAGAAGCAACACAAGACTGTAAAACCCCCAGCACCAAATGCAGTCGTTGAGCAAATGTTGTTTTGGTAATAGTATAGGTAGTTTTTTTCTCCGTCAAACTTTTATTCTGCCATCTACTGGTCGTAACAGAATCCGACTCTCACCTGACCAATGAACATTTTGCCAGCTTCTCATGTTCCAGCGTCGATGATCATTAGCCGATTGAAACCTGATTATACGGTGTCTGACTGTTAAGACACTGTCAGTTCGCCAGACAACACTATGTGCTCTTAGGTTTCCTCTATGAAATCGACGGACCAATGTTTGAATACTAACACGACAACCTGGAGGAAAGTGGTGTCTAAGCTAGGGGACAGGAGTAAATGTGTTGGCTTTAGCACGGCGCATAAGCAGTATGTTATCACGACGGATATTTAAACAGGGTATTCTGTACCTTGGTCTTTTATTTACCGTTACTGTGTTAGCATGACGTTGTAAAAGTCTGGCAATGACGGTGTGATTTACATTGAAATGGTTATTTATTCTCTTATAGCATGCCAACGTTCAGTCACAGATAATCTATGCCTTGCTATATTACTATTTGAATTGATTAAGGTCAAATTAACCTGTACGCGTGACAGTAGGAAGATTATTTAAAGGTTTCGAAACAGTGTAATTGTCAAAGTGTAGATGACCTTTCATAAAAAGTTGATTGACGGGTTTAATCTGTTTGAGCTCAATGAATTTTCTTAGTGTATGTATAAGGCATAGTAAATCATCAAATATTAATAATTTTGTTACAACAGTTAACAATTATTGCCAGGCATATTTAGGTGGGGCTAAACTTTTGACTGACTGTAAATATGACAAAAGCAATCAAATTACTTTCGACTATTTTAGTACTTCTGCCATTTCGATTACATTTTAAGATTCTTTAAAGTATCTTGTAATTTTTTTAATTCAACTGAAGTATATTTTACAAACGTTTCTGTCTTTCTACACCCACCTTTTGAAGAGACTCCAATGGGCAACGTAAAAATCATCCGTACTACTGACTGAAGTAAAAGATTTAACACTGTCAGTATATAACCCATACTAGATACTTCAGTTTACCTATGAGCAAAAGTAAAGAATAAGGTAATTTCATGATAATATAAGATAGAATACAAGAATTTAATTAAATTTAAAATGTAAGATAAACAGTCTTCTAGTTTTTAGCCTATATAGTAATCAATTTCACAAATTCTTTGTGAACTATAAATCATATAACCAATTCAGAACATATACAGGTTAACACACAGTAGCCAGGAATACATGTAAACATACACGAACATATACAGTAAATGATACAACTAATGATGATAAATATATAGAACTCATTCAAAATTGTATCAGAATATGTTCTATGGAGGAAGCGTTCTTCTAATTAGATTCTATTGCAATAATGACAGATATAAAGACTGTTTTAAAACAGTCTTTCTGACAGAATTTAAGAGAAAAGCAATGATCGGAACCTTAGATAAGTTACTAGTCTAGCATCGTTTTGTTATGAAAGTCATTTTACAAACTATTGTCTAATAGACATTGCATGTGTTTTTTTCCTTTCGTTGTGTTTCGCTTTTTGTATTTACATTGTCAGATTTCTCTAACGTAGCATTATTACAGGTTCTTTTGATAGTTTGCTACATCAAAAGGTTCGAATGGTTTGTTTGTCTATACTTTTTTATAAGTTGTAGGTTTCTGTTTTGTTTTCTGGCATGGCGATGTTAATTTGTCATTGAATTGTGATTTTGAGCATTCCTCTGTTATCTTTCATACTTCTTTGACATACATATCTAGTACAAAAATAATAATCGCAAAAATTATTATATTTTGTACTTTGAATTTATTTCAAAATGTATATTGAATTGCTGTCCTGTATGGCATTAAAGCAGCTGATGATAGTATGAAAGACATCTTAGTTGCAGGATAAAAACATCCTGGTTTCGACTAGAAGGTTAAACTACTGTGCATTGATATGTATACTCGTCGTGATAGTCTGTATACAAGCAACATTATTTGATATTCTTCTTTTCGAACCATTTGATGATGAGTCCCAATAGATTGGTTTAAATAGAAAACTACACTGAACATGGCAAATTGTTGATGAAACATTTTATCGCGATTTGTAAATACTAATCAATTTATTAAATTTAAACTGAACCGTATAACATGTATAAATAAAATAAAAATCTTGGGATCATCCGTTATATCCAAATATTTGTAAGCGTGTATAACTCACATTGAACATTGCCACGAAAATCATTATTAACTATTGTGTAATAGTACTTACCTGAAATGTATGGTATTTTTCTAGGTCAGTAATGTCGTGTGTCATTAAATTCGCAGTTTTGATTTTCTAAATATACATGTAGATGTGTATACTGAAAAGAAAAAGAATCATATTTAAAATGCCAGTAAGAACAGAAGAATCACAATGAAGTCATAAGCTTACACATGATTCGTATGAACTGTCCTGCAAGCACAAAACAAATTATCGTGGCAGCTCGCCAAACAGAGTCAAGTGTATACAATTTGCCATAATATGTTATACAGTCTCATCTTTTGCAGTTTATAAATACGTCCCTTCAATAACGTATGCAGATATATTCGATGAGTCTTGCAAACTAGGTTGGATATCTGTTTGACTTTAGTATTCATGAAGCCGAATCCGTTTCTACAATTCCAAGCACACCGTATACAGAACATAACTAGTTTTAAGCTGTCCTGATTTCGAGTTGCGATTCTGAACAAGAGACATTCACAAACATGCTATCGTTTAGAAAATAAAGAGATGTGGTATGATTGGCAATGCAATTTATTATTCATTATTGTGTAAACGAAGTATATGAATGCAATTAAAGACCTTTTAATGGATTTTTCTCGAAATTATAAAAGTACTTGTCTATTTTACTTGCTTATTCATGATTCATCTCAATGACACTTCAATATTGTTGTATTTTTTTATCATTTGTCCTAAACATGTTTTATCATAACAAAAGATATATCAGTTTCTTTATTTGTTCAGTATATTTATTTTCCTAATTTTACATGCCCTAGTGGGTATAAGATTATATGTCAAATCTGTCATAAAAGGCCACTTTATTAAACAAAACAAAAAGAATTTATAAATTAGATTGCTCTGTTTAATTTTATCAAAAGAATGTAACATATATATTTTGTATATTATACCAATGTATATCTTTGTACCTACAATGACAGTAAATTACATAAATTGACAAAGTATTTACTAAATTAAAAAATAAAATGATTTTAAAATGGTTTAAAAATGAATATATGCAATGAGTCAATTATCTCTATTATTTACCAGAGATAATAAATAAGATGTAAACATCTACTGGTAATCTGGTTCTATGTAATACATCATGCATTTAAAACACGGTCATTTTAACTTTAAATACCTAAATGATTGAGACTCGGAATATATAAATTCAGTATTGAAGTCACAATAAGTATAGGTTACCTTTTCAACCGATATCGCGAAAGAGGGGATGAATAAATTAATTCCGCGTGTTGCACACCAATCCGGTTCCCTAGAAAAAGAGAGGTTCAAACTGTAGAAATAACAGAACATAGAAAACTAAAGACTGAGCAACCTACACCCAACCAAAAACTGGTGGTGATCTCAGATGCTCCGGAAGGGTAGCCAGATCCTGCCCCAAACTTGGCACCAATCGTACTGCTCATGTTTGTACCAACAAAGTGATAAGTCTTATGTTGTAGGTCACATTTGGTGGAAAGGGGACGCGTTTATAGTAATGACATTTTGAACGTATCCACTATCATCTGTGAAACGATTTTTTTTATAACGGTCAACCAACTCGTGATGGCGTCCGTAAAATTTACGAAGTTACGATTTGAAATCTAACACAAAAACATTACATAAGTTTCTCAAACATACAATTATTTGCATTTTCTTAGTGTCGATATGTTCTATATAAAAGCGTTTACTTTAATAAAAAATTAAAAGGTGAATTTTTGCGTTAACTTAACAAAATTCGAAGGTAATCATTGACTGAAGAATTTGTGGAGTGTATATGAAATTTAAATGAAGTACACAGGAGTCGACATTTTCTGTCCGTTTACATGTTATGTTTGGTCTAATACGAATTGTGTTGGTGAGTGTTTACTTTTTTATTAATATGCACAGTGTTCCCTATGTTTTAATTACAGTAATTGTATTTTACGTCTCTGATACCAATAAGCGAAAGTAGAAATAGAAAAAGCAAGAATGTGTCCATAGTACACGGATGCCCCACTCCCACTATCATTTTCTATGTTCAGTGGACCGTGAAATTGGAGTCAAAACTTTAATTTGGAATTAAAATTAGAAAGATCATAGCATAGGGAACATGTGTACTAAGTTTCAAGTTGATGTAACTTTAACTTCATCAAAAACTACCTTGACCAAAAACTTTAACCTGAACTTTGCACTATCATTTTCTATGTTCAGTGGACCATGAAATTGGGGTAAAAACTATAATTTGGCATTAAAATTAGAAATATCATATCATGGGGAACATGTGTATGAAGTTTTAAGTTGATTGGACTTCAGGTTCATCAAAAACTACCTCGACCAAAAACTTTAACCGGACGGACGAACGCAGACACAGACGGCCGGACGGACGAACGGACGCACAGACGGACGGACGGACGAACGGAGGCACGGACCAGAAAATATAATGCCCCTCTACTATCGTAGGTGGGGCATAAAAATCATTACCGCGTACTATAATTTTGTACAAATGAATAAAAGACTGTTGACAATTTGTGATAATTAACTAGAAAAATGTCAACCAAAGCATTTTTTTTTAAAAACGAAAGTAATTGAAGATACATAATGTTTAAAAAAAAGTTTCAGTTTTATGTACATGGAATAAATGTATACATTTTCACATGTACATATATGATAAGTTTACGAAAAATAAATACGTATAATCTCCTTAAAACAAAATCCTTACCTTTTTCATAAAGAAGTTAATTGTATACGGCCACAAACAATAAGTGTATGTTTAAACTTCTTTTTTGTGGAATGTGAAGTACAGGTAATCTAATTGTGTATGAGATCACATGACTGCTTTTTAAATCTTCACAATAATGTGATGGTCAAAAATATGCTGAATGCATTTTGATTTAACGGGTTTACTATGTAATCGTTCATCGTATCGAATTTTGATGTCTGACATATTTGTTACAATGAACGTTTAGGCATGTTAATGGTATGTAAATAAAAAAAAAGACTCTTCCAGATGACATGCTTAGTCTAGATTAAGTTAGCTTTTCAATAAGTAAGTGCTCACCTTGACGTATAATCTAACACCACGACTCATTCCGAAATCGTGTATTTTCCAGATCATTCTATTTTGCACAACTCTTTGATTGTATATATTAGATGCAGTTTAAAACTATTGGACAAGCAAAAAAAAACACACTATTCTACAAAAAAAATACATATTTCCTCAGCGTCAACTTGTAAACAATACAACTGAACATTTCTGTTACAATCACTCAAGTCATCACGGCACCATTCAAAATAAGAAATGTAGCATCAAATCATGCAAATCTCACCGTGTAACGAATTTATCTTACCGACTATATCTTCACATGTGATATTTTGACAAGCGGCCTATCAAAGTGATCAAGTCTTCAATGCTTAGTATTAAGATCCTACTTCCATTTGTCTACAGAGAAAACAAATTCCAACAATAACAACTTATTAGCTTTAAATTTGTTTTATTAATTTATTTCAATCGTTCATTACATGTATCAATTTCGTCTGTTGAATCCTTTCAGAATGCTTTTGTTTTGAAAGGGAAGTAACTCCTTTATGCCAACAATAACAACTTGTTATCTCTAATTATGTTTTATGAACTTTTTTCAACCTTTAAGCATCAATTTTGTCGTCTGCTGAACCTTTTCAGATTTTTCCTCAACATTGTGTTGCTTTATAAAGGGGTGTAACATTTTGTTTTTTGTTTTTAAAGTGAAGTAACTCCTTACTTACCCCATATGGTAACTAACAATATATGGTAACCAACCCTATATTTTTTAGGACACCAGATATCAAATATAAATAGTCACCATGTGTAGTCCTTAACCAATCATATCTCTATACATCTATAGGAGGTAGGATAATTTGTTTATCAATGAAGCTCACAAAAGCTTTATTTTACAAGGTATCATTGTTAGCCTTAAAATACATATAATGAAAAATACCCAAAATTAGAAAAGGTTGACGCAACAGGAATATGTCAGTACTTAAACATGTAGTATAAACAATAAAGAGAGAGCGTATCATATTTCACTTACATAATATTGCATTAAATGGGGTTTTCAGACCCTGTAGTCCGTTGGCTACAAGCATATTTCAGACGAATTGTGCACATCCTGCTACAAGCATGAAATTTGGCATAGCCCTTCTGCAACTATTCCTCTTTTATTTCAGATAGGGAGGCATTTGAAAAAAAATGTCTCACTTCCGGTAAAATCCAAAATGGCGGACATCATACTTAAATCAGCCATATATCGAAGGTTAGTATGTGAAAAGGTGTTATTATCATGCTACTAACATAATATTTGGTACCAACTTTTGTTATATACTACTGTTGGATATATAATATAGATAAGATGTCTTCAAAAACCCTACTTCCGGTAAAATCCAACATGGCGGATATAGTACTAGAATAAGCTTATTTTTAGGGAGGGTAATTGAAATGTGTTTTAATGTACTGCTACTATCATTACATTGGGCAGGAACCTTTCTTTTGTGCTTCTAATGGATACAATGTATAAGACATATCTTGAAAAACCTCATTTCCGGTAATATCCAGAATGGCGGACATAGACATATCAATTTTCTTTTTTAATGTTCAACTTTTTTCAAAATGTAAAGAAAATGTTTTTGCTAGTTTTTTTTTGCTTGTCATTGGTTTTTAGTTATCCTCAAAACCCCTTATTTTATTCTATTGTAAATTTTTAAATCACACTTCCGGTAAAAAAAAATATGGTGTAAATTTAAAAAATGAGTCTTAGATAGATTGGTTAAAACAAAATGAAATTACTGAAGTACTAAAACATTTTTCAAACTACTAGTATTTGGCTAAAAATATATGTTTATTCACAGTCACCACCACATGCAAACACAGCAGTGCACGGGAGACCCGATTTTCCATATTAACAACGACCGCGACATCCTCTGTATCTGTATATGTATGCATACGTTGTCGATACCAATTATGTCTTTAATATAACGGTTTGAGAGAGCGCCGATTTATTGACGAAGCGTTAGAGCAGATTTGACGTTCTCTACTCTTGATGCACGCACTACAGTGTCGTCTAGTTGATTCGACGCGATTTCTGTCTTTACAAAGAATGAGTTTGAGTATTGTGGTGTGTTGCTGACGGAATGTCAAAACACTTAGAGTTATTCTTTACTTGTTTTTTCACAATATTTGTTACGTGGTATTCTTCGAACTTCTTGGCAGTTATGTTTCTCATGCATAGGACGTCCTTTTTGAGAAATTCGTCTGGTTCAATAGCGGGAACCAGCCCCTAAACCACTTTATACATAAATATCAACTTCTAGCTTGTTCGTCTTGCAATTGTCTGAAGGTATGGTAGTTCTAGTTGGGCAAGCATATTGGAGACACACCCGTCTTCTTTTGACTTGTAATCTATGGTGATAAGCCTTGCCGTTTGCCGTTGTATCCTTTCTAGCTTATTTATGTTTGTTACCGTGTAGGGGTCCCATACTATGGATCCATATTCCATCTTTGATCAACGAGCGAGATGTAAGCTGTTTTTTTGAAATCTTGTGGGCAGTATTTCAAGTTTCTTCTTTGAAAGCCTTGTGTTGAATTTGCAAGTTTTACATGCTGGAAAAAACTAGACCAAGTTGAAAGACTACCCTCAATTAGTCTTCCCTTTTGCGCAAATAGTTAATTTCTTGATTCAATAACCATGTTAAACCCATCTGATCAGTTTGTGTGATCTTACAGTTAAACCTCGGTGATTTAGGCTGATCAATCATCATTCTTATGTCAAAATCACATCTTCAAATGCCACCAATGTCTACCACGCAGTCTTTTTCCTTTTCAGGCATTCAGAGAATCATATCACAACTGATAAAGACATGGATCACAATAAGTATGTGTAATCACTCATTGCCAGGTGAATTTGAAAGGTCATTGATATATATTTATCCAAAGCTTTTTGCCCTCCTAAACACAATCCATAGTTCGTCTACCCCTGTCAAGGAATAGCGAAACAGTAACGACTATTCGAATCATGACTCGTTTTAGTTCGTGTTTCATTGCGTCAGACACATGCATCATGATTCTATTGTCAGCCCCTTAATGTGAACATGGTGATAAATTTGAAATACATCTCGAGGTAGATAAGATAGAATATCTTGAGCATTTGTTATAAGAAGCAAGAGCTACATTTAGGGGAAAAGGGAATACACAGACGAATCTAGAGTCAAAACAAGATTACGACAATAAGAAAGAACTTTTAAGTTTTCATTCTGAACAGCTTGCTCAATTGATTTTGAGGAACGGGTAGTTGTATCAACAATTACTTAGGATGTTCTGTGTTATCCACCACATGGTGATGTTTCAAGCTTATCATCATGTTCACATGAGGAGGCTGACACTTGAATCAAGATGCATGTTTCTGATGCAGTGAAACACAGACTTAACTGAGTCATGTCTCGAACAGTCGATCTGATGTTGCTGGCATTGCTGTTTCGCTTTTCAGTGACAAAGCGGCAGATAAACTTTGGCTTGCATTTAAAAATGGGAAAAGCTTCAGATGTATATCTATCCATGACCTTCCAAATATACTAGGCATTGAGAGATTACACGTTTGCTGGAAAAGGAACCGCGTTAGTGACATGGATGGTGTTTAAAAATGTGATTCTATCATTTATAACGATTATTGATCAGCCAACATCACCAGATATGGATTTGACAATGCCATTGATAGAACGATACGTGGTTTTGTTGTAAGATCAAACAAACTTATCAGATGGGGTTAACGAAACAAGAAAAATGTGTTTTTGGAAGAGGAAATACTTATTGAGGCTATTCCCACGACTCGGTCTAGTCTTTTTCAGCAAGTAAAACGTGCAATATACCATGGCGGGTACGAATGAGTAACAAGTTTGGTATTGGTTCTTATGCTAACTAGTCCATCGCTTATGAATGGCGAAGGGGAAAATATGATCCATGGGAACCCTTTTGGACAACTCTTTGTGAGGCCTCTTCATCTTATCAGGAACTTGTACATTATAGATGTAAGAAACAATACCACGATCTTTGTAAATTTGGAAAATGAGCTCTCCCATTTTAAATAAATAAGTATTTACGGCCATAAATAAGTCATTCTAAAGATGTTTAAGAACTTTAGTGATTTTATTTTGTTTTAATCAATCTATCCAAAACTCTACATCGAAGATATGGATTGAGGACTCATCTTTGTAATTTACGCCATATTGGTTTTTACCGGAAGTGTTATTTTTGTATTTAAACATATATAGCTGAATAGAATTAGTGGTTTTGAGGATGACGTAAAGCCAAAAGTTTAATGACCAGCTAAAAAACCCATTTTATTTACATTTGAAAAATGATTAAAAAAAAAGATAAAATGAAAAATTATCAATATTTCTATGTCCGCCATATTTGATATCACCGGGAGTAAGGGTTTCAAAGACATAATTATGTCTTATACATTGTATCCATGAAAAACACCAAAAAGGTTCCTGCACAATATAATGATAGTAGCAATACTTTAAAACACATTTCAATTACCCTCCCTAAAAATAAGCTTATTCTAGCACTATATCCGCCATGTTGGATTTTACCGGAAGTAGGGTTTTTTAAGACATCTTATCTATATCATATATCCAAAAGTAGTACAAAACAAAGGTTTGTACCAAATATTATGATAGTAGCATGTTAATAACACCTTTTCACATACTAGCCTTCGATATAGGGTTAATTTAAGTATGATGTCCGCCATTTTGGATTTTACCGGAAGTGAGACATTTTTTTCAAATGCCTCCCTATCTGAAATAAAAGAGAACTAGCTGAGGAAGGTCTATGTTAATTTCCTGCTTGTAGCAGGATGTGCACAATTTTTCACAAAGCCGCCGAACTACTGGTATTATACATATATAAATCTCTGGTTAAGTATATAGACATGAATATTTATAGACAAGCTTTTGCCATACATTTTCAGATCTTTCTATACAACTAATTCAAGAACACGTTTTCACCTTAAAAAAAGTCAAAATATTATGATAAATGCGACTTTATCTAAAGCATTATATCATTTGTCAATGTGATAGGCTTAAACTTATATCTGTTGTTAGTTTCATCCGGGAAACTTAACAAATTCGATGATACATATTATTAAAAACCAATTTATAGATTCCAATCGCAAGAATGACCGGAACAAAGTGGTACAAATTCTGAATAACATCCGTTGATTTGAATATTTATTCTAAATCAAAAATGTTATTTATTAAATATTTCCGTGAGTTTATCATCATCACATAAAAGACAAAGAAAGAGAGAGAGAGAGAGAGAGAGAGAGAGAGAGAGAGAGAGAGAGAGAGAGAGAGAGAAAGGAAGGAATAAATCAGACAGGTAATTTTCATTACATTTATTTGAGAAACTGATTAAATACGAATTTCAAAATTATTCTAAAAATATTGAAATGAATGTCATAGATTAAATATAACTTAACATGTTTTAATGTATTCGACGCCTATTATGGAATAAAACTATCGCAAGCGAGAAAACCCTCACCATACATTATTTCTAGATACAAGCACAATAAGTATATTTTACAAAGAAGTTTTGGAATACCTTGCATCCTCTAAATTAAGTTATGCTGTATATCTTTATATCTTTACGTTATTTTGACTGCTGTTTCCCTATACTTGTCATGTAAACCAGTTATGTGTGTATGGGTTGCTCACACACTTTTGTTAAGAAGACGGACATACAAACAGCTGTGATTCCATTATGAACAAAACAAGAATCAACCAACCATCGTCTTGCCTTTAAAATGTCAAAAATTATTAGTTATTTTCCGATCGTTCCGTTGGTTGATTAAGTCGAATTTTTGTTTTGTCAGATTTTATGGTATTCTGTCTTTTGTTAATTAACTTTAACATTTGGTATTTCTGTTAATACATTTATTTTCAAAAATGTTACCTATGATTTATATTAGTGAACAGATATAACTGTACTTTGATTATTTATTAATGGATTCAAACATTAACATTCAACCCGTTTAAATATGTATTTATATATCTGTTTGTGTTATTGTTTTATAATTTTTGTATTTTTCATTTTTTACTAATGTGCTTTGTCTATATGACTTTGTGATACTTTGATATTTATGACGTGGTTCTGTTCCTATACATCCTGCCATTTCGGTATTGTACTATGCTGATTTTTGTATTTTTGTCTTCCATATTTGCTAAGGCTTTTTATCTATAATCTTTTGTGTGTTTCTTTGAGACTTTTAAGAAGAAATTAACAATAAGCATATAAACTAACGGCAAGAATGACAAGGAAAACTTCTAATTTAGATTATGCAGAGGATATACCTTACATAAATAAAGACTATATTCTGTTCATACTTCTAACGACAAAATTATCTTATATCTTTCTGTTTGACGTAAAACGCGTCATTCTACGTCAAAGTTAATGTAAATTCAACCAAGTGTCTGTCAGGGTAACAATTCGGTCTCAGTACTTAAAATCTTTCAATCCTTTATTGGTGGATTTTACATAGAACAATTAAATTGTATAATAAAAAAGCAATGATGTTGCTGAATTTGATGTTAGCCTTCTTTGATGTTAGTGCTTCTTTATTACATTTTTTTTTTTTTTAATAGTGATTAAGATGATTATCCGATGTTGACTGATGTATCAATATTTTTGACATTTTCACCCATTGTGTTTTTTTGTTCACGCATCATTGTCAATGTAATGAAATTTTATGAGACTGTCATACAAGTGAGAGGTTTAATACAGAAGCTATAAAACAGGTTCAATCCAGTTTTTTGTTCATAAGAATATGCCTGTACCAAATCAGGAATATGACAGTTGTTATCCATTCGTTTGATGCGTTTGAGCTATTGTTTTGGTCATTTGATTAAGGACCTTTTCCTTTTTGAATTTTCCTCAGAGTTCAGAATTTTTATGATTATACTTTTTACATGTGTAAACTACTGTTATGACACCTAGATGCTTGTTATTTCAAAGATAATTTTATTACAACGCCAATGATTAATCTTTTCTTTACAAAAAGGTCATTATTCTGGCTTTGCTCGCACAAGACCGTTGCTTTAAATTTGAATCCGAATGAACTGTAATCTGTAAATCCCCCTGATACGTCTTTAGCGTTTTGAAAATGAAAACTTTAGAAAACCACATATCCGTCCTTTTCCCTCATCTTTGACAATAGGAGGACGACAATATCTCTTCTATATACAACACTTTACATACATGATGACAAAATTTAAAAAGCTGAACGTATCCTTGTCATTCCTCCTTTGATAGTATCAACATATTTAACTTCTTTAACGTTTGCCTAAGTATACCCTATTCTCAACTTTAAGATACATTTAGGTCACCTATTCAACTTGGTATTTTATTCATGTGAGGCTGACTTTTTAAAACGCATAAATATAATCAAAAGCAAAATAAAGGATACAACAGATATAGTAAAATCTGCCTTATATCTTAACTTGACAATGATGGTGGGCTGAGAACAAAACCTTACGATACAAGAGATGATGTTAGCTTTTTTAAAATTTTAATTGTAAACTGTACAATATATAGTAACTTTCCAGAAGCGCCTTCCGATAGGAAATATCTTCACGTTGATACGATAGTCCATAGCTAGCGTTTTCTGTCGTGATTTCATTGATAGAGAGTGGCTGCTCACAAGAAAGCTACTAAACAAAGTGGTGGAGTTGAAATAATTTTTTAGAAAATTTAACGGACCTTATATCCATTGGAGGACCGTTATAAAATATGTGTTTCACAGATGACGAATTGTAAGTACAAATTGTTGTAACCTCAAGTCAATCCTCTTGTCATAATGTGACCTACTAAATAAGTCTCTTCATCCAGTCTGTGCTACATCTGCTTCCCCTTCTGTATCATCTTAGATCAACTTTCTTCTCGAGTTTTGTTTTGTTTGATGTTGCTAAGTCTTCAGCGTTCTATATTGTGATTTGTGTACTCAACGTCGTTTTTTCTTTGCCATAGAATTGCCATTTTGTTTATGACACCTACAAATTGAAAATGATTGTCAGTTTAGAATAAAACTTTTAAGGTTCCCAGTTGTAAACTTTTTCAATAAGGAGACATACGCGATATTTAAAATTCGAAACAACATTAAAAGTCTAGATTGTGGAAAAATCAAGTGTCTTGCGCCTGAGGATTCTTAAAGATAATGAAAAGGCAGAGGATACCATGAAGACGTTCAGAAGACATACCTCGGGAGAAACGGAAAACGAGCCGTCGAAAAGAGAACAACTAACCATAAAAAAAATAAGCAACACCCACACTTAAACTGGGATGCATTCTTCAGTTGGTCTCTCCTGGTACACACCCGAGTGTTATAAACCCTTCCACAGAAAAAACGATACAGACTTTCTGTACATTATTTTTGCAGAGGAGACATTTTAATGACGAATGGTCACTATAATCAGATTTATTATTGACAAATTCTCGATTTGAAAACAGACATCAACAAAAAACCCTCTAAAATCAAAGTATGTACTTCACAAAACAATGTTATTTGGTTAAATTATTTCCTTTTTTATAAATTTTACAATGAAATTAAAGTCAATTATTTACGTGAAACGGAACATGTAACATATTTTTTATGATACATTTGTTCTATTTTCTGTGAACTTTATCCGCTGAATTAACAATTTCATACATATATCTTTTCTAGCTTCACGGTTTTATATGTGCAATGATCCATAATTACCATTTCCGTTTCCAAAACAAGCTCATTAAAACCAAAGAGCATGTTATATTTGAAAAACTAAGGATTTTCTTATCCCAGGAGTAGATTAACTTAGCCGTATTTGGCACAACTTTTTGGAATTTTCGGTTCTCAATTCTCTCCAACTTTGTACTTGTTTGGCTATTTAAGTGTTTGGATCTGAGCGTTACTGATGAGTCTTATGTAGACGAAACGCGCGTCTGCCGTATTAAATTATAATCCTGGTACATTTGATAACTAATTATAATAACTGTTTGTTTAAGTCGGTGTTAAATAGTGTTCTCATGGGTTTTATTGTAATATTTTAGAAATGAAATATAGAAAGATATATTCCTCATCTATTTAATTATAGTTTCAAATGTTTTTAAACAAGAGTATAAAAAAACAGTCAAAATTAATATCAAAATAAAAGAATTCGATATTGTCTATAGTTAAAATAAAATAAGTTAGATTTATTTTTTTAGTCTCCCTGTCGAACGAAATTTTAATGTTCACAAAATATCTCTATAATGGTGGAGTTTTAGAAATGCACTTTTAAAAACATTTCATTTATTTTGAACTTCAATGGGTAGAGTACTTCATTTAACTAGAAGAAGTTTTCGTTTAATTTTAAGATAATAGTTTCATTTGTTAATTTCAGGAGTTTTTACGATGGTAATTTTGAGAATATTACTTATGCTTTATCAGTTATCAGGTGAGATACTACATGTCATTTATAAACATCAACCCTCAAAATCACTATACATAAATTTTTTTATAAAAGTGCTATTCAAGCTAAAGATAAGTACGTTATTACATATCAATGATCAGTTATTATTTAATAGTTAAAGGCTACGTAAACATAAGCTAAATGACTATAAATAATTCCACAGTAACAAGGCAAAGAACAATATCAACATTGATAAAAGCCTTAATTTTGAATAAAGCGGCAAAACACAATACTATTTTATTTAAATGTTACACCCAAATTATGAAAGCACTGGGATTCAAATTTCGCTCATCATGGTTTGCAAATAAAGTTGAATACAAACATAGAAATGAACTAACAACTCATCTAACACTGATAAACATCGACAGTAGTACATTGTAATTCCTTTTCTAGCCAAGGATTTTCTCAATTGATATAAATTTTACATTTTAAGTTAAAAAAATATTTGTTTTTTGTAACCGAAATCAAATTGAATATTCAAATTAAATGGCAAAGCTATAAGAGGAAAACAACAAAAGAACAGAAACACTGAAACGCAACAAAAATAAAACGACAATGCAATACACACAGATACTAACCAGAAAATAGCAACTGCCATTTATCTGACTTAGTACAGGACATTTTAAGAAAAAAAGGTGGGTTTAACCTGCTTTTGTGGCTAGCCAAACCTCGCGCTTTATGGCAATATGAAGAATAGCACTAAAATGACAAAATTACATCATAACACTATAGTAAAAATAAATACAAAAACATGCAGGACCGAAAAATACACAATTGAACAATAGTACATTTCGACATGCAAATAGTTATCAAAGGTACCAGGCTTATAATTTAATACGCCAGACGCGTGTTTCGTCTACGTAAGAATCGACAATGACACTGAGATCAAAATAGTAAGAAAGCCAGCAAGAAAGAGAGTAAAATGTTTTAAAGAAAATTGATGATCCACTATTGTAATAAGTTGTACAAAACACGGCTAAGATTATCTTACCTTTGACAGAAGCACGTAATTTCAATAGCCGTCAGTATCTTACCCTGTTGAAAAATTAACTTTATATATAACGTTTGAGAATATTTCATTAATAAGGAGAGCAATAGCTTTAAGATTTGTATAACTTCAAATTATTGGTGTGTTCTAAAAAATAGAGACAAAAATGCAGGTTAACTTGCGTATTGTTTTATCATGATACCGAAAAATACTATTGAGAAGATGACAATAAAACCAATTAGAGTTTGCGTAAACACGCAAATGATAAATAAAAGTAATGCAAATTGAAATTATCACATTATTGGATTTTAAGGTTCGTTTACTTCAAGCACATATGAAGTACAAAAAGGAAAATCGTGTACATTTAAATGCCCATTCGTTTCAACATCACATGCTGTACTTTGGTTTGGTCCTGAGAATTTAATCATCTATACAAGAAATAGAGAAATAAACAGAAATATACAAAGACAACACCGAATAGGAATTGTTGGAAATACTACCGTTGGCGAATACAATCTACATATAAAAAACCTTAGTAGAATAGATGATGGATTATATCGATGTACATCTGTTATAAATGGACGATCCGTTAAAGCCGATTTTATTCTCAAAATACTACGTAAGATATAATATAAAATAATAAAATATTTATGCATTGATCAATTATGCAATAACAGTTTTGCTGTCATTTTTCAAATACATCTAATACTTTTTTTAATTGTTTGTTAAATACTACTACTACTACTACTACCACTACTACTACTATATGTACTACTTTTACTACGACTACGACTTAGACTACATTATTTCATGTCCCTTTCAGTTATAGGTCTTCAATGCTTGTGTATTTTTACAAAAATGAATAGAGTAAAGCGTTTGCAGAGCATGATATTTATCATTTATCAATTGTCATTTTCTTTTCTAACACCACTGGATCGATACCTAGTGAACTTTCAGTCAGTGATTGTATCAACACTGCATTATTCAGTACAATGGTTCTGACATGATATTCAACACATCTTTTTAAAACTTCGTTTCCAAATTGAAAAATCACCCAGAAACTATATGGTTGTTTCTTGTGTCTCGTCAAAGTTTCAACCGAAGACTTCGGCTGTCGTCAATGAGCGGTCGACAATTAGTTATTTTGGCCACGAACATATTAATACTAATTTCAACAACGATATTTTAGCTACGGGAATATTCACAAACAGTTGCGCTGACTCATTTTATATATTGACCTCTGGTGAAGGCTTCAGTTATTATTATAAATTTAAAAAAAATTATTTGTGGTAGTACTTTTGTTGATTACACAAGTTTTGATAATTTGGCTCTTTATATCCTGCTTTTCAATGCTCATAACCTCAGCGTTTAAGATTTTATATCAAATAAATGTAAAATTTCCAAAGAAGAAACAGGAGTTTTAAATGTCAATTTGTATCATGTACAGTAGGTTTAAACAAGCCTTATGAATTTTATAAAACCGGTTGTACAACAAAAATATTATTTACAGTGACACATTCGTTCTCAAAATACCACCGTCAATTAAGATACCTATTAGAATTAGAAAAGTTACAAGTTTGTCACCTCATGGTGAAACATATCCCTCTTCTTTTGCATTGATGGCATTATCAGGCAGTACATTTTGTTAATAATTTTGACTCCCAACTGTTTTGATTTGACACCACTATAACTGTAGACCTAATGTTCGTTTTGTGTACAAAAATAATGCCTTTCATATTGAATATTTTTCGTTAATGTATATTTCAGAACCCGACGTTATTGTTGATCCAATGGTGTCTTGTAATGCTTCGAACGACATCAATCTTACTTGTAGCATCAACACCAATGACACTTACTTGTGGCAAAACAGATGGATGCATTACAGAAATAATATATTTATACGTACTTATTCAGGATCGGATTCCTTGAGGGAGTCAGTCTGGAATATCAGATATTGTGATTACCAGGATGCTGGGGAGTATGTTTGTTCCTGGACCTACAATCAGTCGGAAGTTACTGCGACATCAATTGTGGTCGTTTATGGTAACCATGTCTGCTCTCAATTAAACAAAATACATTTAATTTACAAAATAGACTAGACACATTGTCTCCCTAGCTTGACATTTCATTTTTGCTGTTGTAAATCGGTTTGCCACTGACAATACACAAAACTGTGCTGTATCAAAAATTGAGATTACATTTTTCAACTATATTCAAAAGAATATTGGCAATATCATGAATATGATTTTTACAAGCACAGTACATAGAGAAGTTCGATACTAATCATTTATCTACCTTAACAGGACAAACAACATCACTGTCCAAGGAAAATAAATTTAAACCCTAAATTCAAAGGTGGAAATCGAATAAAAACCAATGTTTGGACCCTGAAATTGAAAAAGTTAAATCATCTAAGTCAACATTGTAGAACAAACAATAAATACTAAACCTTTAAATTAACAAATAACTTATTTTTTTTTACATAAATCAGGCTGTTAGTTTTCTCGTTTGAATTGTTTTACATTGTCTTATCGGGGCCTATTATAGCTGACTATGCGGTATGGGCTTTGCTCATTGTTGAAGGCCGTACGGTGACCTATAGTTGTTAATGTCTGTGTCATTTTGGTCTTTTGTGGATAGTTGTCTCATTGGCAATCATACCACATCTTCTTTTTTTATAAAAACCACTAACAATTTTTTGATAATTAATCCCTTATGTTTTTGTACTGTTATATATGTGGTTATATTTTGATAGCATTCCTTCATTACACCAGTACTAATTTTAAGTATAAACACATGTTGGTCCCTTGATCTTCTTATTTTATACCAACCGAGGTAGATTTCAATTTACTTATCAATTTGATTTTACTATTGTATTCAAATACGATTGCATTTAAGATTTTTTTGTATGTAATTTACAAATTTAACATATTAATGTCATTTAAAAAGTGTTATTATCATTTAAATTAATGATTTTATTTTAGGCAGACCAATCATATCATTTAAGGACATGGATTTGAATGAAGAAACATGGATGTTGTCAATTTACTTTTTTACTAGTTCTCTGCCGATTGAAGTGTATTGGTTTATCAATGATCAATATATTCATAAAAATAATTCATCTATTGATATAGCTAATGTAACTCTGATATGTTATGAAAAGAATATTTCCACTGCCGGATACCGAAGTGATTTCCTGTTGACAAATTTGAATGAACGACAGGTGAAAATAACATGTATTATAGAGAACCAATATGGTACATGTAGTGTGGATAAGTCATTTGAAGGCATTCGGTCTTCTAGAAAAAACGGGATAGGATCAACATACGTTAATTTCCCCACAACAACAGGTTCAACAGTGGCAAAGCACATACAACCAAAAGGTGATGTTTTTCAAGAATATCTAAAGTATTAAATGAGATTGCTTTAAAACACTTATATTTTTATCACATTTTCTAACCGGCTATCGCCACTACAGATACGATAGGCAGTGGGTTTGCAATTGTTATTCTTACACATTATTTACTTTTGGCTTTCGCGTACAGCAGATTTTGCAGTTTGCTCCAATTGCCAATGCAAAACAATTCAGTTTGCAAACACATTCAACATGTTGAATATTGGGTGCCAGTAAAACGGTATGTTCATGAACATATAGATAGGTATTAACTCGTATTCGAATTAAGTAATGACAATTACAAGTATCGAACTTAATTCCATTTCATATGACTTCTCAAGCTGCAATTTGTATAGTTGTTAATGTTTTTCCCGACAAACCTATGATGTTTATTAAGAACATGACAGAACTGTTTTATTTTTCGATTCAACAATACACGAATACAGGGTGATATTACTAGTTACAGAGTGTGTTAGTGACCTAAAACGATATTTACGGGGTCAGTAAATTCCATATCGAATTTACTGACCCCGTATATGTCGTATAAGGTCACTAGCACACTATGTAACGAATTTATCTTACCGACTATCTTTTTTTGTTAAATTTAGACTAGAGTTGTCTCATTTAATCATACCATATCTTTTATATTATCATATTAAATTGTTCAAGTGTTCAGTTTAAGGAATTTACTTCCATTGATCTACAAAACAAAATTAATGTCAGCAATAACAATTTAATATCAACAACCTTGATATAACAACATTCAACAGAACTTTCAAAACTTTTAAATATTCAAATAGTGTCAAAGACGTAACTCAACTAGTAACCGTGTATTAAAATAAACCCGCCTCCATACTAACATAATATGGAATATACACAGTCTCCACGTGAGCGCATTTAACCAATCATATTCCTAGAAATGTATAGGAGGTAAGTTAAAAAGGTATATTGCTTCAATAAAAAATGACCACCTTTCTAGCATGAAATTTGGTTTCAAACTGCATATGAGTAGACCTTACAGTACTTATATCCAATGAAATTCAACTCTCTGTTCACAACACAATTAGAACAGTTCAATTTAGTTATACGACATACGTTCGTTGTCGTTGTCAGTTCTTTATAAATAGTATGGTCTATGTTTGTGTTCATTGGTTTTTATAAATTTGCCATGACTTTTCTTATCCATTCGTCTATTTGTAATTCCATATCTGTCTTTCCCATACCTCTAATCCAGCTAACCCATCATTCAGTTATGCTTTTTATTTTTTAATAGGATTTTTTTTATAGGTTAGTACATATATGATATAGGTAAAAAGCATCACAATCTCAAAGATTTTGAACGTGTTTTTCATTTTGGTCGAAATTATGCATATTTAGTAAATGATGGGTTTAGCTTAGTTCAACTGCCTTTGTATCAAGCACCATATTATTTTACCAACACGAGCAACACGATTGATGCCACATGTGGAGCAGGAGCTGCTTACACTTCTGAAAAACTTGAAATCACCCCCAGTTTTTCATGGGTTTCATGTTGCTCAGACTTCAGTTTTCTATGTTGAAGTTATGTAATTTTGTTTGTATGTTTATCTTTTTAATTTTTTAACCATAGCGTTGTCAGTTATTTTTTTACTTATGAATTTAGATGTCCTTCTTGTATATTTTGCTTCTCTTGTAAAAGTCTAAAAAGGTGGATGTGTCAGGATATTGTTTTCCTGAACATGATGTTGAACTTAGTGATCATTGAAATACATTGAGGTGTTTCCTTTTCAGTGCTGTTTACAGTCTTGTAAAAATTAGCTCATAGCACCAATATAGTTTATTGAATTAGTTCCATTTTCACCAAGAATACGTGTCGACTTTACTTTGTACTAGCGTGAACAATACAATTCACATATTTTAATTTGTAAAATTAGTGATAAGAAGTATGATAGGAACGACAACTTCATCAAGTACAACTATTCTACGTGAGTTCAAATTTAAAGATAGCTAAAGGTCTGAGATGTTCATTTTTTATTTCTTTTCTGTGGATTCCCATTATTGTCACGATAATGATCATCAAGTGGAAAATGTGGAAATGCAAATGATTTTTATACAAATGCAAGTGTTTAGCTATCAACAATGTTTAACTAAATTTCCCTTCAGAAAAAAAATTATTGATTATATTCGTATATTCAATTTTAACAGAAGATTTTTTGCTTTTTCTTTAATCAGATATTCAACTAAGATTTGTGCTAATTGGTATCATTTTGGTAATAGTTTTAATCATGTTTGTGATATCAGCGCTATGGTTGTACCACCAACGGTACATTTTGAAAGGTAAGTAAGATTAAGAAAAAAATATTCATATGTACTTATTTATAAGTTGTAACAAAGTCTCTCCTCATCGTTTGACATCTACATATCTAAAAAGAGCACTTTTTATGCTTTTTTTTTAGCTAAAACGCGACAGACTTCTTTGGCAAGGGTATGCACTGGATACACATACTGGTCCAGCATTGTTATTAAGAGTGCAAATTAACATATAAATTTTACACGTTTTATTGTCCTTATGTCGAATTAGTTGGCCATAAGATGTGTCTGTTTATTAACTCAAATCAAACACGATTTTGTTTTATTAACTATTTTGACATTATGAAAATCAATTCACAGGACAGTTGATGCTCTGTAAAAGCAACTGAATTTGCTAACTTTGTTGATCATGCTAATTTATGAGGTCATGTGTTCCGATGCTTATTTTGAAAGAAAAAATGTTTGTGACGTCTGAATATCGAATGTTAAGTGTTGCCTTTTCCTTAGAAATAAGAAAATAAAAACATTTGACTGTATATAAAAATATTCCTATTGCACTCCGTTACGCTTCATAATTATGCAATAAGCTCAAAGGGCACACATCCGACCTAAAGTATGTTCCTCACATACCAACACTGAAATTTAAGAAATATATTATAGCAATGCAAATTAATGCGTTTGACGAGTTGAAGTCAATTGTTCAACACAGAAGTTAATAATTAGCTTTATTCGTCCTTAAATGAGAATACTCATACATATTCATTCATGCAATATGTTTTCCCAATGTAAAAGAAACACTAACCTGGTACATTGGAGTATGGACAAGAATATTATCTTCTTAACTGAATGTTTTTTTTTTTGGTATAGCATATACATTTCACTTGCAGCACACTTATAATGTCCAAAATCAATCTAAATCACGAATTTGAAAATATACTAAGCACTTTCAAGTCTTCGCAAACGTGAATTGAATACAAGTAATGGTAAAATCGAATCTGAAAAGTTTCAAATATCATATTTAAGTTGTTTGTTTGTAATCAAAAAGAGAGATCGAAGATTTCAAACTCACAGGTCGAAAACAAACTACAACCCATTGGTTAAAGACAATAACGAGAAAAAAAGACAAACAACAGTCTTTATAAGCAAAATCGTGGGTAAAGGTTGGTGCTAGTAGGTGACTAGAGAAAGAGTAATCACATCCTTCTTGTACACAAATAATGATACAAAAGGGACCACATTTTATATACAATAACAAAATGCCATCATTTCTAAGTTTGATCAGAGTTTTTTTTGTTATCGTCGTGCAGTTCACTATACGTTTCACTGTGTTTCTGAAATATCATGAATTAAAAAATTAAGGTTTTATTATATACCTAGCTATATGGAATTATTATATTTTAGAACGGTATACGTGGTTCATTCTTTCGAAGAATCAACCCGGACCATGTTTCAATGAAATAAGCTTCAATGCATAACATAATGACCTGTGTCAGGTCATTGCTTTCCTTGATAAAAATGCACACTATAATTTACCTATAATTGAAATAAACGGTGAACTCGCAAATATTCATGGGAATGTATATATTTGTATTAACAATCATAGCTTTGATTCTTTGTTTCAGCTAATTTTAAACATTAATAACAAAAAGTGCCACTTGCTGAGCAGTAACCGCTTAATTCAATACATAATCCGTAATATGTGTTGTTGGTATTTTTCTGGAAATGTGGTATTAAATAATTATCTTCGTGAACTTATTGATGAAATTTAGTGTCATGGTATTTTAAGTTCGTTTTCGACTGATGAATTAACATCAAAGATACTAAGATTACATATGTGTACGTCAGGCGCGCGAATCGTTTACAAATAGCTATCAATGATTCTCGAATAAAAGAAATGAGCTTAAGTAGCCCTTTAGTATCTTGTATTTATCTATTTAAATGTAGTTTACAAAAACCGTTAGAATATCCTCAAACTGTTCAGCAACAAATAAAAATAAAAAAATATATTGTATTTATATTTATAGATCTAAAGAACAATACGGAAATGTGAATCCCAGAGTATGAGGACATAGAAATTTATATATCGATGACTCAAACATTACATGCATACACTGCCAGACTGTGATACTATAGAAAGAGAACAATCTATTGAGAATCGACAAGTGAAGATCAACCTTACCAATTCACAGTCGAATATGAACACATACACAGTGTTTAAATTATTTCGTTTTTGTTGATTATAATGGCTACGTCGAAAAAAAGGTTCACTTTTCATTTGTTTTTAGGTTTTTTTTGGTGTTTTAAAAAAAAAAAAAAAAAAAGACATAAATGATTAATACCTGATTAACAATGCATCATATCCCAGTGTCATATACAATATTTCTCGACTATAACCTGTATTCCTTAGTGAATTTATCTTTCTTTATTTTAAAAATGAACGTCAAATGAAAGTTAAAAAGTGTTTTTTGTAATTGCAGAAACAAAATAAAACGTTCTACTATCCGTTCAACCGAAGCCCTTTTTTCTTATTTGAGTACGGATGTGTTTTGCTATTTGCCGACAAGATGAAAGTCTGGGATCATAAATATTGTGAATGTGTTTTGCAAAAAATCAACTTTACACAAAAGGGATCCAATGTTTCTCAGATTTTTAATGACGTCTGTAGACTTGTACTTGTGTACTGGGAGATCTCTCTCATTTAATGGTCACTGATCTATTTGATGAAGTCATTGACAACCTTGTATAGATTTTTTTCTAATGTAGGACTGCTCATCTATTTTCCAAGGTTTAGCGAGCACAAACATGTTTTATCCCACCACATTCAATGGTAGAACGTGTGATGTGCTTGTCCGAAGTCCGGAGCATGTAATGCAGTGGTTGTAGTTAGTTCCTGTAGGTCATATCTTGTTATTGCAAATTGCATTCTTATGTTTTATACGGTTAGTTTTTTCAACTGAATTGTTTCATATTATTCATTACGATGCCTTTTATAGCTGACTATACAGTATCATACTATTAGCTTTCATCGCTATTGAATGTTGTACTGTGACATATAGCAATCTCTCTTGAACTATCATATGGTTGAGTTTTTTGTAATCTTTTTCTTTTGTATACAAAAATAATACATCAAAAATGGTCAAAGTCCAGTTTTGCCAAATAATACTTAACTTGTCGATAGAATTTTATACGCGGCATAAACTATTAAGACAATAGGAGATATAAGTAGAGAGAAAAAAAAAACAAAAAAAAAAAAAACCCAGAAAATAACACGCGAAAATTCAAGACTTATAAGTCAAACTAATTGTCAACAGACTATTTAAATAATTTAAAGAAAATCCCATCGGGGTAATCATAACCAGTAAAAATTTAGTAATAAGTATCACAGTGTTAAGCAACTTTCGATATAAAATTCACGGGATTGATGCTACAGCAATTGCACTGTGTCTTTTATAGGTGTCTGACGTATTTCATGTTAATCCTAGTATTTACCATAAAGCATTGTCATTTATGACATTGATATTCCACAATAAAATTGAGAATGGAAACGGGGAATGTGCCAAAGAGACAACAACCCGATCATAGAAAAAAACAACAGCAGAAGGTCAACAACAGGTCTTCAATGAAGCGAGAAATTCCCGCACCCGGAGGCGTCCTTCAGCTGGCCCCTAAACAAATATATACCAGTGCAGTGATAATGAACGCCATACTAATTTCCAAGTTGTACACAAGAAACTAAAATTAAAATAATACAAGACTAACAAAGGCCAGAGGCTCCTGACTTGGGACAGGCGCAAAAATGCGGCGGGGTTAAACATGTTTGTGAGATATCAACCCTCCCCCTATACCTCTAGACAATGAAAAGTAAACGCATAACAATACGCACATTAAAATTCAGTCCAAGAGAAGTCCGAGTCTGATGTCAGAAGATGTAACCAAAGGAAATAAACAAAGTGACAATAATACATAAATAACAACAGACTACTAGCAGTTAACTGACATGCCAGCTCCAGACTTCAATTAAACTGACTGAAAGATTATGATTTCATCATATGAACATCAGGCACAATCCTTCCCGTTAGGGATTTAGTATCATACCATCATAACATATATGAGAAGAACATAACCCGTGTCATGCCAACAACTGGTTTTTGAATAAATGTGTTTAGTTCCGATGCAAAGACCCTATAAGTGAATCAATATTAACGCCAAAATAGCAATTTTTAACGACCTGACAACAGTATCGTAACTATATCCCTTCTTAATAAGTCTATTCAAAGGTTTGCATATTAAATTGCAAAACGAAAAACATATTTCTACACATGATTGCAAAAGTTTGATCCTACGGATTCTTCCAATATAAGGATATAATTTAATTATATATTTTATTATACAACCTTTGATTTGCTTAAACGATTGAAACAGTAACAATGTTTATTATGAAAAAAAATATCTTCAAGGATAAACACATGTCATAATGTATCAAGTGTTATAGATACTTTCAAACAAATTTATAAATACTTATTCATGTTTTATCTTGTTTATCTGTTGAGGTTGCTGTCACCATGAAACTGAAATTCTACATCTCTCCTATAAATTCATAGAGTTTATATAAACTTGCGACACAAATGATAATAAGCTTTATTAAATAGGACTAAATTAAAAAAAAACACATTATTTACATGCACAATAGAAAATTTGTTGCAGTGTTAGTGATGTTTTCAACAAATATTATTATTCACTTTCACATACAAATTGATAACGCTATTAAATGCATTGGGTATACTGTTTTGAATTAAAATACTGTTAAACGAATATATATAATGAATTGTATAACATTAGTCTACATCCATCCCATTGTATGATATTTGTACCGATTAAACAGGAAAAAAAACATTATTTTAAAAATGAACGTCAAATGAAAGTTAAAAATTGTTTTTTGTAATTGCAAAAACAAAATAAAACGTTCTACTATCTGTTCAACCGAAGCCCTTTTTTCTTATTTTAGTACGGATGTGTTTTGCTATTTGCCGACAAGATGAAAGTCTGGGATCATAAATATTGTGAATGTGTTTTGCAAAAAATCAACTTTACACAAAAGGGATCCAATGTTTCTCAGATTTTTTATGACGTCTGTAGACTTGTACTTGTGTACTGGGAGATCTCTCTCATTTAATGGTCACTGATCTATTTGATGAAGTCATTGACAACCTTGTATAGATTTTTTTCTAATGTAGGACTGCTCATCTATTTTCCAAGGTTTAGCGAGCACAAACATGTTTTACCCCACCACATTCAATGGTAGAACGTGTGATGTGCTTGTCCGAAGTCCGGAGCATGTTATGCAGTGGTTGTAGTTAGTTCCTGTAGGTCATATCTTGTAATTGCAAATTGCATTCTTATGTATTATACGGTTAGTTTTTTCAACTGAATTGTTTCATATTATTCATTACGATGCCTTTTATAGCTGACTATACAGTATCATACTATTAGCTTTCATCGCTATTGAATGTTGTACTGTGACATATAGCAATCTCTCTTGAACTATCATATGGTTGAGTTTTTTGTAATCTTTTTCTTTTGTATACAAAAATAATACATCAAAAATGGTCAAAGTCCAGTTTTGCCAAATAATACTTAACTTGTCGATAGAATTTTATACGCGGCATAAACTATTAAGACAATAGGAGATATAAGTAGAGAGAAAAAAAAAACAAAAACAACAGAAAATAACACGCGAAAATTCAAGACTTATAAGTCAAACTAATTGTCAACAGACTATTTAAATAATTTAAAGAAAATCCCATCGGGGTAATCATAACCAGTAAAAATGTGGTAATAAGTATCACAGTGTTAAGCAACTTTCGATATAAAATTCACGGGATTGATGCTACAGCAATTGCACTGTGTCTTTTATAGGTGTCTGACGTATATCATGTTAATCCTAGTATTTACCATAAAGCATTGTCATTTATGACATTGATATTCCACAATAAAATTGAGAATGGAAATGGGGAATGTGCCAAAGAGACAACAACCCGATCATACAAAAAACAACAGCAGAAGGTCAACAACAGGTCTTCAATGTAGCGAGAAATTCCCGCACCCGGAGGCGTCCTTCAGCTGGCCCCTAAACAAATATATACCAGTGCAGTGATCATGAACGCCATACTAATTTCCAAGTTGTACACAAGAAACTAAAATTAAAATAATACAAGACTAACAAAGACCAGAGGCTCCTGACTTGGGACAGGCGCAAAAATGCGGCGGGGTTAAACATGTTTGTGAGATATCAACCCTCCCCCTATACCTCTAGCCAATGTAGAAAAGTAAACGCATAACAATACGCACATTAAAATTCAGTCCAAGAGAAGTCCGAGTCTGATGTCAGAAGATGTAACCAAAGGAAATAAACAAAGTGACAATAATACATAAATAACAACAGACTACTAGCAGTTAACTGACATGCCAGCTCCAGACTTCAATTAAACTGACTGAAAGATTATGATTTCATCATATGAACATCAGGCACAATCCTTCCCGTTAGGGGTTTAGTATCATACCATCATAACATATATGAGAAGAGCATAACCCGTGTCATGCCAACAACTGGTTTTTGAATAAATGTGTTTAGTTCCGATGCAAAGACCCCATAAGTGAATCAATATTAACGCCAAAATATACAATCTTTAACGACCTGATAACAGTATCGTAACTATATCCCTTCTTAATAAGTCTATTCAAAGGTTTGCATATTAAATTGCAAAACGAAAAACATATTTCTACACATGATTGCAAAAGTTTGATCCTACGGATTCTTCCAATATAAGGATATAATTTAATTATTCATTTTATTATACAACCTTTGATTTGTTTAAACGATTGAAACAGTAACAATGTTTATTATGAAAAACATATCTTCAAGGATAAACACATGTCATAATGTATCAAGTGTTATAGATACTTTCAAACAAATTTATAAATACTTATTCATGTTTTATCTTGTTTATCTGTTGAGGTTGCTGTCACCATGAAACTGAAATTCTACATCTCTCCTATAAATTCATAGAGTTTATATAAACTTGCGACACAAATGATAATAAGCTTTATTAAATAGGACTAAATTAAAAAAAAAACACATTATTTACATGCACAATAGAAAATTTGTTGCAGTGTTAGTGATGTTATCAACAAATATTATTATTCACTTTCACATACAAATTGATAACGCTATTAAATGCATTGGGTATACTGTTTTGAATTGAAATACTGTTAAACGAATATATATAATGAATTGTATAACATTAGTCAACATCCATCCCATTGTATGATATTTGTATCGATTAAACAGGAAAAAAACCATTAATTATATTTGCATGAAAGTAACTTTCAGATATCGTTCATGTCATTAAATATTAAACGATTTATTTTGTGCACTGAACATGTTCGACGATTTGTACCAATTGACAATAAATTATGCCGAATCGATGAAAATGTTTGTTAGGTCAAATACATTTTGCTATGAGAGTATTTTTCCATAGCGATCTTTCATGTCGTTCCATCGGTTTATATGATATTATAATAATTGCTTCTGATTTTTATTTGTTAACCGATTTAGTATCAGAGGATATGTTCAAAACCGCTTCGGTCCTGTTTTTATGAATACGCATTATGTATCGTGTATGACGCACACACAGTTATATCAGGTAAAATTTGCTGCTATGTTATGGTGAATTGAGTGGTTGGAATGCGTATTCTATTTAATTGTGATACAGTCTTTTCCACCAGTCTCTTAAAATAATCGACGATGATACAGTTTTTCTGTTTTACGTTTAAAAACATAAACAAACTCGAAATTTTTATCATTGGGTAATAGTTGAACTGTCTTTAACAAATTGTCAACATGATTATTTAGTATATAATAAGTAACATTTAAAAGATACTAACGGATAACATTCAATATTGGTTGACAGTAGCCAATAAGCTTTACAAAGAGTACGATTTATGGATACGTTTAAATGAACATTGTGACACTAATACTCAACGTTGATAAGTATTATAGACATTTATCTTAGAGAAGGTACATAATTTAACAGCAGGCAAACAGTCATGAATCAAAGGCACCCAACATTCTTATCCCTTTTGTTTTGTAAAGAAATTTGAATTCTTATTACTATATCTGCATAACTATTGCGAATATATTTTACTTGATAACTATCAAAGTATATCTCGATTTATTTCCTGGCTGCCCGTAGTTCAAATTTTATATTACAGATGCAGTTGTTTTTTTTGTATTTTTTCGGGACACTTGCATCTCGTAAAACTTTCAATGCACTTGCGACAGATGAAAAATTTAATAAGAAATCACAGATAATATATACACTATTTCAATGAAGAGATATAAAGGTTAGGGTTGGGTGACGTACATATTCATAATGATACTATTACTAATTCTAAAAAAATGATGAATTCAGAGAAGTAATTCTGAGGAAAACAAGTAATATTTTAGAACTCCTGTGTACATGCTTTACTAGCTAATCTAGATAACTTGGCAGTAGATGATCTAACTTCTAAATGCTGATACGTATACTATAGATAGATTGTATCGGTATGATGGGCATACATGGTATCAGAACCATTTGATTGCGTATTGAAAGAACGTTTGAATGTGTTGCTGTCGAAATATTTTATTATCTTATTTATATTCTGTGATTTATCTTTGTGGTTGTGAAATTTTTTATATTCAAATATGTAAAGTAGTGACCGTCGTTTTCGTATATAATGGTGTATTGACATTTTCCGTTATGTACCGAGTTGTGCTTTGGTTGGCAGAAGTTCGATTACAGATTAAACAGATACAACTAGAGTGACGAATCTGATAATAAACTTTATTTTGCATATTAGTTTTAAAAATATATAGGGAAAAGAGGTAAGAGACTACCGAAAACTATTTTAAATTAGCTAAATAAAGTTTGTTAATGTATGAGATCTGGAAACAAGAATAGTTCGGCAAATGTTTTGAAGTAATGGAGTAAAACTACATCATAATAAGCGCCTCTTTATAATTAACTCAGAAAACTAATGATTTAGTTATTTTTTCCTATTTTGGGTTTACGTTAAACTTTACTAAAATATCAAACTTTACACGTTCACATTTGTTTTTATTTCGACTGTGGCTGAATGTGGATTTGTGAGTCAAACATAGCAGCATATTTTTACCGCTCCGACGAGGTATATCCATGAATCAACTAAATTCCCCCAGTTTGTTGGTGTTAGCCTTGTTATTTAGCTTTCCGATACATTATTAAGATATAATCATCATGATACTACTGCGATCTCATTTTTGTTAAATGGTATTCCATAAACTTGTATCAATATGTTTATTTATTTTTTATCCTTTACTGTATATATATTTCATTTTTTTTTAAATGGACGCTCATCTTATTTTGCATATAGCACATGAATATCAAATAAAAAAAAACTTTAACAAGTATTGATGCAGCATTGGCAAAATATTCCACAGAAAGGGCAGATTCCTTGACATCTGAACAAGTAATAGAAAGTATTAAAGAGGCAGAGTTTTTTGGATTATCAGAAATCTTTGAGACATGTATTAAAATTGCATCTCACAAAAATTTTAAAGCACTAACAAAAACTGCTTAAGATTGATAAATGTAAACCTGAAACTGCGTTTTACCCATAAATTCTATTTTTAACCATATCGGCTATGTTAGTTGGCAGGCAGGGTCATCGGACTCATTTTTAAAAATAAATATCATAAGGAAGATAATGACCTAGATTTGTTGAATTTGTCTCACTAGTTTCTTCAGAGAAGTTTTTTTTTGTAAAAGAAAAAAAAAGGTAAAAATTACTATTAAGGAGTCGATTGATAATTTTTATAATGTTGACTTATTTGAAGATCTAAGTTTGAGAACATTATTGTGTTTACAGATTATTTCTATCTTTAATAATATTCAAGATAATAGCCAAATAGTGCAAAATTTCTTTAAAACACCAAATTAAGAAGCAGCAAGCACACAACCGGTTGTCTGATTCGTCTGAAAATTTCAGGATGAAAAGATCACAAGAACGGCATTTTGCCCATTTGTTTTAAGGCATGTCGGCCATATTGGTTAGCGTGCATGATCATCGGACACATTTTTAAACCTAGTATCTTAATGGTCCGAGTACACAGTTATCGTCCCTTGATTTTCTGTGTCAACATATATAGTCCCTAGTTTGGACAGTGTGTAACTTGCCAATTTTTGTTATACCCCTTCCAAATTTATGTCTTCATGCGTTATGCCTCAAATAGCAAAAAAGGGGGATAAAATTACACTGAGAAAAAAACTGATTCATGAATTTTAAAGTAAAGTAGTGATTTGGTCCAGCTGAAAAGGGTTAATAATTAGCATTTCGGAAGCTGTCAAAAGATTCCACGACCCCCTTAACACAAAATTGTCCATATTTTGAGTTAGAGCCGATAAACATGATAAAGTTTTCTATAATTTTGATATAATTTGTCCCAAAAGTAGTACAATACACTGTAAAATACTATTGCGAAAGCGCAGGTGGGATTTGTTTATTTCTATTTATTGTCTAAAAGAAATGCACTACGAAATAACTGTGTACTCGGACCTAAAGATGATTGTGGCCAAGTTGTGATTAAATTTTACCCATTAGTTTCAGAAGAGAAGATTCTGTAAAAGTTAACGATGAAAAACGACCGCGACTACGACGACGGTGGAAGACGACGAGCAATGGACGACGGACGCCAAGTGATTAGAAAAGCTCACATTGACCTTCGGGCCAGGTGAGTTAAAAACAGAGTTATCTAAAAGGAACCTGTTGTTCAGTGGTTGTCGTTTGCTGATATATGTTGTTTCCTGTTTCTCGTTTTTTATAAGCTAATTGATTTTCCATTTTGAATTGTTTAACACTAGCCATTTTGGGGTCATTTAAAGCTTTCTGATCGAGCTAGGTGAGCCAAGGCTCCGTGTTGAAGGCTGTACTTTTGTCGATAAAGATTGACTTACAAATTTCGACATGGATGGATAGTTTAATCATTGACACTCTTATCACATCTTTTTATATCTATTATATGTTTGCATTTGGTCATATTTTAATGATATTCAGTTTTATTCAAAATCTAAAAAAGAAATGAAGTAGTTTAGCTCAGGACATGACAATCAATTTCATCTGAACTGTTAGAAAATCACGCATTACATGAACAAACAGAAAAATCATTCTAACATCCTGAATAAGGTCGCATTTAGTTCATGAATAAAAACTAACAACACTTTATAAATGTCATGGGATTGTGATTTATTTTTTATATTTTAGTTAGTAGTATACACAGCTACTTTTGCATAGGTACTATTTCTGTACTAAAATTCTGTATTACTGGAAATTTACTTTTAATATTTAGTACTAATTCTTTACCTTAAAATTATTACAATATTTAGGTACATGACTTTTACAGTACTTGATTTGTACTATAAATTTTTGGTACAGAAATAATACCAACAGTAATCACAATATTCCATATTTGAAAATCATGATATTGCTGAAAATGTAAACGTGTAACCAAAATCTGTAGTACATGAATTTCAAGTATAAATTAAGTACTGTAAAATACAGGTACTTGAATATTACAATAATTTTAAAGTAACAAAATAGTGCTGAATATTAAAAGTAGATTTCCAGTACTACAGATTTCAGGTACAGAAATAGTACCTATATAAAAGTAGCTGTGTACTTGCATTTTTCTTATGATGTCTTCATAATACATCTATAAGTTACGGAGTACATATGGCGCCAGCCATTATGTGAAACATGAAATTTCAAACAAGTAAAATCTTATCATTTTTAAATTAAATTCATGCACATAAAAAAAATATATGATGAAATCATACAATTTCGTGTCGGAATGGCCTTTTCATAATATGTATATAAATGTTGTTATACGATCTAAAACAATATATCGAATTAAAGATACCACTGCGCTATACTCTATGGGTTCAACATATTGAGATATGACCCAAAAAGAAAACTCTTACACCTACGAGTACTATTTGATTTGTGTTCTTTGTCGTTTTCTCACATATTCTTTCGAGGTAAAACCTTGTTTTGCTTTTCTTCTTCAAAAGACAAGCTGTTTTCTAATTCTTCATATTCATATCCGTTAATTTCTCTGAACAAATCTACAGAAAGATCAAAGTTCATCCATTATTCGTTCTTTATATACATTCGAATTTAAATAACAGAATATGTTCATATTGTGTCGCTAAAGATAAGTCGAAACTGATATAGTTATGATGCATTGCACAATGCTTTAATACAGAATACGAATGGTAGCAGATATAGATGCTCGAAAGGAGCTTTGTTATTTCTGGCTTTTTATGTTGTATTTACACGTCTTGATGTGTAAATATCTAAATGTAAAGCCGTATTCAAAAAACATATTTCAAATTGATATTTAATCAAATTCTTTTTAAGTTTTCAACAAGAGTTCATGTATGTTTTTGAAGTTAATGTGACATCCATGTCTGTGTATTATTTTTTTTGAGATTGTCACAGGTGTGAACAGACGTAAAAACAATGTCTCCGTTATAATCTGATTAACTTGTGGATTTAAATATTAGTTTCATTTATTTATTGGATATATCAATGCTATGGAAAAGAGTGAACTTTAGTTGCAAATGTGATGCAAAATACACCAAAATACAAGAATAAAAGAACAAGATCGTCAGAAGATGAGACCCCTCGTCCCGAAAGTAAACAAACTAAAATGCCAATGCAGACGATCTTCAGTCCTCTATAAAATCAATTGTCGAAAGTATTAAAGAAATTAAAGATGGTCAAGACAGTATGAAAAAGATGTTTGAATCGAAAATTGACAGGCTAAGAAATTATGTTATATCTACAATTGACGAAAAAATTCGAATATTAAAAGATGATATTTATTTAAACATAGCTAAAGAATCGTCACGTTTAGATGACTTGGTGAACTCAGTTCAAACACTTTCAGTACGTGTTGGTCAAGTCGAAAACTTTATTACTAATTCTACTGACCACGGCCTAAACTATCAATATAATGATCAAGGTGTTAATGGTAATACACAACCACCAGACCCGTTAAACGATAATGACGTAACGGTAATAGTAAAAAATTAACCATTCACTGAAGGCGAAAATCTCCCAGACAAAGTTCAACAGATAATAGACAGCTTAGGCGAAGTTTCTTCCCAAATATCAATGGTTGCAACAAAACGCTTGACAACAAGATTTCACAACAAACCAGGTCTCGTTAAAATCAGTTTTCAAAGTCAGGATCAGAAAAACTTATACTCAGAAATAAACATAAGCTGAAAGATGTTGGAAATTACAAACATGCGTACATCCAATCCTCTAAATCCCGTATTGAACGACTAATCGAAACAAATACACGCACGATTTTACGGGAATTACCACAAGGCAAATAGAAGAGAGTTACCGCAAACGGGAAAATTCTTTAAAAATCGAATGAACCGGTTAGTGATCCTGACAACACTGATATGGAAACTAAGGACAATTAGGACAACACCCGGAACAGTGGTACTATTAGATTGGGACACTTAAATATTTGCGGATGGACTCAAAATAATAAGGAATTACGTACAGCAATTTTAAAGGAAGTGAATGCAGACATTTTTAGTATCTGTGAAACGCATTTGAAAGAAATTTATGAAATTGAAGTTGCTGGTTATAGTTGGAAAGGATTTAATAGACAATATATACATAGAAATGCCCCAAAGGCATCAGGTGGTGTAGGATTCTTGATAACAAATTTGGATTTTTGAAGAATATAAATATGAAACGATCGACATTCTACGAGATGGCGTTATTTGTGGTAAATTTCAGTCAAAAAGCACAGATTTTAACTTTATTGTATTTTCGTGTTACCTACCTCCTGAAAACTCAGTTTGGGGAAGAGACTCTCAAGGGTATTTTGCACACATCTTATCTGATATATACGAACAATGCGATACGGACGCTATTTTTCTTTGTGGCGATTTTAACTCAAGAATAGGATCACTGAAGGATTTTTCTGATTTTGATAAAAACCGTTAACCAACATGGAAACACCTTCTTGGAATTTTTGAACGAATCGAAAATGTGCGTCTTGAATGGAAGATTCGATCAAGATAAAGATAACTTCACATTCATTTCAGGTAGAGAGAAATCCGTGGTAGATTACATTTGTGTTCCGCAAGATTATCTCGACCAGTGTATTTCGTTTGAAAAAATCACAACAAGATCTATTGTAGAAAAGGCAAATCTTTTTAACTTACTTGGTGAACGTAGCAAACTTCCGGATCATTCATTCTTGGTAACAGAATTTAGATATATAACATCCATGTTTACCGACAACATTCCAGGCAGCCCTACTCAATCAACGAAGCGATTTAAATTGAAATTAATGCCAAATGATATGCTTTCTTCCGATATTTGTAAAATTGCATTGCAAAATGTTATAAGTCACATTGAACAAAGTAGAGAAACTCAAGAAAATATAGATAATATATACACGGAACTTTGTGATATAAGAATACAGGAGATGAATGATAAAATTCCAGTTTTTAACACCAATGGATCCTCGAAAAAAACGGCTAAAGATGAAAAAGCAATTTTGGAACGATGACCTACAAACATTATGGAATGATATGCATTTAAAAGAAAAACAGTACTTGAAGTTCAAAGGACGTACCAATGTGAAAAATGAACTAAGAACAAAGTTTCAGTTAGCGCAAAAAACCTTTGACCGCAAGCTACGCCAGTATGAAAGGCAATATAAACAAAGTATGTGCACTGACATTAAAACTATGACGACAAATAATCCTACGGATTTTTGGAACAAAATCAAACAGCTAGGGCCTCGTAGACATTCCTCTATTCCAATGGAAATATATGACAAAGATGGTGTAATTGTTAGTGATGAAAAGGTCGTTTTAGAAAAATGGAAAACAGATTTTGAAAATATATTTAATATGGATAGTTCAGTGGTCGATTTCGATGGTAATTTTCAAAAATATGCCTCTAGTCAGAAAGTCTTATTAGAAGAAAGAATGATCGATCCTTTGTTTATTGAAAATGAAGAGTTGAATTCAGCTATAACTATAGATGAAATTAGGCAACTTGTCTCAAAAACAAAAAACGGTAAATCGTGTGGAATTGATAATATCCCTTATGAAGTATTGAAGACAGAAAACGTGATTGCCGTCCTATATTCTATGTTTCAACTAGTTTTCGACACAAGCATTGTACCATCATTATGGCACCAGGCCATTATCTGTCCGATACTTAAAGACAAATCATCAGATAAACGCATTCCACTTCATTATCGAGGAATCAGTTTGTTGTCGTGTGTTTCGAAGCTGTACAGTGGATTTATAAACAATAGAGTGTCTTCATATCTGGAGGACAATGATTTACTTTCTGAGGAACAAAACGGCTTTCGTAAACATCGTTCGTGTTAGGATCATATATTCACCCATAACAGCATGATAAAAAACAATCCGAATGTTATTGCCACATTTATTGATCTAAAAAAGGATTTTGATTTCGTAGATCGTGATATGTTGCTATACAAACTGTTGCTTAATCATTTTAATAATATTGATGGAAAAATATATAACTCTAGTAAAAGTTTATGTGTGCAAACAACCGCAAGTATTCGATTAAACAATAAAATGTCCGATTGGTTTTTATGTAACTCTGGTGTAAAACAAGGTGATAATCTATCTCCGACATTATTTTCTGTCTTTATCATGTTTATTGATGATCTTGTGGATGAAAACAACCAACTTGGACTTGGTATTAATATTGGAGAATCGAAATTGTCTTTACTTTTATATGCGGACGATATTGTTTTAATGGCCGAGAATGAATGTGATATGCAACAGATCTAGATGCTAGATAAATTACATGATTGGTGTAAAAAAATGGAGAGTCTTAATTAATACAGACAAGTCAAAAGTTGTACATTTCAGAGCATCTCGCAAAAAACGGAGCGAATTTCAGTTTAGAATCGGAGGGAACATCTTGCAAATTATAGACAAATATAAATACCTTGGAGTTATTTAAAAGAAAAAAGATTATACATTGAATGCTGAAAATCTTTCTGTAGCTGGTGGAAGAGCACTCGGAGCTATTATATCGAAGTTTAAAAGAATTTGGTATAAAGACTTAAGAAAAACTGTATGTCTCTTGTATTGTACCTATACTCGACTACTGTTATTCAGTGTGGGGTTTTAAAGACTTAAATTCTGTCGACACTGTTCAAAACAAGGCCATAAGATACTTTTTGGGAGTTCACAAGTTTGCTCCAAAGCTGGCTATCAACGGAGATGTTGGATGGTTACCTTCAAAAGAACGTCACTGGTATAATATGGTTAGATTTTGGAACCGATTGATGGATATGGACAATAGTAGACTTTGTAAAAGGGTTTTCTTATGGGACTACGAATTATCTACGAACAATTGGTCATCTAGTGTAAGAACAATAATGTCGTTAGTTGGTAAGAATGATAACTTTCAACAAATGCTAAAATGTGATGTTAACAGCGTCAGAAACAATCTTATGGTTATATGTGCAACGAAATGGCATACAAACTTATTTAACTTGCCGAAACTTCGTACATATAGAACTTTTAAATCTACATATTCAACAGAAACATATGTTACACAAAATTTAAAACGTAGAGAAAGATCGGTACTGGCCAGTTTAGATGTGGCATTCTTCCGCTAAGATTAGAAATAGGACGTTTTGTTGGTGAGCCAGAAAACCAACGGATATGTAGAATGTGCGAAACCGGACATGTTGAAAACGAACTACACTTTCTGATTGAATGCCAATTTCACAATGGACTACGTAATCAATTATTCTCTGGAAACCGTATTAAATTTGAATAACAGTGAAAAGTTAAATTTATTATTGTCAGAATATCCTCGAAAAACAGCTCGATACTTAGAACATTCATTTACAAAACGCAGACAACACTTATATTTAAATAATTAACATGTCTATAAAATTCCTGATGACAATCTGAATTAATACTATAGTATCTTTTTGAAGTGACTTATAGGTCCATTGGGCCGGGTGTAATTTAATTGAAATATTTCAATATTGTACATAATTTGTTATACACAATGTCACTATGATAAACATATTTGTATTGTATTGTATTGTATAAGTTCTTACTAGCTCGGTTATGGATTATTAAAATCACTTCCCTATTGAATATATTTGTACATAATTGTTGACAGGTCAACTGAAGCAGGCCGCTGTTGCGATATTTGCTCGCTGAGTTGAAGATCCATTGGTGTAGTTTACCCGTTATCTTCTTATTGATCGGGTTGTTGGACAAATTCCCCGTTACCACGTTTATTATATAAAATAATTAGAGTTCTCTTTGAACCAAACTTTGTAAAGATTCTGGTTTTGTTTCACAGAAGACTTTGAAAATGTTTTTTTTTCTATCTTTTGTTAATTTATAGACATATGGGCGCCTTTTTAGATGTTCAAATTGTTTCCACACTGTCTGAATATTTCAAATATATTCTTTTATAACTGTTTAACGAAGATTTTGTTGCGTGTTGAGCATGGTTTGTAAAATTATTAGTAAACATTCCGTAACCTAATTTGATTAAACAAATATTTTACAATTTAATTTAATTTAGCCGTATCGATAGGTTGTATAAATATAATAATAAAAAGGACATCAAATGTATGCTATTGAACAATTGAGTTAAACCATTTTTTTTAATATACCAGGATATTATAGTTCATTCCTGATTCGATGGTGGTTTGAATGCTCTATTTTTAGAATGTTCAGTGTTTTGTGTTGAATTGTTTATGGGATTGTGAATGATTGAGACTTTTCTCTCCCGGTAACGGCTTTTTTCTCTATTTACGACTGATGCATGGTTTTGTAGTTCCCCTATGGCGCTATTAGAGAATTTTAAAATTCATAGCAAAAAAAGACTAAGAAAAATAAATAGGAAATAACGTTTTTGTTTTGGATACGGCAATCATATCTTGATGACTCGTGTTTCATTTGAAATAATCCTGCTCATAAACAAATATGGAATTAAAAATAACATAATCATTATTTTGTATAAATTTTGGGCAAAATATTCTTGGACTAAAGACAAATTATGTTTTTCACGCATAAACAGATTTCAGAGTGGCAACAAGTTCTCGTTAAAGAATCCTGTATTTGAGTTGAGTTCTTACATTTTTTTTTTCAAATCATACACAGAAATTCATGAATAAACTAAATTTAATAGTTGACCACTATTGTGTATACCCCGATAAAAGAACATAGTGCAAAAAAGGACTTATAGAGTAAGACAAAATCCGGTGACAATCAATGGTGTATCATTAAAATGTTTAATATAGTCAAAACGCGAGTACTAAGTCTTCACCTTTAAGCCCTCCAATAGTTAAAATTTAGTCGACGAAGAAAACGAGTAAACACAAAATCTTAGCTTGTTTTACAGTACATTGTTGTAATCATAAACATGAAAAGTACTGGTGCGCGGAATAAGAAAACAAAAAGAACAGTCATTGACTATTCTTATTGATTTTTAACTAAATCTGTAATTGAACCAAACGATGTTAGATCTCACATCTCGTTCGACCATCAGACAAATTTAAAATATGCACATTTGACATCGTGGAAACATTGTCTATGTCTTACGACGTAGACGAATTTGCAGTATACACATTTGTTTTCATTGGTCGAATAATGCCTTTTTTTCGTTTTTTATAGGTTTGAAATCCATTTATTTGTTTTTTTCAAGTCATCTTACGAGACAGTAATGCATTTACTCGTCGTCTTAACACACATTTATATATATTTATACTATACTATTTGTAATGTTTTTTTTTGTAATTTTGATATTTACTTAATCAGGGTTATAACTGGTCTACCAGCTTTGATAAGTGTTTGGTATTACTATACATTTTCACTTCTTCTTACTATGAACATTAAAATAATTTATTTTGTAAAAATATTTCAATTCTCCGTTTGAATTGTACATGTATACCTAATTACAAAATTATTTGCATTTACCTGTGTATCCATGAAAATGGTGTATAGCTTTGTTCTAGTTTATTGTAGTTTCACGCGGTATATTTTATTGATTTTATATTTGTATTGTATCAAAGATCAAATTTATTTGTTCAGTGTATGTTGGATCGTGTTAATTTGTCTTTTGGTTCAGTTAAACCTTTTCAAATGCTATTCTATAGTGTGTTTTTCTATGTTGTGATGTTTCACTATTGTTTCAGATTAGGGGAAGGTTTTATAACATTAAAACGTTTAACCCGCTGCAATTTTTTGCACCTGTCCTAAGTCAGGAATTTGAGGTTTAGTAGTTGTCGTTTGTTGATGTTGTTTATAGGTGTTTCTCGTTTCTCGTTTCTCGTTTTTAATATATATTATACAGTTGGTTTTCCCGTTTGAATGGATTTACACTTGTAATCTGTGGAGTCCTTTACAGCTTGCTGTTCGGTGTGAGCCAAGGCTACGCGTTGCAGACCGTACTTTGACCCATAATGGTTCACATTTTAAAATGTTTTTGACTTGGATTGACAGTTATCTATATGGCACTCATACCACATCTTCTTATATCTACTTAATTTTGTTTTAATACAAGCATGTAGTTGCCTTGAATACAAACATACTTCAAGTATTCTGTACATTTAGAATTCCCGGTTGAAAGAATTTTGAAGAAATACTCTCTGTTGTAATCAAACAATTAAGTACAACATTAAATTTAGCTGTAAATTTCACTTAATATTACACTTTTCAGCAAATTATACTTAAAATTATCATTATCATATTTGACCATGTTAGTGGTGTTATGAAAAATACAGTTTTCAAAACTGAAACATGAGAAAACAATTAAACAAAACAGTTTCCTTTTTTACCTTGAGGTATGGGAGATCATCAGAATATAATAAAACCAAGTACTATACCATACATAGGAGTTGAATAACTTTTGTTCTGATAGTTTTGAGGGTATTTCTATATGCCTTACATATTTGAAATGTTAAATAGCAATATTAAACATTTAATTTGTTGTATCTTTATTAGTTTTTGATTATTGTTAATAAATATTAACTCTAAGAGTTGAAAAATGAAAAAAAAAATCAAAACTGTAAGACGTTTTTTTTAATGCAAACATACCCAATTTCCATTCTGGTTCGCTTACTTCGTCATTTAAGCATTCGACAGTCCCCTTATCTAATAAATCTTTCTGGTCTGAAAAAAACGACATTGAATATTCCATGTATTTATGTATATAAGCTCTAAATACCATTTAAACTTCAAAATGTATCATGACAATTATCGATTGAGTATTTTTGATAGCAAACATGGGTTTTAAAATACAGTGACTGATTACGATGCATCAATTTTATAAATACGTAACTCCTTATAAAGTATAACACTTTTATCTATAGATTTAACCACGCACCTTTTCCCCTTTTAAGAGATAGATCGAAGACTTTGGTTGAACTGAATGTTTGAATGATAAGTATGGTTCTGAGAAATATGAACATTAATTATATTGTGCACAGTCCGTTCATAAAAAAAGCCATTTTGTAAATTATCATTAGTACTATTTTACTTGTTTTATTAATTAAGCACAGATACTTTATTGTAAATTGATATTTAAATATATATTCATATGGCATTATATATCACGCTAGATTAAAACTGACGCGGAAAGGTAACACCCGGCCACCAAAAGCTTCATTATTTTAAAGCCCATGTGGTCGTGTGGTCTAGCGGGACGGCTACAGTGCAGGCGATTTGGTGTTACGATATCTCAGTAGCATGGGTTCGAATACCGGCGAGGGAAGAACAAAACATTTGCGAAAGCAAATTTACAGATCTAACATTGTTGGTTTGATGATTAGACGAGTTGTATATATATAATGTACACAGCCATGTATCACCATCACTGCTGGTGATCCGATGAATAAATCTGTTGTAGAGTTGTCACTGGCTCAGACGTACTTATAAATATAATTATTTTCTGTGACTGTATCATGTGTATCTAACATTAATTTGTAGGATCCTTAACCATAGATAATTTAGCTGATCTGTAAAAAATAACATCTCCATGCCGTATATATCATGTACTGTAGTACGACGCTAGATTAAAACTGACGTGGAAAGGTAACACCCGGCCACAGAAACCTTCATTAATATGAAGCCCAGGTGGTCGTGTGGTCTAGCGGGACGGCTACAGTGCAGGCGATTTGGTGTCATGATATTTCAAGTAGCATAGATTCGAATCCTGGCGAGGGAAGAACAAAAATTTGCGAAAGCAAATTAACAGATCTGACATTGTTGGCTTGATGTTTAGACGAGTTGTATATTTGTATATATATATAAGTGCAGTGTAGCGAATTGTTTAGAGCACTGGACACCATGCAGACGGAGTTGTCTCTATATCCTAATAGCAAGGGAAATAATTGTCAACTGCCGGTTTATAAAATGTCACGTCCGTTCTCAAATAATAGTTGTTATTACACTGATTACAAAAATAAATTGTTTGTGTATACTTATGCCTGTTAACAGTAAGATAATTGGCTACTACCTATTTGAAAATTAAACGTTCCTTTCGGTCTCAAATAACAGCTAAATTTATAAAGATTACAAAAACAAAAAGTTTGTGTAAACTTATGCCTGCTATATAAGTTATTTTTTTTACTTCAGGTTTATAAAACGTAACTTCCTGTCTGAAATGATAGGTTCAAGTATGCCCATTCAAAAAAATATATGGTTTAGAGATAATTTCAAAAAAATATGTGCACATTTGATTTCTTCTAGGTCACTTCAAGTCGAAAATTTCAAGGTGATATGTCACTCAACAGTTTGAAAAAGACCTCATAACTCTAACAACTATTTACACCACTTGGTCGTAGTCACTGCTAGTGGACGTTTCGTTCCCGAGGGTATCACCAGACCAGTAGTCAGCATTTTGGTGTTGACATGAATATGAATTATATGGTCATTTTGATCAATTTACTGTTTGCAAATGTACGAGTTATTCGAAATACTAAGGATTTTCTTATCTCAGGCATAGATTACCGAAGCCGTATTTGGCAGAGTATTTTTGAAATTTGGGGTCCTCAATGCTCTTTAACTTTGTACTTATTTTGTAGGATTAATGGTTTTCTAACTATTTTGATCTGAACGTCACTGACGAGTCTTCAACTTGTGTAGTTGAAACGCGCGTTTTGCGTATAAAATCATAAGCCTTGTACATGTGATAACTATTATCATTGATCTATGACTTTACTTTAAAATAAAGCATTCAGGGGCAAAAACTCCAATTAGATTAATTGGATAGTTTTTAGACAATAAACTATCTATCTTTATCACAACAAAGCAAACATTTGGCACTAGTTATATGTATATATATATATTTATATATTTAAAAGTATCCGACAGAAAATACGACAACAAGCTAGAGACGAACAAGAAAACATTTATTTTGGATAGATAACTCTTACAATAAAAAAATCTTCGGCTTGGCAAGATGAGTTTTAAAAGCGCAATGACTGTTTGATAAAATTTTCCATTACTGTACTTGTTTAGCATACACAACAACCGTTTTTTTAAATCACAGAAATGTCAATGTTCACTTGCTAACATTCACAATTGAATTTTGATTGATGAAGGTATTAGAGGAAAAACCTATATAACGGGAACCAATTGTATCCCTTTTCTTGCTGACTTGTGTCTTTATAATTATGATGCTGCTGACTTCCTACAGGAACTTCTTAGGATGAAACATAAAGAAGTTAGCAGTATCCTTTAAAGTTACTTTCCGCTAAATAGATGATGTTCGCGCACTAAATAATTTAAAATTTGGTGACTATGTTGAACTCATCTATCCCATAAAACTAGAGATAAGGAATACAACAGATACAGTTAAGTCGGCCTCATATCTTGACTTACATCTCGAAATTGACAATGAGGGTCGGTCTATTTCTATCTAGCAACTTTCCAGAAGCGCCTGCATATGGAGTTTATATCTCCCAATTGATACGATATTCCCGCGCTTGTATTCCCTATCATGATTTCATTGATAAAGGGTTGATGCTCACAAGGAAGCTATTAATCAAAGAGTTCCAAATGGTGCAATTAAATCATCCTTCGTAAATTTTAAAGACCCATCACGAGTTGGTTGACCGTTATTTAATAACCGTTTCACAGATAATATCGGATATGTTTCTAACGTATTAACTACAATCCCCTTCCCTTTACATGAATGTAAGCTACCAATTTGGACTTTTGTCTGGGTTAGTAATAATATGAGCACCACTATGGGTGCCCAATGTGGAGCAAGATCTGCTTACACTTCAGGAGCACCTGATATTACCCCCAGTTTTTGGTGGGGTTCGTGTTGCTCATTGTTTAGTTTCTATGTTGTTTGTTGTGTACAACTAGTATTATGTGTCTGTTTGTCTTTTGTCTTTTTCGGTTTATTCTTGATTAATGAGTTTGACTGTTTCTCTTCTTTGCATGTACATAGAATATCTGAAACAGCCATTGATCTTAACGTTCTTGGACAAATCCAAACAAACCTGTTTAATATCTTGATAGGTAGTTCCGTTTTGGTTGTCTTGCAAAGATATGTTATAGCTGTTAACTACACTTTAAACAGTCTGAGAGTTAGTTGACTTGGAGAAATTTGTCTAGTTAGTAGCAATAGAAAAATGATTGCTAATTGGTATATTTTTTATCTTTGAAAACGAATCAACAAAAATATGTCTGTTCCAGTTCAAAATCGGAGTTTTGTTTTGCCCTAGGCCTGTTCTCAGCTATTTGAATTTAATGTAAATCCGACTATATGCGATACTCCTTATACCTGGTCTTAAATCTGAATTGATATTACCTTCAACTGTCGTTTCAAAAAATCCTCTGCTATATATGTCAATGACTACTGGTATACGATTATTTGTTTAATATGATCCTGTAAAATACATTATTATATACATGTAATATCATGTTTCATAATACGAAACTAATTCAACATACATGTTTAACTATAATACAAAGGGCATGCTTTCTATCAAGCAAGCAACATTCCCATTAGTTGCTTTCGTTACCTTCACATATTCTTTATGACTCTTGAATATTTATATTTCTGATCTGTTGTATGCCATTATGCTATTATTCTTAGGTAAAGGTAGGTCATGTGTCTTTCATCTCATTGATTTAAACAAAAAATATTGCAAATGCAGTGTATGTCTCATTTATTTTTTTAAAAGGTAAATGCATATCTACAGACAAATAATAAGAATATGTAAATTACCTTCTTTATTTTTATCTTCTAAGACCAATGCAAACACTTTCTCAAAAGATACGACTGTTTTCTTTTTAACTCCTATTAAAATATTATAGATTTAAAAAAATAATAAAAACTTCTGTATAATTGTTGCAACCATATTTTAATACCATTTTGCAGAGAGATATGACTTTTTTGAAGACATAATTAGTAAGTTTGTAACCATAATAAATTGCTTCACATATTTGTATTGCTTTATTAATCAAAATCACCATCTTTTATTCTCGGTAAACGAAATAGTATTGATGTCATTGACATTTTGTCATAGGAAAATAATCAATTGATCGAAAGATCGACAAACATAGAAATGTTCAATATTATATTATGAGACGTCATAAAAAGTGCCGCATTTGTAGACATATTTGATTCATCAATACTTCCAGATATCAACAAAGAGCGTTTCTAGTATTCAATTTGAGTTAATTCCAAGAACTCTGTCTAGGTATCCTAGAGCTTACACATACATTAATACATTAAGATATTCCGGATTTATTTGTTGAAGTGCTTAAGGAACATAAATTACCTTTCTTTATACAAAATCGTATGAAATGATTATCAATTGTAGCTCTCCAAAAAGTATGTTTGACGACATCATATTTTTTGGAACACTGAGCAACATAATAATCATTCTTATTGTAATTAGCATGAAATTATACTTGGGAAGTAATTAAGATTTCATTGATAACCAAAATACCATCATAAGTCTTGTTGCCAGGCGTCTTAAGTGTATGACAAATATTATGACATATCGTAACTTTGGACACTTTCGAAAACATGTCTTACGACTATGACATGTCTTAAGATCATCATTAGACATGTCGACCTAGTAATAAGGTCCCTGATTGTTTATCCCAAAATATCTTAAAGTTTATTGCTCTCGTTGAGTTGAGGGTCTGTCTCATCCATGAAAACACACCTTCAATTCCATATTTCATCAATATTATCTACAAACCCATAACTTAAATATACCGGTCTTCGCTGACTTAATTTGTTTGTAACTTAAAATAGACGTAAGAATCATCGATATCTTTGTTTAATTTTAAGCAATTAAATAGTCTATTTTATCATTTCTTTATGACAACGACCGCGACCAACCGTCTGCAAAAGACCAATCATTAGAACTGATATCAGAGTCTTAAGCCTAAAGTGTTGTGTGTTAATCGATCGACAGTATGATTAAACCAAGACAAGGAAATCTGACATCAAAACGACAATAGATGTCAAAATTCGTATTTTTAAAAACATTTTTTTTTATTTCTGTAGCATCACTCCTAAACCTAAATCGCTAGTACCATAGTTCTTTTCCAAAAATCTAGAAAGTTCTGTTTCTTTGCCTTGATTTGCTAAAACTATAAAGCAAATTAAATAAAAATGATAGAAATTCATCTGTTTTTAGATATTTCGATGCAATATATGAACAGATTATGAACGGAAAGTGAATACGTTTAAGGATTATGTACCCTTTTGTTGATTAAATGCTAAACATTTAAAAAATTTATAGCAAATACACAGACTTTCCCTTTGTACTCTTATATTAAGCAATTCGGTGCTCGATGGATAGATTGCATGCACTGTCCATAAGACAAGTTAAAAAAATTAGATATTTCGGAATTAAAGGTTGTTTATGACTTTTTGTAAACACTAAATTATTAAACAAAAATCTTTTTTTTATGAAACGCGATGACACAAACAATAATAATGCTTTGCATGAAGTTTTTCCCTAGCTTATGTTCAACATGGTCCATCTCTATTATTCATTATTTTTTTTGTTTGGATACCATTGTAGTTTAAAAAAAATCGTAATTTCATGGCTACAGAAGGGGTCATCAACCTTGATTGGATTGCTTTTCGACAATTCTTGGTGTAACTGTATGTTGTACTGTTTTCATTTTCATTTGTAGGTTGTGATAAGGGTTTGTCTTACGGTAGAGACCAACAGTTTTTGGTGGGGTTCGTGTTGCTTAGTCTTTAGTTTCTATTTTTTGTCGTCTGAACTTTTATTTGTCTGTTTGTCTTTTGATCTTTTGCCATGGCGTTTAATTGCGCTATTGAGCTTTATATTTTGTAGACACTTGTCCATTGTCAAAACCATTGAAATTATAATAACTAAGTTGTTTTGCTATCTCATAAATCTTCATCACTTATGTCATTGATTTTACGTAACAAAAATTAAGTATCGCTTTCTTATTTGATTTTGGAGTTATAACTTAGGAAATGCACAAAATTAACATCATGGAATATCACTCTTTCTATATGTTTTTAAGGACAGATAAAGCCACCATTTCTTGTTATAAAAAAGATGTAGTATGTGAGATATGTAGCAAATAAACAACAATAAAATAAAAAGTACCATATTTTCGAACTGTTGCCAACAACTTCAGATAATCTGACATGATTGATAAGGAGATTACTGTGACTAAAAGAAATTAATTAGACATTAGATGTGCATTGATCCATGTTTGTATTCATATAATAACAATTATGATAATATTGAACAAAAATAAATCTTTAATTATTCCACTCGATACCGTTAATTACTAACCATGACTAAACTGCTTAAAGAAAACATGAAAAACCTGTGTGCAGTATAGCTAGATAAAATATTACATTGACTGCAAGTAGATGAAGATGGCAATTCTATGTTCAAAATCATCGTGTGTTCCCGGTTCAAATTTTCCTTCTGTAATTATGTTTATTCTTTTGGCGCAAAGAAACATTGCACAACTATTTGGTAATAGTTTTCTCAATTAGAATAATTATTGTCCCATTTCCGTTTGTATATTTATAGTTAAATGCTAACTTGCAAACTGCAAAACCAAATATCATAATTGAACATTTTCTATTTAAGTCAAAACTGCAATTTTTCAGAATGCATTGTTTTTAATGAAGACAAACATACTTTTCGCCAGCTGGTTAAATCTGTCTACCGATTGTTCTTTAATATTCTTTCGAAGGACTTCATTCTCTCCTGTAACAAATGTTGAAATATCTTAAGTTATTAAAAATTACATAACGCAATTTTCTACATCACTCAAAGTAGTTAGAAAAAGAAAGTTCATTGAATATAAATAGAATTAGGAATTAAGAATTAGTAATAATCATTGTAATAAATTTTAATTATACTGCTCTTTTTGGGCGTTCTTGATTGACAATAAAAATATTGTATTGTAAATAGATCGTCATTTTCAAAGTTCTGAATCAATAAATGAGTATTTGTCCATTTACAAAATTTTCAACTGCAAGCATATAGAAATATGAAAACGCACCTTTAAGTCGGTTAACTGTCTCAGCTAGTTCCCTATTTTTTGTTTGTAATTCTTCATTCGCTTCTGAAACACACATTTAATACTCTTCATCTCTGTCTCATATTTTTTTGTAATTTGAAGCAAAACAGAAAAATTGATTAAAGCTACATAAGCAGTAACATTGTAGCAGTAAAATTGGCGAAACCGTGTGTATTTAACAATTGCGCATTGCATGAACAATGTATTTCATGTGCGAATATATTATTTGTTCATGTATTCAAACATTTTGATATTGTCTTCTCGATTACAAATATTCTAGGAACACATATCTATAGCAGACACAATAGTGAATTATTTAATCCTACATGTCACTTGTTTATCTCCCACTTGATACAAATTCAAGCATTTGGTTTTTCCATAAAATGATTGTCTGGATAGAGGAGTGCTGCTCACAAGGAAGCTATTAAACCAAGAGTTCTAAATGGTGAAGTTAAACTAATTTTGCGGATCTCATTACTAGTTTATTGATTGTTACGGAATATAAGTATAAAAGAAGACGACGTTGAAAACATAATCCCGATCTCCTTTCCTCGAAATGCAACATAATCGAATTAGACTATACCGGGTTTGAACAAACACGATTAAAACAATTGTGTCAAATGTGGAGCAGTATCTGCCAACCATTCCGGAGCACTCGATATTAACCTGTTTTTTTTTGGGGTGTTGTTCGTTTTGCTTAGTCTTTAGTTTTTATGTTTTGATTTGTAAACTGTTGTTTGTCTTGTTGGTCTTTTTTCCTTTATATCATGACATTTTCAATTTATTTTCGACTTATGAGTTTAAATGTCTCTTTGGTATTCAAACAAGCACTTATATAGAAATTTCCACCTACAACTTCTGAAATATTCTTGAAATACTGAACAACAAGTTATTCTGTCATTTTTAGTCTTTCAGTCATATTTATGAAAAAAGTAAAAGCACAAAAATACTGAACTCCGAGGAAAATTCAAAAAGGAAAATCAAAATCAAAAGTCAAAATCAAAAGTCCAAACACATCAAACGAATGGATAACAACTGTCATATTCCTGACTTGGTACAGGCATTTTCTAATGTTGACTTATTCACAGTCAATTTATATATGATCAGACTGTTCAGTGACACATGAACCAGTACTGAATTGACAGCAAGCTTATTGTTTCAACATTTAATGCAATTACGTCAGTCGATTAGTATACAAAACTCAGATACTTCAGCCTGTGAAGACTCTGACTTTATTATTATAAAGATATTCTGTATAGAAAACTAAACTCTGCTATTGAATTATGCAAAACTTAGATTTCGACAGTCAGTTCTATAAAACTTTCAGTGAATTAATATAACAGACTGGTAACTTCATACACACAGGTTTTTCAAATACGGTTTTTTTAAGAACGTCTAGTCATAGAACGTCTAGATCCTCAATGCTCTTCAACTTTGTACTTGTTTGGCTTTATAAATATTTTGATTTGAGCGTCACTGATGAGTCTTATGTAGACGAAACGCGCGTCTGGCGTACTAAATTATAATCCTGCTACCTTTGATAACTATATACATATAGTAACAAAACTATGTTAGACATATAGTAAGATACTATTTTTTTTACAAGAATTCTTCATTGACCATTTGAGGCACAAGTTGTGACCTTTTAAAGATAAAAAGACATACAGCAGATGTGGACTGGAGACAGAGACCGGGTCTAATACATTCTATAATCTTGAATGTTGTAATACATAACTACTAACTTTACATTAATAGTATTCTGAAATAATTTCAATTTGTTATCAGAATAGTTTCATTCAGGCCCTAGGCATTTCATGTCAAGATGTATGTACATAGGGTAACCTTACATTAATTTAAGTTTTAGATTCTTTAAAAAAAAGGAACAGGAATGGGGGTATAAATGTACTGTGAAAGAAAAGTAAGAACAAGTGCCGCAACTGTGGTTGTGCGAAAAAGTGTTTTTCAAGAAATTTCTATTTTTAATATATTTTAGTAAATACTGCATTCTGTACAGCTGTTTCCCAAACCTTGCCTCTTTTTGGGAGATATATAGTTATCAAATGTACCGGGATTATAATTAAGTACACCAGACGCGACTTTCGTCTCAGTGACGCTCATATCAAAATATTTATCAAGCCAAACAAAGTTGAGGAGCTTTGAGATCCAAAAATTCCAAAAAGTTGTGCCAAATACGGCTAGGATAAGCTATGCCTGGGATACGAAAATCCTTACTTTTTCGAAAAATTCAAAGTTTTGAACACAGGAAATGAACACATTATTAATATTCATGTCAACAATATTTATAGATAAATAATGTTGTTTACGTACTGGTTCCCATATATGCTCTCTCATTTTTTCATCTCGCAGAGACAAAACTTGGGAATGTTACTAGTAAATAAACGTATGCACAGCGCTCAAATTAAAATTCTGTGGAAAACCTAAATTCAAGGTAGCAGGTATTACAGAATTATTATGTTCGTTTAAACTCTTAAAAGTTCGGGGCATAAAAACGTTGACAATATGCCGCGCATCCCTTTATTTTTACCTTTGAAAAACATAGAATTCATTCTGCAATTCTAGGGTGTTATTTTTTTCATGACTACATAGTAAAAGTGGTACAGTTTGAGCCGTAAAAAAAGTTTAAATATACAGGAATGCAACCTATACACACGATACTATAACATCAATTTTCAACGGCGAATTTATTTAAACATATATACAAAATTATAAACGGCACTTAATATTTGATACCTCTTGCTGGAAACAAATACATTTCTTTTTCAGTAATGTTATCCTCAGTTTTGCAATGACATCTTTGGTATTTTTAAAGTACTGCAAATCTCCAAAATGGCTCTCATAAATGGCAAAGAAATTATCCGAAAAATTTGAATTTGATCTATGTAATGAGCATTTAAATGACATATAGTTAAGAAATGTGAACACCTCTCATGTACAGTAACAAAACCAGGTGTATATACGTGAACAAATTTAATATGAAACTATTGCACAATACATTGAACTAATTGTTAACATCTCTACTGTACTGTTTGTCGTGGACACAACCTAAATCGATATAAACAAAAACCTAAAATAATTGAAATTAGTTTTCAAAACATACTTTTCAGTCTATCTACTGTTTCTTCGAGTTCCATATCTCGTCTTTGTATTTCCTCATTTTCATCTTGAAAAAGAAAGCAAATTACTCTATATTTGTTTTCTAATTTTAACCAATTACATGTAGTACATGCCAAATGTAGTAGAACAGATTTGCTGTTTATGTATAAAAGTAATACTATGTGTTTATGTATAAAAGTAATACTATGTGTTTATGTATAAAAGTAATACTATGTGTTTATGAATAAAAGTAATACTATGTGTTTATGTATAAAAGTAATACTATGTGTTTAGGTATAAAAGTAATACTATGTGTTTATGTATAAATGTAATACTATGTGTTTATGTATAAAAGTAATACTATGTGTTTATTTATTAAAGTAATACTATGAGTTTATGTCTTTTCGTCATCTCATCATAAACATGAACACTAATTATTAAAGAAACATATCTCCATTATCATGAACCAATTCAAAACAATAATATGTATTTTCATACTAAGAATATTTCCTCAAAATGAAAGTTTACTCACTGCTAAAATGTAAATTATATTGCATTCGTTTAAACCTCTTAAACAATTCCTTTAACATAAATTACAATTCATCATGTTAAGTGTTCTGTGTTATATTTTTTTTATATAATTTAGCAATGATTAAAGGGGCACAAGCTGTCGAATTAATGTTCATCGATTTGACTCAAATTCTCATAATTTATTATACAAATGCAAAGCATTTATCCAATTTATAAAAAGTCTAAAATAAACAATTTACAGGGCATGGGGTTGATAACATGTATCATTGTTTCGAGTTTAATTTAGTCTAGACTTCATCTAATTAATTAACGAGTTGACCTCCGAAGACCTCCGATGTTCATATAAGCGGTATAAACATAAATGTAGATATAAGTAGATTGTGAACTTGTGCAATTGGATTTTTCTTGTTCCGTTTAATTTCATATTATGGATTAAAAATGTATGTAAATCATTGTTTTTACCTGTATACCAATGAGTTTTTGTTGATTGAATCAGTCAATCAAATTATTTACCATTCCTTCACTTTCATGGTTGACATTATTTTCCTTTAAATAACCGAACACGCACCATTCATGCGTTATCCATCTCTAGGTAAGGGGTTAAATTGAAGTTCACATGAATACGGATTCAATGAGGTCGAAATATTCTCTTGCAAGAGAATAATTCATCATCAAAATGTTTAAGCTTATTCTGACACAACTGAATCATACAGGCTGCTAAAAGGAATCATTATTTCACTATTTCACTTTCATTATTGATTGAACCAAAACAATCATTTTTTTAGATTTTTTATATATCTCGTAGCTAGTGTCCCCCTATTAAGGGCATACGATACAGTTACAGTGGAGGTTATGACGTTAAAAACGTAAAATGTTATTTTCGCGACCTCAAACTGTGACATACCGGGAAAAGATGCATTTTTCGACTGATTTTTATCATTCAAACTGATTTAATTTGAAAACGAGTGCATGGAACCCTATTTTTTAAAAAGACATTTTTGTTTCATTTTGCAGGGAGATTATGTGAACCAAATTTTATAAAACTGTAAATAGTGCAATTTTTTTAATGTTGATAAATATACAGCAAAAAATAACGTTTTTTTTTCTCAATTCATGACCATTTGATAAATATGAGTTATTTCTGAATAAAAAACGTATAAGTTTTTAGAATACTTATAAAATACAGAAATTACAAATTATTTAACAAAAAACAATTTGTGTTTATCAACAAAAAAGTTGTGGCTTTCTTTCGAAAGAGAAAATACGTCCACAAATCCGAATTTTGAGCAAATAAACAAAATTTCGACCTCATTTAACCCAAAAAGTAGCACATGAAGGTATATTTTTTATTACATATTTGATTTAATCAGGCAAAAAATAGCCTTTATGGAAATTGTCATAAAACTGTTAATACGAGATCAAAACTGTATCGTATGCCCTTACGACATTATTTCAGCCATATCTGAAGAATATGGTTTGAAATTTTCAAATCTTTCAAAAAATGGTAAAATTGGACTCCCAATACACACGGAATAACATCTGTTTATAGATATATAGATTGAATACATGCGTAATTCTATATCATGTATATATCAATTTGATTCAATTCATCAAACAAACTTTTTAATATTGTTCTAAATGTATAGATATCATTGTCTTTGAAAAACTGTTTTTGGGGAGGGACGTAGAGGGGAGTGCTACAGAAACTGTTTAAGGTAAACTTAGTCGGTTCATCATTGAGATGTATCTCTTACTATGCTTTTGTGAAAAGGGTATTGTATTGATTTCATTTATATAAAATTGACATATTAAACACACTTCCAACATGATAGTGAATCAGGTTTTAAATTTAGTTTATAAAACATATTTTCAAACTGGTTTCCCAATGTCTATGCACTGTCCTTACTTTTGTTTGGTTTAGTATATTAAACTATAATAATTGACAGCTATCAAAGGCAGGTGGTATTTTAAGATTATTAATGATTTCACGGTTCAGCTAGCAAGCAAGCAAGCTAACCAAATAGTTTACCTTTAACTACACGCGCAAGTCATTGAGCTTTAAATGCATTTTCAAAATGTGCTTGTTTTAACTGAATACAGAATTGAAAACTGCGGTTCGACACGATACATACAATTCAAGACTGTTAAACATACCTTTCAATCGATTGACAGATTCTTCCAGTTCCCTATTTCTTGTTCTGATGTTTTCGTTCTCTTCTTAAATAAACATCATATAAACTGATATAAACGTTGTATGAAAAGAATATCTTTAAAATGTATAGTATTTTTGTAAACGTTACGTTCGGGTAGCTTTTGTGTGTACATGTTTTTGTGCACTGATTTATGTGTACCTTATGTTTAAGCTTTATCAATATCAACTCGTAAGTGATGTTTAAGTGTCGAGCTTAGTGAAATCGAGTAGTCGATCTTTCACTTGTCAGAAAGATGAACAAGACTAGTATTTTGTTGAACCTATTTAAACAGAGCAGACATTATTTGTTATTGCATTTGAAATTATGAGATAGTTGACATGATTGTCTTGATTTAAACCGCATTGTGTTCTCTGTAACTGTGATGACACCTACATTTTCAACCTTCATGATCGAATTCCTATCTAATTTTGTGAAGTATTAGTTAACAATGCCCTTGTCATAAATATTTATCAGCACATGATACATGAAATAACTCATTTATTTCCAGCCTCTTTTTAAACTTGAATAAGACTTAAAACTTTGAGGTTTGAGGAGGAAGACTCGGTTAAAAAGATAATGGGTATGTATGCTTGGAATTTGTTTAAGGTGTGCATTGAACCATGTTGTTCCAAAAATCAATGAAAAGTGTATTGAAGCTAGGCTGTATAATTAGTCAACCAAAAAAACAAGAAAATTATTTTCTGCTAAGTATTTTGAAGGAGGAAGTTTGCATTAACTAAGCGACTATTATACAAGTGAGAGCTTAAGCTACCTTTAAAACCCTGTTTAAAAAAACCACCAGTTTTGACATACAAAATGTCTGTACCAAGTTAGGAATATTACACTTGTTATCCATTCGTTTGATGTGTTTGATCTTTTGATTTTTACTATTTGATTAGGGACTATCCGTTCTGAATTTTTACGGAGTTCAGTACTGATGTTGTTTTTTTTTTCTCATTCCAACATCTTGTGTGTTGTTTTATAATATCTGCTGCTGGAGTTTTGGATATACTGATGCTTTTCTGGTGTGAGATATTGATGCTACATATAATATGATAGAATATGAAAGAAAAAGACCTAAAACAAATCATATCATGGTGTGATGACTTCCCTGATCAATCTCAATGCGATTTTTTTGCATCTTTCATTAAGAGATTGTGTCCTATACCGTTTGAATTTCTACAAACAGAGGCCAGAAATTCAATTTGCAAAGTCATCAACAAAAACATTAAATAAAAGCTGTCTAACAATCTAATCCTACCTGTTTCCATTTTCAGTCGATACACTGATTCTTCAAGTTCATTTGTCTTTTGCTGGTGTAATTCTTCGCTTTCTAAAATAAAAGCAAATGTGTAATTGGTCATTTTATTGAATAGTTCAAACTCAGTATGCACGTAAAATTTGAAACGATGGTATTTGTTTCATTTACTTTAAATAAATAGCGATCAAAAGGAGCTCTCGTTAATTACAAGTTTGAGTACTTGTAAAGATAACTGCATTGTTATAATCTAAACCATTGAGATTTCCTTGAGGAATGAAAAACAATATTTTTAAAAGTTGCTTAAAAAAGTTCGATTAAATTTTCAATTGTTCGTGAGGGTATTTTGCGAAGTTTCTGAAATATAAATTATTAATTATTACAGGAAAAATAAAAATATATTCCCAGTATTGTGTGATGGGGGAGGGCAGGGAGAGGTCAGCAATTTTCAGTTTAAAACAGCAAAGATGCCATTTTCAACAAGTTATTTATTTTATTAAATGAAATTTAGAAACAGAAAGACCAGAGGTATTTTCCTTATAAAGTACTTATAAAAAGTAACATTTTTGTACGAGCACTAGTACTAACAGTAATAGCTTGTTTTTGAATGACTAAGAAACAAAATTGAAAATATCGAAAAGTATTTTTTTACATCTTTTGTTTAAGATTAAGTAAAAAAGAAACATAATTTCTGGTTTGTGTTCACATATTTTCAACAAAAATTAATAGCAATCACAACCAATTCATCAGCGAAGAAAATAATCTTGCAAGACAACCTTGCCATCATTATAAGCTTTTTAAATTTCTTCCTTATAGCTTCATTTTGACTATGCTAACACTACATTTTCTTAGAATGTAATTAAACAATACTTATAGAAGCAAATTGAAAAACGTTAATAACTAGAACAGAAATAAATATGAATATGATAACTAAAATCTCAAGAAAATGACGATTTGATAAAAAGTTTAGGTCGTAGACAGTTGAAATAAATAATTTTTGGGTTAAATATAAATCGTAAAACACAATTTATTTTTTGTATGGTTTAACAAAATGCATACGTATTTAAAGATGAAAATGAAAACCAAAGTAGAATTCGTACCCGTTTATCAATTTTTAACTCAAATGAAAAAAATAATTTATTCTATTACCACCAAATGGCAATAAAAACAACGAAAAAATACCTGCAAAAGTAAAATGAAAAGGAAACAAAAATGTTTTCCAAACGTACTTTGCAGGCGATTTATACCTATAGGACACAGAGGCAGGATGATTGATTTATTGTGGAAGGAGGAGAAGCGACACACAAAATTAGGTCTTCTCGTTTAATAGTAAAAATTCTATCAACCTTAACATTCGGTCATATCGGCCCATTGGCAGTTAAAGAACAACTACATCCATATATTTTAACGAGTCATGAATTTTTGATACAAAACAAGCATGTATATTTTAAAAGCTAGTTCCCCAATTTCATATTATACTGTTTCATATTCAAATTATTCAAATATTCACGATTAGTTCGTAATGCTAAGTTCTCTAGATTTCGTATATTTTTCAACCAATGTTCATAATTAAAAATTGTAATGCTTATCTAAGAAAAAATCTAAAGTGACAAAATCCAAAATACATATCTGTTAAATTTGAACTTCTAATCTTAAATATATCGAGAATATAAAATTATTTCGTTCAACAATATCGTTATAACAAAATTTAAATGAAAAATGAGTACAGCGAATAATTGTGACCTTGCAGAACTACAACTATGTTAATTTTTGACAGAAAATAATCTTTAAAATATGAAATTGTTCAATATTTAGATGGCACACATTAATGATGTATTCTTCTGACGTTTCATTCCCGATGAAATCTCGTTCTGAAATTATTTCCAAATCATGTGATACAAGTGGAAAATGTCAATGAATTTTTAAAATATTAAATTAAAACATTACTTGGTGAAAAAATTGTGTAATAAGGGTGAATGGTTTTTGAGTAATCCAGTTTTCAAATTTATACGACCATTCAAGTCAGTCTTTTTAGCCAAAATTTTAAGAAGATGGGGAAGGTGTACAAAAAATGATTTTATAAGAATCATATATACCATATCATTTTTGTCTTTTCAAATTTCTTAAATATGTATTTTTTCAATCATTTATAACAAAAAGGTTAATCATGGTAAATTTGACACAAAAAATATCAAAATATGATAAAACTTTCTTATATTAACTAAGATAAATTTATTCAGATTGGTCCACTTCATCTAAATTGAAAGTATGAATAAAAATTGGAAATTTTCAAAGGGCCGTAACAAAAAAAGAAGTGCACCACCATATGATTTCGCCAATTATTTTTTTACAGTCTTTTAAACCCCAAAATCAGGTTAAGAAAAAAAAAAGTTAAATTCTAGAAATGTTTTGCTCCTCAGAGGTGTACAAATGTATATCCTTCCTAGCAGGCACTCAACATTGAAACAAGGTTGTTTCTCAACATTGAAACACTGTTGTTTCTCAACGTTGAAACAATGTCAAATTTATGATTGATTTTGAAAATTTGAATTAACGTTGACATTTCAACGTTGATGTTTCAACATCCATCCAACGTTGATTCAATGTTGAATAGTAGTTGAAAGTATATTAATGAAATTTATTATAAAACTACATACACATTTTTACCTCCTTTCCAAATTTTTGCTGTTACATGGCAGACAGGCATCCTGGGTGTACAGGTTTTTTTAATGTTTTTTTTTCACTCACCAAGACACATATGAACCAAATAGATACACTAAATGGGAGACATCTAAATAAATACATCAACTGTTACTGAAAGAACATTCGGTGCTTGTACAAATTCAGTAATCTAGACCATAAATGTCATATCTTAAAATCCTGTTTGCGTCTGTGTCTCTCATATTTAAACGTTAAATCCATTTTAAAAATGTATATTTAGCTTTAAAGTACAAGAAAAACTACCAGAAGGAATAGCTGGAATGATTGTGTGTATCCACTTGTATTTAAAGATAACTATACATAATTAAAAACCAATTGTTCAAAGAACAATTGAGGGTCTTTCCACCAATAAGTATCTTTTTTGATATGAAAATATTAAAATTCAGTTGAAAATGTCAGTTCCTATGGCTTAATGATGTATAAATATGAATTTCAAGCAAAGGTCAAAATCTAGAACGTCCAATTAACCTATGACCTTGACCTCAATTTTAAGGTCATAAACCAAGGATTCCATATCAAAAGACCAGAGGTCTGTATTATGTATGGTTCATGAGTAATATCCCTTTACGCATAATTCTAAATATAAAAGGGGCAAAAACTCCCATTTATTGTCTACGCACCCTTCCAATCAAAATTTTTAAGTTACGACATGTCGCAACTAACAATTTAGTAAAAATAATTTGTCGAAATCTTATAAAAATAATGAAAAAGAGTGAAAATAAGCCAAAATCAAAATTTAGAATTTGACCTTGACCTTTGACCTTGACCTAATTTTCATTTTTTTGGACCAAGGACCTTAAATCTAAAGATTCTAGGTCTCTAGCACTTATGGTTTACAAGATAGAAATGCATATCACTTATAACAAATGCATAAGGGGAAATAACTCTCATATGGAGCGTTCATATCGCTTCGGTCAAAATAGGACAAATCATGCGAAGGATATAACGAGCAATTTTGTAAAATAAATTTGTCATAATATTTTACGGTTGCGAAGGAGATGCGCTAACAAGGAAAACAGTGTTTGGGGAGATAACTCCTACACAGAAAAGTATTCGTTTACGCAGGGTAAATTTCAAAAGCGCATAAACTGTTCGATATCATATACCAAATATCTAAGCGACATATTGCGAAACAAATGTTTATCGCAAGAACAAAATTAGGCGGAAGAAAAAAAAATAATCAGAAGAAAAACAATAGGTCTTTCCACAGAAAAGTGGAAAGACCTAATTATCTATTTTAATACACAATAAGTGGACAACTATCATTTTTGATATATTCTTACTTGTAGTTTTTCTTGTTGTGAATAGCTTTAAAAATACAAATCATTCATTGAATTTGATTACACAGTTTGCATAACAATTATGACATACAATTTATTCCCCCGACTCCACAGAAAGGATCTCCAAACAGAAAGGAAAGAAGATGTTGAATAGTTCTAAACAATTCTCACAAGTTCAAAGTAGTTCTTATTCAACAACCGACCAATGGTAAGCCCTTCTAAAAAGTAGTATATCCCAGGAAGAGTGAAGACATTATTAGATCCGACGTGTGTTCAGGATGATCACAATACTTGTGAAATTAAGAAGAAGCTGCATGACTGCTAACCAGACAACTCTCCACAAAAAACCAAAGGTCCTTGATTATACATGTATATACATGTATGTTATATAAATGTGTATATTACCCCCACACCTATAATTGGTATAAACCATGAAATGAATACATATTTACTCAGAAACAACATCAATAAAATTGAGAATGGAAATGGGGAATGTGCCAAAGAGACAACAACCCCACCATAGAAACAACAGCAGAAGGTCACCAACAGGTCTTCAGTGTAGCGAGAAATTCCCGCAACCGGAGGCGTCCTTCAGCTGGACCCTAAACAAATATATACTAGTTCAGTGATAATGAACGCCATACTAATTTCCAAATTTAGTAATACAGTAATATTTCTTTTGATACAAGATTTATTTTATAAAGTCATTTGTTATCTTTGTCTCTTTTTGTCCTTATTACATGTCATCATTCTTCCACCATTTGGAGATCTTTCTGCGGTAGACTTTAATCAGGAGGGGTGTTTATACTTTTGCAGTATATTTAACATCTGGAAAAATTCAGATTATAATAAATATAAATTGAAATTTATTGTTTATAATCGTCAAAAAGTATGTGGTTTACCAAGCCTTAAGGTTAAACTACCTGAGCATAATAATGTAATCACTTGCTTATCCCCCCTTTTTTCTTATTTGAATCTTTAAGCATAATAAATGTATCAATTTTTACCTAAACTTTAAAATGAAACTAAATATGCTTCCACATTAAATGCTCTTAAAAATAGTATAATTAGAGGAAATTATATGTGTTGATAAATAATTTACACACAATGGCCATTCCATGTGTTCTGATCTGTTTTCTGGAATACTTTGTTGACGTTATATTTTTCTCTAATTGTGCAATATGGATACCAATTCAGAGTTTCTAAACACAATTCATAAATATGAAAAACCGTGATAGCCACATAAAAACATCTACATACCATAAATATACGTGATAAACGGAAACGTCCTCCTCGACTTCGTCCTTTGTTGTTCTTTTTAAATACAGAAAAGGTGCGGGTTTAAATAATGCGCATGGGCAATCAAACTTCCTGTTCAAATCCCGCGAAAATATGAATGAAAGAAATCGCGATCATTGTTGATAATCAACTATTTCAAATTTCTTTACATGTTATCTTTTTGTTCAAATTAATATTATGTGAAATAAAATTAATAAATAATATTTCTTATTCCCTAGAAATTCAGTATCAAACGATTTACCTCCCCCCCCCCCCCCACATCGTGACACAACTCAAGTTGAGATTACTGAATAGTGACTCAATAGTTGGTACTATACTGTTTTGTGAAAACCAAAACTCTATTTCATTCTTTTCTTTATAGATATATACTTTTACGGATTATGCATGTTTTGCCTTCTGATAATGATTTTTTTTATAAAGGCCTACCATGAGTATGTTGATTCAATGATGAATCAACGTTCCAATTTCAACGTTGAAACGATCAACGTTAATTCAACGTTGAATATTTGTTTATTTCCAACGTTGAAAAAGTTACGTTGTTTCAACGTTGAATATACGTTGATCACATTTCAACCTCATTTCAACGTTTATTCAACGTTAAGTGCCTGCTGGGTTAAGACAAAGGACTTCTTATTTGAAAGTGTTTTGTTTTTTTCTGATTAATGACTTTTTGAAGGTTGTACCGTTGTCTATAATTGCTTACATCAAATGCATTTATACTTTGGTGAATAACTGTCTCATTTGCAATCATATGAAAATGTCTAGTTTGTAACACGTTTTTTTTCCATCCGTTACATGAATTTCTACATTTCTTGATTTGTGAAATGTAAATCCTGAATGTGTAAACACATTTTCTTAATTTGTTAACGTATTTTCTTCATTTGTTACATGAATTTCTACATTTCTTAATTTGTAAAATGTAGTAACTTTGCTTCAGTCACGTTTTGTTCGTAACTTGTATTTTTTCTTTAGAAACGGAACTTCTTATTGACTGGCAGCGGTAACAATTACACAGACACATCTCACAAAACGTGACTGAAGCAAAGTAACTATATTGCACAAATTAAGAAATGTTGAAAACCAAAATAAGAAAATACGTTAACAAATTAAGAAATTGTGTTTACACATTAAGAAATTACATTTCACATATCAAGAAATGTAGAAATTCATGTAACGGATGGAAAAAATGCATGTTACGAATACAGAAATTGCATTTCACAAATTAAGAATTGTATAATTTTGGTGGATTTTCCCTTCCATATTAGAATAGTATAATAGAACGATATACAAATTGATGAAAATCATACATGTAACTGAAATACACAAATATTAAGTATACATATCGTCGCTGGGCTTCTAAAATGTCGTATATGACTTTTTTGGCTAAAAATACTTTTTGACATCAATGGTCTGGGCGGGAAGAAATCTTTGGTATCACAAAATAGCATGCAGTTAGACCAATCAAAATGTGTGAAATAAGACATATTACAAAATTGCCAATGTCAGTTGTTTGTAAAGTTTGCTTCCAAAATGTGGTATGAAAACTTGAAAATCGTTGTAGAATGGCTGTGGGAAAAAATAATTGTACATTTCTTTATTTCTGTGAAAATAATTTAAGTTCTTGGATAATCCAGAAATGTCAACATTTTTATTTCACTGCTATTTACAAAAATGTTCAAGTTCACATACGACATTTTGGAAGCATGCATTTTGCCAAAATTTTCAAAGCCTGTTTGTGAGAAATTTTTTTCTCGAAAAATTTGTAATTTACAACATTTTAGAAGCCCAGCGACGATATATTACAACAAACCAGAGCATAGTATATACTAATCTGTATCTATAAGATACAAATCATGTGTCTTAAAATCAATATATGTATTCAACATGTTCAAAGGTCATACTATTGCGAATATACACAAAAGTCATGGATGCAACATCTTGATTTTTGGATTTTTTAAACCTTGGCAAATCACTTTCCATTTTTTGATAGATAAAAGTATTTGTATAAATAGTATTGAAACATTGTTAACGATAAGATTGACATTCAAGCGAATTAAAAAATGTATGAACAAAATTGTTCTAATTAACCACAATTTTGAAAACAAACTGAAGTCATTTTTGTACCCCAACAAATGCATTTTACAACTTTTACTATATTCGAACAATAGAATGTCAGATATCTTAAAATATATATCAAGATGATTGTCCACATCATAGTTGATCTTTATCGGCCTTCATTCACATGTACAACATCCTCCAAACGTCTTCTCATGCCTGCCACTAATCGACGAATTTGTTGTTGAAGTAACCGCAACCATTCTCAATGAAAGGCATTGTTTAATCAAGTGTCTAAACTTGGGATATACTTAAGCGCATTTAACATCCATTAATGTCCCATTTATGCTAGATTGGATTCAAACACGGGCTATACCAGCAGGTCAAGGGAGAGATGTTATGCTTTTCCGCGCAGATAATCTCTAACGTCACGAAAATGATGTGGCGTAGCATAATCATTCATGAAAGAGGAGCGAATAAAAACTGGCATTGTACCCAGAGGTTGAGTAATAAAAAATGCACAACACTTGCTTCAAGAATGTCTCTTTGATCTCTTTGGCCATTCAGGTTTCCTCTAACTGTTTTAAGATCTTAGTTATAGTCATGTGAAATACATCCTCATACCATAATCGATTCACCTCAATATGTGAATTTCAATGATGTTCCATTCGGTATAATTAGTATTTGTTTAAAACCATACATACACGTATTCGTCCATCAACCACGTGCAACATAAACTGAATTTTATTGTACCATTTGATCTTCCTACAAGACGCTAAAGTCCAATGTTTGCATAGCTTTGAGTCAATATTGAACAGTTCTAGTTGGCGGTCTCTTTAATGGCAACCACTATCATTTAAAGATTGTACTGCAAATGGTTTCCTTCTGACCAACCTTCCTAAGATTTGCTTTTCCCTACCTGATGTTATAGGGGGACTTCCTGACCTTGGTAGGTCTTTAGCAATATTTGTTGATTGAATTCATTCACAAAACGTGAATTAACTACTTTCCGCTAAATAGATAATGTTCTTTCAATAAATAATTCAAAATTTGGTGACAATGTTGAACGCATCTATCCACTCGAACTAGATAAAGTATACTACAGATACAGTTAAGTCGGCCTCATATCTTGAATTACATCTAGAAATTGACAATGAGGGTCGGTTGAAAACAAAACTGGACGACAAAAGAGATGATTTCAGCTTTCCAATTGTGAACTTTCCATTTCTAAGTAGCAACATTCCAGCAGCACCTGCACACCGGGTATATATCTCCCAATTGATACGATATTCCTGTGCTTGCATTTCCTATCATGATTTTCTGAATAGAGGGTTGCTGCTCACAAGGAAGCTATTAAACCAAGAGTTCCAAATGATGAGGTTAAAATCATCCCTTCTTATATTTTACGTACACTATCAGAAGTTGATTGACCGTTATGGAATAACCGTTTCACAAATGATATCAGATATGTTCCTTACGTCGTAACTACAATCCCCTTTCCTTTCATGAATGTGACCTGCCGAATTAAACTATTTACCTAATTTGTTATCACATAAGCAACACGACGGGTACCACATGTGGAGCAGGATCTGCTTACCCTTTCGGAGCACCCCTAATTTTTGGTGGGGTTTGTGTTGCTTATTCTTTAGTTTTCTATGTTGTGTCATGTGTACTATGTTTGGCTTTTTCATTTTTAGCCATGGCGTTGTCAGTTTATTTTCGATTTATGAGTTTGACTGTCCCTCTGGTATCTTTCGTCCCTCTTTTTCAATGTGTTGTTCGTTCACTTATTGATTAATTTTCTCTATTTGAATTTTTCGATTAGTAATTCTCTTTATATCAAATTAATAATCTGTTATATCAAATTAAAAATATGGTGTATCACATACTAGTAATTAGTTTGTTATTAAAGGAATGACTGTAATATTTTTTCTGTCTATTGGATATAATTTCAAAAATAATTTCAAAAATGTGGTGCGCTCCGCGGGTTGTTTTAAAGTGTGCACCATATATCTTATGTAAGTTCGAATAGAAAAAAAAATATTAGTCATTTCTCATAATTTAATTCTAAATTCCATTTTAAACCGGAGTAAACCATGAAAGACGTCAGTGATGACGTCACGGTCACATGACAAACTTATGTCTATGAGTTGATAAACAAAACACGGCCAGCCAGTCAGAAGACACGTTACTTCCAAAATTAAATTATATCAAATTGAAAAAAGGAAATTAACATGGCCCTAAAAGGCTTCCGTACAATACATTACACCATTAAATAAGCACGAACCGCATAAAACAAAATACAGTTGAATATTCGTTTGCCCCGGGAATGGTAAGACCATCGACTGCCAGTCTGTAACATCCAATATGTAAAACCCGAGTGACAAATCCTACTCATGTCAAACCTTCCATTCCAAATGACACTTTTTGTAGAAGTGTGGGCATATAGAGTTGAACTTTTACGTCCGCCTGCCACATTTTTGGTTTTCTAATAATAACAAATTACTACTTGACTACAACTTTTGAAATTAAAAACAATGTCTGGGTCAACCAACTCAAGACTAATCCATCTTAGTTTTTGGTTTTCCGGTTCATAATTAAGTACCATTTGAAAAAAACAGATTCTCCAGGATGCCATAACCCTTAAATTGAAGATCAAGATTGATCTTGGTGACTTTTATTTATTTACCAATGGAACATATCAAGGAGTTATATTTCTTGATTATATACAAATTGTTGTTCGAATGATAATGTTAGGTACTTCTAAATGGGCCACTAGCAACTAGGTATATAACAAATATAAAATATGTTATTTTTTTGGTTTTGTTCAATCACTAATGAAAGTGAAATTTATTTTATTATAGTGAAATAATAATTCGGTTTAACAATGTTTAAGCAGCCAGTATGGTTCAATTTTGTCAAAATAAGCTAAGAAACATTGATGATATAAAAAAGAAGATGTGGTATGATTGCCAATGAGACAACTATTCACAAAAGACCAAAATGACACAGACATTAAGACTATAGATCACCGTACGGCCTTCAACAATGAGCAAAGCCCATACCGCATAGTCAACATGATGATCACTTAAAAGTGAATAATTCGACCTCATTGAATTCCTATTTATGTGAATTCAATTTGACCCCTTAGATAGAGATGGAAAATGCATCCATTTTGCGTGTTTGTGTTATTGAAAGGAAAAGAATGTCAACATTAATATAAAGGTGAAACAAAGGTAAGTCATTTGATTGACTGATTCGCTCTAGAAAATATCATTCTTATACAGGTAAAAACGATGATAAATATAATATAAATAATACATAACTGTGAGGGTAATAGAGCAGATTGTTACCCCTAGAAAACATTGTCAACCGCGGCTAGACCAAGGTTGACAATGATTTGTCGAGGGGTGCCAATATGCTCTGTTACCCTCTCAACTATTTGTTATTTAATTTAGTATACTGAATGTCCTTTCGTTATTGTATTTGACAGTTGAATTTTAAATTCAAAGCCGGCGCCCGGCGGAATGTCGCCGTTTCAAAAGACGGAAATCGCCGGTTCAAATGCTTAACCAATAAATATTTTTGAAGAGATTAAAATAAAAAAAGATTTTATTAACCCTTTGTCTCTTGGGGTTCTTTGTTTCACAGATTGTATAAAGAAAGTGCCTTTTTACAACAGACAGGACCATCACGTCTGTCGAAAAGTTTACATAAAATCGGAGTCACTTATTTGTTTTACATCATTCAAATACGCTAATCAATCGCCTGAATGATCAAGATTGTCAATGGTAAAAGCAAGAGAGACGTCGAAATAAAAACTACGTTATCAAAGGATAACTCATGAGAAACCAAAATAGAAAAGTTTTTGGAGGCAATTTTTTGAATGTTAAATGAAATGAAATGAAAAGAACAAAGATAAACGATTTCTTCATTAGTAAAAAGTCAAAATCAGTGGAACCATTTACAGGTAAGACTTTTTTTAATTTTGTGAAGTTATTTAATTTCAAAGAAGGTATGTACAGTCTCATGTTTATATAAATGAGACCTGCCCAAGTTTGCCTTCTATGCCCTCTATATAATGTAACTAGTAATTTATTAATTATTACCACCCTTTAACTCTTGGGGAGGGAAGGGGGGTTGCAAAAAGTGCCTAGGCTAGGAGGGGTGCTGCCCAATTTTTTTGTATGTTTGGAGTCGCAGGGTTTTACTACAATTTGCTGGGTTTACTATCCATACGAACCCCGCAAAAAATCACCTATGATAGGAGGAATGCTTTTCATTTTTTAATTATAGTTGAACCTTTCTCCTAAAGTTTTACTGAGAAAGCAGGAAAGAGGGTAAATGTCCAGGCTAAGGAAAAGGCTCTCTTATTTTTTTTCCAGTTATATTTTCCCCCTTGCTGATCATTAGCCCACTCGTGGAAAAAAGTACCAACATTAGAATGGGTCCTGCATTATATTTTTTTACATAGACTGATCTTAATCGGAAGCCTTGGTTAAAAGTGCTGGCTAAGAAGAGGGTGGAAATTTTCCCACTTCAGCATATATGACATATATGTCCTTTCCCGGCCAGGTATGCATGTTTTTATTGAAATAGAACACATGAAAATAATGTTCCTTTTCTCAAAACTTGAAATTGTCACATTTTGCAGGTGACATATATGTATAGGTATTAACATAAATATAAGAAGATGTATATGAGTAGGGCCTTCAACGCAGAGCTTTTACATGTCCACTTTTTTATATAGACTGTTAAAAAACATGTCTCCATTATATCTTTTATAAGATGTCCAACAATGTCCATATGTCTCCCGTACGTTTTAGTTATGGTCAATATCCTGTAGTGAAAGAAGGGCATACATGAGATTTTATTAATATTTGACCTGTAGATGCATCTTCTTAAGTGTACATATAATAATCATACCCTCTTGCTATAAATTTTACACTATAAAATTCTACTGATTTTGTGACTGTTTTTTTTTCTTCAGAATTATGTCCTTATTTAAAACACAATTATATTAAATTAAGATTAATCATTTTATATAAATTAAAATTAATATATATCATTCTCCATTTCAGATCAAATTACAGTTGGTACTGATGAAGAACATGGTAAAAATGAAACCACTTCAACCACTTCAATCACTTGTTCAACACCAATCTCTGAGTACAGGGTTGTGCGTTCGCTACATGATCGTATTAAATCATTACTTTATAACATTGTATAACGCATATTATATAACATAACATAATTAATACATACAATCAGCCACACTGTGATGCCACAAACTTCACCATACACAAATTGATACAAATTGAGAATATTATATTCAATTGATGATGGTTAAATAAGGTTGAAGTGGTGGGATATAGTCACACCGTGTACCCACGATTCAAATTATTCCGGACGTTGACAAAACGGTAGTCAGGACAACATTTTGGATGACAAAAATTTCGAATGCCTTTCGATATCTTGTTAAAGTATATATCAATATTTCGATGTGCTTGGTCTATTATGTACTCAATTATACAATCATCTAACTGAAGACTCTTACATTTTGCGATAGTATTAACACATTTGACTTTTCTACAATTATTCCCCATTCCAAACAAACAGAAAAATTGAAAGTGTTGGTATTGCTTTGATTTCATAAAAAAAGAATTACCAACGTAGATACAAGTATCTTGTCTGAGGGGGGGGGGGGAGGGGGATACATTCTTCTTTGTAAAAATCTCTCTGATTCTTACAAAAATATCTGAAACTGACATTATCAAGACGCCTTCTTGATTTACAACATATTTGTTACGTTTGGAGGACGTGTTTTGCAACAAACTTGTGGCATTCCCATGGAAATCTTGCCGACATGAGGCTGACATCATACAGAAGAAAAACAAGAAGTTAGGAGTATCCTTTAACCTTACGTTCCGCTACATAGATGATGTTCTCTCACTAAATAATTTCAAATTTGGCGGCTATGCTGAACGTGTCAATCCTTTCGAACCAGTGATAACGAAATCAACAGATACAGTTATTAAGTCTGCATGATATCTTGACTTACATCTAGAAATTGACTATGAGGGTTGTTGGAGGAAAACAAAACTTTACAACACAATACACGATTTTACCTTTCAAATTATGATCTTTCTATTTCAAAGTAGCAACATTACAGTAGCTCCTGCATTAGATAATATGTCTCCAAATTGATAAAATATTGCCGAGCGTACATTTCCTAATATGATTTCCTTGATATAGGGTTGTTGATCACAAGAAAGCTTTTAAACCAAGAGTTTCAAATAGTGCAGTTGAAATCATCCCTTCGTTAATGTTACGGACACCTTTACGAGTTGTTTGACCGTTATGGAATATCCGTTTCACAGATGATATCGGATATATTCCTTATGTCGTAACTACAATGCCGTTCCCTTTTCGCGAATGTGACCCATTACCGGGAATGAACTAACATGGACAACACAAAGGTTGCCACATGTGAAACAGGTTCTGATTACCCTTTCGGAGTACCTGAGATCACTCCCAGTTTTGTGGGGTTTGTGTTGCTTAGTTTTTCTTTTATGTTGTGATTCGTGTACTATTGTTTGTCTGTTTGTCTTTTTTATTTTAAGCCATAGCTTTGTCATTTTATTTTTGATTTAAAAGTTTGAAATTAAAATCTCCCGCTGGTATATTTCAGTCGCTGCAAGTTTTATATATTGTATAGAACGTTTGATAAAACTGCTAGATGCAAAACGCACAGACATAGTGCACTTTCCTGCATTTTATGAGGCAAACAACGCTGAACATTTTTTTACATAAACCTTTATGTATCAATGCATCAAGTAATAATACATAACTACACGTTACATTGCTTTGTGCCTTCAAATGTTCCCTAGAACTCAGAATTAATGCAATATCAATGACATAATAACAAAGTTTTTAATTACTTAATTCAAATTCAAAAATACAGTATTTATTGATGTATAAACTTTTAACATTAAGTTTGTGATATACAAAATAAGTAGACAATATAACTATAATTTACACGTATATATACACAACATTCAATTACAGTAAATAGTCCAGTCCCCTGTCCTTAGTTCTAATGAATTGTAGGTGTAGGACTCCAATTTATTTACTTGTGATTGTGTTGATGGATTGAGCATAAAAAATCAACTGTCCGAGCTTCATCACATAAATCTTTAACAGAAAAGTTTTACTCCTAATTGTCAAAAAAATTGTTTTTTATTTCCCTATTTCATTTACAATATAATGTAAAATGATTTTTCGTTTTCTAATGTGTTATATTTAAAGCATAATCTCTGCTCTCTATATATAGCTAGTAATATTATGATGTCTGCCCTTTTCTATATTTAAATTATGGTCACTAATTCTTAGTTTTTTGTTGAATTTGTGCTAAATCTATATTAAGTTTTACTAAAAATATTTTTTACATTGTTTAACCAGGAGTATACTTCTTCTGTGTTTAAATTTTTAAGAAGCATATAAGCTTCTTTCAAAGGAGGATTTAAATTACAGCAATCTCTTTTAATTTATAAATTTTGTGTTTTAATATTATATTCAGTAGGAAGTCTCTCCAATTCAGCTCTAGTTGCAATATTATGTGTTTATTTCTAGTACCTAGTATATAATAAAGATATATAATAGTAAACATTTACAAAATTGCAAATGTAATTTTTCAATTGAACATTTTTCAGCAAAACGTAAAATGTTTACTTCTTTTCCAGAATTTAAAGCTCTATTTTCCCCTCTAAACAGAGATATATATGTGCCTAAATGTGTTACTTCAAAGACTTTGTATAAGCTTTCAACCCAAGTTAAGCATTTTGGCTTTTTGAACTAGTTCTTTAGTATTATAATTATAATTTCATTAACTGACCAAGGTTGTCTTTTTTATCTTTTTCTTTCCTTTTTTTTTTTGTTACTTCAAAAAAATCTTACATGCTATCTTAGCTTTTTAACTACTCCATCAACACCATCTCGAGTTTTATTAATACCAAGTATTTCCAGACTAATAACTTCTCTTATATAATCAGTGGATAGAGCATATATCACCAATTCTTTGATTGTTCTGTCCATTTATAAGTATTACTACTCTTCCATTTATTGTTATCTAATTTAAACTCAGTGTTCTCATTAATTGAAAATTTTAAAATGAATCAGTTTTAGCATAATCTGAGAGATATGTAAAGTCATTTGTCTTAAAATATTGAACTGAGGACAGGAGACCCTCACTCACTCAAGCATGATCTAAAAAAGAATATAATCGAAAAGTAAAATGCTAGATTGCAGTATCGACTGACAATTATGTCATAGTAGTTTCATCGACTATTTATTATTAGTAATGATAATAGTTCATACATTTTCTATTTTTGCAACCATCCATTCGTTGTTTTTAAGACTTTTGTATTTGCTTTTGTGTCCAGAAATAAACATGAAACGTTTATTGTGTAAAAATGTTTTATTACGAAATCAAAATAATATTATGTAAATTGACAACACAAATAATAGGATTTAGACCCAAGCACATGTTCATATATATGTTAATCTTCTATTCCGTTTTCTTGCATGTCCTATGTCACCCAATAAAGATGATCTGCTTGATGCGGTCTCTTTTCTAGTGATCTCGTCGATTTCATGAAATGTTGATGGAAATAGCTTTGTTTCATACTCAATTTTATTGTATGCTGTGTAAAAAAATAATTGATGAAAAGATATAGCTTTAGTTAAATCAATGAAAGTCAATAGCATTGTGCATGTTGTATCAATACATTTTTAGATAAAACGAATAACATTTTGATTACAAAATGTTTTAGTGACATAATACGATATCTATTGGGTCAGTAAATTCAATATAGGATGCAAGCAAAATTTAAATTGACATGATCTTGTATGCTATATATAAACTGTACATTTTATAGGTAATATATGAACAGTACCTGCTGTTCTTATATGTGACCTTACCAGCTGTGAACTGTACTACTTGTATGTTATATGTGACCTGTAGCAGCTGTATGTTAAATATGACCTATACCAGCTGTATGTTATATGCGACATGTACTAGCTGTGTGTTATACATGTATGTCACATGTACTAGATGTATGTTATATGTCAAATGTACTAGCTATATGTACTATGTGACCTGTACTAGCTGTATATTATATGTGACCTGTTCAAGCTGTATGTTATATGAGACCTGTACTAGCTCTATGTTATACGTCACATGTACTAGCTGTGTGATATATGTGACCTATACCGGCTGTATGTTATATGTGACCTGTACTAGCAGTATCTTATACGTGACCTGTAATAGCTGTATGTTATGTATGACCTGCACCAGCTTTAAGATATACGTAACCTGTGCTAGCTGTATGTTATATGTCACTTGTATTAGCTGTAATTGATATGTGACCTGTTCCAGTTGTACATTATATTTGACCTGTACAAGCAGTATGTTATATTTGATCTGTACCAGCTGTATGTTATATGCGACTTGTACTAGCTGTATATAATATGTGACCTGTACTAGCTGTATGTTATATGTCACAGGTACTAACTGTGTGTTTCATGTGACCTGTACCAGCTGTATGTTATATGTGACCTGTACCAGCTGTATGTTATATGTGACCTGTACCAGGTGTCTGTAATATGTGACCTGTACCAGCTGTATTTGTATATGTGACCTGTACCAACTGTATGTTATATGTGACCTGTACCAACTGTATGTTATTTGTGACCTGAACTAACTGTATATACCTGTGCTAGCGGTATGTTATATGTGACCTGTACCAACTGTATGTCAAATGTGACCTGTACTAACTGTACATTATATGAGACGTTTAAAAGCGGTATGTTATATGTGACCTGTTTTACATGTATGTTATACGAGACGTGTACCAGCTGTATTTGATATGTAACCTGTACCAGCTGTTTGTTTTATGTGACCTGTACTAGCTGTATGTTATATATGACCTGTACTAGCTGTGTGTTATATGTAACATGTACTAGCTGTGTGTTATATGTAACATTTACTAGCTGTATGTTATATGTGACCTGTACTAGCTATGTGTTATATGTGACCTGTTACATATGTATGTTATATGTGTCATGTACTAGCTGTGTGTTATATGTGACCTACATGTAAACAAGCTATATTTTATATGTTACATGTATCACCTGTATGTTATATGTGACCTTTACTAGCTGTATATTATATTTGACCTGCTCTAGCTGAATTTAATATGTGACCTGTACTAGCTGTATGCTATTAGTGACTTGTGACAGCTGTATGTAATATGTGACCTGTACCAGATGTGTCTAATATGTGACCTGTACCAGCTGTATTTTATATGTGACCTGTACCACCTATATGTTATATGTGACCCGTACTAACTGTATGTGATGTCAGAGGTGTACCCGCTGTATGTTATATGTGACCTGTTCTACTTGTATGTTATATGAGATGTGTACCAGCTGTATTTACTATGTAACTTGTACAAGCTGTTTGTTTTATGTTATATGTCACAGGTACTAGCTGTGTGTTATATGTGACCGGTACCAGCTGTTTGTTATATGTGACCTGTACCAGCTGTATGTTATATGTCCCAAGTACTAGCTGTGTGTTTTATGTAACCTGTACCAGCTGTATGTTATATGTGACCTGTACTAACTGTATGTTATATGTGACTTGTGACAGCTGTATGTAATATGTGACTTGTACCAGTTGTGTGTAATATGTGACCTGTAGCAGCTGTATTTAATATGTGACCTGTACCAACTATATGTTATATGTGACCTGTACTAACTGTATGTGATATCACAGGTGTACCAGCTGTATTTGATATGTAACCTGTACCAGCTGTTTGTTTTATGTGACCTGTACTAGCTGTATGTTATATGTGACCTGTACTAGCTGTATGTTATACGTAACATGTACTAGCTGTGTGTTATATGTCACATGTACTAGCTGTATGTTATATGTGAACTGTACTAGCTGTGTTTTATATGTGACCTGTTCCAGATTTAAGTTATATGTGTCATGTACTAGCTCTATGTTATACGTCAGCTGTAATAGCTTTGTGTTATATGTGACCTATACAGGCTATATGTTATATGTAACATGTATCAGCTGTATGTTATATGTGACCTGTACTAGCTGTATATTATATTTGACCTGCTTCAGTTGTATGTGATATCTGACCTGTACTAGCTGTATGTTATATGTGACTTAGCTTGTTACAGCTGTATGTAAAATTTGACCTGTACCAGTTGTGTGGAATATGTGACCTGTACCAGTTGTGTGGAATATGTGACCTGTACCAGCTGTATTTTATTTGTGACCTGTACACACTGTATGTTATGTGTGACATGTAACAACTGTATGTTACTTGGATCTTAACAAGCTTGATGTTATATGTGACCTGTAATAGCGGTATGTTATATGTGACCTGTACCAGCTGCATGTTATATGTGACCTGTACCAGCAGTATGTTATATTTGATCTGTAACAGCTGTAAATTATATGTGACTTGTACCAGCTGTATGTAATATGTGACCTGCACTAGCTGTATGTTATATATGACCTGTACCAGCTGTATATTATAAATTTCCTCTACCTGCTGTATGTTATATGTCACATGTACTAGCTATATGTTGTATTTGACCTGTACTAGCTGTATGTGTTTATGACCTGTACTAGCTGTATATTATATGTGACCTGTACCAGTTGTATGTTATATGTCACAGGTAATAGCTGTGTGTTATATGTAACATGTATCAGCTGTATGTAATATGTGACCTGTACAAGCTATATATTATATGTGACCTGTTCCAGATGTATGTTATATGTGTACTGTACTATTTCTATGTTATACGTCACATGTAAAAGCTCTGTGTTATATGTTACCTATACAGACTATTTTTTATATGTGACCTGTATCAGCTGTATGTTATATGTGACCTGTACTAGCTGTATATTAAATTTGACCTGCTCCAGCTGTATGTGATATGTGACCTGTACTAGCTGCATTTTATATGTGACTTGTGACAGTTGTATATAATTTGTGACCTGTACCAGTTGTGTGTAATATATGATCTGTACCAGCTGTATTTTATATGTGACCTGTACCAACTGTATGTAATATGTGACCTGTTCCAACTGTATGTTTTATGTGACCTGTACTAGCTGTATGTGATATGTGACCTGTACTAGCTCTGTCTTATATGTGACCTGTACCAGCTGTAAGTTATTTGTGACTTGTACCAGCTGTATGTTATATGTAACCTTTACTAACTGTATGTTATATGAGACGAGTACGAGCTGTATTTAATATGTGACCTATACCTGCTGTATGTTATATGTGACCTGTACCAGTTGTATGTTATATGTGACCTGTACTAGCTGTATGATATATGTGACCTTTACCAGCTGTATGTTATATGTGACCTGTACTAACTGTATACTATATGAGACGTGCATCAGTTGTATTTTATATGTGACCTGTACCAGCTGTTTGTTTTATGTGACCTACACCAGTTATATGTTATATGTGACCTGTACCAGCTGTATGTTATATGTGACCTGTACCAGCTGTATGTAATATGTGACCTGTACTAGCTGTATATTATATGTGACCTCTTCCAGCTGTATGTTATATGTGTCATGTACTAGCTCTATGTTATACGTCACATGTAATAGCTGTGTGTTATATGTGACCTATACAGGCTATATGTTATATGTGACCTGTATCAGCTGTATGTTATATGTGACCTGTACTAGCTGTATATTATATTTGATCTGCTCCAGCTGTATGTAGTATGTGACCTGTACTAGCTGTATGTCATATGTGATCTTAACAAGCTTTATTCTATATGTGACCTGTGCTACAGGTATATTATATGAGACCTGTACCAGCTGTATGTTATATGAGACCTGTACTAACTGTATGTTATATGAGACCTTTAAAAGCTGTATGTTATATGTGACCTGTTCTACATGTATGTTATATGAGACGTGTACCAGCTGTATAGAATGTGTAACCAGTACCACATGTTTGTTTTATATGACCTGTACCAGTTGTATGTTATATGTGACCTGCACTAGCTGTATGTTATATTTGACCTGTACCAGCTGTAAGTTATATGTGACTTGCACATATTATAATTGACAATATATTTAACTGGCTACTTGAAAATTATATACATCTATAATTGATCTGTACACAATCGACGCAAATGATAAGTGTAATCGGCGCAAGTGACAGAAAAAAAAGTCAACTGCAGAATTACGCAACTGCAAAACGCCGAGTTGATATGTAAATTCGAACGGAGGTTGCACATAGTGTAGTATCTTGTATGTCCATGTATGTTAATTTTCCACTAGATATCAGCTCGACGCTTAATTACAGCTTTCTTGGAAGACGTATTTGATTAAAGCGTACACCATATTGACAACCGTGAAAAACGCATAATAGAACGTAATAGTATGACGTTTATTGCTCTGCTAGAAATAATGTCATACAGCTTTTATGTCATAGAACTGTATGTTATATGTGACCTGTACTAACTGTATGTTATATATGACCTGTACTAGCTGTATATTATATCGAAATGTTCCAGCTGTATGTTATCTCTGACCTGTACTAGCTGTATGTTATATGTGACTTGTTACAGCTGTCTGTAATATGTGACCTGTACCAGTTGTATGTAATATGTGACCTGTACCAGCTGTATGTTATATGTGACCTGTACCAGCTGTATGTTATATGTGACATGTTCCACTTGTATGTTATATGAGACGTGTACTAACTTTATGTTATATGTGATCTGAACAAGCTGTATGTAATATGTGACCTGTACTAGCGGTATGTTATATGTGACCTGTACCAGCTGTATGTTATATGTGACCTGTACTAACTGTATGTTATATATGACCTGTACTAGCTGTATATTATATCGAAATGTTCCAGCTGTATGTTATCTCTGACCTGTACTAGCTGTATGTTATATGTGACTTGTTACAGCTGTCTGTAATATGTGACCTGTACCAGTTGTATGTAATATGTGACCTGTACCAGCTGTATGTTATATGTGACCTGTACCAGCTGTATGTTATATGTGACATGTTCCACTTGTATGTTATATGAGACGTGTACTAACTTTATGTTATATGTGATCTGAACAAGCTGTATGTAATATGTGACCTGTACTAGCGGTATGTTATATGTGACCTGTACCAGCTGTATGTTATATGTGACATGTTCCACTTGTATGTTATATGAGACGTGTACTAACTTTATGTTATATGTGATCTAAACAAGCTGTATGTAATATGTGACCTGTACTAGCGGTATGTTATATGTGACCTGTACCAGCTGTATGTTATATGTGACCTGTTCTACTTGTATGTTATATGTGACCTGTTCTACTTGTATGTTATATGAGACGTGTACCAGTTGTATTTACTATGTAACCTGTACCAGCTGTTTGTTTTATGTGACCTGTACCAGTTGTATGTTATATGTGACCTGTACTAGCTCTATGTTATATGTGACCTGTACCAGCTGTAAGTTATTTGTGACTTGTACCAGCTGTATGTTATATGTAACCTGTACTAACTGTATGTTATATGAGACGTGTACCAGCTGTATTTGATAAGTGACCTGTACCAGCTGTATGTTTTATGTGACCTACACCAGTTATATGTTATATGTGACCTGTACCAGCTGTATGTTATATGTGACCTGTACCAGCTTTATGTAATATGTGACCTGTACTAGCTGTATATTATATGTGACCTCTTCCAGCTGTATGTTATATGTGTCATGTACTAGCTCTATGTTATACGTCACATGTAATAGCTGTGTGTTATATGTGACCTATACAGGCTATATGTTATATGTGACCTGTATCAGCTGTATGTTATATGTGACCTGTACTAGCTGTATATTATATTTGATCTGCTCCAGCTGTATGTAGTATGTGACCTGTACTAGCTGTATGTCATATGTGATCTTAACAAGCTTTATTTTATGTGTGACCTGTACTAGCGGTATATTATATGAGACCTGTACCAGCTGTATGTTATATGAGACCTGTACTAACTGTATGTTATATGAGACCTTTAAAAGCTGTACGTTATATGTGACCTGTTCTACATGTATGTTATATGAGACGTGTACCAGCTGTATATAATGTGTAACCTGTACCACATGTTTGTTTTATATTACCTGTACCAGTTGTATGTTATATGTGACCTGCACTAGCTGTATGTTATATTTGACCTGTACCAGCTGTAAGTTATATGTGACTTGCACATATTATAATTGACAATATATTTAACTGGCTACTTGAAAATTTTGATATGATAAATAAAAAAAAAACTTACATCTATAATTTACCTGTACACAATCGACGCAAATGATAAGTGTAATCGGCGCAAGTGACAGAAAAAAAAGTCAACTGCAGATTTACGCAACTGCAAAACGCCGAGTTGATATGTAAATTCGAACGGAGGTTGCACATAGTGTAGTATCTTGTATGTCCATGTATGTTAATTTTCCACTAGATATCAGCTCGACGCTTAATTACAGCTTTCTTGGAAGACGTATTTTATAAAAAGCGTATACCATATTGACATCCATGAAAAACACACAATAGAACGTATAATATGACGTTAATTTCTCTGCTAGAAATAATGTCATAGAGCTTTTATGTCACTAACAAATTACATGAGTTGATGCGAATAAACAATATTCATCATTTATTGTTCATTTTTGTAGTAGTAGAAATTCTTTGATATGGTTTTATTTCTGTGAAACCAATCAATCGTTAATCTGAGATAAGCCGCTAGTGTATGGATTGTAGTAGCCCTGTCTTGTTAATTGTTTAACGATAGAAAACTGCAATATCTGTGCAGATTGACAACGTGTTTTTAATAATCAATCCTATTAGCTAACTCATCAAGTACTAATTTGCTATAGAAATCCTACAGTTAATTGTTTTAGCTATGTTATTTAAAATATTTTTATAAAAGAATATCTAAACCAAAACATAAACGAAAAATACTTTTTTCACTGCATGCATAAGTAAAGAAGAAAAGGACTTTTTTATAGAATTTAAATAAAGCCTTTAACACAAATTAAGTAAAACTAATTTTTATTTTACAAAGATAAAAACAATTGTACTACATTAAAGCATCACGTTTTACCATGGCATTGCTAGTTTGTTTTCGAGTTACGAATTTAAATATCCGTTTGTTATCTACTGCCTTTCCTTAATCAAAGATCAAAGGTCGGTGGTCTTCTCTGGGCACTTTGGCTTCCTCTACCAATAAAGCCTTACAACCACTAAATAGCCAAAAAAGCGGTGCTTAAAAGTGGCGGTAAAACACAAAATATCAAATATATATATATTATATCCCAATCAAAGAAGTCATGTTTTGTTTTTTATTGAAATGATGTATCATTAATATTGAGATCCTAGGAAGGTCGTATAATATTATCTCTAAAAAGTCTTGACAAATATTTGTTAGAACGAACCTGCAATTCTCTTTATACTTTTCATTCCTGTAAGTATCAATATAGCTGTCAAATTCACGCGTCTTCTGTTCTAACTTTTGTAGATCTCCAGTTAAAGATTTGATTTCGGCTTTTTGGTTTGATAGACTCTTTTGCAGATCTTGAGTATTCACCATTTGTAGTTTAAGTGAAGCTCTGTAACGTTACAGATGTATTATTAGGAAAATAGAATAACTAAAAATGATCATTTGTCCCTGAAAAAACAAAACAAAATCGCGCTATTGACACACTCCCTGTCCCTGTTTTATTAACTAAGTCAGTCCAGTTTTGTATCTTTTCTATGACAACACACTGAGCTTTGCAACATATTCAATTATCAGAGTTTATAATGTCAACATCACTGTTATTGTTTCCGGATCAGTCGTAATGTTTGTTCATATTTATTACGGGTGTCAGTAGATCTTACGAGTCAAGCTATTCCTATACTGAGTTATCCAACATCGACAAGCGGGAATCATCATGTTTAATTACACGATGTGTCCAATGCTCTGAACTAGTTTGTTTCCTTTTTGAATTGTTTTACACAATTCATGTTTGGGCCCTTTATAGCTTGCTGTCAGCCGAAGCTTAATGTCGAAGGCCATTTTGTAACCTATAATCTTTTTTACTTTTTACACATAGTGACTACGATGGAGAATTGTCTCATTGTCACTCATACCACATCTTATATTTTTTAGTATCTTTTTGATACCAGTCTTGCGATGATATCCTCAAAGAGATGTGAAGTACTGTGGATTCATTTATTTTCGTGGGTATCAATTTTTGTGGATTGAGGGAAACCAGCATTTTCGTGGGTATTTGATTTCGTGGCTTTGCCAATATCTGCATATAAAGCCAACAGAAAAGTGTATTTCGTTGATCATTTGAATTTGTGGTCCCCCTGTTCCCACTAAAACCACGAAAACTGGTATCCAACGAATAATAATGAATCCACAGTACTCATGTGTTCATTTTCTCAAAAAATTGTAATTTCATTTAAGATAGTTTATAATTTCCCGATTCCCGATTTGAGGGCACGGTAATGATATAATCCATACAGCCAAACAACATTTATAATTGTGAAGTATAGTTCAAGCTCAAGTCTACGACTGGGAAATGTACCACAAAAGTTGTATCTGACATATCTAATTTTACTTTCAGTAGTATTAGTTGTCTTATATTTTTTGTCTCAACTGTGTAATTTTTTAAAGGCGGTTTTATTTACTTTAATATTGAAAAAATAAAACTAAACATGATCCTACTCTGTTTGTTTTACAAGTATTGTCAATCGGGTGTGGACATCATTCACCAAATCTTGTGTGCGTTTTTCCAACTGCATTGCTTGGTTTTCTATCTGATCATCCCTCATTTGTTGTTCATTCTTCATTATCTCAAATTTTTGTTCGTACTCTTTTTGTCGACTATTTGAAACATTAATTGATGAAAAGATGAATGCATGTTTTAAGTAAACTCAGTGACAGTCAACATTATTAAATCATTTATTTCAAAAGATAAAACTAAAAAATTAGTGATCTTATCTTTTGTTGTTATTTGTTTTTGTATTATATTATTTTGTACACAAATCTGGCCGCTATTTTGTTTTTGTTTTGAACTGTTGTACATTTGTAATGTCGGGGCCTGTATCGGTGTTTCTCATTGTTAAAGGCCATACAGTAACTTATAGTTGCTACCTTCTACGTCAATTAGTATTTGGTAATGATTTGTCTAATTTGGAAGCCGACCACATCTTCTTTAATTTCCAATTACTCAAATATCCCCCACCTCATAAACGATAAAAAGAAAACAAAATTTCAAATTGAATGCGGCCTCTATCTTCTGTTTTATTTCTTGACGTAAACATCTTCAATATTACCAAATATGTCGCCAAAAGTAAACCTTGAATAGAAGATGTATTTTATGCATTTTTTTTTTTTCAAATACATAATGTTTCAATGAAACTGAGGAACTTCCTTGCGGACTTTCCGTTTTGAGTTTTCCTCGGAGTTCAATATATTTGTGATTTTACTTTTTGCATGGTGAATCTCATAATAATCACAAAAATTCAACTCGACATCTACATGCTGTATTATCTGGTTAATAAACAATGTTTTCTACTTTCAACTTGATGGGGTTAATGTTTTTTTACACTTTTTCTTCCTACAGGAAACGAAAAAAAAACCAGAAGAAAAATAGTCAACAAGCGATGTCAAACACATGTGGGTTCTGTAAAAGCATAAAGATCTCCTGAATAATTATCAATCTTTAAGAACTTGGAGCACTATACAAAAAACTTTTAAATTTTAACGTGTTCATTGCTATTCATAATGCTCTACACAATTGGGGTTCATTTATATAATTTTATCGTTAAATATCGTTAAAAGAATTACATTGTGACGAATATGTGAATACATATGTTCTTTTTGACTTTCAAAGAGTTAAAAATACAGGACTCGTTTTTTTTATTAGAATAATAGCATAGTTAAATGTTTGATACAACGAAAACATCAACGGACGATGATTGTGTCTCTTGAACAGACTAAACAACTTTCATAATCGAGAAGAACAATGCAAACTAAAAGTTACGACTTGAAAAGTGCCACAATATTTTTGTAGAACATATTAAATTTGACACTCAATAGTACTGATTTGTTATATTATCATGATTATATGTATAAATAAATATATTCTATCACCCGCTATTTGCCTTGGTGTGGAGAAATTAAACTAATACATGTTCGTACTTTGCTGTTTGTCTTTCTTGTTCCTTTAACCCTTCTAACTGCATTGTTTGTTTTGCGAATTGAGCATCCCTCATACGTTGTTCGTCCTGCATTTCCGCGAAGTATCGTTCGTAATCATTTTGTCGACTGTTTGAAAAAGTTGTTGAGGCAAACATTAATGCATATTCTATGTATAATCAGTGATAGTTAACTATATAGTATTTTTCATTTAAAAAAAAATAAAAACAAGTGATCTTCTTGATTGTTGTTGTACTAACTATATTTTTTTGTATATTGTTTTGAACATAAATCTATCCGTTATTTTGTTCTAGTAACCTTTGGTACATTATACATTTTGGGGCCTGTGTCGGTATATTTTATATTGATCATAGGTAAAGGTCATACAGTGGTTTTAAGTTAATGACTTTTAAATCAATTGGTATCAAGTTAAGATTTGTTAAAATGTCCATCCAACAAAATCTTCTTAAAATTTCAGTTAATCAAAGATCTCCAATGCACTGCAGACTTCGAAACGGTTAAACCAAATCAAAGTTTAAAGTAAATGCTACCTGTTCACAAGTTTTGTTCCATGTCATGAGATACATATTTTAACTTTACTTTTATTTTCTACGAAACTTACTTTTGCACTGTGGATATATATCATGCATTATGTTTATTTTTCAAATATATAATGCTTTAATGAAACTCAGGAACTCCCTTGTATGGTTAATCTCATAATAATCAAAATTCAACTCGATGTCTACATGTTTTCTCTGAATTATAAAATTGTGTTCCACTTTCAACAGGATGGGATTAGTGATTCTGTATTGATAATTTTGAAACTAAAGAGATACAAATGTGGGGGTAACTAGAAAGATAGCTTGTATATACATCAAAACGTATTTTCAATAAACAAAAATTGTAAGAAAGACATATAAAAAAATGCAATGATTTTTCATTTGGTTTGAACATAAACATGAACAAGGAAATCTCTGGTCTCTATGCAGAATACCCATAATATTTCTTAAGTTATTACCCTCATTCTTTTAACAGTAAAATAACTTTAGAAAAATATATGACAAGGCTTAACCAACCAATAGTGAATTCTACATAGACCTAAAGATTTCCTGCAAAATCATCCATCTTCAAAATTTTGCAGTAAAAATGTAACATCAAAACTTTATTTTAAAATTCTACGTTTTTCACGTTTATTCAGACTGATCGCCTATGGGACTGATCTTTTTCTACACACTTGGTCAATTTAAACATTTGGTAGTGAAAGGTCATAACATTTCTTACTTTTTAAAGAATATATCGATAATTTGGTCATTTTTGACTTTCGAAAATGTTGAAAATACATGACTCGTTTAAAATATTTCTTATGAGAACAAAACAAAGTTAAACGTATGATACGATTAAAAAATATATATGACAGGACGATGTCTTTGATGAGACTATACACCATTTATAATCCAGAGTATAATGCAAGCTAAACTTTACGATTGGGAAATGTACCACACTAGCTTTATCTAACATATTTAATTTGAAATTAAGATTTTAAAATTGTATTATATTTTTTTTATTTTTTTTATAATATATATTTTCAACTGCCCGACCGCTTTTAACGCGGTTTTATTTGCTAGGAATTGAAAAATTATAAAACATTTTCGTACTCTGTTCTTTGTTTTTCTTGTTCCTTCAACCAGTTTTGAATCGCAGACATCTGTTGTGTGCGTTCTTCGAACTGCATTTCTAGTTGTGTGAAGTGTCGTTCGTACTCTCTTTGTCGACTGTTTGAATAAGTAGTTGATACAAAGAATTCAATGCATATTTGAAGTAAAATCAGTAAAAGACAACATTATAATATATATTGTATTTTAGAAAATAAAAATAAAAAATAAGTGATCTTTCTTATTTGTTTTTTATATTGTTTTGTAATTTGTTTTCTCTAATGTACATTCAAAATATCGGAGGTTTTATCAGTATTAATTTTGCTCATGGTTTAAGGCCATACAGTGACTTAAAGTTGCTAGCTTGTACGTCATTTATTTTCTGGTAAAGATCAATCTAAGTGTCAATCCAACAACATATTCTTAAATTTTCAATTAATCAAAGATCACCAATACACGACAGACTTCTAAACGGTGAAACTTACGCATAATTTAAATTGAATGTGTTATGTTAAAATCTATGTTTAATACCATGATTTCAGCATCGTTAATTCACTTTATTTCACACGAAACTTACTTATGAACAGTACATGTATTTCATGCATTATGTTAATTTTTCAAATACATCATGTTAAAATGTAACTCAGGAACTCTCTTGCATGGTAAATCTCATATTTTAATATTGACGTGCATTTTTCGCTTTTTGAAGAAACCCATGGTCTAAATCCAAAAACATTTTTGCACATGCGTATATTGACCACTGCAGAATAATGATCTTTATCAAATTGGCATGCATTTAATATATTTCATTAACTTAAAACACTTCCAAACTCTTAAATAATGCACATCTGTTGTTACTAATTCATTTATTATGACTGTAATGTGTTTCATTCCCAAATTGACATATTTGACCTAGAAACGATAACTGTTCAGGTTGGCTGTTCCAAAACTACTCTCTCTGAAAAATCACAGTGCCAGTTGTTTGCTTCTATACAAAAAATGGAGGTTCATGGAAGAGCCTACACAATCGCTTTACCTTTATACACATCGGACATATAAATTACCTTAAATGTTCTAATCAGAATCGAAATAATTGATGCAAGCTATACTTTATTGTAGTTTTAACATGGGTAGGAATTATATTCGTGTTATTCTAGCCTTCACAATCGCTCGGGCAAAAATAATCACGAACATAATGCCTACCCATGTTTAAACTACAAAAAAGTATAGCTTGCATCAATTATTTCTTAAACAATCAAAAATCAACTCGACATCTACATGTTGTTTTTTTCTGATTTATAAAGTTGTGTTCCACTTTCAACATGATGGGGTTAATTATTATTTTCTTATCATTTAAAACTAAAGACATACAATTGTCCAGGTAACTAGAAAGATAACTCTTTTATACATCAACACTTATTGTCCATAAACAAATATTGTAAGGAGAAAATATCAATAAAAGCGATGATTTTTCCTTTGGTTTCAACTTAAACAGGGACAATTGAAACCTCTCGTTAAAGGATACTCTAAAAAGTTCTTCAGTTATAACCCTTATTTTTTCTACAGTTAAATATTGTTTTAGATAAAATCTGACGAGGATTAACCAACCAGTAGTGTCAACCACAGTTGGATTCTAAATACCCCTTAAAATATCTTGCAAATTCATCAATCTTTAGAGTTTTGTAGGTTTTTTTTACTTCGTTTTTTACTTCTATTCAGACTATTCGTCTTATGATACAGATCTTATTTCTTCAAACTGGGGTACTTTATACATTTAACTGTTGTATGTCATAACATTTCGTACTTTATGAAAAATATATGGATAGTTTTGTTCTTTTTGACCTTCGAAGAAGATGTAAAATACTTGACAAGTTTTTAAAATTTCTTTTATGAATAAAGCAAATTTAAGCAAATGATATGTTAAAAAATATTAAAGGATGATAACTGTGTCTCTTGATCAGACCAAACAATATTTATAATCCAGATGTATAAGGCAAGCTAAAAGTTACTACTGGGAATGTACCACAATAGTAGTGTCTGACGTATTAAATTTGAAAGTCAGTTTTATTATTTTTCTTATATATATATTTTCAACCACCCGCTTTTAGCTTCTTAGGTTTTTTGGGGGGGCTTTGGTATTTCGAAATTAAACTAAGCATTTTCGTACTCTGCTCGTTGTTTTTCATGTTTCTTCAACCATTTTTCGCCATCAATCATATATTTTGTGCTTTCTTCCAACTGCTTTGCTTGTTTAGTGAACTGATCATACTCTATACGTTGTTCGTTCTGCATTTCCTTGAAATGTCGTTCGTACTCCTTTTGTCGACTGTTTGAATAAGTAGTTGATGCAACGATAAAAGCATAGTTAAGTAAAGACAAAAATATTCAACATAATAATTTAGTTTTACTTAAATAAAAAAACAAAAAAAACATAAGTGATCTTATTGATTATTTCATATTTGTTTTTTGTATATTGGTTTGTACATCCGTAATTTTTTTCTAATGAACTACTGTAGATTTAATTTTTAAGCCTGTATCGGTATTTATAATCTCATTGTTGAAGTCCGTATAGTGAATATCAGTTGCTAACTTCTACGTCATTTAGTATCTGGTAAAAAAGTGTCTCAAGGGCAATCAAACCACAACTTCTAAAATTTTCAATTAATCAAAGATCTCAAATGCACAACACACTCCTAAACGGTTAAAAAAACCCAAAAGTTTAAATTTTATGCTGCCTGTTCACATGCTTTGTTCCATACCATGATTTAAAAATCGTAGATTTACTAACTTTCCTACCAAACTTACGAATGAAAAGTGGATGTATTTCATGCGTTATGGTTTTGATGAAACTCAGGAACTTCCTGGCATGGTAAATCTCATAAAAATCAAAAATTCCTTTTGTTTGAACATAAACATGGACAATGTAAATATATCGTCTCTATGCAGGATACCCATTATATTTCTTTAGTTATTACCCTCATTCTTTCTATAGTAAAAAATCAGAAAATTCAAAAAAATAAATGATAGGATCAACCAACCAGCAGTGTCAACCACAGGTGGATTCTACATAGACCTAAAGATCTCCTGCAAAATGCTCAATCTTCAAAATTTAGCAGTAAAAATATAACATCAACACTTTATTTCTATTTTTCTACGTTTGTCACTTCTATTTACACGGTTTGTCTTATAGGACTGATCCTTTTCTACAAACTTGTGTTCTTTATACATTTTATTGTTAAATGTCATAAAAGGTCTAACAATGTTAGGATATGTAGCGTTTGTGTTTCTTTTGACTTTCGAATGAGTTTAAAATACATGACTCGTTGTAAACATTTCTTATGATAACAAAATAAGTTAAACGTATGATACGATGAAATTTTATCAAAGGGCGATAACTGTGTCTCTCGATATCAGAAGAAACAACATTTATTATCAAGAAGTGTAATACAAGCTAAACATTACGACCCGGAAATGTACAACCTTGTTTTATCTTACATATCATATTTTAAATTCAGTTTCGTTAGTCATTTTATATATATATATTCCCAACTCCCGCTATCAAGGCGGTTTTATCTACTTTTGTATTGCGAAATTAAGATTTTCTTACTCTGTTCTTTGTTTTTCCTGTTCAATCAACCAGGTTTGAACCTTAATCATCTGTTCAGTGCGTTCTTCCAACTGAATTGCTTGTTGTTCGTACTGAGCTTCCCGCATGTGTTGTTCGTTCTGCATTTTCTCGAAGTGTTGTTCGTACTCTCTTTGTCGACTGTTTGAATAAATAGTTGATGCAAACAATAATGCATAGTTTACGTGAAATCAATGATAGTCATCATCATTATATCATTTTGTCCAAAAGATAAAATTTAAAACAAATAATGAACTTTAATACCGTATTTTGTTGTTTATCCTATTTGTTTTTGTTTAATGTTTTGAACACAAATCAGTCCTTTATATATGTTGTTTTTTAATGGTTGCACTTTCGAAATGTTGGGGCCATGTATCGGTATCAGTTTTGGTCATTGTTAAACCCATACAGCCATCCATAGTTGCTGAATTCTACGTCATTGGGTATCTCCAAAAGTTTTGTCGCGTTGGCAATACAACCTGAACAATATATATTCTATTTGTTCTACTATTCAAAGAACCCCTTGGCAGCCAAAATCTTAAACGGTAAAATAAAAAATCAACGTTCAAATTGAATGTTATTTGTACAAATGTTATGTTCTATACAATGATGAAGACAAAAAAACTCAACTTAACTTACTATTGAACAGTAGATGTATGTCATGTAGTATGATTTTTTTTTTCAAATACATAATGTTTTGATGAATCTCAGGAACACCCTTGCATGGTAAATCTCATAATAATCAATATTCAACTCGAAATCTATATGCTGTATTCTGTGATCTATAAAATTGATTTCTACTTTCAACAGGATGGGGTTCATGGTTCTGTATTGATCATTTGGAAACAAACCAAAGAGATATAAATTGTGGGTGTGACTAGAAGGTAACATGTATATACATCAAGACTTATTGTCAATAAACAAATATTGTTCTTCGTTTCTCGTTTTTAATATAGATTAGGCCGTTTGTTTTCCCGTATGCATGGTTCTATACAAGTTATTTTTTGGGCTCTTTATAGATTGATATTTGGTGTGAGCCATGGCTCTCTGTTGAATACCGTTATTTGATCCATAAAATTTTGTTACATTATTTTCTTATTTGCTTTGGTGACGAGAAATTAAACTTAAACATGTTTGTACTCTGTCCGTTGTCTTTCTTGTTCCGTCAACCAGGTGAGGACCTTATTCATCTGTTTAGTGCGTTCATCAAACTGCATTGCTTGTTTTTCAAACTGAGCATCCTTCATACGTTGTTCGTTCTGCACTTCTTCGAAGTGTTGTTCGTACTCTTTTTGTCGACTGTTTGAATAAGAAGATGATTCAGGAGTTAATGCATATTTATAGTAAAATCAGTGACAGTGTATTATTACACCATTGATATATAAAAAAAAGTTAACCATTTGCCTCTAGTCAAACAGAGTTGTCAACTGCAGGTAGATTTGTATACATCTGAATATCTAGTGATACACTTTTATCCACATTGCTTACATTGTTTACAAGAAAACAGTTCGTCAGATAGATTCATGACAAAATTGAGTTTTTGTGATGGTGATGTGTTTGGAGATCTTGCTTCACTGAACATTCTTGCTACTTACAATTTTGTCTATCTATAATGAACTTGGCCCTTTAGTTCCAGAGGAAAATATTTTGTAAACACTAATGAAAATTGTTAAAAATTGACTATAACGGGCAATAACTCCTTAAGAGGTCATGTTGACTTATTTGTAGATCTTACTTTGCTGAACATTATTGCAGTTTACAGTTTATCTCTATCTATACTAGTATTCAAGATAATTACCAAACACGGCAAAATGTTCTAAAAATTACCAATTGGGGGGCAACAACACAACAACCAGTTGTCAAATTCATCTGAAAATTTCAGGGCAGATAGATATTGACTTGATAAACAATTTAACACCATGTCAGATTTGCTCTAAATGCTTTGGTTTCAGAGTTATAAGCCAAAATCTACATTTTGTCCAAATGTTCTATTTATAGCCATTGCGGCCATCTTGGTTGGTTTGCCAGGTCACATCATACATTTTTAAACTAAATACCCTAATAATGATTGTGGCTAAGTTTGGTTAAGTTTACCCTAGTAGTTTCAGAGGAGAAGATTTTTGTAAAAGGTTACAAAAATTTACGAAAAATTGTTAAACAATCACTATAAAGGGCAATAACTCCTTCAGGGGTCAACTGACCAATTTGGTCATGTTCACTTATTTGTAGATCTTACTTTGGTGAACATTATCGCTGTTTACAGTTTATCTCTATCTATAATAATATTCAAGATAATAGCCAAAAAAACGGTATAAATTCCTTAAAATTGCCAATTCATGGGCAGCAACCCAACAACCGGTGGTCCCATTCGTCTGAAAATTTTAGGGCAAATAGACCTTTACATGATAAACAATTTTATATTTATCCTCGTCAAACGTAGACGTGTTCTATATCGGACAAAGTTGGTCCAAGCAAAACATGATAAGTTGAATTTGAAATATCGTCGTTTTAAAAATTTTATATATATTTGCTCTTCCCGCTACCTAGCCATTATCAATAGAAATAACATGTCTCTCCTAAAGTAGACACCAAAAGGGATCTCTAATTCCCGAATCGGTTACAGGCACTTGTAAACAGTCTATAAACTTGACATGTCATATGGATGCATGGGTTTTTGGAACATCGCAATTGCTCATAAATACGGAATATATTGATATAACCGGATGTGGAATTAATTATCAAGGAAATCATATATACCGAACATGTCACTAAATGACAATTAAATTAGTATTGGCGGATTTTGATGCGTAAATTTTTTTAAAAGATTAAAACTGAATCTCCGCCCCATTTTCCCACCAAATATAGGAGGTGGAAAAATACTAACAAGCCATAAACATTCCAGTTTTAGTTACACACAATATGAACAGTAAGATTTTTTTAATAACCGGGAAAAATATCAAATAGTGTGATTAAATATTTGCTGAAAGTCCACATTTTTCAAGCAGTTCAACAGGAAACAAAAACATAATCTGCTTAACGGTGTAAGATGTTTCAGAACTGTTTAGCAATTACAAAAAAAAATAAATTCATATTTGGTTCACGGGATAAAACTTTAAAAAATACATATATTATACTGCTTATTTCCCATCATATGATCGTTTTTTAAGTGCATCTAAAAATATTTAAAGTCAAGCCATTCCTAGAAATATCTGTCTGAGATCAGAGCCATTTCAACCTAGGATGATCGTTTAGTATAGAAAATAAAAAGACGATTGTGTATGATTTTCGATGAGACAACTCCCAATATAAGCCCAAATGACACAGTATTTAACAGATATAGGTCACCGTACAATGAGCTAGCCCATACCACATAGTCAGCTATAAAATTACAAATGTTAAACAATAAAAAAGAGGAAACTAACAGTCTAATTTTTGGTAAAAAAAAACAACGAACGAAAAACAAATAGGTAACACAGCAACAAACGGCAATCACTGAGTTACAGGCTTCTTATTTTGGACAGACACATATATACAGAATATGGCGGAACAAAATATGTTACCTACCGTTTACTTATGACAATGCTGTAACAGTACAACATAAGAACAAACTATAAACATCTGATGAAAAACGCATAACTCATCAGGTGGATACAAATAGAAAAACATCTAACAAAAACATGTAATTGATGTATTGATGGTTTTATGTAATTCTGGAATAATCATAAAAAGTGTAACCATTAATTTGTCTAATAACCTGATATACGTTATGTAGAGGTCATCACGTGCGTGTTATTATTAACCTTTTTAGTCTTTAAATCATATTTGATAAATACATTAATAACATTTTTTCTACATTAAAACGAAAGAGAAAACTTTAACATTTAACTTGAACTTGAGTTCCAATGATTGAAAAATATCAAACAAAACTAAACAAATCTTGCCTTATTGTAATTTTTCTTCTGTCATTTCGTTGAATATGAACCGATGTTTTTATATCGTTTCCGCTTTTGTCTTCATTTATTGAACGGAAACAGTTGTTGTTAATCATAATTAACCACGATAGTTTCTTTAAATTGGCATGTGAAGATAGTAAGAAACTGGATACTAAACCACGTAACAAGATCACATTCAACGAACAGTACAGGCAAACGCACCAACGCAGATACTCCACAAAGGGTTATAATAGTTATAAAAAGGTACCAGAATTATAATTTAGTACGCCAGACCACTTTGACAAATTGAGTCGGAATCTTTTATTTTCTTTACGACGTCTTAGGAATGGGAGTGTTTTAATTTTTCGTTGAACCTCCGATCAAAATTGCAACACTTCCATTGTAAAATATAATAATGATCCCAAATTTTAATTCAGTTTGAAAGATAGATATCGATAGGTTTATTCCTTAACCAAACAAATAACACCAGAAATAAAATAACTAAAACAAACTTTAATATAATGAGATAACAAAAATACTAAGTTATCATGTATATTGGATGTCAATAAAAAAAGTTCGACAAAACAGTAAAACAACTAATTTGTACTAAAACAAAACTAGAAAAATAACGATTTTTAACGAGTTTAAAAAGTATACGTGATCTTCAGTTGTACGTCAAAAGGCATGAATAGAAGACGATCATAATGTTTTATATCTAAAACGATAGTACATTGGACCCCAAAATGTGACAGGTAACAAATTATAACTGTGTAAGGTAAAACTAAGAAGGTAACGTAGCTTCAATTGATAGTTGAATCTTAAAATATAATTCACAATAAAAGCAAAAGAATGACGAGATATACTAGGTTTTACTGTTGTAATTTTGAAAGATAATGTGTGGAAAACAGTAAGTATAATTCTAAAATGTAAACATTTTTTTTTTAAATCCAGTAAACAATAAATGTATATAGAAAAAAATCGAACCTTTCCCATCTTTAAAATGATTTTATTAGTTAAATCTACAATCTTTTTGGACACATCATATAAACATGATAAAACACCCAAATCAGCTCTCGCTCAAAAAGGAACTTTTATACATGTACGTAAAAGGTTTTCATACTTTAATTCGACAGCTTCAGGAATACACATTTTTTTTATACATGTACTTCAATCCCCATACTTACTACGTTTGTATACAATAAAAAAAAAATGAACAAATAGGAAATACCAATTGTGCAGGCTATTCACTGTTATAGGTAGGGACTATATTTGTAGACATCGAAAATCGAAGGACGATAACTGTGTTTCCGGACCAGACGATACAACCTTTTTGATCGAGAAGTATATTGCCAGGTTAATGTTGCGACTTGAAAATGTGAACAATTTTTTTAGAACTTATAAAAATGACATTCAAAAGCATATGTCAGATAAAACTAAACACCAAAAAAAAATATGAGATGTTGCTTTTTTCGTATATAGTTTTGTTCATAGATCAGATCATTAGTTTTTTCTTTTAAATTTATTAACATTTGTCATTTCCGGGTCTTGTATTAACGTTCTATGCAGTTTTTGTTTGTGACATTCTGAAAAGCTGTATGTGGTCTTAAATTGCTAACTTCTATGCCATTTGGTCTTTGGTGAAAAGCTGTCTAAAAGGCAATCGATACACATCATTTGAATTTTTTTTTTACACCCACCTGTATTTTTTGGGATAAATGGGGAAGAGGTAGAGAAAATGAATATTCACTGTCATCTTGGGATAACATTTCAGTCATCAGCTTCATGGAACTCACATATTGATATTATTTATAAAAAAAGCATGCTCTCGTCTATCCGTGCTTCGTCAAGTTAAGCATTTATTAGATAGGAGTTCACTCATACGTATTTATTATGCTTTTGTTAGACCTATATTAGAGTATGGGGATGTTGTATGGGGCAATTGCTCCCAGCACGAGTCTGAGCTTCTTGAAAATATTCAGATAGAAGCCGCTAGAATAATTACAGGTTTACGACGTAATTCCTCCAGACAAAAACTTTATATTGAATTAGGTTTAGAAACTCTGGAGAATAGACGTAATAAACATAAGCTTGTACTATTCTATAAAATATTAAATGGGATGACACCTGCATACTTATATGAGTTAGTCCAGCCATATCTTCCCAGACAAACCCCTTATACTTTGAGGAATGAAAATAACACTTTTCATCCGCCTCTTGCTAGAACTAGCTCTTATTTCAATAGTTTCATTCCTTCCACTATAAGACTTTGGAACAGTCTTCCTTTGAGTTTACAAAAATCCCCAAGTTTGGGTATATTTAGAAGTGGACTGGAACAGTTTTATAGGACTGATGATATATTTAAACCCTTCAACTATGGGATAAGGAAACTTAATATAAGTCATTGTCAACTCAGAAATAATGCTAGCAACCTAAAATCTCATCTGTTTAATCAATTCTTATCCGAGAACACTTTTTGTGCAAACTGTAATCACCCTGTTGAGGATAACAAACATTTCTTTTTCATTTGCCCTAAGTACAATGATGTAAGACAGATCCTTCTTGATTCCATTAACTCCATTGCTGATAATGTTGATATAAATATTGAATTATTACTTTTTGGAAACAGATTATTTTCATATGATACGAATATTGCTATTTTTAAATCTGTTCATAAATATATCAGTGACACTCAACGTTTTGTTTGAAACTAACTTATTTTTTGTTTCATTTAGTTTTATTTTTTATTTATTTTTTTTTTCCTCCACTTAAACATTAATTCATTTAATCCACTACGCAAGCTTAGTGTCTCTTTCAAGCCATATATATATATTTCTAATGACTTATAAAGGATATTTACATGTTTCAAGGTTCTTAAATACATGATGAGTAATTGCCTATATACTTAAATATACTTTGCATTTAGTAAGTAACACTGTAAACATATATTTGCTCGTGTGTGCTCATAAGTAGCATGCATGTTCCACTACATGTATATTGCATTATTTTAATACAGTTGTTATAATTGAATTATACCTTGAACATGTAATATGGAGAGAGATTTTATAGGCTGTGCCTGTTGCTCAATCCTTTTCATATCTTAATGAATAAAATATGTTTAAAATCAAAATCTTTTGAATTTTGGAATGTTTGTTTTGTTTTATGTTATTATGAAGTAACTTGAATATTTTGACAAATGATATTTTTATCTTTTACGAAACTGACTCTTGAACAGTTGATGAATTTGATGGTCCTTAAAATTGTACTTTAAACTTCATTATTTTAATCTAACGTGTAAAAGTGAATCAGGACATTACCATGACAAGGTAAACGTCAATACCAGCAAAAACTTATTTGATCTATACATGATTTGTACTAATAGTGTTTTCTTCTTTATTTAATCACAGAAGGATCGACTGCAAGAACGACTAAAATCGCACTAATGAATGTGCATGAATTGTTTAACATTTGTCATTTCATATCTCTTTATAGCTTACAATGCGTTACGGGCTATTCAAATACTTATTTATATGCTGCTTTTTGTGGATTCATTTCGTGTTGAAGTACATTTATACTTACAGGCGGACTTGCACTACGGAGATGTTTAATCGATTGGAATAATCTATTAAAGGTACGCGGATTATAATTTAATACGCCAGACGCTCGTTTCGTCTTCATAAGACTCATCGGTGTCGCTCAGATAAAAAAAAGTACCTTAACCAAACAAGAAAATAGATGAAGAGCATTGAGAACCTAAATTGTTTTAAAAACTTATGCCAAATACGGCGAAGGTAATTTATGTCTGGGATTTGAAAATCATTAGTATTTCGAAAAATTCATAAATTTGTAGACAAAAAATTTATAAAATTACCACATAATTGATATTCAGGTCAACACCAAAGTGCTGACTACATCCCCAAGCAGTGACATCGACCCAGTGGTGTAATTAGTTATCAAAGGTACCAGGATTATAATGTTGAAGCCAGACACGCGTTTCGTCTACGTGAGACTCCCCAGTGACGCTCATATTAAAATATTTATAAAGCCAAACAAGAAAAGTTGAAGAGCATTGAGGATCCAAACTTCCAAGTTTTGTAAACATGAAATTTATTAAAATGACCATATTAATAATATTAATGTCAACACCGAAGTGTTGACTACTGGGCTAGTGATACCCTCGGAGACGAAACGTCCACCAGCAGTGGCATTGATAGTGGTGTAAATAGTTATCAAAGGTACCATGGTTATAATCTAATACGCCAGACGCGATTTTCGTCTATATAAGACTCATCAGTGACACTCCGATGAAAAAATTACCAAGACAAACAAGTACAAAATTGAAGGTCATTGAGAACCCCAATTTCAAAAATGTTGTGCCAAATACGGCTCAGGTAACCTATGCATGGGATAAGAAAATCCTTAGTTTTTTCGAAAAATTCCTACTCGTTTAGAAAGGAAAGTTATATAATTACCAAATAATTGATATTCATGTTAACACCGAAGTGCTCACTACCGGGCTGGTGATCCCCTCGGGGACCAAGTGGTGTATATATGACTAAGAGTGATTTATGCATAATACGTTTTCAATTTAGGAGTTTGTGTAAGAAACGATGATTTAATAATGAAAGTGAGTGGTTACAAGACCGACTAAATTCGCACCAATGAACGAGAATGAATTGTTTTAGATTTGTCATTTCAGGGCACTATATAGATGAGTATGTGTTTCTGGCTTTGTTCATTGAGGAAAGCCGTACGGTGACATAAAATTGTTAATGTCTGTGCGATTTGGTTCTAGTAAAGGGTTGTCTCATTAGTAAACATACTACATCTTATTAATGTATCTGTATTTGTGTGATGTTATTTATTATAAATGCTGTTTATTTAAAAACAAATTGGGGGGATGGGGGAAGGAGGAGGAGAGGGGTTTCATTTCGTTTAAACTCACTTATACTTACAGGCGGACTTGCACAACGGAGATGTGTAATCGATTGGGACTGAGAGTTATTTTGCGTATTAAACTTTCATTTTAGGAATTTGTGTTAGAAGCAATGATATAACAGTGTAATAATGAAAAATGACCGTAACAATTAGTGATTCTTTTTTTTTTAAATCCCTTAATTTAGTAATTAGATCTTCACTTTAAAAAATAAAACTCGACTTTCGACAGTGACCTGTATTATGATAACTAGATTTAAAAAGTACAATTCGGAATCTGTAGGAAAATTAAATGACGTTTTTCAAAACATTGAACGTTTTGTCGTCAGAGTTAAAAGACTTAGAGATGAAAGTTGTTTTCGTTATTATATAGTGTTCTTGTCAAGAAATTCACATTTGCACCCATTGCAATGCATTGTTTTTAACATTCTTTCAACTATATTTCAAACGATAATTAAGACAAGTCCTCATCAGTTTTACAATCATCAATAAAAAATTTTGTGTTTTTTTTTTCTGCGAAAAAATTTAATCTGAAATCTCTAAGATGACACTTGTATATATATACATACCAGTGACCCCAGACTAGTAAATTGTGAAACGATACAACATTGGTATATATATCATGCATACCACAGATAATGAAAAAGAACGGTATCAATCCATGACACAAAAACAGTATGTGAACATAAAGACGTATCGGCAATAGAAACTATACAGTTCTATGTAAGGTCTTACAACAACCATCTTTGAATATTAAGGAATACTATTTCGAACGTTTTCAACATTTCAGACTAAGAGGTATATTTGGTAGAACGAATGTAAGAATCAGAACAACATGTATACTAGTACACGGTCAGAATAAACGTTGGCAATTATAGGAGCGAAATATTTCTAATTTTTAATAAATTTACGAAAAGTGAAACATGTGGAGCAGGATGAACTTACCATTACGCAGGACTTTATATTTTTCCCGGGTTTTAAAGTTGGATTTGTGTTGCTTTGTATCAGGTTTTCTATTACTTGTTTTGTAGATTGCTAATCTTTTTGGTTGTTTGTGAGGATGTTTTGTGATGGTATTGTCAGTTCTTGCTCGACATATTAGTTTGACTATTCCGTTAGTGTAGTTTGCCTCTCTTCTTTGAGGCAATACACGCTATGCTTTTTTTTTGTTATAGATAACTATCATTTACAGCAAGATCACTGAAATTTTGGCAAAATTATCTTTCCAAAATATTGTCAAATTTAATGTTAACGAACCTTTCAAGTTTTTTTTTAATCTTTCCAACCTGGACCTTTAAATGTTCGATCTCATTCCTGTAGTCTAGAATATTGTTTTCAAATTCACGCGTCTTGTTTTCAATTTGTTGTAGGTGTCCAGTTAACGATTCAAATTTAACCTTTTCGCTGGAAAGACTGTCTTGCAGTTCTTGCTTTTCCAACCTTAATATATCTAGTCTGCATCTAATTCTGTAAGAAAAAGAATGTTAAATGATTATTACCTCATATCCCTGTAAATATGTTCTAAAATCAGTGATTGATATTGATGATGATAAGTAGGAGGAGGAGGACCATGATTTTATTTGTACAAGGCGGCTGTGGAATAGGTAGAAAGCAACGTTGTGCATTTATATCCTGGTCTGCGTCAATTTAATATATATAAAATAAATTATATTTTTCAGACACTGTGTGGTAAGTGTTTATATAGATCAATTCATACAACTGTTCTAAATGGATTTTGCATGCGTACGGATTGATAATTCAGTCTTAGATGAATGATTTTTTTATTAGGTGTAAGTGGCTTTGAACTAGCTGGCAATTAACTGCAAGTACTCTCAGATATGTTTCTAGTGTATTTTTGTTGTTGGAATGTACAAGTACCAGGCCACGTCCACTTGTATTTTTGTCCATCTGATGAGTTAAGCCTTTTTCAACTGCTTTTTATAGTTCGTTCTTATATTGTACTGTTATACCACTGTCCCAGTTAAGGGGATGATTGGGATCCCGCTAACATGTTTAAACCCGCCACATCATGTCCCAAGTCGAGCCTGTAATTCAGTGGTTGTCGTTTGTTTATGTTTTACATATTTGTTTTTCGTTCATCTTTTTTATTTTGATAAGGCCGTTAGCTTTTCTCGGTTGAGTTCTTTTACATTGTCATTTCGGGACCTTAAAGCTTACTATACGGTATGGACTTTGTTCATTGTTGAAGGCCGTACGGTGATCTATAGTTGTTAATGTCTGTGTCATTTTGGTCTCTTGTGGATAGTTGTCTCATTGGCAATTGTACCACATCTTCGTTTATATATGTATAGGTGAAATTCCTAAAAAAAAATACTGGTGGATTTAGATTGATAACGCACTTATCTTTTCCAACCAATTGTAGTGAAACCGACTTTATTTAGGAAAAGTTAACTACGGTAAAGTATACGTCTTTTGACAATGCTATTCATATTAATAAAAGATTGGGTTCAAATGTTGGAATTGGAAAAAAGGACATCGTTTTTTTGGGTTTTTTTTTTTTTTTTTGCATAAAGAAATATTGCAGTGTGTTTCGTTTTGCTCCCCTCGGTGAAATTATAATATTTGCACGCCCTCACCTAGACCTAGACCTAGATCTAGATCTGAAATTAGTTGTTATGTTAAAATAAACAATAATTTACCTTAAGCGATGTATTATTGTTGACCATTCGAGATTTTTTTTTTTCAACCCGTCTTCAGCTGAATTTGTGATTGTAATATTACTATGCAGGACGCAAGGGATTTCAAATCGAAAATAAATGCAAAAAAATGTGAAGTTTTGTGTCTTTCAAAACACGAACAAAATACAGAATTAAATGCAGGATAAAGACAATAACTGTTTAGTGTCATTAAATGTTAAGCTGTATTTGTACTCGGCTCGAAACAGGAGTATTAGCTCGCTAAAGCTCGCATTACACCGGTGTCTTAGCCTCGTACACATACAGCTGATATTTAAAGACACTAAACAGTTATTGTCTATATGTTTCCTATGTTTTAAGAATTTATGCATACGGGTTAATAATTTTATTCCTCAAAAACAGTTTTGTAAAAAAAAATCAATGGTGTGCATTTTAACCAAAAACTGAATAATTCGCGTCTGAAACAGAAATTAAAACAAAGCTATCAAATCAAATTGGTATTATGGGTAATATGAGAACACAACGGGTGCCACATGTGGAACAGGATATGCTTTCCCTTCCGGAACACTTGAGATCACCCAAGTTTTTGGTGGGGTTTGTGTTGCTCAGTCCGTGTTTCCTATGTTGTGTTCTGTGAACTATTTTTTGTCTGTTTATCTATTTCTTTATTATCCATGGCGATGTTAGTTTATTTTCGATTTATGAGTTTGAATGTCCCTCTGATATCTGCCATCTTTTGCCCCTCTTTTTAAGCGCAATATTTCCACGATGAATAAATTGGGGTTCTAATGATGTACTGGTGTGTTGTTGTTTTTTGTTTGTTCTTTTTTTCGGGGAGGGGGGGGGGGAGGGTACATGTATATATCTTATATGCAGTATAGTGATTACTAAAAAGCTGTATGTTTAGTAAAACGGCGAAGACGAAATCATGTACTTTTTAAGTAAGTTACTCACGTGCATGCGATAAATTAACAAAGGTTAAGGCACTTTTATTCTAAAAATGATCCTAGTAAGATCAGTTTCACATTTAACGGCGCATATCTAATCTAAAAATCCGAGCTATTAAATCACGCGATAATTCCCGAAAGTTCACTAAATTGTTGAGGATTACGATTGATAAGCAGTGACCATACAGACATGGACACGCACTCTCCCGATTAAGTGTTTAAGTTCACATGAACAAGCAATATGAGAATCATTTAAATAAAAGAAATAAAAATTATATTGACAAGACAACGTTATTAACAATGACACATTAAACAATTTTAAAACGGACTACGGCTGTGTTTTATGTTGCAGTAATTTATTTACGATCTCAAATGCTCCTGGCCTTAATTGTGCCATTACAGCTAATTTCCTCATGCTTGTAGAGTAAAACTTGAGTTGGCTTGCTTGCTTTGTTTGTATTAACGTTAGTTCGAGCACTATTATTAAGATCGACTTCTGCAAACAATATAGACAGGCATTATTAAAACAAGTATATGTTATATTAAAATTTGATTGAAAGTTATCCCAATTCCAATTGTCAATATACAAACAAAGCAATCAAACTTACCAAAGTCTTACCCTGCATGAATAAAGAAATTAGCTGTAATTGTCACGAAGAAGTACTTGTATTCACGCTAAGGTTGTCCACTTTACGGGAAGAATAAATCAGATTCTCAATTCGTTTACATAATATAATACTATTAAGTCATAAATTAAGAAGTCAATTAACACCTCAGGCATGTGGAATACTCTGCGTTTTACTTTTTACTTGTACAATCTTACTATCCATGCAGATGCAAATTTATACCCTTTTCTACTTACAATTACTGTAACTAGGCGACCATTTGATTAGTTAATAAATAATGAACTATGAATAATGGATGTACTTCAGCGTGGTTCAATTCTTTTACACAACTATTTCCTGCATTTTGTGTTGTCGATAATTCCCTTTCATCAATTAGGCCTTGGACCGACTTATTTATTAGTTCCTACTAGTATATTATATTATAATTAAAAGTTCGGTTATTTGATACTAAACCTAACTGAAGGCACGGAATCCCTTCGCATATAAGAAAAAAATATTTAAGAAAAACTGCGAATTGATACAGGAACAGAACTGAAATTAAATGTATCTCTGATGTTTAGGTTGTTTTTTCTTTTTAACAAAATATTTCTGTTTTCGCGAAAAATGAAATTGACACTCATCGATGTAGCGCAGTAAGCAAAAGAAAGCAATCGACAGATTGATGCTTTCTTTAACCATTTCATTCATAAACACAACTGTTATAAAGTCTTTACAGCAACATGATTACTTATTTCCTTGTTTGAATTGTTTTGTTTCGGAACTTTCTTAGAGCTTACTATTCGGTATGGATTTTCTATAGGTTACTTATGGTTGCTTTCATCTGTCATCTACTCTGGTTAATAGTTGTCTAGTTTGCAATCATACCAAATATTTTTTTTATTTTAAATTTATGTTATTCTCTGTATAAACGATCAAGCTATTCATTTTGAGTAAATAAAATTAAATGTATTTATTAAAGTTGAGCATACACGTGTTTTCTATTATGTAAACAATCACACGTGATTGTGTGTCCGCATAGTGGTCAACTATTGGAACAGGTTTGTGTTTTTAAATATATGATATTTCGGATTGGTCAATATTTGTCGCATTGCGTAAATATATTGAGTATGATATTTGTTATGTAAATAGCACGGGATTTTTAAAGCGCGAATAGTTGTCTTGTTTAATTTGTTTTAGTGATTTAAGATATATGGTCATTCGAAGCTCGTATACCGTTCAGTAAGGCAGCTTAGTCTAGGTAAAGACCCCCCCCCCCCCCCCCACAACCCGGATTAAGATGCTTGTATATTTGAAATGTTTTCACGCATAGATAGATAGATATTTCTACTATCAGTAGGACATTATTAATATTTATATGAATATATGATTTCTGATTTTGTTTTTCTATTTTGTAGGCTGTCGTGTACTACGCAGCGGTGTTGCCGATATCATGACATCGGGACTCAATATTTTGTTTTAATAAAATTTAACAGTAAGCTGCACATGCTGGCGAGCTATTCCTATGTAACAAGTGTTTGTTTTTATTTTATAAATACTTTATATGCGTTTGAGTGATTTAAGATATATTAGAATATAACGAATATTAATTATATGTCACTTTGATGTACCTTTGTAATTATCGCGGGATTGAAACTCAAACGTGCATAGGATTTTGAGACGGTGACCTTTAAAAATTCACATCTATACAAACTGGACCCCTGTTGTGTTCACCTCGAAGTGCAAACCTACATGTATAGATGGAACGGCGGACCAGTTTAACATCTATAAGTCATTTTGTCTCTGGTGGATATTTGTTTCTTGCGAAACATAGCTTTTTATTCGTTTTCTCGTCCTTTATACGCTATAACTATTTGTTATCATAAGTTCCGAACACTGACCAGTCGATAAAATGCAACTGTACTATTTGTCTAAGGTTTTACACGAATTTACGACGAAGCATATTGTATAATATTCATTGAATATTCTTTTCTTAGTATAATTGAGATTTTTTTTATCCCGGTTTAATGTTAATATTTCTTATAAAATGTGATATATATGAATTAACGAAAATTCATAACTCTAACTACATTTTTGGGACTTTGCACTTTATACTAAATATGACTGTTTGTCCTTACTGACACGTAAGTACAATTTTGTAGATGATTTGTTGTAAAATTTCACATTACTTTAAGTCATGAGTACAATTGATTAGGAAAGGAAAATTATATGTCGTGCATAAACGGAATAGAACACGGAAAAATATATTCTTTATACAACATGTATATATCTGGACAAATTTCTTTGTTTCAAAATAGTTTTGATTCAATATTTGAAGGTACTTTTTTATTGCAAATTTTAAGACAAAGCTGAAATATCTACACTATATTGTTTATGGTTTTCTAAAATGCTCTCATCGGCAACGTTTAAGGCTGAATTTTAATTTCTAGTTAATGGAAATTTGTAAAAAGATCACAAGTTTTTAGAAATATCATCATAATCTATAATTTACCCCCCCCCCCCCAAAAAAAGCCATTGATGATGATGATGGAAGTTTTCAAAGACTTTGACTGGCTATACAGCCCTTAGATATATATAGGAAGATATGGTGTGAGTGCCAATGAGACAACTCTCCATCCAAATAATAATTTTAAAAAAGTAAACCATTATAGGTCAAAGTACGGCCTTCAACACGGAGCCTTGGTTCACACCGAACAACAAGCTATAAAGGACCTCCAAATTACTAGTGTCAAACTTACATACATGTATCTATAAGTATGCTATGCTTATTCAAATTAATTTTAAACGTCAAAGTACGTGACTGTTTTTATTAACGGTTTCACTAACTGAAAAAGCAATGTCAATGAATAAATCGACAACTTGTAATGGTTTTGTGGTGGGTTTTTTTTGCACAACACATATATAAAAAAAAAGAAGACAGTGTGGTATGATTGCAATGCGATAACTCTCCACAAGAGATCAAATGACACAGAAATTTTAACAAATTTATTATAAAGGTCACCGTACGGCCTTCGACTGTGAGAAAAGCCCATACCGCATTTTCAGCTCCCTGTGATTATTTTCTTGTGATTTTTATTCTTGTGGCTTTATTTCCGGTGACTTTATTTTTTAGGGACTTTGTGACCTTTTTCCCGGGACTTTTTTCCTGTAACTTTTTTTTCATTTATCATTCTCTTAATAGGTATAACGTTGTAACTACACTGTTATTGTCAGATTAGGTGAAAGCGTAAACATTTCAAATAAAGGAAATAAAAATACTGAATTATATTTCTGAACAAATTTTAAACACCAAAAAAAAATCAAGATCAATGTAAATATATAAATATCTTTATTAGTCTCATTTGCTAAAAATAACAAAAATAAAAGTTCCATTTAATGATTGGCAGTAGAATAATTATCTGTTAAACAACTTCAAGATTATAAAAAAACCGGTTTTTTTCTAAAGTGAACATTGATTGGTTAAATATTTCTCAGTCATGTTTGAATTTGTTTGTTAGCTTTTTGGTCATGAATGTTTGTCTCTAATATTTAATTAACTGTGCATTTGTATTCAGATATCGCAGATCAAATTTATTCGTTCATTGTTTAATCATACGTTTTTTGATTGAGTTAAGTCTGCCAATTGATATTTTATCGTATGCTTTTCTTTGTTGTGATGTTATGCTATTGTTTCAGAAAAAGGGAGAAGGTTTGGATCCATTAAAACGTTTAATCCCGCTGCAAATGTTTGCACCTGTCCTAAGTCAGGAATCTGATGTACAGTAGTTGTCGTTTGTTTATGTAATATATACGTGTTTCTCGTTTCTCGTTTTGTTTATATAGATTAGACCGTTGGTTTTCCCGTTTGAATGGTTTTACACTAGTAATTTTGGGGCCCTTTATAGCTTGTTGTTCGGTGTGAGCCAAGGCTCCGTGTTGAAGGCCGTACTTTAACCTATAATGGTTTACTTTTTAAATTGTTATTTGTATGGAGAGTTGTCTCATTGGCACTCACACCACATCTTCCTATATCTATAAGCTAAGTGTGAAATGTCTGGCAAGTTTTCAAAAGATGTCCTGCAGAGTACGCCCGCTGGTTATTTGGATTGATTAAAAAATGTATGAAATCCTCGAAAACGTTGTCACCACTTTAATTAATACACATCTGTTGCAATAAAATGTCTTTTTAGCTTTACAGAAATATGTTATTGTCAATAGTCCACTAAACTAAAACACAAGGCTGCATATACATGTTTCATATGCATGATATTTCATTGTATTTATGATATGCAAATAAAAAAAATATTTTCCTATAATACTAAGATTACAGTAGCTGTATTAAAAATAATATAAATCTAGCTTGTTAAATCAAATTAAATGAAACACAGACTTACTTAAATATTGTCCCTATGTTTTAAGCAATCGTAGATACATTTCATTCAGCATTTATTTTTAATCATTTAAAATAGAAAGAAGACTATTTACAAACTACCGTACTACAATTTTCTACATTCGTTTTATTGTAAATTAGTTACATGTAGATATTTGCAACTCGGTATATCCAGTAAGCCATGTGTAGAGTACACTTTAATATAGGGATATTCTTATACATCCTTTTTACAAAAAATAAATAATGAACCTGTGAATACATTTAATCTCAGCATGAAAGTAAAATATAATATTTCCATGTCTCAACAAGTTTTTAATGACTATACTGCGAACAAAAAAGTTTTAACAAAATTTCACATCATTTAATTAAAAAAGACAGTCTATTCAGACCTGAGCCAGTGACCATCATGTGGTGATTGTCGTTTTTTTTTTTAATAAAGAAAAATACATGTGATGATGTGATTATAAAATACGAAATTTATCTGTGAAACGAACCCAATTACCTTTCGTATTAGAATGATATAATTGTTCACACACGCCGTAAACGTTCTAAAACGAAATGATTAGCTCTACAATTTACCGAACAACACGCTTGTTATCATGCTATGTCGTGTATAAACGGAATGGAACACGGAATGGAACATGGAATGGAATGAACGAAATGAATGGAATGAATGACACGTAAACGGAATGTACGAAACACGCAAACGGAACGAATGAAAAACGGAGCGAAAACGGAAAAACGGGAAACTTGAGTGGTTCAGTAGCTGTACATGTAGTTTAAATCATGTTTTGTCTACATGCAGTCGATAGTGAATGTAGAACTTTCGTGGATCAGTGTACACAAAACAAGCTATTTAGAACATGCATTTTACCATGTATATTTAAAGACGAAACCAAATGAATGCAATGTTAGTCACACAAACAAACAAGATGAATTATGGAGTCAAAAAGAGACACATGTTCACATTTTGGTACCGCCTCAAGTCACCCATTTTAGTCAAGCAAATTGTACTGGTAGCTTTTCAAATGGCAAAAATCTAAATGCTGTTTATTATACTATACAAAATTAAGCATTGATTCTTCAAAATTTAGTTTAGCGATAATAAAAAAGAGTATATAAAAATTAAAATCACAAAAATATTGAACAAAGAGGAAAATCTAATCGGAAAGTCCATAATCACATGGCAAACTCAAATAACAAAACACATCAAAAACGAATGTACAAGAACTGTCATATTCCTGACTTGGTACTGGCATTTTCAAATGTAGAAAATAGTGGATTCAACCTGGTTTTATAGCGCTATCCCACTCACTTTGATGTTAGTCTCATCAAATTCCGTTATATTTACAATACAGCAATAGAAAGTCATAAACAGTGCAGAATGTGTCTTTACACATTTCGGCGAATTTTATACTATTTAGATAGTGTCAAGACATTATTAAGACCGTCAAAAATATGTCTAGATATATTCAGACAGCTTTAAGACTGTCAGGAATATGTCAAAACATGTTCAGACATTATATAGAATTTCAAAAATATGTCAATACATATTCAGACATTATCAAGAATGTTAATAGTATTTCAAGACTGATCGAGACAAATGTAAGACAGTCAAGAATTGGTCGAGACTAATCCAGACTCTTATCAGATGATACAGGAAGTGTCGAGAAATTTTGCATCCTGTGAAGACACTTGTCAAAAAAAATCAATAATCTTATATTAGACAAATTCATACAATGTTTAGAATTTTTTTTTAATTTTCAGACAAATAAAGAATGTCGAGTAAAAATTTATGAAAATTAAGACAAAAAAATGGTCTTTTCTGACTTTTGGACTTTTGTAGTGAAATTTGGATGTAACTTTAAGAACACTTATGAAAAACGATATTTCAGATCCTAAATGTTATGGTTATACTGCGCTAAATCACTATGTATTTCCGTGTAAAATCATCAAACCTTTACAAAGTTATAAGTTAAGGGTAATTTAACCAATGGTTTAAATAGGGGTATGAATATAGTTTACATTGTCAAAACTATCGATTTTGCTATTAGCATATTAAAACACGACAAAATCTGGGTTTTTTGCAAACGGGATGTATATATACTCATTCACGTTTGTTTTCTATAAAGAGGTTACCTTCTTACTATTATACTGCCTTTCGATATTTTTGTTTTTTGGCATTGCACATGTCATGTCTTCTTTGACTGTCCATGTAAACACACTAAATCCCTGGGATGTGTTTTAGTTGATTTGAGTCTTTAAAGTATATTTTAACTAGCTTTTAATAACTGCGTGTACTCTCAAATCGTACGTTCGTGTTAATTTTACTGTTGATACAATTTGTAATGCTTTTTTTGGTCTTTTGCTATTAAAATTTATTTATTGAGTGTTATATATCGTCTCTCTATTTTATTTATATATATTAGCTGTGATTAGTTTTTGGTATGACTGTACATTTTTACTTCTGTTGTCTACTATAAACAAAAAATATTTCTGTTCTCCATTACTCTATTCATTATAACAACATTAATTTCATTTACTTGTTTACATTATTCTATTTGGTTGCATTTTGTTGAAGGTTATGGTTGTATTTCTTTAAAAATTGTTTAACTTCTCATCCTTTATCAAATGTATTCTTCAGTGTTTACTCACTAATATGTTTTTTTTGATTGAGTTAAGTCATTTTCATTGATAGTTTATAGTATGTCTTTCACTGTTGTTCACCTATACAGTCGTTGCTATGGTGTTCTCTTCAAAGTATGCATTCCTAGTATAAATAGTAGGTAGCTACTCCGTTCAAATTGTCATTTGTACCAAAGACATCGAGCGGAGAAGGTAAAAAAGGTTGGAAAGGAAGTGGTTTGGAGTAAGCAGTAGAGGTAGTTAACAAATTGAAGTGAATGAGGAAGGTTGAGTTGTTTAGGTACAAAGTGTCCAAACTGAACTGGTACTAAGTTTTTACGTTACACATCTCTCACTTTTGCAGTAAGCGTTTTCTGATAAACCATGCCTTAGTGCTACCCTGTTGTTCTGACAGTTATATATTATTGTTTTATAAAATTTCATACGAAAGTTTACATAGTTTAAATTTGTTTCATTCATTCGTTTTCTTATAGATTCCTTCCCTACATTTCGGTTTCACTCCAGTTCCATACATTCAGCTTTCAGCCTATATTTCCGAACATTCGGTATCAGACTAAAGGGTTTAGGACAGTTTCACTTAGGGACCGTTCAATATTTATCAGATGGATGGGCCGGTGCATTCTTAATATTGATTTATTAAAAAAGTTAAAGCCCATCCTTTTAAATTCTGAAAAAAAAGTCCTCGCCCATCTAAAAAAATCTATAAAAAAAGGCCTTGCCCCTCTAAAGCTTAAAACAATCAAAAAATATTAAAGTTCTTTTTCTATTTGAAAGTTTGCAGATTTATGTCTTGAAATCAAAGAATCGACTTAGGTGTAAATACAAAATTTAAAATGTGCTAGTTAATTCCATTTATATATAAATATTTAAGTGTGTATCAGAACCATACATTTTATTGTTTTTAAAACCAGCATGAATATACATGTATATATTTGATTTTATATTTGCAGCCTCAGATACAATATTGATTTAAAATAAAGGAAATAATTTAAACTAAGGGACAATAACTCTTGGACTAGTAAAAATATTATATGCTGAATTACTAATTATTGTCTTAATAACACAGCATGTTAAATATAGTTCAAATACCAATGTCCCTTTATCTAATCTTTCAAAAAAGAAATTATGGTCTTTTTAAGCAATTTAGACAGACATATTTTTGACTTTGATGCACCCTTTTTCACCTATTAATTAAATCCGAACATTTGACAGTAAAACACCAAACAACCTGGCATTCTGTAAGATTAATATATAAATGAGATAGCTGTAGAGTTATATGAAGATCTAAATTGATTTGAAAAAGTTATAAAAAAGTTTAAAGATGATTGACTATCCAATGATTTGGCCTAAACTGAAAATTTAAGCTTTTTTTAACCTTTTTATTAAATCCATAAGAATGACACCAATTCACCAAACTACCAAACAACCTGGTATTCTGTAAGATCAATATATAAATGAAATAACTATAGAGTTTTATGGAAATCCATGTTAATTTGAAAAAGTTATAAAAAAAATTAAAGATGACTTTCTGGTTTTAGCCTAGACTGAAAATTTTAGCTTTTTTAACCTTTCTATTAAATCCATAGAATGACAGAAATTCACCAAACTACCAAACAACCTGGTATTCTGTAAGATCAATATATAAATGAAATAATTGTAGAGTTTTATGAAAATGCCACTTGATTTGAAAAAGTTATGAAAAAAATTAAAGATGACTATCTGGATTTAGCCAAAACTATAAATTTTAGATTTTTTAACCTATTTATTAAATCCATAGAATGACAGCAATACACCAAATTACCAAACAACCTGTTATTCTATAAGATCTATATATAAATGAAATAATTGTAGAGTTTTATGAAAATGCCAGTTGATTTGAAAAAGTTATGAAAAAAATTAAAGATGACTATCTGGATTTAGCCAAAACTGAAAATTTTTGCTTTTTTTTAACCTATTTATTAAATCCATAGAATGACAGCAATACACCAAATTACCAAAAAAACTGGTATTCTATAAGATCAATATATAAATGAAATAATTGTAGAGTTTTATGAAAATGCCAGTTGATCTGAAAAAGTTATGAAAAAAATTAAAGATGACTATCTGGATTTAGCCAAAACTGAAAATTTTAGCTTTTTTTTAACCTATTTATTAAATCCATAGAATGACAGCAATTCACCAAACTACCAAACAACCTGGTATTCTGTAAGATCAATATATAAATGAAATAATTGTAGAGTTTTATGAAAATCCATGTTGATTTGAAAAAGTTATAAAAAAATTTAAAGATGACTATCTGGATTTGGCCTAAACTGAAAATTATTGTTGAGACCATGTCCCTTATGTTTTTTGTGCCTGCAAAAGGAATTTCCTCCACACCAATAAAATTGAAAGCAAATTTTTTTCAAATAAAATAAGTTCTAGCCCATCCACTATATATATTAAAAAAGGTTTCGCCCATCTAAATATTTCCACAAAAAAAGTGCTTGCCCCGCCCCATTTTGCACCGGCCCATCCATCTGATAAATATTGAACGGTCCCTTACTAGGTACGGATTAGGTTGATAGGTATTGAAATAGTTTTATGAAGTATTTGTTTTTTGTTTGGTAGTATAAAGCGTAAACTGTTTGACCACTAGAAATTTGGCATTGGTCTTCAAATCCCAGAAAACAGGTACGACCCCGAGGATATTAGTATACAAACGCTCGGTCACACGCTACACTTGTGTATAATTACAAACGAGGCTAGAAAAAATTGCTAATGGTAATGAACATTTTTACCTGGTTTCATAGTTTGATTTCCCTTCTTCTTGTTTACACTTGACAGCATAGCATTTGGTCAGAAGTTTCAATCAAGCTACATAGAGTAATATGATTGGTAACCTTATACAATTTCAAGCACGCTCAGATTTGAATCAATATACGACAGATCTTCACACGTTACCTTGATATATTTTCTTCGTAATCAGAAATTCCTTTCTTCGTCCCTTCTTCCATTCCTCTTTTATACTGCATTTCAAATTCCTAAATAAAAAACACACATATATATATAATGACTGAATAAATAGTCAACGATAAATCTTACGGGGCGATGGATCATATAAACATGATGCAGTACACTACAAAATATAATATATAAGAAGTCTAAAAGGGTACAACATCACCAAAAACACAATAAAACGAACAATATGTTAGATATTTCGGATAACAGATATCCTTCCTTGGTAATTGCACGATTACAAATGAATCATTTGAATTGACATGATTCATTTGTCATCATGCAATTACCGAGGAAGGATATCTGTTATCTGAAATATCTAACATATTGTTCGTTTTATTGTGTTGCTAATGTATATGTAATGTCATGTAAAAAGAAATTTCGTTTCTCAAACTGTCATGAATATGTTTTTACTTCAAACGTTACGGTTAATTTAGATTTCTATAAATTGGCCACGTTTAGGGTCATAATGATGAAAATATAGTTTAAATAGATCAATTCCAAGGTTTCATATTTTCCTCATTTAACTTCCCTCAAATCTCCTAACTAGTATTTGTCTTATTTTGTCACAAATGTCCAAGCATAGAAACATTGTCTTACATGTGGCACATTTATTTTGGTATTTTAGTAGAAGTAAAAAACATGTATTGCTTTCCAGCACAGCGATCCGCTTCTAAAAAATTACTCAGTCGAATTTCTATGTTATGAATGCCTGATACTATATACTTAACAAAATTATTGTGGTTGTAGCTACGTATTAGTTGTTTTACCATGGCAGCAGAAAATGTGAGTTTTTTTTATGAAATGATATCCTGTGTAAGGATTGATTTCTATCATAAACCAACTTGTATCACTCCTTCACCCCTGAAGTTTTGCATCAAAGATTTGTTTGACATATTTATCAAAGTGCACGTCAAGATGAGTTAAGTACCCCTAATAATCAAAATAATCGTAAAAAATGGCTGCGTCCATTAAGTTTACATGTATATCTCCAAAAATGTATTTATAATGTTCCACCATCAAACAGAGATGATGGTTTTGAGACATGTCACATCAGAAGGACATTCTAAAATCTAATGGTTTGTTAGTTCTTAACCAATTATGCAACCCTCATAGCTGTATTGAACATTTTATTTTATTTTGTCGGTAGAACTTCTTTATACACACTACATGCTCAGAATTTTTTTTACGCAGAATCACATTTTCCAAGAAGTTTTATTTTTGTTACTAAGACTAAAACACAGAGATGATTTCAAACCATTCAGGGTATGAGATGAAATTGATAAATAGATGGCTGAATTTAGTTTTTATTCAATAAAAAAAACCAAGCTTGCAACAGTATTAAAATTAAGAAACTGCAAAAAAAAAATGTTTTAAAGGACATCAACAATTACTTACACTACGAACTAGAAAAAGTCTGAAATGGCCTATATATGTACTCAACTGTACTGAGTTTTACTCGACCAGTCTGAATTGGTCTGAAATTTACTTGATAGTATTTGATTGTAGTTTGAACAATACTTTACGACAAAAGAGATGATTTTTCATTCCCTATTGCTAATTTTCCTTTTTTAAACGGCGATATTCCTTTGTCTCCATCATACGGTGTTTATATATCCCAACTCGTTCGGTTTACCCATGTGTGAAGTGATGTCATAGAGTTTAACGAACGTAATCAATGAATCACTGGTAAATTATTGAGTCAAGTATTTCATTACCACGAATTACTTAAAACATTTACTAAATTCTTTCATAGATACAAATAAGTAAATGTGGCTGTTTGTGTAAAAAGTTATTAAAAATGGTATTTCGCATCCTAAATTTTACGGTACTAAAAGCTCGAAAATCATAATTTGATCCGTGTAGACTCATCGAACCTTTAAAGAAACTTATTAGTAGGGGTTATTTTATAAATGTTGTAATTAGATCCTTGCATATAGTTTACATTGGCACTAATATCGATTTTGTCATCAGCGAATTAAAACATAACTAAATTTGTATTTTCTTTTCAAACGGGATGTATAGAGACACACATGTTCATTTTTATCGATAAAGAAATAACCTCCTAACTATCCTACTGCCTGTCGATACATTTATTATTGGCATTGCACATGTCACGGTTTTTTTTACTGTCCATGACGTTAAACTTCTAAGTCCATGGGATGTGTTTTAGTTGATCTCAATCTCTGATGCATGATTGTTTCATAATTAATTGTCAGTGACTGCGAGTACTCTCAAATCGTACTTTCCTTTTAACTTGACCTGTTGATACTATTTGTAATGCTTTTTTTTTTTGTTATTCAATGTTAACATAGATCTTGTCTATATACCAACTGTGATTGTTTGGAAATACTACAAATTTTCTCTTCTTCGTACTATTTACAAAACAATTATTTCATTTTTCCTTAAAGACTGTTCCGGAACCTGTCAGGAAAAACACGAAGTTTCGTCGAGCACCAATTTGACAGTTTTATTGTTGTTATTCACCCCAAGGTTTAGTTTATTTTTATTGATATACAAGTAATGTCTAGGTATTCATAAACAAAAGATGATCAGACAGAATGAGTATACATAACAACAAAATTATTTTCATTTACCTGACGTGTGTATAATATGACGTATTTTTTTTCAAAGTTGATGTTTTTCAAAAAAGTGTTTAACATTTCATACTGTTACCTTAGCTTAAACTCCTGTATTTACTCTTTACCTTAATTATTCATCTCATTTATTTTTATCTACTATGTATTTGTATTGTATCACAGATCAAATTTATTCGTTCATTGTGTGTTAATGTGTGTTAATGCGTTTTTTGATTGAGTTTAACGTTCCAATTGATATTTTATAAGCTGTGATGGTATACTATTGTTTAAGAAAAGGGAGAAGGTTTGGTACCATTTAAGCATTTAATCTTGCTGCAATTGTTTGCACCTGTTCTAAATCAAGACTCTGATGTTCAGTGGTTGTCATTTGTTCATGTGGTTCATAAGTGTTTCTCGTTTCTCGTTTTTATATAGATAAGACCGTTGGTTTTCCTGTTTCAATGATTTTACACTAGTAATTTTTGGGGCCCTTTATAGCTTCCTGTTCGGTCTGAGTCAAGGCTCCGTGTTGAACGCCGTACTTTGACCTATAATGGTTTACTTTTATAAATTGTTACTTGGATAGAGATTTGTCTCATTGACACTTATACAACATCTTCCTATATCTATATGATTAAAATCAAAGCAATAACATTGATCAATATCAACAACATAACAATAGTACCAGGATTCTAATTTAATACGACAGACACGCGTTTCGTCTACATAACACTCATCAGTGACGCTCATATCAAAATGTTTATAAGGCCAAACAAGTACAAAGTTGAAGAGCATTGAGGATAAAAAAAAACCACGCTCCCTATCCATAATGAAAAAAAATAATGTCTTGTATCATAAGAATTTGACTAGACATTCAACGTCAAATGAACCATTGCTGGACGTCTTCAACTCTGCTCTCAGAAAATATCCAAATCTATTGTTCTAAGCATTACAATGATAGGGTGAAGAAGACACAATAGTTGTTTTTTTTTTCTTCCTTTTAATAGCGTTATCTTAATGAACAAACACATTTTAAGCAGGAATATTTGTATTTTTTGCATGAGCATTTTTTTTATTTTCCTTTTTACGTTTTTGTAAACAAGGAATACGTAACTCAATTTTCATGAGAACAATCGCAATAATCGCTTCAAAATTACAGAGCACAACCTAAATAGAATAATCATTACTTTGAATAATTGTTTTGTCTATCAAATGTAAACTTTGTCGTTTAGTCCATGTGGACTTTTTAACCATATGACCCTTTTGTTTACGAAACTATCGTTGTTTGCACTTTGGACTTACTACTTGATTTGACGTACATCTAATTCATATTATGGTTGGGACTTACATCTGGATTTGACATCTTATTCACATTATAGACCTACAACTTAATTTGACAATTGAGTCACATTGTGGTGGTGAGTAACTCCTTCATTTGACATCTGGCTCACATTATAGTTGGGACTTCTTGATATGACATATGGGTCACATTGTAGTTGGGACTTTTTGATATAACATATGAGTCACATTGTAGTTTTGGAATTCTTACTTGATTTGACATATATATCACATAATAGTTAGGACTTACTAATTGATTTAACAGTTGGATCACGCTATGATTGGGCCTATCTACTTATATTTGACATTTGGATCACACTATGATAGGAACTAACTTCTTTATTTGACACTTGGATCACATAATGGTAGATTCATTTATGATATGATTATGAGCATTTTGTATCGTATCATAAAAGCTTAAATAGTAAAAACATTCAGGTAAGCAATGTTTACATTTTAGTTATTTCAATAATTATGTTACCTTTTCTAAAAGATCTTTCTTTTCCGATAATAATTTTTCTTCTTTCTGTCGAATTAGTTTAATTTCTGCATAATAACGATCACGTGTAATTTCTTTTTTCGATCTTCTTAGTTCTACATCATATTCAAGATCTTTTATTGCGTTGATTTCAGCATCAATTCTTTTAGTTGCTTCATGAAATCTATCATTATATTTTGCTGACATTTCTTGATATAACCGTTACCTAAGTAGTGATATAATATACATGATTATTAAAAGTAGTCATCAGGTACCAGGGTTATAATTTAGAACGCCAGACGCGTGTTTCGTCTACATAAGACTCATCAGTGACGCTAATATCAAAACATTAATAAAACAAAACAAGTACAAAGTTGAAGAGCATTGAGGATCCAAAATTCCAAAAAGTTGTGCCAAATACTGCTAAGGTAATTTATACCTGGGATAAGAAAGTGTTGTTCGGCCCTTCTTTGTACATATAATGACCGATTAATTACAGTCCTTAGATTCAACATTGTAATGTGTAGATAAACAAAAGTTGCAATTGGTTCTGCAACTGACACTGTTCAAAGACTTTTTAAAAGGGTCAATTTCAGTTACCATTTAAAAATAGAGGGACATTCAGAATCATAAATTGAGAAAACAAACTGACAACGACATTGCTAAAAACGAATTAAAGACCCAAAGATAAACACACAAACAATAGTACACAAAAAAAACCACAACAACATAGAAAACCAAAGACTGAGCAACACGAACATGATGAACCCAATCGAAAACTAGGTTGATATCAAGTGCTCCGAAAGGTAAGGTATATTTTGATCTACATATGGTAAATGTCATGGTGCCAATACGTTCTGTATATTTGAAAAATAATTAAAATATACCGTGTATATTTTACTTCAACATCGATTGTTAAAATGTTATTAATATTGTGTATGGTAAACTTGCTATTTGACATTCATATACAAGACGTTTCGTACATCTACGCTTCATGTATATAATTGCATACATTTGACCTTTTTTGATGTGAGTAATTTCTTTTAAATCTCTAATGTATGAAATGATTGATTGGCATTGGTTGGACATCCAGTGACAAGTATGACATTGTACACACCTATATGTTAATATGTTAATGTGATACGAATATAACACTTTTAAGTTTGTAATTGATGAACAGACGTAGCCGTTTCATTCAAAGTGCTAGTTGACCATTACAGATCAAAGTACGGACCCTTAGCTTACATGTACATCAAGCAAAAGGCTATAAAGGGCCACAAACATGACTAGTATAAAACCAATCAAACAGGAAAAACAACTGTCTTATCTATATAAAAAGAACGAGAAACCAGATACCAGAAACACTTATGAACCACATCAACAAATGACAACTATTGAAAAACATGTTCCTGACTTAGGAAAGGTGTAGACAAATGCAACGGGTTCAAACTTTTCAACGGGCACTAGCCTTCATACTAAATTGAAATAATAGTGTAACATCAAAACATAAAGACACACTATCAAACATTAATCAAAATTGCTTAACTCAATCAAAAGATATAACAACAAATAAACATAGACAGAACGAACATATTTGATATATTACACAATGTAAATACAAAATTTATATAAAAAAGTAGGAGAATATATTTCAGAAAGACAGCAATAAACTTTATAAATGCCGTTAAGGTATAAAACCACTTATTCATAGCCCCATTGCTTTCTATGTTAAAGTCTGCAATTTCAAGCATTTATGGCTACTTTGTCTTAAGTTGAAATAAAGTTGCAGTTATTTCATGTCAAAACTGTACCTTATCCTGACTTGTGCTGAAAGAATCAACATACTTTTAATTGCATATTAGAGCGTACTGGTTCCCCGAAGTTGGATAGTACAAAAACCGAAACTTCTGATCTGATCAACAGCCCAAATGTGCCCTCCTATTGAAATTTCATATATTTCTTAGCAGTGATCCCAAGTCCCCAAGCTTTCATTTCATACAAACACTACCGAAATATTTCCACTATTGACAAAGATACAGCTATGCGTAGGAACTATTTTGTTAAAAACTTTCTTGTATGTTCTTTCCGACCGGGCCTGAATAAATGGTTCTATACCTTAAATACAAAAATGTACACACGTAAATAAAAAAAATCATTGTTGTAAAAAGTACATAGAGTACGGATTTTTTTTACCAAAACAATGTTGTTCCTGGTACGAGAATAAAGTTTAGAATAAAACGTCATAGTAATTAAGATGGTATACATTTAAAAAAAAGTGAGACGAGAGATGAAACAAAATAATTATTATTAAATAACAAAAATGCATTACAAATGGTTTCAACAGATCATAAAAGTACGATTTGAGAGTACTCCCAGTTATTACTAGTTTAGAGCACAAAACAAAAAATAATGAAAGACCATACATCAGAGACTGAAATCAACTAAAATACATCCCAGAAATTAAGAATTTTAACGTCGTGGAAGACATGATCTGTGCAATGCAGAAATAAAAGAACCAACATGCAGTAGGCGGATTCGTCTACACACTGCTAAGTGCACTAAGGACTAATAGTCTGCCACTAAGGACTAGATGGGGTGCTATTACATGTAATTTGTTTTCATGTTATGGTAAATATTTATATTTAACGCATAAATTTCAAACCTATGAATGCGTTGGATAAAAACCGCAGTTTTTATACGTGTGCATGAAAAACAAATTCCGTTGTAGAAGGGTCTAAAAACAGCACAAACAACATTTTCCAAAAGACCAAAAAAGTGAAAAAGTATATTTAAACAAAATGCATTTGACTATCAGGTCGAACAACTCATGTTCTTTAACCCTGCTGACTGCCATTGGCGATTGCCAAATAAAATTGATCACAAGATGTAACAAAATGGATCTTTTTGAAGATCGTGAAAAGGATCGTTAAAGATCTGAAGCTACGAAGACGTTCAAATGATTCTTCAATTATATGATAATTAATAAGTATTGAGAACCAGTGGCTTTCTTTAAAAAAAAAAGCAATACGTGAACCTGACCGCTGACTGGTCACCAAACAATTGTTGCTGAAATTTTGCTTCTATTTGAATTGAAATAATTGTATGTCAATAGCAGAAAATAATGATGAAGTTCAACTACCTTTATTAAAAATATGTAATAGTGTGAACATTTTTGCACAATTCAGTTGAAAGTAATGTTGGATATATAGTTGTGAATAGAAATGTGTATATATTTTGAATTAAGAAATAATTCCTTCATGTCATGCTCTATGCTCATTTTAACCTGGGTAGGCATTATATTTGTCGATATTTTACACTGAGCGTTAGCGAGGTGTAAAATGTGGTCAAATATAAGGCCTACCCATGTTAACATGAGCATAGAGCATGACATGAAGGAATTATTTCGATTCTAATAGGACAAATACTGTATTTTTATAGGTTGAAGCGTACGAAAATACCATAAAAATCTTTGGCTATTCCCGTTTCCTCCTCGAAGAGTCTGTACATTACATTTCAAATTTGATAAGTTTAAAAACTACGTGCAAGGTAAATATATGTTGTTTTATGAAAACATACAATAAAAGTTTATGGTAGCTGCTTAAATGTATATATTTTAAAGGATAACGATTGAAATAACGTTAATATAAATAGTAAGTTCGTGCGCATGTGTCAAACATACGTTGTGCTCATTAGAACACGGCTTTGTTTACAAAGCGTAATAAGGACGTCATATTAGAATATACTTTTTAAAATCGACTTTTTCATTTGTTTCTTGGGATTGTAGCCTACATCATTTTTTCATAAACCTATTTAAAAACCCAGTTTGTACAACCTTTAAGAATGTTTCGTATATATTTCTTGAGAATAACACACCAGCTTCATTTGGACCTATTATATAGAGACTTATTTTGGTCTCATAAAACAACTCAACTATTAAGGGTTCCCTGATTTACTTAAATCAATCCTAATACTCTACAGTGAAACTTGGTAAAAAATGTATATAAAAAGTTAAGTCTACAATAAATCACCAGTGACGCTTGAATGAAAATAGTTATAAATATAAAAGTCAAGTAAAGTACGAAGTTAAGTAATCTATTCCACCGTTTTCTACATTTGAAAATGCCTGTACCAAGACAGTTCTTGTCCATTCGTTTTTGATGCGTTTTGTTATTTGATTTTGCCATGTGATTATGGACTTTCCGAATTGATTTTCCTATAAGTTCAGTATTTTTGTGATTTTACTTTTTTTTTTAGGTAGAAAATCCTTGGCATTTCGAAAATGTCAAAATCTATAAAAGGACAGTTACTCTAAAAGAAAACAAAAGAGAAACAGCTAGAAGTCAGAATATCGTAAGAAATGGTGCATTCACGATTGAAATTAACATTTATGCCTTAACGTGGTATTTTTGCGCCAGAAATAGTAAATAGAAACCATATGCTCTGATAATCTTGATAAGAATACGCATTTGTGTCATCGCATATTTTAATGTAATAGATGAATTCGAATGTCAAACACCTACCTCATGTGTTTTGACTCCGGATTTATTGACATCTTATCCTGCATTCTTGTGAACGCGAACCGATAGAGTGCGTATGAACATGGTGTATAATGTGAATGAATCTTGACATGTAGTATAGCTGGTCAACACACAATGACTACAATTTTTAAAACCGTATCATAATACAAATACTTAGATGCTAGACAGTTGAACTAATACAAGAAGAGAAAACGAAATACTATATATACACTACACACAACGAGTAGAGGTACTGTCTCAAAGCATGAATTATGTTATTGCGTTATCATTATACTTGATATTTATTAAACATTCGCATTAAATTATTAAAAATACATAAGTTTTTCTAATGTTTAAACGATTGTTTGACTGTAACTTAGTCTTCTGGTTACTTTCGATTTTGCCTTTTGATTTTGGACTTTCCTTTTGAATATTCCTCGGAGTTCAGTATTTTTGTGTTTTTACTTTTTATTGTTTTACTTTCAAATTTACTTTGTTGAATTATACAATGTCACGTGGTAGCCTAACCATAGAGGGACCTATCAAAGACGTAGATAAAACCTGTATAAATGATCTAAAACTATTGAGACGTTTAGCAAAATTTATTCCGACTTCCGGCCGAGAGATATCGAGTGGCCCATAAACACATCCAAAACTCGCCAAGATATAAGAGGGGATTCACGCAAAAACTAGATTGTCAGTTTCTAAGGTACTGTAAGGATCGGAACACTATATTTTGTGTACGGGATGTTTGTAGAGATCTGTATGGCATGGTTCATCTGACCTTGATTTCTTTTTATGAACCATTGACAATCTAAATCGTATTTGAAACTTTTAGTAAAACCCTTGATATTACAGACGTTCAAAAAATATACTATTATAAGTAAAGCATTTGCGCTCTTGTAATATTTAGTCTGTAGTATATAGTTATCTCATTGGAAATCAAATCTGCAGCGTTGAATACAAAGATACACAGAACTTAACAAAATACTGTTTCACAAAATGTTTATTATCGTTCAATCTCAAACTGTTCATGAAAGATGCTGTTATTGCTACAAGTTTTTGGTTGATGGTTAACACTTTGGTTTAAACGTTGCATACCCATATTATTTGATAAATTGTGGCGATCTGCCTGAATTGTACTAGACTAATTCTCTGAGCTGAGTTTTTCACACTAGTTTAGATACGTTTTAGTTGGGTTTTTTTTTAACTTTCGAGGAAAATGTTGAATTTAAAAAAAGGATAACTTTAGTTTCCATTCTTATTAAAATAATGACAGGCTTCAACCAGTTGCAGGTATATAAAGTGGTAAACGAAATATTGCTTATTAGTATTAAGTCTGGTCACGCATTATCTTTCACGATCAAAATAATGCGCTGCCTGATCTTTCACGATCAAGTTTGATGAAATTCAATAAAAGTCAAGATTTTCATAAACAAATGAACAGTTTTAAGGGAAGAGCCTACATTTACTTTACTATACTATGATATACACCAAAGATTAAAATTCAAATATATCATGATAATATTGATATATGACCATAACAGGTACAAATAGCGTGATATTTTTTTTAGTTAAATCCATAGACATGCATTGCGCCATTTGTGTTTTGCACATTTTTTTTTTATCTTATTGCAAAGTAATGTTGAGGATGTTGAACCATTTTGACAGACATATTTATTATTCGGATTTGTTCCGCGTTTTGAAAATTAAGCGATTTTTTCACAGATTCTGAACTAGAATTAACGTTAAATATCTTTCACGATCCGGGTTTTTAATTGATGTTCATTTTAATAAATGACTGAAATGTATATTTTTTTGAATATTTTAATTTATTTTCACATTTATATATATTAGTTAATAACGTTACAAGTCATAGCAATAATGAGACATACAAAAATTAAATCCGAGGCTGTTTCCAGGCAACCATTGGTCATTTTGATTGACGTTGTTTCTTTGGAAGTCTCTGTGGGTAATGGACTGGTGACATCACACAGATTACTTGTCACTTATTTTCCTTTTACTGCAGAGTAGATTTGTCACTGTCTTTTCGTCGGTTTTTGAAAAAAAAGAGGCTCTCAAGAGCCTGTGTCGCTCACTCTCTTTGGGTTTTTGAAATCATAGAAAAAAGATAAAAGTTGAAACTGATACTTCTTGTACTTAAAATTTTGAAGCCAAATTTGGTTTAATATTGGTTGTATAATTTAATACTAAGCCTGGTGGCTATCCTGAACAGTAAATCAGCAACAGAGTACCAACAATTCATCAGCACCTCACAAGTAACATTGATGACACGTTTGATTTTATTCCATCAAAGTAACAACACCTGGTCAGCACCTAATAAGGAACATTCATGCTATGTTTGGTTTCTTTCCATTCAGTAGTTCTCTAAAAGAAGACATTTGTATGTATTTCCCGTAGGTTCCTATGTTAAACTAAGTCCCCTGCTGGCGGATATCTTGGATGAGGAATCAGCTTCAAATTAATAACACTTGGTCAGCACCTGATAAGGAACATTCATGCTATGTTTGTTTCATTCCATTCAGTGGTTCTCTAAAAGAAGACCTTAGTATGTATTTTCCATAGGGTTCTATGCTAGACTAAATCCCCCGCTGGCGGCCATTTTTGATGATGGATCAGCTACAAAGTAGGAACACTTGGTCACCACCTCATAAGGAACATACATGCCATATTTGGTTTCATTCCATTTAGTGGTTCTCTAGAAGACGTTCAAAAAGTTAACGACGGACGACGACGACGGACGACGACGGACTACGGACGCAAAGTGGTGAGAATAGCTCGATTGGACCTTCGGGCCAGGTAATCTAAAAAGGCGATCTTTTTGATTAGGTGTTTCGTTAGCCAGCACTAATATATAATACAATATTGGTGGCGCTTAAAATTTCCTTGAACGTACAGTGTCCGTCTCGTCGTCAAACTCCACCTTGACTAGTTCGTGGAGCGTTTTTACAAGTTCTGGTAAACATAGTATTTTCCAGTTAATCGTAGTTATGAATACATGATTTTTCAATTTTACTATTAGAATAAACACATGTCTAACAGTTACAAAACAATTTGTACTGAATGAAGCCTTTGTATTAACTGCTATCAAAGGTTTTGATAAAGCACAAGGACGCCACATGATTATTTTCCTAATTCAATTGCAATTCGTGCTAAGTATGAAACAGTATTAGAAAGTGGAAAAGCAAACATAATGTTTTATTATTTTCCAGAATTTACTAATATTGTTAAAAGAAACCTTTTGTTTATACACGCAGGTTTGTCGGAATTAAAATTAAAAAAAACACTTAATATACAAATATATCTTTCCCTTTTGTCTTGGTATCTTTTACATAAATATTTAAACAAATTGACCACACTCTTACTTATTAGTTGGTGTAAATCAAAGAAATAAAAAAGACGCAAAATTATGTGCTCCTTAAATCATTGTTGATAAGAACAACACATTCAATTATAAATATTAAGCATTATTTTTCTCGGTACAATTGTTAATTACTTAAAATAAAAAGAGTATGATTGCTTAATCAGTTGTAATGTTATTTGTCACACGTTAATCGGTTCTCTGATTTTCAGTTTATTAAACATGTTAAAGAAAAACAGGTACGTGTCAAAATGATGTTCACTTACTCATTTATTTGTGGGTTTTTTTCTCCATAAAATTTGAAATTTGTCCTAAAAGAAAATAAATAACAATAGGGTTTGAAAAATCCTTTCTTTTGTCGAAAATTTTAGTATGGAGTTTCCCTTTAGAAATTGAAATGTCTAAATCTAGAAAAAGACAAATACCTATCTACTGCTGTTTATATTTAATTTATTTAATGTAAATCCCTTTTAGTAAATTTCAGTTGATCTCTGAATTATTTAACGATAAAATTTCATTAAGATTACGGTATAAATGTATGGTTGAATGTATCAACCAAATGGAACAATGACGTACCCTTTCTAAACATGTTACCTTGCATACACAATTCATTCTGGTTATGATCCGACCAATGTTTGTTCTACTACATCATTTAACTGTTTTCCAGTTTTTGCCTTAAAATGATAGGGACCATAACCTCGAAACTCACTCACTCGTGGCGAGCTTTCTACACCAATACCATAGCGGTATAAACTGATATCAAAATGGCAACTGATCTGTGATTAGATTGTGTCAGATTATAATATACTGTGTTGGTAAAATTAAACCATGCAGGTACATGCAAGTAATATTCACAAGATTTTGATTACCCAAATTCCTTTAGGGAAAGGAGGGGGAGTGAGGTTGGCGGAAACAATTAAGATGTTACTTAGCAAATTTCTATTTCCAATAAAAAGTGTGATTTGATAGCTGTCAATTATCCGTTAAAGGGCAAATTGCCGAACTGGATGTCTAGAAAGAATTCCGAATTTGTCGGTTTTCAGATGAAAATCTAGCATTTCAAGCATTGGAAGTCTCATTGAACTAAAGTACGGTGAACATCTGTCAAGTTCTGATATCGTGGGCAGATTTTGATGAGATCTTAATTTCGCGGTGTATCCCTCAAATCTGGTTAGTTCACAGGTATGACTTATGTCTTCAACCAAACAACTTTTATTAGGTCAATTAAAATATTTTTTGATAAAGTATTTTTGTGTTTTTACTTTTTTTTTTTTTTTTGTATTGATAAACCATATATTTACAATTATGAAAAGGCTGTAATTATATACCATTTAATTCTCCCTCGCCATAATAGTCCGAATTTAAAACATTTCTTTAATAAAATCCTTGCTGTAATAAATAAAACAAAACTTTAGATATAGGTTTAGTTGCTCTTTTCTAATAAACATCGTTTAAACACATATAAACCAACATATCATAACAACAATATCTTAAGTACAAACAAAATTATCCAATACATTTAAATGAACTAAGGTCAAACTGAAATTGTATTCATATATTCTAATGCGACAATAAACTGCAAACTGACTGTAGTAGTTACTAAAAGCACTTTCAATGAAAATGATACCCACAAATTTTCTCTATATAATATAACGGAACCCCACCTTTCAAACTGCCAAAGTCTTTCGTGTACATATCTTATCCATATATATGTATACCCAAAAACATAAACCCGTTATACAACTACTCTCACAAAACCAGTTTTGAACTTACAAATAGTATAACAATAACCCAGGGAAATCCTCAAGTCCGAATTTATTAACACTTTTTTTATTTTTTACTAAAATCCTTGGTATAATGAATATAACAAAACTGTAGGTATTGGTTTAATTGATCGAAGTAACTTCGACATATCATAGGAATAAATGAAATATTAGTTTCATGCAAAGATTCATTTGTGATTGAATGTTATCTTTAAAGTTACCATCTTAATTAAGACCCGTCGGATGCCCAACGACAGTGAGCCTTCATTAACATCTCTGAAATACCAAAATTAGCTCCATCACTTCTTAAACTAAGCGAACCAAATCAATATGCTCTTAACAAATCATACAGATAGCAGCGAATTCGCTGTATCTTAAGAAAACCTAAAACAAAACTAATAAAAACATAACGCAAATTTCAAACTTAACAAATTGTTTTCTTAATATGGTTAGAAATAATCTTTAGTAAAATCTACGGTGTGACCTTTTTTTATTTTTTTTTTATTTATAAGGCTTAGCTTATTTAAAAAAATACCACCCTACAGAATCCAGGAAAGAAATTCATCTGAACAAGAAATGTACTTTAAAATTTGATCATGATGCCATTTAATTGAATAATAATTAGTACCCAAAACTGACACACTAATTCCTAGTTAAATAAGTCCACAAATATTAAGAGAAATAGTAGATGATATAGCAGGTAGAACATGTGGACCGAACGAAACACACCATTTCCGAAAATCCTATGATATTACATAATATATATAAATGTTGAGAGTGAACACGAAGGCGGCAACTTCCATTTCAGTCAAAAAGCATCTGGAAAGTGACTTTAAATGGCATATTTGATAGATTTTTCAAAAAAATTAAGCTGGAGTTTGGGCATTTTTAAAGACCAGGCTAGTCAAAACTCTTTTACCCGAATGAAGGAAATGCTTAAAGTGTTAAAAAAATGTCAACAGTCTTTCATCAGATGGACCTCGAATGTCAGACCGAAAATAGAACTTATCGGAATTCGTCTGTGATAATTGTCTGTAAATCAATCTACAATAATAGGCAAAAAAATGGCAGACTTCGATTTCGGTACTTTGAAAACACTTTTGGTCTTACACTTTTGCTTTTATGATTTATTGCTATATTAATCATGACATTTACAAAAGCTACTACCCAGTTATTAAACATTTACCATGAAAATGCAAATGCGCGTACGCCTGGTGTACTTGAGTATAACTTTTCGAAAAGAAAACAAGTCACCTCTAATTTCTATAATGGACATATGACCTCTTTAAGGACATACGATACAGTTACAGGGGAGGTAATGGCGTTGCTAACGTGAAATGTTATGTTCGCGACATCAAACTGTGACTTATCGGGAAAAGATGCAGTTTTCGACTGATTTTTATCATTCAAACCCTCTTTTCTAAAATATATTTTGGTTTGATGACGTAAGAACATTATGTGTCCGAATTTTCATGAAAACTTAAATAGTGCATTTTTTTGAAATTTATAATAATACAGAAAAAATTATGCTTTGTTGTACATTCATGAACATTTGATAAATATGAGTTATTTGAAGAAGAAAAAAATCAAAAATTTAAAGGACATTTATATAAAACAGAATTTACAAATAATTTAACGAAAAACAGCTTGTGTTTATCTTTTAAAACAAAAATGATGTTGTTCTGTAAAAAGGAAAAATACGTCCACAAATCCGAATGTTGAGCAAATATATAAAATTTCGACCTAATTTTACTCAAAAAGTAGCACAGGAAGGTTTATTTTTTATTACATATTTGATTTAATCACGCAAAAAATAGCTTATATGCAAATTTTTAGCAAAATATCAATATGGGATCAAAACTGTAAATACGATGTTTGGCAAGTTACTCTGATATTGATTTTTTCAATAAAATCTGAATATTGAATTGTTGACATATTATTTCATAAAAATGCCATATTTGCTTCACTAGAAAATGGCACATGTATTCTATATTCTAAATCTATAGCATTGACAGTAAAATAATTTGCACTTATAAAACAGTTCAAGAACTCAACATTTTTTCACAAATTGCGTTTGACATTGATTACTGCTTTCCCCGTTTCTGTTTCTTAATTGTTGATAATATCAAAACTATAATCATCTTTGGCGTCCAAAGAATTAAACTTTATAATATAACTTTTTTTCAACAATTATTCAGAACGTTGTTTAAACTACGCTGTATTCGCTGTATGAAAAGACACCCACAAATTATCTTTATTTAATATAACGGAACCCCGCCTTTTAAACAGCCAAAGTATTTCACGCATATATATGTATACCACATAACAGGAACCCGTTATACAACTAATATTACAAACCAGTTTTGAACTTATAAATAGTATAACAATAACACAAGGAAAGCCTCAAGACTCAACGAAAAGAAATGTTATAAGTTGCATTACATGAGGTATTACTTTGAATTACCAACTTTCATTTGGTTATTACTTTGAACTAACTACACATACTTGGGTATTTGTTATTGTATTTTAATAGTACTAGTAATTATTTATAGATGTTTTGACTTATAATTTGTAATTAAACACTATTTGCATTTAGTATAAATAACAATACTATAAACATGATAAATAGGAATATTTGGAAATAAAAAATATATATGAATTACTCAGAATCGCTAATATCGATGATTCAAATTTCTGTAATGAATAACTTAAAAATTCTACAAATTACTAAGAAAAAATACTTTGTTTTACAAGTTATATCAAGAAATTACTAACAATGATCAATAAATTTGTATTATTAATTACTTGACTTCAGTTGTTGAATTATTTTTTTTTTCAAAGTATGTTTTTGTCAGTGGGTTTATTCGAAGATCATTTTATAAATACAATATATAAAAGCAAGATTTACGGAATTTATAACCATTGGCGGTTTCTGATTCGATTGCCAGCACCTTGAATTGATCTTTTTGTTATTATAAAACACACATGCAATCACGCACCCTATATTACCTGAAAGGACCTGACGATATATGCATGATATTATTGTTTCGGTAATTAAAATGGGGATGGTCATTTTCAGATGCATTATTGTAATATAATCAAATATGAAATTTATTCATGTATGTATTGATATATTCGTATTTCAATTCTTCATCAATAATTCTAAAAGGCGGTTTATTAGTTCTAATACTGTTATCACCAGCCAGTCAACACTCAGGTTGTGAGTTCGAACCCTGTTTGTGTAGGTGCACTCGACTCAATTTTTAATTGACTTGCATTATTTCGAACATAAATATGTCGCAGATTTCCAGTAAACGAACTGCACCAATTGCCGTACCTTCTATTTTTCAATGAATATTCGCATCAAATTAAAATAATTTGATTTCTAAAACCGGTCTCTCAGATATATTAAAGCCCATTATGTCTGATTCTTTTGTTCACACATTGTTGTCAAATAATGAAATTTTATGCAAATATCATACACAAGTGAGAAGTTTAGTCACTTATAAAAACCGGGTTAATTAACTAATTCTACAAACGACAATATCTGTACCAGGAATATAGCCGTTGTTTTCTATTATTTTGATGTGTTTGATCCTTTGATTTTGTCATTTGATTAGGGACTTTCCGTTTTGAGTTCGGTAACTTTGTTATATTACTGTTTTATGTTGGAACAGCGTACACTCCTTTTACTTAAAATCTCAAATGTTATGATGTTGTGTACTAATAAACCAATAACAACTAGACACATAATTGTCTGTAGCAATTATTTCACATCTTTGTCACCTTATTGCTTGGTCAAATCAAATTTTATTGTTAATAGGTTTTTCTATGTCACAATTTTCTTATTAGATATTTACCTTTGTAAATGAATTAATGTTTCAAATCAAAGTTGTCAGTATATCCAATTTTTAATGAAGAAGTATTCTTTTGCGCAAAAATAATAAATTAGATTTAGTAGATGAATTGCATCAACTTACCTCTGTTGTATGTATGCTATTCAGAACCCCTCTGTTTGAATCTGTATTATAAAATTACCACAGGTTGGTGGTTTTAAATAACAGTTGAAAATTTTCAATTATCCTTCTGTTTGAATTTGTAAAATAAAATTTTCCATCGTGATCGGTTTTAAATATCTGTTGAAAATTTTCATGTATTCATTATACATTCATGTTCACGGACAAGTTGATGCATGTTAACGATTTATTCGGAAATTGGAATCATAAACAAAACTAGTAGGTAGGTTAATTTTGACCACACGTTTGCATTAACATATTTATTTGTACACTAATTTACGTCCAAATATATATAAATATCTTGTTTTTCAAATCTGATTCTGAATAAGTAGGTACAATAATTTGATTTTAAATTGCAAAATGTCATACGTATTTCTAATGTTATTTCAACTGATCGGGTGGAGCTTATGTTTTAATCTGAATAAGGACAGTCTATTTGAAGATGTGTGTGATAAGGATGAGTGCCGTTAAAATTGATATTGAAATCTAATCACCAGTCAGTGTCACCAAACGCATATTCTTAAAAACTGAGTGTATGATATGGGACGAATAACTGAAAACTTCACTGATGAGTTTATCCCGATACTCATGTATATCAGGCGCGGATCCAGAGGGGGGTTCCTGGGGTTGGAACCCCCCTTTTTTTGGACGATCAAGGCATTTGAATGGGACATGTAGTGGGAACCCCCCCTTTGTCCTGGGTTAGGACCCCCCCTTTTAAACTGGCTGGATCTGCCCCTGTATATAGATGGACTGGTCTAAAATAAGCGAACTTCTTAAACCCCGCCCAGTAAAGTGAAATAAATCTTGTAATAATGATGTCACAGATTTTGGATGGAAATAAGCGCACCAAATGCTGTACCTATTATATTTGTTCATAAATATTCCGGTCAAATTCAATAGCAATGTTTTTGCAAATGAGTCTCAACAGCTATATTGATATTCTTTATGTATGTTGGTTTTATTCACACATTGTTTGCAATGAAATAAAATTTTATGCAACAATCATACACACGTGAGAAGTCTAGCTAGATATAAAAACATGTTTGATCAATTATTTTATACATGAGGAAATGCCTGTATTAGGAATGTGACCGTTGTTTTCAATTCGTTTTTTTAATTTCTCAATTTGATAAGGGACCTTCCGTTTTGAAATTCCCTTAGAGTTCGGCAATTTTGTTTTTTTTACTGTATACATGATGGGACATCGTAACAATCCTCATGATGGGACATCGTAACAATCCTATCACTTAAAATAACAATTCTAATCGAAGGTAGTTGTGTCTTAAAACAGCTAGACACACAATTTTCTGTAGCAATAATTTCACAACCTTTTAATCTTATTGGTAGGATCAAATAACATTTTATTGTTAAAAGATTTTCATATGTCACTATTTTTTTATTAGAAATTTACTTTTGCAAATGAATTAATGTTTCAACATGTTCAAGCTGTCATTATATCAAAGTTTTAATAAGAAGTATTCTTTCACGCAAATATAATACATTAGATTTAGTAGATGAATTGCCACAACTTACCTCGGTGTTGTATTTATAAATGCTATGTTATTGTTAATAGGTTTGAATCTGTATTTATAAATTTCCACAGGTCATTGGTTTCAAATAACTGTTGAACATTTCTATTATCCTTTGTACATTTCAAACCCTTCTGCTTGAATCTGTAAAATAAAATTTTGCATAGTAAGGGGTTTTAAATATCTGTTGAAAATTGTTATCTTATTGGTAGAATCAAATAACATTTTATTGTTAAAACATTTTCATATGTCACTATTTTCTTATTAGATATTTACTTTTGCAAATGAATTAATGTTTCAAGCTGTCATTATATCAAAGTTTTAATAAGAAGTATTCTTTTACGCAAACATAATACATTAGATTTAGTAGATGAATTGCCACAACTTACCTCGGTGTTCTATTTATGCTATTGTTTTTCTGTTTGTCTTTTTTTTATTTTTAGCCATGGCGTTGTCAGTTTGTTTTAGATTTATGAGTTTGACTGTCCCTTTGGTATCTTTCGTCCCTCTTTTATTGTTAATAGGTTTGAATCTGTATTTTTAAATTTCCACAGGTCATTGGTTTTAAATAACTGTTGAAAATTTTCAATTATCCTTTGCACATCGTACATTTGAAATCCTTCTGTTTGAATCTGTAAAATAAAATTTTCCATAGTAAGGGGTTTTAAATATCTGTTGAAAATTTTCATTAATTCATTATACATTTACCTTTATAGACAAGATTATGCATGTTAACTATATATTCGGAAATGAGAACTGTAGACAAGATTATTCATGTTAACTATATATTCGGAAATGGGAACTATAGACAAGACTAGAAGGTGGGTTAACTTTAGACACACGTTAGCATTAACAAATTCATTAGTAAATTGATTTACGTTCAAAAACATCTACAAATATTTGTATTTTCAAATCTAATTCTGAATTGGTAGGTATGATAATTTGATTTAAAACTACGAAGTTGCAAACATTAGTAGGCCAATGATTTCCGGTGGAGCTACTGTACTTATTGCTGTATCCAGAAAGCCGATATTTCGGATTGGGAAACAAGTTATTGCAACTTATATCAATTCTTTACCACTTTGCGGAAACGAGTGATGCCTTGTATCGACATTAGATTGCTCTTTTTCGAAATATACAAAGGTGTATTTTACGTCCGTGGTTCTCTCTTAACACGGGTCAGCCATTTATCGTCCCCTTCCGACGGACTTTTATCGTTTCTCAAGACCATACTCGTAAATGGTGTCAAGAGAGACGAAAATTCAGTCCCATTTTTTTTTTTCGAACCAGGAACCTTCGTGTTAGTAGTCCGATGCGCCTTTTTTGTACAGTCATTTGGAGTTTAGTATGGCGTTCATTATCACTGTACTAGTATCTTTATTTGTTTAGAGGCCAGCTGAAGAACGCCTCCGGTTGCGGGAATTTTTCGCTGCATTGAAGACATTGTTGGTGACATTATGCTGTTGTCTGCTCTATGATCGGGTTGTTGTCTCTTTGACACATTCCCCATTTCCATTCTCAATTTTATTAAGAATAACAATGAAAACATATCTTTTGAAGTGTTCCTCTTTTATTTAGAAGAGAAGAAAAATGTATTCTCTACTAATTTTGTACTCTGGTATTAGCGTTGTGACGTCAATGCGGAGTTTTTACGTGTGATAAGTACAATAACATAGTTCAAACGAACCGACATGACTACAGTGCATGTACTGCCTTTTATTTGTTTATAAATATTACCATCAAATTCAACTACATAATGTTTTTAAATGAGTCTCAACAGATGTTCTTACACCCTTTATTTCTCCTTGTTTTTTCACTCACATTGTTGTCAATATCATGGAATTTTATGCATTTGTCAAACACTAAATGTAAAAAATATTTTTCTGATTCTGACTTTTTTGGTATGATAATTTGATTTTAAAAATGCAAAATTTAGATTCGGACAATTAGTGTTCAATAAAAAAATCTTAAATTTAGCCGGACTTTTATCGCGCTTTGTTTATTACGCGTTTGATTGCACTCACATGAACATTTGTCCTCTTTGTTTAAACAACCTTCACTCCATTCATCCAAGATCCTTTGGTGTTATATTTCCATTTATATTAGCTGTATTCACTTGAAATTTATACGGTTCAGTGCTTGTACCTCTGAACGAATCGTCTTCTTTTGAGGGGGGATTGCCATGTATTTCATGTCGCAGTTCGTTCGTATGTTTTAATTATAATCCTGGTACCTTTGATAACTATTTAAACCACTGGGTCGATGCCACTGCTTGTGGACGTTTCGTCCCCGAGGGTATCGCCAGCCAAGTAGTCAACACTTCGGTGTTGACATGAATATCAATGATGTGGTCACTTTATAAATTTCCTGTTTACAAAACTTTGAATTTTTCGAAAAACTAAGGATTTTCTTATCCCAGGCATAGATTACTATAGCCGTATTTGGCACAACTTTTTGGAATTTTTTATCTTCAATGATCTTCAACTTTACACTTGTTTAAATAATAATGCTTTATAAATATTTTGATATGAGCGTCACTGATGAGTCTTATGCAGACGAAACGCGCGTCTGGCGTACCTAATTATAATTCTGGTACCTTTGATAACTATTTACTGGGTCGATGCCACTGCTGGAGAAAATTTCGTCCCCGAGGGTATCACCAGCCCAATAATTCAACACGTCGGTGTTGACATGAGTTTTAATAATGTGGTCATTTTTATAAATCTCCTGTTTACAAAAACTTTGAATTTTTTCGAAAAACTAAGGATTTTCTTATCCCAGGCATAGATAACCTTAGCCATATTTGGCACAACTTTTTGGAATTTTGGATCCTCAATGATCTTCAACTTTTTACTTGTTTGGCTTTATAAATATTTTGATATGAGCGTCACTGATGAGTCTTATGTAGACGAAACGCGCGTCTGGCGTACCTAATTATAATCCTGGTACCTTTGATAACTATTTACACCACTGGGTCGATGCCACTGCTGGAGAACGTTTCGTCCCCGAGGGTATCACCAGCCCAATAATTCAACACGTCGGTGTTGACATGAATTTTAATAATGTGGTCATTTTTATAAATCTCCTGTTTACAAAAACTTTGAATTTTTTCGAAAAACTAAGGATTTTCTTATCCCAGGCATAGATAACCTTAGCCATATTTGGCACAACTTTTTGGAATTTTGGATCCTCAATGATCTTCAACTTTTTACTTGTTTGGCTTTATAAATATTTTGATATGAGCGTCACTGATGAGTCTTATGTAGACGAAACGCGCGTCTGGCGTACCTAATTATAATCCTGGTACCTTTGATAACTATTTACACCACTGGGTCGATGCCACTGCTGGAGAACGTTTCGTCCCCGAGGGTATCACCAGCCCAATAATTCAACACGTCGGTGTTGACATGAATTTTAATAATGTGGTCATTTTTATAAATCTCCTGTTTACAAAAACTTTGAATTTTTTCGAAAAACTAAGGATTTTCTTATCCCAGGCATAGATAACCTTAGCCATATTTGGCACAACTTTTTGGAATTTTGGATCCTCAATGATCTTCAACTTTTTACTTGTTTGGCTTTATAAATATTTTGATATGAGCGTCACTGATGAGTCTTATGTAGACGAAACGCGCGTCTGGCGTACCTAATTATAATCCTGGTACCTTTGATAACTATTTACACCACTGGGTCGATGCCACTGCTGGAGAACGTTTCGTCCCCGAGGGTATCACCAGCCCAATAATTCAACACGTCGGTGTTGACATGAATTTTAATAATGTGGTCATTTTTATAAATCTCCTGTTTACAAAAACTTTGAATTTTTTCGAAAAACTAAGGATTTTCTTATCCCAGGCATAGATTACCTTAGCCGTATTTGGCACAACTTTTTGGAATTTTGGATCCTCAATGCTCTTCAACTTTGTATTTGTTTGGCTTTATACATGTCCATGATGAGTCTTATGTAGACAAAACGCGCGTCTGGCGTACTTAATTATAATCCTGGTACCTTTGATAACTATAATATTATTGACCATTCTCGTACAACTTAGTGGGAGCAATGGCGATTTTCGACAATACGCCTTGTAGTTCCGCTTTACATAATCTTGCGATGATTGTAATCGGCAATTAATGCCCACGAGTATACAGCAAACTATTTGTTGTCCTGTAGATTATTCGTATTGCTAAAGAAAAAAGAAAAAAAACCTGACAAAACACATTAAGAGTTAAACCTTATTATGAATATAAGGATATGTGGTGTGGTTGCCAATGATACAAGTTTTCATAAAATTTCAAATGAAGTGGATGACATCTATTACATGTATAGCGAACCGTGCGAGCCTCAATAACGAGAAAAACCCGTACCGTATATGCAATGGAGGCTATTTCATTCAGAAGGTATTCCGGGCATGTGATTAGTTGTTTTAAAAATGCCGTATGAAACTCATGCTTGTCAAAATCCGAAGCTGTTAAATCATAAACATCATTTAAAATGTTTAAAAAGTGTAATCACATGATTAATAAACTTCAGTTTCAAAATAAAAATGATAATCAGTGCTGCATGATTTACATTAAGGTGGATCATTTCCACAAATAGAATGTAGATTTTCACATGCTTTTGAATATATAAAAATGAAAACAAACATGCTTAACCCGCCATTTTCTTAATGTACCTGTCCCACACAGTATAGTGTTATACAGTGGTTGTCTTTAGTTCAAATGACAAGATACGATAAGGCCCGTTTTTGGCCCACCTATTTTCTCATTTTTTCAATTTTTTTTTCTAAAGCTACTTATCAGGTTAAAATATTCCCTGAGGTTTGAAGTATGTTAAGATGAACTTCAAACTCGTTAAATTCTGAAAAAAAAGTGAGATAAGGGGGTTAAAAGGGCATCAAAAACGCCAAAAGAAGGAAACATTATGATGTTTGACCATTGTTGCTTAAAAGTGAATAGCGTGCGCCTACGTGACCAATGGCGATTTATACAGCAAAAACCAGTTCTTATGACATTGGCATAAACAAATTTCTGGGTCTCGTTGGCGCAGGCACTTAAAAACTTTTAAAAAAAGTTGTACGGAACAACTGCTGAGAGAATAAAAGTTACAATATTTGAATTATAACAGAAAGTTTACTCCCCCCCTCAACTAACTTAGTTGTTAAAATTAGTGGTTTTGAAGTTCATTCAAACAAACTGCAAACCTCGGGGAATATTTTAACATAATAAGTAGCTTTAACATGTTAAACCCCATTGCAATTTTGCGCCTGTCCCAAGTCAGGAGCCCCTGGCTTTTGTTAGTCTTGTATGATTTTTAATTTTAGTTTATTGTGTATAATTCGGAGTTTAGTATGACGTCCATTATCACTGTACTAGTATACATATTTCTAAGGGGCCAGCTGAAGGACACCTACGGGTGCGGGAGTTTCTCGCTACATTGAAGACCCATTAGTGGCATTCGGCTGTTGTCCGCTCTATGATCTGGTTGTTGTCGCTTTGACACGTTCCCCATTTCCTTTCTTAATTTTATTCCAAACCAGAAATTAAAAAATGAGAAAATAGGGGGATTAAAACAGGCCTTATCGTACCTTGTCCTTTGTTTTTCTTTCTTTTATTGTATTGTTATAGTTTAGGCCGTTAATGTTCTCGTTTAAAATGATTCTCAATTTTCATGTTGAGTCATCTATACATGTAGGTGACTATACGGTATGGGTTTTCTCATTGTTAAAGTCTGTACGGAGACCTATAACTGCTTTTATCTTCGTCACTCAAAAATTATTGAGGTTAATTGTATGGTATTTTAAGTTTGTCATTTGTAAAACAGATTTCACTGTCGCAAATTGCGTATAGTGTCATAGCAGAAAGTTTATGAACCATGGGTAAGTCAAAGAACGTCTCATCCCTTTTCTATCAACGTTCATCGGAACGTACCAAGACCTTGTTGATTAATAATATTCCGTATCAACTTCACAAATAATGCATGATGGTCTTGATGTATAGATTCTGCGTACTGACGTTGTTTATCATCTTAATAATGTGTCATATTGTTATTTTATTAGTCTGTGTTGTATTGATAATATAACTTTTACTGTTTGGTCTGTTTTCTGTTATATCCTTTTGACGTGGTTCGGAACTTATACATCCCGTTCATGTGTTTGTATTATTTTACATTTTTGCTGGTGTGTTTCTTTGGTACATATGACGTGGCTCTGTACTATTAAAAATCCTGCTGTTATGTTATTGTTTTATCAAAATGACATAATGTAATTGTTCTATAATAATTTTGAAAATACTTTGAACGACCAAATTATTTTACTCTCGTAGTGGTATTAACCATATGTGAATTCTTAAAACGTCAAAAGAACTTATCGATAATTTTAAATCTCGGTCTTTCTCTGAACTTGGTTTTAACAGAACTTTTGATTTTTCAACCCTGTATACCACCATTCCCGATGTGAAATTATAATTTTGAAAAAACTTTGAAAGACAAAATTACTAAATTTTTCTTCCTGTGTGACGTTTACATTTTTTGACGTCAAACACGCAAAACAATGAACATGATGAATCTTGTTATATAGATTTGATAGATGCTTTTTGTGCTTCTTTGTTTAATATTTAATTGTTTTTAGATTGTGACATAGTCACAGTGATGACTGTTGTACACATATTTTGACAACTCTGCCTATTATGTCTGTTTTGTTCAGGTATCGTTGTGATTAAATGGAATTTGATGCGACTGTCATACGATTGTGACGTTTAGTGCTATAAACCAGATTCAATCCACCATTTTCTACATGAGATAATGCCTGTACCAAGTCAGAATATGACAGCTGTTATCCATTCGTGTGATGTATTTGAGCTTTTGATTTTGACCTTTTATTATAACTTATTTCTCGAAATTGACTATAAGGGTCGCTTGAAAACAAAACTTTACGACAAATGAAACGAGTTCAGATTCCCAATTGTGACCTCTTCATATTTGAACCAATAGTTTCAAATGGTGAAGTTGAAATCATTCCTTCGTAAATTGTACGGATGCTACACGAGATGGTTGACCGTTATGACATATCCGTTATACAGATGATATCGGATATGTTTCTTTAATATGTCGTAACTACAATACAGTTACCTTTTCACGAATATGACCTATCTAATGATACTATTTACCGGACATCTTTTTTAGCCCTCCCCTTTTTTTAAAGGCCTTTTTTATGTTTACTGTTGATTTTCAACTATTGTTGCGTTTTTTGTCGGAAATGATGGCATGAACCTATATATATGCTTTAAATCATGTGTATATGCTATTAACTATCCAAGTTTACTATCCACTTCGGACGTCACTTATATATTCATGTATACTATATAAAGAGTCTTTTTTTACTATGTTTTATCAGTGACTGCCTTGGATAGTTAATTGAAAATAATATTTCCTCTTTACATAATATATCAGTGACCGCCGTAAATAGTATACTTGTTATTGATAATAGTCTCAATAATAATATATCAGTGACCTCCGTTGATAGTAAACTTGGAATTGATAGTAAATTGCAAATGCACTTTTTTTTATGTCTATGAATTATCATAGTTAACACAAAAAAACGCGAAAATTATTGTCCTGTCCCAACAATCCCAAGTACTTTTGAACGTTATGTATAATTTTAAAATGTCCTAAACGGAAGTCATATCCGGACGCATTTATTTTTGTTTGTCTCCCAAAATCAATCAAAATTGAATAATGATATGTGAGGATGACAAATGCGACTATACATGGTACCTATAAAGGCATAATGATTAATTCATTGTGGAAGGAAGGAAAGCGACACACAAAATGAGATATCCTCTTTAATTGTAGAGATATATGTTAAAGAGGCAGGGAGAAAGATTATCCCTTTGTCTTACTCCTATATTGGATTCCAATAGGTTTACCTTGTGTTGGTCTGTTTTACACAGGGTTTCTGTGTTTCTATATATGAAGGCCGTACATTGACCTATAATGGTTTACTTTTATAAATTGTTATTTGGATGGAGAGCTGTCTCATTGGCACTCACCGCACATCTTCCTTTATCTATGAGACAATTTTTAAAAAATTTCAATGTTTGCAACAGGAAAGAATTGTCTTTCGAACCGGTATTTTAATGACAGAAATCGAAGAACAAACCTTGAAGATTAAGAAATTGTATTTCAAACAATTGATTAATGTGGTAACAATATTAATGTAAAAAAAATGGTACCAAAAAAATCCACATTTTTTCTGTTACCAAAGTGAATCAATTTTAAAAAATACTAATGGGAATAAGTAATAAGTTAAAGATACTATTTGTGGTTTACTAATATATCCTGCAATATTTTAAAAATACCAATAACTTATTTTAGCATTCACAATACAAAATATGAAAAAGAAGATGTGGTATGATTGCCAATGAGACAACTATCCACAAGAAACTGAAATTAACACAGAAATTAACAACTTTAGGTCACCGTACGGCCCTTAACAATGAGCAAAGCCCATACCGCATAGTCACCTATAAAATGCTCCGAAATGACAATGTAAAACAATTCAAACGAGAAATCTAACGGCCTCAGTTATATAACAAAATGAACGAAAAACAAATACGTAACACATAAATAAACATTTTTTTTACATAAATTAGGCCGTTAGTTTTCTGGTTTCAATTGTTTTACATTGTCGATCATTTCGGGGCCTTTTATAGCTGACTTACAACTTGTATACCACCGTGTATACTATGCTTCACTCGGGGTGACAATTTTGAAGCGGAGACGTGTTCAGTGCTCTGTTTTCTCATACACCTCTCCCTAGTTTCCCGTGTTGAAGATCTTTGTTCCTTTATATACATAATAGGCAAATGTATAATGTGAGCTGGTAGCGGTAAGGTTATCATGATTTAGATCAATGTGTTAAAGGTAAGGTCTTGTCGGTTTAGGTTGGAATCCCTGTATTCTCTTTGTTATCCATATTCTCTAGTTTTCCTGTGTTTTTATTTTCTTGTTTTGTATGTTATTGTGGATATTTTTTGACCGTTTTTGTTCGGATAATTGTTTGAAGCGAAATTGATCACATTCTGTTTGTCTTTTTTTGGTTTATGAATTAACAAATGATTTATATGGTAGGATTTCATCTGTTTTACTACTGCGAGAAAATCGTAATGAGCCTAGAAATAGGCTTTTTGATAGAAATTTCAAAACCTTTATTTCAAATATGCTGTATATATGCTCTTTGGTTAGGTTGTTGTCTCTTTGACACATTTCCCATTTCCATTCTTAATTTTATTAGAGATTGTGAGATTTAATTTAAACGCAACTTATGCCATGCCCCCTCCCCTAAAAAAAACCAAGCAAAACCTTCGTAATATTAGAAGTATTGGATCCAAAAGTATTCATAAAGGGGGCATTAACAACTGCTTCAGCGAGGTCCCGCACAAGTCATTCCTCGGTGATTCCCTAAATAATCAACAATTACCCCCCCCCCCCAAAAAAAAATAGGAAAGAAAGAAAAAAGTATTTCAAAACGTTATAGAATAACAACAAATGCATATTTTGCAACAGCTGTCGTCATAGTGTTACTTCCGTATAAACAAATTTCAAAATGTGACAATTTCATATACTTTTAAACTCTACTTTACATGTGTCTCATTATTTATTTTGCGAATGTACATATAGTGTTAACATATTTAAGCAGGATGCATGACCATAACTGGACACTCCATTGATGATTTTATAGCAAAACATCAATAGTTAGACTGGTCTATGATGATCGAACGGGATAAATTCCGCCCAGTCAAGTGAAATAAATAAAGTATTACCCTTATTTCAACGAAGCTTGGATTAAGTACCGGTATTTGTGTAAATATGCTATTGAAATTTGGAGAAACACGAATAAGGGTGTGTGACCTTTAAGATTAGAGAGGGTCTAAGATGATAAGACAGAATAGTGACTATTCTCTATTACAAATAAAGCATAACTATATTTTTGGTGAGGGTAGAGCTAAAGGACCCCAGAACTGGAAAAAATGACGCAAAATCTTGCATTTCGGAAGGTTTCTTTCGGACTCTTTTGATTGATTGGTTGGTTGATTGATTGATTGATTGTGTGGTTTGCTCATTGTACTACACACAAAAGTCATGATCATTTGATTATCCTTTATTTGCATTGCAGTCTTAATTTCACAAATGAAACTCTACATAAACTTTTGCCTTAGTATTACATTACTTTGTAAACTCTATAATGACCGTCTGATAACTATAAGACACGCAAGAATGTAAAATATGAAAACTTATTTGGCCTTCAATGTCTCAACCTTTTTTAATGTGAGTAACTTCTTTGTTCAGTCATATTTCGAAAAAAGTTGACTCCAATGTGGTTTTATGCAGAACAATTACCCGCAAATCTCTGGTAGTTTGCAAAAAAAATAATAGTCTTTTTTTATAATGTGATATGTAATATGTTGGCAAATAATGAAAGCTCGTATCTTAATTAATAGACATAGAAATAAAGAGAAACCGTATGATAACCAATACAAATCTCCCACAGACAAACTTACATTGATTGAGGCAACTAGTATGATGGTTCTTAATTTCTGTATTTTTTAATATTTTAGGCTATTTTTCTCTATTCTTTATACTTTTTGCCAATTATTCTCTTCTCTTTATATTTTAACACCATTATTCTAGCTATTTATTTATTTCTTGTTCCATTGTCTCTATTATTTATATCTTTTGTCAACTATTCTCACTTCCATAATTCCCCATCAATGCCCTCTAGTTAGGGTCACCATATAGCCTTCACAAATAAGCAAAACTAAAACCCTATAGGCTCCGAATGCCAAAATAATTGAATGCTTATCCAGGTTTGAATTGTGAAAGTGCGGAAATTTGTTTTTTATTAATCTATCAAGCAAAACAATTATCGTCCTCGATGTTCACGGTACTAAAACCTTTTGGCAGATGGACGTTGGTCATCAATTCTAATAATCTTACATCGACCTTTCTTAACTTAAAAGTAAAGTTCACGCACCCGTATTGTCCAGATTGTTAAAGACTTTTGCATCCGTCGACATTATCTTTAATATAAATAGTATTGATCTGACAACCGCTATGAATGTATACTTACACGACCGGACTAGTTTTCTGGTCAGTTTCAAAAGTAATTATCTCCCTTGTTAGTGTGATGTTGTAATCAATCTATTTATTTGTACCATCTTTATGTATCGTAATATCATATTGTACAATTTAAATTTGTGATTCGTTTAATATTTAAATATAATAATTAATTCTTTATCAAAGATATAAACAAGGTCATTTGAAAGTCTTTGATTACTCTGTCACCGTTTTTCAATTCAGAAGTCATGCGGTCTATTCTGTTGAAAGAACACCGGAGCGTTGACATTGACAATACTTACAATGACTGTAAAACAAGAATGGAAAACATTTAAAATTATATATCCAGACATAATCAAAATCAAATACTAAACTCTTTTTGAGTAAACTCGAAAACGAAAACCGGAAACACTTTTATTTTCATTTTGGTTTTAGTTAAATCAAAAACAAAAAATGAAAAACACTTTCGTTTTCCGTTTTGGATTTAGAGAAATCAAAAACGAAAAACGAAAACACTTTTGGTTTTCATTTTGATTTTCGAGAAATCAAATACAAACAATGAAAACATTCTCGTTTTGGGTTTTTTGTTTTTGTCTTTTTAAAATGAAAAACGAATGGAATCAAATACTAGTATACATGGATATCGAATGTTGAATGTTGAAAACAAATGTTGAAAGTTGAAAATCGAATGTTGAAAACGAATGTTGAATGTTGAAAACGAATGTTGAATGTTGAAAACGAATGTTGAATATTGAAAACGAATGTTGAATGTTGAAAATGAATGTTGAAAGTTGAAAAAAACAAATGTTGAAAACGAATGTTGAAGGTTGAAAACGAATGTTGAATGTTGAAAACAAATGTTGAATGATGAAAACGAATGTTGAAAGTTGAAAATCGAATGTTGAAAACGAATGTTGTATATTGAAAACGAATCTTAAATGTTGAAAACGAATGTTGAAAGTTGAAAATCGAATGTTGAAAACGAATGTTGAATGTTGAAAACGAATGTTGAATATTGAAAACGAATGTTAAATGTTGAAATTGCATGTTAAAAGTTGAAAAATGAATGTTGAAAACGAATGTTGAATGTTAAGAACGAATGTTGAAAAAGAATGTTGAATGTTAAAAACAAATGTGGAAAACGAATGTTGAATGTTAAAAACGAATGTTGAATGTTAAAAACGAATATTGAAAGTTGAAAATCGAATGTTAAATGTTGAAAACGAATATTGGAAGTTGAAAATCGAATGTTGAAAACGAATATTGAATGTTGAAAACGAATATTGAATATTGAATACATTTTCGCTTTACCAGAGTCAAAACAAATATTGAAAACTCTAGTTAGTGCATTTAACATAGTTTGGTTATAGTACAATTCAACTGGTATTTCGTCATATCCAGGTGATTTACCATTTTTGGAACATTTTAAAACATTAAATACGTCTTCCACAGATATTTCACCATCTAACATATCCTCATATAAAACATCTACATCATTTTCACATATATTTACATCACCATCATCATTTCTATTAAACATATTGGAGAAATCACACTTCCATTTATTTAAAACTTCATCTTTATCACTAGAAATATGACCATTATCTAATTTTAATTCCATAGGAATATAATTTTGGCGCTCACTACCTACACCAATTTTTTCCAATTTTTCGTAAAAAATCTTTTGGGTTTTCACACGAATTACTCAATTCTTCTTGCATGGAGTACCAATATTGGCGTTTTGCCTTTTGAACCGCTTTATCAAATAGTTTCGTTTTATTAACAAATACTTGTCGAAAAAACTTTTTTTGATTTTGAATTTTACACTTAATCCATATTTTTTCGGATGCACAAACGTCGTTCCATAATTCAATTAACTCCTCACTCCACCAAGGTTTCTTACATCTTTTTCTTTTATTATTTACGCCGTCGGATAAGACAATCACTTTAGATGACAATTTTATAGACATTTCCGTTTTAATAACATTCACAAATGCAAGATACATGTTGTTAATCTTGTCTTGCGTTACATTTGAAATTTCCAAATTTTGAATAATGATATTAATATCATTCAGAGCAGCTTCCGAAATAAGCCAGTCTTCTGGTATATTTTTGATGTCATATTTGGTTTTAGTTTTACGATTGTTTTTTGGTTGCGCAGCATTTTTATTACTTTGACTAAATTTCAACGTTATTTCCCAAGTAAGTAGAGAGTGATCTGGGATAATTTTCTGAAGGTCAAATTTACCATTAGTTCATATTTGCTCTATAATTAAACTAGTTCTTAGAACTTTAAATTTGTTGAAAATATCCAGCATTTCGTACGGTACTACGCAGTAATCCACAACGCTCATACCGCGTAGCTATTAAGAACGAATATGATTTTGTCACATCTAATCTTTGGAAAAATAAAGAAATTAAAATTGGTAATCAAATCCCTCTGTATAAAAAATGGACTGAAAAGGGGGTCTGGCTAATAAATGATTTAATTGATAATGATGGACATTTAATGAATTGGCAGGAATTTAAAAAAACATATGATATTGATACCAACTTTCTAATATTTCAAGGAGTAATGTCAGCTGTTTATTCCTTTATGAAAAGTGTTAAAATTAAAACTAATCAGCTTATAAAGCCTTATGGGCCAATTATACCAACTACTATTTCTATATTTATGAAATCTACAAAGGATCAAAAGACATGTACAATGTTTTAAATGAAAAAATAACAAATATCACATCACAGGAAAAGTGGTCTTTAATCCTAAATAGACATAATATTATTTGGAATAAAATATACAGACTTCCATTTTACATTACTAAAAACTCAAAATTACAGTGGCTCCAATACAGGATTAATCACAGAATTTTGGGAACTAATAAATTACTCTATAAAATTTTGAGTCCCACAAAACAATAAATGTACTTTCTGTACGGATTCAATAGAAACTATTGAACACATATTCTGGACATGTCCAAAAGTTTTTGATGTTTGGGAAGAACTTAATAAATGGATATATTCAAAAGTACAAATTGAACTACCACTTAATTTAGATATTGTCTTATTTGGGATATTAGAAAAAAAACAGAAAAAAACTACATAAGAAATCTCATAATACTTTTAACTAAATATTATATATACAAAACAAAAATGCAATGTGGACAAGTAAATAGTGTAGCCTTAAAAAAATATCTTAAAGAAAACTATTTTTTTATTAAAAAAATAATATTTTATAAAAATAAACCATTGCAAAGCGCGTACACCTGCTGGAACCAATGGCTCCAACTAATAGAATGAAAGTTAACTTTCACGTAATAAAAATATCTACCCAATCCATGTACCTCAGATTAAGATTTTCTGTTCTTTTTTTTAATTATTATTAATAATATTATACGTTTATAGAAGGATTCAAAATATCAACTTTATGTACTTGTCTCGATTTTGCTGATGTTCTATGCACTTATTTACTATTATTAATATATTTGTGGTTCTTTGCCTATAAACACATTACAAAAAAGAATAAAGAACGTTATTTGCATTGGTTTTATTCTCAAGTTTAATCCATAAAATTCCCTCAGTGTTATTATCTGCAATTGTAACATCAAATTCATTGCATATGCTATTTCGTACTAAAATTCCAACACCACCCGATCCGGATTTTGCTCGGACATGAATACGTTTACGATTAAGACCAAACCACTGATGACCTTCAACGCTAATAAATTTATCTCCAGTAAGATGCGTCTCCGCTAGTCCAAGTATATTCAAATTATAATGTTTTACACATGAAATTAAAAACCTATATTTATCGCTATTTACATCAGACTTCCAACCATTAATATTCCATAATCCGCAATTTACCTATTTATGACAACCACGGCTATTCTGATTTTGACCTCTGTTCTGACCTCTGTAATTTCTTCGACCCGACCGTTCAAATTACTTTCTGCCTGATAACGGTTATTAGAGTTTGTATTGCAATTATCATTGGTAGATTGTACGTTTCTATATATTGACCTTTGATCCGTGTTATGGCTATTTCCACCTCTAGTGATTCCACGCCCAAGATCATTTCGTCTGTTTTAGCCACAATTACCATTCACATTATTGATTATCGTATCGTCTCGGTCACCGCGTCTTTGTGTATTGGTGTCGGTGTCACGTGCACTTTTACCGTGTCTAGCCCTTACCACTGACCCTCTGATCTCAAGCTTGTCGTTACCAATTGCGTTGACAATACTTCTCAAGTTAGAGTGGACTTGGAATGGCATTATTGATATAGACATCTTTATAGATACGAGTGTTTCTTAATTCACGCTTTTTCTCCATTACCTTTTGTTTGTCGTCCTTATTTTGTAACTTAACTATAACAATTCCGTGTTTACCTGTGTGGTTATTCTTTTTTCGCTCTACATCGGCAAGTTTTATACTATTTAAGTGTAATCCAACTTTGATTAATCGTCAACTTTACATGCAAAATTTTCTTTTTCTGTTTCGGGAAGATTTTTTATCACCAATGAGAGATTATCTTCACTGATCACTTGAGTTTGCTTTTTATTTTGTTTAACCACATCTGAATATGATTGTTCTAAGGAGACGACTTTTTCGGACACTGTTTTTAATTCTGTTTTAAGTTCTTCTCTAACTTTTTTCATTTCTTCAGACACTTTTTGGTCGATCATATTCGCCACTTGTTTTCGAATGTTAGTTTCAATATCACCCATCCGTTTAGTTAAGATGTCAAAAAATTTATTCATGCTATTGGCTAGTCCAACCACTAAATTCTTTAGCTCGCATATATCATCGAGTTTTTCTAAACAGTGTTTATTTTGTGAAAATTGACTATGAGGTGACCCGTCAATCAGATTTACACGATTATTGTGTACAGTTTCTGGTTTCATTTTTTTTTTTTGCATTTTCCGAATAGAGATCGGAATCAGAATCTGAATCAGATTTATGCGGTCTTTTTAATCGATTGCTATTACTTACAATTTTCTCATTTAGTACATGGACCCTGATATCCGCCGTTGTTATTAACTGGTGTATTACTGACGTCGCCATTACTGACTGGACATACGATCCTGCAGATTTTGATTTTAGCGGGTCGAATTCTAGTAAATCGAGTCCCTGCATTTCACAGCATCAATATCTTATTTGGCCTTTAGTGACTCACTAGTATAATTGTCTATCGTTCTAAATCACAAAAATCCACATACAATTCAGAAATACTGAGATTTTTTTCTTTGAAAAAAAAGGCGACCATTCAAATTGACACCTGTGCATATATTGAATGTTGTAATCGAATATTGAATTTTGAAAATGGATGCAAGAAAAAAATTTTAAAAAAATTAATTGAATGTTGAATGTTGAAATCGAATGTTGCATATATTGAATGTTGTAATCGAATATTGAATTTTGAAAATGGATGCAAGAAAAAAATTTAAAAAAAATTAATTGAATGTTGAATGTTGAAATCGAATGTTGAATGTTTTAATCGAATGTTGAATGTTGAAATCGAATATTGAAAGTTGAAAATGGATACAAGAAAAAAAATAAAAAAAGAATAGAATGTTGAATGTTGTAATCGAATATTGAATGTTGAAAATGGATGCAAGAAAAAGAAAAACAAAAGAAAACAAAATGAAAGTTGAATTTTGAAATCGAATATTGAATGTTTAATGTTGAATATTGAACCAACTTGACACCTGTGTTGTTTATATATATAGATTATTACATTGATACAAGTGGATTCTCGGATTTATCCAATCGAGATAGTTTAATTATCAATTTTAAAGTGCGAGCCTAGGCGAGGACTTAAGAATTTATAATTTAACTATCGAAATTGGATAAATCCGACAATACACGCGTTACTATGTAATAATCTGTTTCTCTTATGAGTAAAAGACAAAATTTCCTTTTTTTCTTATTAAAACAAAATCACCTTCGAGTACCTTCCACTTGCCACGAAGTTGTCAATTTCATTAACACCTGTTAGAACATTTTGATCATTTCAAGGAGCTGAGAAAGGTTATGACCCTTTGACTCCGCCAATCATCTTCTGAGATCACCGGCAACCACACGTTGATTAATTTGTTTTATACAATGGGTTCGGAAGGGGATATATTTCCATAGAGTTAGAGAAATAATATATACTTTATTCTGATAAACCGCTCAAGAATTCATGTGGGCATTAAAAATCTAATTTGATAATTTAAGTCACTATATAATCTCATTAATGTAAGGACTAACTTATAACATTTCAGGGAGTTTATAAATTGTCTCTAGACACTAGATGACAAAACACCAGTAAGGTAACATGGTAAGAATTATATATTAGGTTTCCTGACTGAAAGAATGAATGTAAATCGGGTAATATTTAATGGAGGAATCGTAGTTTTGTTCATTTACAGTTCAAATAATTGTTAATTTAATAACAAAATTTGTTTATCTCAAACACATAATGAACTAATACGTAATGATTTTTAATGGGGGTGTAAAAGCGTTGACATTTTGTATGAAGCGCGGAAGCTCTACAGTATAAAAATGTGCGAACGGTCAACGCTTTTACAAACCTATAAAATTATAAAAAGAAGCTTATAATTACATTTTCAAAATAGGATTATGAGAACACGATTTCTATGAGGTTTTTCCTTCATTTACCTGTGCACTTTCTCGTGACACACATGTCATAATGAATGTTATATTTCATTGTGTTATGATTGTTAATTTCAGAAGGACGCGAGATTGCTGTTATCCAATCAAAATAACGTAATATAATGAAACATACATGTAATTATTTACAAATGGTGTGGACAATTTGAAAATCTCGTTCTACTAATTAAAAAGTAAAAGAATGATGCAAGATTGGATAATGTTCAAATTTTAATATTGCAAATTAAAATAGAAAACGCTCTACCTTACTGCATTTTTCGTTTCATATTTTTTTTGTCAAAATAAAAAATTATCCGAGCTCTGATTTCATAGTATATACGTTTTCATTTACTAATCAATTAAAACATATTTAAAACTCGTATGGATCATGTCAAGAGCAATGTGTGTATCATCCAGCTAGACAACTTACTAAACTGGTTATAAATTGCATTCAAGTAAGATTTTGAAATTCAATAACAAGTAACCGCCAACTTCCTTTGAAATCAATGCTTCACTAAGAAACCCAAAAGAACACGAACGCTCGTTATCTAATTTGACCTAAAACTATATATCTACTCTAAACCAGGTAGAATAAACATGTTTCATTGCTTACAGTCTTTAACAATGCAAACAATTAAACTTTATGTAAAGTCTTAACTGTATGCATCCTTAATGACAAAAAAGGCTGAAATAACCCATTGTAGCAATTTGACACCTACATAATTGCTACATAACATAACTTATTGTTACATGATTACTCAGAACAAATGTGAACACTTATCATTGTTATGTAAAATTTGAATTCATAATGCCTTTCAGGAATAGGTATTAAACTACTAATTTACAGCCCTTTTGCTTTTTATTTTAAATCCTGTAATTTCAAGCATTAATTACTACATTTGTACTTTGCCTTAAGTTCAAATAAACAGACAGTTAATTCATGTCAAAACAACATGTTATCCTGCCCTTTTCTGAAAAATTCAACATACCTGTGATTGCGTGTTAGGGAATACTGGTCCCGGAATTTTAATAGTACAAAAACAAGTGACTGAACCAAACAACAGGGAAAATGTGCCCCTTTATTTTGTTTATTCTCCCGCTTTCGTATAGTTTAGTGTAGTAAACTGTCAATCCATCCAATTGTCAGTCTATCCATCCATCCGTCATGATCGGTCCGTCAATCCCATGAATACTGTTCGTCGCATCTGTTTTTCTCAGAAACAACATCATAAGGATTTCTGAAATTTGGTTTCAGGGTTTATATAAGTCCGCTATACCGTGAGATGCGTGTTTAGATCCATCACTCAACTTCCTGTTTATCGAAACACTTGTATCATTTTACACATAATAGCCAAGTTGAAATTTTCGTCATATTTTCCCCAGGAACTACAATACAATGATTTCTGAAATGCGATTTCAGGATTTATACAGATAAGTCAGTTTTACCATGTGATACGTTATCCGATTCATCACTCATCAACTTTCTGTTTACCGAACACTTGTATCATTTCACACATAATAGCCGAGTTGAAAATTTTCGTCACGCTTTTCTCAGAAACTTCAATTCAGAGATTTCTGAAATTTGGTTTCAGGGTTTATATAAGTTAGGTATACCGTGTGATGCGTTTCAGATTTATCACTCAACAACTTCATGTTTACCGTAAACTTTTATGAGGGGGGTATCATTAGTGAGCAGTAGCTCACAGATTTACTTTTTTGAAATATTCCGAAATTAACATGTTCTTGATATCCTTTTCTAGAACATAATTTTTATGGAGCAATATTTTTTTTCAATATGATTGATTTATAATCTAGGAATAAAAAGAAAGATTTTGAAAAAATAACATGTTGGCTAAATTTGAAAAATTATAATAAAACTTATACATGTTATATGCAGTAACAGAAATGAAATTTGTAATTTTCACAAACAATAAATTCAAGAAAAAAGTATTTTCCGATAGTCTCCAAATAATCTTTTAATTATAATTTTCAACACAATAAAATAAAAATAAAAAGACATAAGATTTAGAAAAAACACAACAACGTTGAAAATGCATACTACCTTCGGCTCAGACTCAGTGTGTATATATTTTCAACACCGATGTAAAATTATGTACACTTCTGATTACACCAAGATAGCTGATAGTTCCATCAAAACAAAAAGTGAAAGAAACATTAAGGATATTTTTCTGTAAAAAAAAAGACAAAATAACATTTACCAGCTTTAAACACTATCTGTACGAACGTCCCAGTCCAACATGTATGGCCTCACGTAAAGACTGTTTACATCATTTAATATTTACGGGATGAAATCCATATCGGTACACTTACTTTAAGATTTCTGAATGCAAACGAATTATTAATGAAATGCACATGTGAATTCAGCAATTTCAATATGGTTTATGGCATTATTTTGTATTTTGGAAAGCACTTTACTTGAACCTTTTCATTGTTTTAATTATCATATACATAGATGTATATGCACTGACATATTACATTCAATGCCAAAGGAATTTTGTGGTTTCACTCGTTAAAACAAGGACACACTCGAAAAAACACAGATTGCTCTCGACAAAATACGAATATTTAAAAATGAATTTACTCTCAACTTTTTTCTATACAAAAACAAAGACTTTTTGTGAAATTTCTGTATATCTAGGTATTCATAGATTCCCTGTGTTAATTTCTGTTTGATTTGGTGATTGAAATCTATATTTTTGAACAAATAATAATAATGTGTAAAGCTATATTAAACATTTTTCGAACAAATTAATTTAAGATAGATAATATCCCTTTTTTAAAACTAATTTACCCTCTATTATATTTCAAATAATGTTCTAGTATCTTTTTTTCCAGAACGGAAGACAGTTTGTTTACATTTTCACTAAAAAATACAGTCACACTCGTATAAACTCGATAAAATTACATGAAAAACTACGATCCTAGCCGGACATAATATCATGAGTCGGTGTTTTTTGTTTTATTTTACTTCAATTGTCCTGCATCTCATTCGATTTTTTTTTTTTTAACTTTAAAAGATAAAATGTGTTCATCATGCCAATAATATCAACATCTTATCATTTAGGATATAAATAGTAAAGTTAAAGAAAGTGGAGGCTTTCACAGAAATATTCTAATGGCGGAGTACGGACGAAAAAGGAAGAACGATATAGACGAAGTTCATGAATGTTTGGAAAAAACCGTGTACGCTGTGAAACAGGTGGGAATAAACTGCATGCGTCAAAAATCATGTACTGAAGAGGACATAAATGCAATCAAAAATGAACTTGTTGCAGAAAGAAAGAAATTTGAAAGGGAAAAGGCTGAATTTGAGGCTAAAAAGGACACCTACGACCAAGTTGTTCTAGCAGATTTGACCTCTAGGGTATGCTTTTCATGCATAGAGTTGCAATATCAAGTATTATATGTTTTATTTATAAGATACGTAGAAACAGAACGTAAAGATGCTTAGACATCTATTGTTATGATGTTGCGCACAATGTTGGTATGAATTTTATTTTGCTATAGATAAGCAGAACAATATTAAATAAGTAAACTGGTCAGTTCGATAAAAAAAAATATGTTTGAATTCATTACATTAGACTAGAAAATGAAGAAAAAAGAAACCGAAATTCAAAATAACAAGAATTATAACACTTAATTATCCAATTTTTATTCAAAAACGTAATGTCTAACGTTCATTTTGTGTGCTAACGTTTCTTTCCTACGTTATTCTTTCTCCGTTCATCGTTAAACTTCACAAGAGTATTGCTTTTTGTATATTTATTCTCGTTTTGAAGCAAAATTAATATCATTAAAACTGTGAACCATTAACCGGAAAATGTTATTTTTGAAAATGGTCTAAAATGTCCAAGCATAGTCAAGGTAAGTATACTGAGCCAAAATTTTAGCAACAAAAATGTGAAATTTTATTTTATTACAAAATCATAGCAACATATAATTTTAATAAAAACAGAATGGAATTATGACATGTCAGAATCAACATGAATGTTTATCACTCACATTCATGATGATTTTCTTTGAATAGAGCGCGGGAGGGTCAAAATGGGGAAATGAGTACAGTGTTATTCAAAATCAATTTCTCAGCCATGCCCTAAGTGTACCAATGAAGGATTGGCAGGCACACCAGCAGCTGCCCTTAGTTAATGCACTACTTTTGTGGCCGGAAAAAAAAACTTGTCACGTGTTGACGTAAAGCGAAGGTAGCGGTCCTCCCTTCACAATAGTTTTTTTTGGTCTACGAGATATCTACCCATCCTGTGCAGTTGCAATTTGTCGATATCTGTTTGTTAGTCTCTAAACTGTTGCCTTATGCACATTAAATCGAGCCACGATGTCAGCAACATTCATTCCGGCTTCAACCATTCCAAGAGCTTTCTGACGGTCATTTTCGGGGAGGCCTGGTTAACGCCCCATGCAATTTTTTCAAAGATGTCCGTGTTTTTCTTACAAATGGTGTGTTTCTGAACGTTAGTGAAAAAGAAATTTTGAAATATCGTTTCAAAAGTACAGGTACAAAAGGTAAAACAGCAATTACACGTGCAAAGCTGAAATGGCGCGAAATCAATCACCAGGGAAAAAAGTACGACTGTTTTAAATTACAGGTAAAACTAAGGATTATATCAATGATGTTTAAAAAAAAATCCAGAAAGAACAAAAAAAATTTTTTTTAAAAAGTGTTGCTAAACTTTTTTGGCTCAGTATATATATCGCGTTAACGCATTTATACGGTGAAATTAGAAAAGCTGAGAGTTTATTAACTTTTCTCCTGGTTTATGATATTTTATTTTTTTGCGGAAACCATGGTATAGTTTCTATTGCAATTCCTTCAAAAAGTAGAGCAATCTTGTCACAACGACAAAAAAAGCTGTTTTTTCTTTAAAATAAGGGTTCTAACTGGCTGTTCATAAAACAAGCATAGTTAGATCAACGAAATTAAAACTTGGCGGTAAATACTTCTCTGTTTTTCCTTTTCAACAATAGAGTATTTAACATTTTTTTCGGTTGGCAACAAGGTATTTATACTGTTGCAAAAAGTACAGCCAAATTGTCAAAACGTCGCAACATTTAATTGATGGCATGCTGGGGTTTTATGTTTTTTAACATAATTAATTGTTTCAAGTTTAATTCGAATGAAAATAAAAATTAAGTTATAATACATGTATAACCAATTTATCAGAAAGGAAAAGTTTAAATTTAAATTCAAATGTCGACCAAATGAGATTGATTTCATAAATATTGGGAGTTTATAAAAAAAGAAGATGTGGTATGATTGCCAATGAGACAACTATCCACAAAAGACAAAAATGACACAGACATTAACAACTATAGGTCACCGTACGGCCTTCAACAATGAGCAAAGCCCAACCGCATAGTCAGCTATAATAGGCCCGATAAGACAATGTAAAACAATTCAAACGAGAAAACTAACGGCCTTATTTATGTAAAAAAATTAACGAAAAACAAATATGTAACACATAAACAAACGACAACCACTGAATTACAGGCTCCTGACTTGGGACAGGCACATACATAAATAATGTGGCGTGGTTAAACATGTTAGTTTAGTTTGTTAAACATATTTGTTTTATTTAAGGAACGTTATATATCTGCAAGTTTTAAATCGTGAAAAGTAACATGCCCAAGGTTAGGGGAGGGTTGGGATCCAGGTAACCTGTTTAACACCGCCACATTACATATGTATGTGCTTGTCCCAAGTAAAGAGCCTGTCATTCAGTGAATGTCGTTAATTGATGTGTTACATATTTGTTTTTCGTTAATTTTTGGTACAAAAATTAGACCGTTAGTGTTCTCGTTTGTATTGTTAACATTGTCATTCGCGGCCTTTTAAAGCTGTATCTGTAGTATGGGCTCTGCTTATTGTTGAAAGCCGTACGGTGACCTATAGTTGTTAATTTCTGGGTCTTTTTGGTCTCTTGTTAGGTCAACGAGGACAGAATATGCACATTATGTGACGGGGGGTGATTGGAAATGAATTTCATTACCTGCAAGTATGTCGTTATCCTAATATTGAAAGAATTACAAAAATACATATACCACGATATTATTGTTTGAACCCAACAGAAGACAAGCTATTTATTTTGCTATATTATTGTAATATAAAAGTGCTCAATAATGTCGCATTGTTTTTGCAAAAATCATGAAGTATTTTTGATACAAGAAATTGTTCAGTGCTTACCCAATTTAAAACTCTGTTAATTTCTGTGTCATTTGTTATTTTGGGGACATTTGTCTCATTGACAATCATACCACATCTTTTTTATGTACACTATGTTCAGAAGCTTAAAAAAGTTAAGGCAAGGGATTATAATTTTCCTCTGCTGGTGGATCATCAGTCCCCGAGGGTATCATCAGCTCAGTAGTCAGTGCTTCGGTACTGACATGATTTAACCGTGTAAGTATTATATTGACAGGAACTCCAACGAAAAATTAGCACATTCCTATCCCACTGATTTTTTAAAGAAAATAAAAGGTTCCGACTCAGTTTGTCAAGTATGTGATAACTCCATTGTAGGGTATCTGTGATGCCGCCTTCGCCTGTTCTTTTAACTGAAGCTGGTCTTATCAAGTGATTTGATATCGATTGTCTTATCTACCTACCAATGTAAATAAACACGGAATGTCCCGTGGTTATTTGTGAATCGCCACAAGAATAACAACACCTGTGTCCGTTCAATAAATGAAGAACAAAGCTGAAAAGATCGAAAAAATCGGTCCACATTTAACAGAATAACATAAAACAATTAACTGCATTCGGAAAGAGGGCAAGCTTATTTTTAGTTTTGTTGATTATGTTTTATCATTGGAACTTGGAAATCGGGAAATATCTGATTATGAAAATAACATGATTCTGAAGTAGAGTGTTTGCAGAAAATAATGGGATGCGCGTGTAGTGTGCAAGATATTGACAGATAACTCAAATTTTAAGTTAAAGATTGTAAACTTTTATCGAGTGTAACACAAATATTTATGGTTTTCTCTATCGTAAAATATCGTAAAATGTTTATCAAATATGTTTTAAAGACTAAAAGAGGTTAATAATTACACGCATGTGATGACCTCTACATAGCAATATCAGGTAAGGAGACATCCAGATAAATTGTTACACCTTTTATGATAATTCCAAAGTTGTAAACAACATTAAACATTCAACCTAGTCAGAGATTACTCTGATGTCTGACTGATTTATTTTTACGGATGACTTTAAATATTTCTAGATGCATTTAAAGAACGATCACCATGATGGGCCCTAAGCAGTTTAATTTTTTTTTTATTATGGAAACCAAATTAGAAATTATTTATGTGTTTAAAAGCTTAACAGTTCTGAAACATCTTACACCGTATGCTAGTTATCAAAATATTTGAAATTTTTTCGGATCAAAGCTCTTAAACCCCTTACCCCTCCTCCCCCGGCTAACTTTTGGATTAAATTTTTGTTGGAAATTCTTTCATTAAACACTTCATTAAAATATTTGTCAAAGTTAGCAGTAAAACGCGATAATAATTACTGATAAAAACTTTTCCGTTTACTTTACATGAGAAATGTATAATTTGCAAGCCTAACATGAATATAACAGTTTCGCGTGTTTAGCCAATGGCCCTCTCATGAATAAAAATCTTACTATTTTAAAATTGATTGCAACTTAAACTGAAATGTTTATGGCTTGTGAGTATTTTTACTCTTCAGTTTTTTTTTTTTGTTTTTGTTTTTTCATTTAGTGAAAACAGTCGCGGGGATTTCGTTTCTTTTCTTTTTCTTTTTTTTTAAGCAGCAATACCCGTAAAAACTGACATATTTGTCATTCACATGGTCGGTAAATGTCATTTCCTTGACAATTAAGTACACATCCGGTTATTTCGGTATGCTCCGTAATTACGATCATTTACGAGCTTACAAACATTTGATCGGAACCCATGCATTCATAAGACATGTTGAGTTAATTAACAGATGCTTAACGATTTTGCGGCATCGCACTATAAACGTTTGAAGTACTCCTCTTGTTGGAGTTCCTGTTAATATAATACTTCCATGATTTAACAAACTTTACTAAAATTGTCCGTTTATAAATTTTGAAATTATTATAAAACTAAACTTTCAACTCCCTCAGGAAAAGATGGCTTTAGATTAATTTGGCTATTTATTTTAGGTATTTTTGATATAATGTTCTTCAAGATTTTCGGTACTCATCCATCTTCGGATTTCAAATATTTGGCTTTGAGCGTTCTTGATGAAGGTAAATCCAGAAAAACCCTTCAGACGCTATAAATAATTAAACGCGTTGTTTTCCATTTTTTCATCACTTGGTAGATACCTCTGCTGGTGGACTATCGGTCCCCGAGGGTATCATCAGCTCAGTAGTCAGTGCTTCGGTACTGACATGATTTAACAAACTTTACTAAAATTGTCCGTTTATAAATTTTGAAATTAATGTAAAACTAAGGTTTCATCTCCCTCAGGCAAAGCTGGCTTTAGATGAATTTGCCTATTTATTTTAGTTATTTTTGATGTAATGCTCTTCAAGATTTTCGGTACTCATCCATCTTCGGATTTCAAATATTTGGCTTTGAGCGTTCTTGATGAAGGTAAATCCAGAAAAACCCTTCAGACGCTATAAATAATTAAACGTGTTGTTTTCCATTTTTTACATCACTTGGTCGATACCTCTGCTGGTGGACTATCGGTCCCCGAGGGTATCATCAGCTCAGTAGTCAGTGCTTCGGTACTGACATGATTTAACAAACTTTACTAAAATTGTCCGTTTATAAATTTTTAAATTAATGTAAAACTAAGGTTTCAACTCCCTCAGGCAAAGCTGGCTTTAGATGAATTTGCCTATTTATTTTAGGTATTTTTGACATATAGCTCTTCAAAGATTTTAAATGTTTTGCTTTGCGCGTTCTTAATGAAGGTAAATCCAGAAAAGCGGTTAGGACGCAATAAATTATTAAACGTGTTGTTTTCCATTTTTATGGCTCCGCAACAAAGTTGTCGGTGACCTATAGTTTTACTCTTGTCCGACATTCCGACATTCCGTCATTCCGCAACAAGCCATTATACGGAGTTTTTTTCTAAAGACCTTCAGATATTTGGCTGATTTGTGGTATGTGAGTTAACCATGATGAGTTACAGATCAAGTGAAAGTTTTGTTCCGCTCCGCTAATTTTTGCCGAAATTACGGGCTTTGAACTTTGATAAATTGTTGAAAATCACAGTTATACAGATTTTTTTCTAAACGCTTTCAGATAATGGGCTGATTTTTGGTATGTGAGCTACTCATGATGAGTTACAGATCAAGTTTAAGTTTTGTTCCGCTCCGCTAATTTTTGCCAAAATTAAGGGTTTACAACTTTAAAAATTGTTGAAAATCACAGATTCATTTTTTATTTTTTTTTTACGTATCCATATTTTGAGCTGATTTGTGAGACTACCATCATGTGTTCACATATGTTATTGAAATGGCAGATTTTCCAACTTTTTGAGACGGGGCCATTCGTGTCGCTTTGACACATCTAGTTTTAATGTAGTTTTCTGCAATTATTGGAAAAAATGCAGATAATACATAAATACAAGCTGCCTCTTCCGAATTATTAAAAAATAACTGCATAAAAATCAAAACAATTGTCTAACATGTTAAATTAAGGTAGATAGGGTGTCTTCCTCCATCTTGGGTTTGGAAATACCAGAAAACAAGGTCTAGATCTTTAATATATGTGCAAATTTTTAGAAAAGAAGGTAATTCATGTGTAAGAACTTCCACTTCGATAAAGTAAATGACATGTTTTATCGCATTTATGGTTGTATTTTACAAAAAACAGAATACGTTTGTTTGATAATTTTTTTTTTCAAACTTAGCCACATAAGGTGAGGAAACTCAAATGCAAGGGCAGATAATTCAGATTAAGGTACTTTTACAATAGAATGTGTTAGGAATTTACCTATCTTATAATGTAGCAAAAAAACAGGCCCGGTGACCCCATTGTTTCTTTTTCTTAACCGAAAGCATACTATTAAAGCCATTTCCTCATATTTTATCTCAAAATTCTATGGTGTAGATTACGCTTTATTGCAGAAAATTTGGTTTTCCATGCATAATCTATACCAAATTTGTCAATTTTGAATACCTTGTAGCGTGAAAATAAGCCCGGTGACCCATTGTTTTTTATCTATTTTTTAAAGCATGACAAAAACACATTTTGGTAAATTATTAAAAAATTCTATGGATTATAATTTAGACACCCCATCTACCTTAAGGTAGATTCCCGGTATACCGCCATCTTGGATTTTTCTATCGCAGTACATACTCAGTCTAGTTATTTGCCTAAATTTGCAAATTTGTAGACAAACGTGCAATTTCATTGATTGGACTGTAGGTGTATATGAAGAAAACTTGCTGATTTTATTGCAGTGTCCAAAATATTTAAACAAATTCCAAACATTTGTGTTTTAGAATTTTTTTTTTTTAACTAAGCCATTTAAGAGGAGATAAAACATTATACTGGAATGATAGGGATTTTTAAAATTTTTACTTGACAAGGAAACAACTTAAGTGACACCATTTATATGCCAAACCTACGATTGTAGAGGGGCATTATATTTTCTGGTCTGTGTGTCCGTTCGTTCGTCTGTGTGTCCGTCCGTCCTATCGTCCCGTTTCAGGTTAAAGTTTTTGGTCAAGGTAGATTTTGGTGAAGTTGAAGTCCAATTAACTGGTCCACTGAAGATATAAAATGATAGTGCAAGTGTCAAGTTAAAGTTTTTTGTTAAAGGTTTTGGTCAAGATAGTTTTTGATGAAGTTGCAGTACAATCCACTTGAACCTTATTACACATGTTCCTTATGGTATGATCATTCTTAATTTAAATGGCAAGATAGACTTTTACCCCTATTTCACGGTGCAATGAACATAACAAATGATAGTGCGAGCGGGGCATCTGTGTACTGTGGACACATTCTTGTTTCTTTATTTTTTCTAAAAACCTATCTTCTCGCAATTCATTTCAAAATTCTGTAGAATAGATTCCTTTTAATGCACAAAAATGTGTTTTACATTATCATACTAGGCAAATTTAGGCAATTTTCAACGACTCAAAGCTTGAAAAACAGAACGGTGATCCATCCTGTTTATTATATTTTTGAAAAGAGCATACTTTAGTCTTCATTTTGGTAAGGTGTAAGGAAATTCTACTAAAGGAAACAGATACCTATGATCTACCTTAACAATATGCAAACCTCAATGATAATTTTGTTTATCACATTCATTATTGGGTTTAAAAACAATGTAAGATACATGATTTGGCTTTAATGAGACTACGAGTCATCAAGATAGCATGTCAAAACTTGCATAAGTCATGTTGGTTATTTAATTTCATACTTAAAAAAGAATTGGAAAAATAGTTACTTTGTTCTTTGACATTTCTTTTCATCATTAACTGCTGAAGTGTGTTTTCCCCCTGTTAACCAGGAAATAATTGATTAAGTATTTCAACTGCTTTAAATTATCACCATTGATTTGTCATAGATATAAAAAGAAAAGGGAAAAAAAAGAAAAAGATATTGTATGATTGCCAATGAGACAACTCTCCACAACAGACCAAATGACAAAGAAATTAACAACTATAGATGTTTTTCCTCCTTCACGGAATATGACTTATAACTAGCTGCTCATGCAATCCTCCTTTCAGAACACTTTAGATTTGAGATTTCCCTTTTCTGATGGCTTTATTTAATGTGATATGAAAAATATAACATTTATCTTGTATTATATGGTCAACATATGTCCAAGTATTTTATTATATTCCTTAATCTCTTCTTTGTTATTGAAAAAAATACTTCGCTGAGCTCACCCTGATACGACCGCATATGTCAAACCTTGAAAAGTTGGTTTAAATATGGACACACTATTCAACCTTGGTAATGTTTGAATTTGGATTGTGAATTGTTTTTTTTTTTCTTTTATGGGGGTTTATTTCATGTGATATAACATATTTCTTTGAAATATTTAACATTTGCCCAGTATTATATGGTCAACACATGTCCAAGTATTTTGTTCTATTCCTTAATCTCGCTTCATTGTTATTAAAAATAAACTGCTTCGCTGAGCGCAGCCTGATACAACCGCATAGGTCAAACCCTGAAAAGTTGGTCCAAATATGGACACAATATTCAAACTTGGTACGCATATATATATACTGTCTGAATTTTGATTGTGAATTGTTGTTTTTTTTTTTCCTTTTATGAGGGTTTTTTCATGTGATTTAACATATTTCTTTGCAAAATATACATTTATCTAGTATTATATGGTCAAAACATGTCCAAGTATTTTGTTATATTCCTAAATCTTTTCTATGCTATTATAAATAAAATGCTTCGCTAAGCGCAGCCTGATACGACCGCATAGGTCAAACCCTGAAAAGATGGTTCAAATATGGACACAATATTCAAATTTGGTACTGTCTGAATTTGGATTGAGAATTGGGTTTTATTTTAGAGTGATACATACACTTTAATATTAGTTATTTTCAGGAAAATAAGAAAATATTTGCTTTTGGGCCAATTCACAATCCAAATTCATGAGCAGCTATAGTTATAAGTCATATTCCGTGAAGGAGGAAAGACATCTATAGTTGTTAATTTCTGTGCCATTTGGTCTCTTGACAATCAAACAACATCTTCTTCTTTTTTTTCTTTTTTTTTTTTTATATCTATGACAAATCAATGGTGATAATTTTAAGCAGTTTAAATACTTAATCAACTATTTCTTGGTAAACAGGGGGGAAAAACACTTCAGCAGTTGATAAAGTAAAGAAATGTCAAAGTACAAAGTACCCATTTTTCAAATTCTTTCTTAAGTATGAAATTAAATAACCAACATGACTTAATCAAGTTATTACATGCTATAAAGTCGTTGAAAATTGCCTAAATTTGCTTAGAATGATCATGTAAAACTAATTTTTGTGCATAAAAAGAAATCTGTAGGACAGAATTTTGAAATAAATTGTGAAAAGATAGGTTTTATAATATGTTTTTTAGAAAAATAAAAGAAACAAGAATGTGTCCACAGTACACTATCATTTTTTATGTTCATTGGACAGTGAATTGTTTTTGGCCCCTTTTTTGTACCTGATTTCTGCATGTTTGTGGGCAACTACCCTTAAACAATCCCAGCCAACCCCTTGTGATATGGAATCAAGTGGTACAATACCAGAAAGATCCATTCACTTACACACAAGTTATTGTCCAAAAACTACAAAAATGCACGTTTTGACCCCTTTATGGCCTTATAAATTTCGAATCAACTTTTGCCATAAGTCTTTCCAAACAAATATTATTTGGCGGACAAGATGCAGATTTGTTTATTATGTTGTTACTAAGTTTATAATATTTGCCATGTTTCAAAAAGTCAATAAATAAAAGTTCACATTTACACCGCAATACATTCACTAATTTGGCGAGTATAGTCTCTGTCTGACTGTCTTAAAGTGATTCTTCAAAGAGGAATGTAGATACATCACTTAGCTGTGTGGATGGTCCGAAAAACAGTGATATGTTATTTTTTAACATTAAAGATGGGTGTTCTTCAAAACATTTAAGATAAGTAAATCAATAAGGCGATTATACACATCTCCCATAGATAGGGCAGTAGAACTTTCATCTGATGCTCTGTTTAAATATGGTTCGGTATTGATTTTTGATCTGATGCCCAAAGCTCTGCATAATGCCAATATCCTGTCATCCTTAAGTGCCTTCAAAATATAACGGTGTGTAAAACTTAGCGTGCTTTTAGAATTTTCAAAGAACTGTACCAAGCGAGAAGCTAAATAAAACGTTCCTGCTGCATTACAAAACAAATCATTAAATCTGTTTCCTCTAACATTCATGACAGGAACTGATTGTATCCACTTATCCTTCATGTAAATCGACGCATAAAAGGGGTCCCGGACCCATCTTTGTAAAAAAAAAGGTTTGGAAACAAACCTGAGCAGTGTAAAAGTTGTTGAACCTGAAGAACTTTTAGAATTTGACGCAGCACAAAAACCAATATTACTTTTAAATAAAATTAAAAAACAATTGACCAATGTCTTCAAACTGCAATACTGGATTAACAGCACGTGTAATGTTATTGATATTGTTATCCATGCTTGTACAAGTAGCACTATTTTCAGCATTTAATAATTTGGTTTTGATTCTAATTGCACTTCTGTCAGTCATAAAGTTTGATGTTTTTTTTTCTAAAAAGTTAGTACTCTCAGAAATATCATTCAAAATGTCTTTTGTATTTTTAACATACGTTTCAGGTTTACCATCTGAAACTTCTCGTACGCCTGCAGTCAAAATTTTACCTGACTCAGTTGAATACCCAACACCATATATATGTCTAGCTTTTTTAGTAGTTGTATCTCTATGCATAGTTAAATTTTCATCATTGTTAAACTCATCCTCTATATAATGCCTTGACACACTATCTATTTCATGCATCATTTTTTATGGTAAATTAACTAATTTCATAATTCACGAGTGAAAGAACAGTACGAATAATTGGCTGAATATGTCGTAACCCTATGTTTCTACTAAGAAATTCATAGTAAACTTTTCGGATGTTTTCATCATATGGCTTGCCTTTTTCACTCATTCGTACACTTATCTGTTTTCAGAGATAGTTCTAACACTATTATTTTTATTTTTATCTGAATTTGATTCAGAATATGAAATATCAATTTCACTGTGAAGGTCACTTATCAAGCCTTTTAAAGTGTTACACTATACTCCCTTTTTCAACACTATTTACAGAATGTTCAATTTTTCCTTACGATATGTTAGATATAACTGAATTTTCAGTTTTTTAACATGTTGTTCTAATCTGCTGATTGTACGAGACTGCCATGTTGAATATTTACTCTAAATAGATATATGAATGGGTGTTTGAACAAATAGATTTCATAATAACTCATCTTTGGCCTGTAAGCTTTTACATGTTTTATTCCTAACAATCTCTTAATTTCTACTTCATTGCAAAACGTCATTTACCAGCATCATTTTTCAATTTTTTCTTGATATCGTGCACCACACACAACCGAATCACACCTCCGGTACACATAAGTGTTATCTCTGTTTTCCCCGCAATCGTAAAGTAGAAACGCTACATCATCATATAAGGACATTTGCACATTATATAAAGGTGTTAGCACATGATATAATGATAAGTGCACATCATATAAAGGTAAATGCACATCATAATAAATAAAAATGGTCATAACATGACAGTTTTTGGCGTTCCATACCTTATGGTTATATTTATGTATGTTTTCTATAACTTTGTATTGTAGTTTTGTGAGAAATAAAATATTTGTATTTCTTTAAACTTCAAACTATAGGAAGACAGCCTACGGATAAAATGCTAGTGAATATAATTCCACAAAGTATTAATTTCATCCGTCCTTTAAAATGCAAAACTCTGGATTGTTTTTGCTACATTTGAGAGTTCACCAAAGACGCGGCTAACAAGACTTTGAGAGGTGTTTGTGGAAAATTAAAGAAAAAAGAAAAAAAATGTTTTATACGAGTAACAAATTGAATTAAGAAATTTGACCGAATGAATGAAATAAACTTTTTAAAAAAATTTATCAATTAAAGCATTATAACTAGAAAACTGCCTTAAATACGAATCGTGATTCGCAATATATATATAGACTAAAACAGATTTATATTTTTCTCCTTTTAAAAGTAGAATTATGAAATAGACAGGCATCATCGGCTCTTATCCTTTGCAGTTCAGAGAACAACATTACATGAAATGCACGATGCTTTTGATCAAAAACAAATGAAAAACATTCATAATGTAAAATTAGCCGCTCAACGTTAGATAATAATCAATCAATAAAGGAAGATACAATACAATCAATGTGTTTCTATCAATCATTGAATTAAAACAAAACACGTTTGAATATTAAAGTATGATAGAAATACCTTCAATTTAATGTAATTACATTTTTTTTAATCAAATGAAATTTGTTGTACACTGCTCCAGACTGCTCCAGCCGGCAGTCCATTGCGATATTTCATAGCCCTTTTACAATTTCCGAAAACAAAAATAATAAAGGAAACATAAATGTTCCTATGGGGAAGAAAAATAGTTATGAACTACTTACATAAGTTCCCATTGGAAATGTTGTTTCGATGGGAACTTTAAAACTCCTTTAAAAAAAGTAGTTTTTCCATGGGAACTTCTAATACTTCCATTGGAAATGTACTTTTAATCAGCTTAAATGACAACAAGGACAACAGTGACATGTTATAACATACGGAGAAATTATTAGTTTCAATTATCTATATCTTGGCCAAAAAGTATTTTTGATATCTTGTCAAACAACAAAGTCAGATTTGCCGATTCTGAAATGGCAACATTTTCCCGCACAGTGTCACTAGATGATATAATTGGTGTTCTCTGTCCAGTCCGATTTATTTATAGATATGGTTTCGTTTGTTTGTTTTTAATTCAAAAATGTGTCTGTAAGCTATATTATATAAAAAGGCCTAAATGTAATACGTATAAAATGTCCTTGCATATCTAAACATTTGGAGTCGACGTTTACTGTTTGCTTTATTGTATCAAACATACCACAATTTATTTTGGACTTTTTCTTTCTGATACGAAAGTATAGACTATATGGGTAAAAGATGATAGCTTGTTATGTACGCCATTTTGCTAGTGAAATGTGACTGACACAGTCATATATACATGTAGTTTGGTTTCTAACAACTCTGACTTTTATAGGTACCAATCATGAAAAATACCTTGAACATGCAATATAATAAAACCACTTCAAAGGAAATCAATGTTAATGTTGCTGAAATAAACCCAACAAATGCCGTGTTTGGTGATGGTAATATACAGATAACTGGTGTACAGTCTAAAGATGTTGACGACATCAAAACTAAATTATCAGAAATGATGACAGAAGTTCAGGATGGGAACATCGGAAATGATAAAATCGTTAAACTGATCCCAAAATTGAAAGATGACATATCATTACTATTAGAAAAAGTTAATTCCCTCGAAGGAGAAATTACAAGGTCAAACAAAGAACTCCAGGACCAGCTTCTGAAATTCCAACTGCAGTACACTTATCTCAAAACCGTGAAGGTTCGTATACTTTAACATATTTTGTTTCAAAGGGCTAATTTTACTTTTCTTTTTCTTTTACACTAATACCTCACCGAAAAGTAGAATTGGAAATTCCCGTTGATGATATGTTAGACACCCTATGATCATCTTCGAATAAATAACACGTATGTGATATCTTCAAGTTTTGCTAGCCGAGCAACGGATTAGAACCTGTAACCCAAATAAGCGGTATTGTGAAGTAATAATTTTTCAACTTCAGTTGTTTGTGTAAATCTAATTATATTTTACATAACATTTCATTGCATATAAGAAAATAACCATCACTGAAATTTAACCAATCACATTGTAACCTTAAGTTTCCAAAATAAATTATAGAAACTCAAAATAAAAAATGTTGCTTTGAAATACCCAACATATACATTCTTGTATGTTTATGACCAAGCAATGTGTTACTACAATGAAATGTATGATTAATAACCCACAACTGTTAAATTCAAGGGAATATTTTTTCGACCTCTTTTCGTATGCAGCCAAATGTGACGTACTATCATTATTTGGGGGTATTACACTCAAAAAATAATTTTTTGTGGAATTTTTTTTTTTTCTTTGTAATACTGATTATTTGAAGTATTCCTGTCGATTTTTGTCATAATTAGTTCAATAGTTTGAGAACAATCTAGTAAAATTTAAGACAGCAATTTGAGAAAAATCCAAACCAAGCTGCATCATGATAGAATATAGTGTGGACCAATAAACGATCAATGATTTATCTCATCTGCCTAAAGACAGTTGGATATAAGAAAAAAAGATGACTTAAAGATTATAATTAACACTAATATACCTCTTTTTCTTCATTATGCGGTCTCTTTTTGGTCCATTTGCACCTCTTATTTTCTATAACTTTCAATGTTTATGCCATTTAATAAAACAAAATGTGTAACTTTCACTCATTTATGAGAGAAATATTATAATAATTGAGAAATCGAAGTATTCAAGCTGAATGAACGAACAATATAAAAGTTAATTTTCTTCAAGGAGGTTTCAATAAGTCCTTATAAGTCAAAATTTGTTGTTACTGCTTTATAAATAATTCCATTTACTTATAACTATTATATGTATTAAAGTATTACTCATGAATGTTTTTCTATTAAAGCAGAACATAAAGAAGAAAAGCTCATAAAACATAGGGTATGGCTTGTTTTGTCTACTTATAGAGGAGTCCTATTTCAAGGAAATTTTCTCATAAAATGTGTTTAGGGACTCAATCCATACTGTAATATTTCACTAAAGTAGCAAGAAATTTAAACAAATGAGAGTACTCACAAGGTCAAAGGTGCACCAATCATCAAAGAAATGATTTTATACTACTTAATTACAAATATTGCTAGTTAGAATTATAATGATACGTAAAGTAGGGATTAGTTAATTTAGCTCTAAAATCACTTAACCTCCAATTAATTGCAACACAAGGTTTTTTGAGTGCAAATCAAAATATAGACTTGTACATACAACATACTAAAACTATACATTGATATGATTTGCGGAAAAAGTTTTTTTTTTTTGGGTGAAATATGTGGTTTTTAGAGAAAAAATGAGGAAAACTGGTTAATTTTTTTAACAATGTGATTCTTGTGTAAAATGTGATTTGTAGTAAAATTGTTAAAAATGGAAATAAAAAAGCTCGGTTATTCATGGTTAAAGCTTTTAAAATAGGATCTTTTAAGACAGACTATATTATATAATGTTGATATGCATATGTATTCCTCTTGTTAACAATATCAATTATAATCTATTTATTGTGTGAAATATTTTGTTTTACGAACTAATTGGAAATCAAGAATACGTTCATAGTACATGGATGTCCAATCTGCACTGGCATTCCTATGTTTTGAAAGGTTTTACACTAGTTTGTTTTGGATCCCTGTATAGCTTGGTGTTCGGTGTGAGCCAAGGCTCTGTGTGGAAGATAGTATTTAGATCTATAATGGTTTACTTTGACATATTGTGACTTTGATGTAGAATTGTCTCACTGGCTCTCATACCTCATCCCATTATGTCTAATTAGTGGACCGTGAAATTGGGATCACTACTATAATTTGGCATTAAAATTAAAAAGAACATATCATAGGGAACATGGGTACCAAGTTTCAATTGATTGGACTTCAACTTCATCAAAAACTAACTTGAACAAAAACTTTATCAAAAAACTTTAATCTGAAGCGGGAAAGATGGACGATTAGACGAACGAAGTGACGCATAATCCGAAAAACAAGACAAAGGCTAGAGGCTCCTGACTTGGCAGGAGTAAAACATGTTGTGAGAACTCAACTCTCCCCTAGTTTTTCTAGACAATGTAGAATAAATAAACACACCGTAAAACTCAGTTTTAAAGAAGTGCATTTTGTGGAAGTTTGAAATATGTCTCTTTTGTTTCTGTTATGTATTTATAGTAATTATATGATTGTGTATGTATAATAAAACAATTGATTGTGTTCAAAATAACTGTAAATCAGTTTGGTTACTGGTTTTTGTTAGTCGTTTGGGTTGCTTTCTCATTGACTTTAAAAACCTGAAATCTCCCTTTATTCATTATTATACTCTATTACAGAAACATCAATGTTAAAGACGCCGATTTCTGCTGACGGAATGTGTTGATCTGCATTCAACTCATTGGAAAGAAACCCCAAAAATATTTAAAAAAATACATTTCATGCCTGATGAATATAAATTTTTAGCTCTTAAGGTTTACTTAACTTAATCAGTAATCTCTTGGTAGTATGTTATATGCTTGCCCTTGAAATCATAATTCATTGTAAAATCCCCCCACTTTAAAAACATAAGAAGATGTATTTTTTGCCAATGAGGAAACTTTCCACAAGAGATATCAATGATTTAAGTGTGAATATTAAAAACTATTATAGTTCATCGTTAAAATATCAAACTGTTAAGACAAATGATGGAAAAACAAATAGGACAGACAGAAAAACAATAACCAGTTATAAAGGGTCCCTTACTAGTGATAATTATAGTCATAGTGTGCTGGCACAAATGGCTGGGTTAACCATGTTTGCGAGCAGTCAAACCTCCCATAATTTGGAACAATTTTGAGATAGAAAACAACAGAAAAACAAATTGTTAAACTCAGTTGGAAAGGGCTCAACTCAAAAAGATCAGCGGGGAGTATGAATCTTGGGTTCTCATAGCTAGTTCAAAGCTAATCACAGTTGATGAATAAATAATCAAAAACTGTTTGCATCGACTAAGATATAAATCAGTTCACATCTAAGTAGCAACTAAAGTCAAAAATGGATTCAGTTTTACAGTCAAAACTTTATTTATAATGTCTGTGAGATCTCAGATAGTAGCCAATTACACGAGTAGCTATTTGTTTCAAAAGCCTGAAATTTTTTGCAAAAAAACATTGTTGAATTCTAAATCTGAACATATTTGTTTCAGGAAGAAAATGCCGGAAAGTAAAAATATAGTTTTCTTTATAAAGTTGTAGAACCCCCTCTCCCACCAACCAAAAATGAACTGGCTGTGCCTTTAACACAGGGGCAGAATTCTTTCAAATAACGAGTACGATTGTGACTTAGTTGGTCATTTTAATCACGTGCAGATTTTCACTTATAGGTTACATACGAACAATTTGGTGGAGAATTAAATTCTTGGATTGTAAAATAGCAGAACACAACCTCGGTCTATATCTTTATTCAAATATACAAATTTTGAGACAGGGAAGGGATGCATTTGTAATAATATTCTTTTAAGCTGATATAATTATGTATTGTATTGTATAATATCAACTGTTTTAAAAAAATACAGAACATTTTTTGTATGAATTAAATTTTTTCAACTTTGGCAAATAAGGGGAAGCAACTCTTATAACCTTACTTTTAGTACAAAAAAATTGCTTAATCAAACCACTTTGCACAAAATATATTTTTTTATAGTTTTAGTATGTTGTTCGTAGAAAGTGTTTTCAAAGAAAAACTTTGTGTTGCAATTAGTTGTAGGTTGTTTACTAAATTGACTAGACTAAACTCTTTAACAACAGGACGGTAATGTATGACATATTTTGTTGTTAGACATTCACTCTCAACATTTTCAAATAGAATATATAACTTTGGTCGCTTGACAAATCAAATTATACTCTTGATATTGGGTTAAAATACCTAAAAATCAAATTTGATAACCCTTTATTAAACGGCGTAAAGCAATCAACAATCATCAAGTCAATGTTCACTCTTTGATAAAGGCAACAGTAGTATACCGTTGTTCAAAAGTCATTAAACTGACATGTTTTGAATAGAAAAAAATAGTTAAATTTTAGATGGCTGTTATCACACTACTCACCTTAAGGGCATACGATACAGTTACATGAGCTTATGACGATTCTAAAGTAAAATTTTATTTTCGCGACGTTAAACTGTGACATATCGGGGAAAGATGCATTTATCGATTATTTTTTATCATTCGAACTTGAAAACGAGTTTGTAACCCGCATTTGTTTTCTCTCAAACGATTTATGACTTTAGTTTTTCTGTGGTACGTTGTTTTCCTGTGATGTGTTTCCCTCGGTTTTTTTTTTTGTAACCCGGATTTGTTTTCATTTAATCGATTAATGACTTTCGAACAGCGGTATACTACTGTTGCCTTTATATTCATGAACCCAACTTTATTTTTAAAATGACATTTGGTTTAATTACGTGTAAAGATTATTTGTACCAATTTCATGAAAAAGTCATCAATGCATATTTTTTTTAAATTGATAAAAATACAGCAAATAATCACTTTTTTCTACATTCATGAATTTTGTTAATAAGGAGTCATTTGTAATAAAACATGGCATAAACGGGGCACTGAGATAAAAAAAAAACTTTTAAAAAACTTTTAAAACAAAAAAAGTTATGTATTTCTTTCGAAAGGAAAACATGCGTCCACAACTCCAAATTTATAAAAAATATCTGAAATATCGACTTCATTTTACTGAGAAAATAGCACATGAAGGCATATGTTTTATTAGATATTTGATTTAATCAGGTAAAAAATAGCCTACATGTATTATTTTCTAAATGGAATCAAAATTGTATCGTATGCCCTTAAACGAATAAAATCATAATGTCGCCTAGAACAATATTTACGAATGGGAGAAAAATCGTTTAATTTATGATTTTGAAATTGTTGCAAAATAAAATTCACAGGTATTGTAACAAATTTTTAAGAGGTGAAATAGAGACAGTAACAACATTAATTTTAAACTTAAAATTCTTGCGACTGTGATACAAATGAGAGATTTAGCGCTATAAAACCAGATTCGGTCCACCATTTTTTAAATTTGAAAATGGCTGTACCAAGTCAGGAATATGACAGTTGTTATCCATTCGTTTGATGTGTTTTATCATTTTAATTTGCCGTTTGATTGGGGATTTTCCGTTTTGAATTTTCCTCGGAGCTCAGTATTTTTGTGATTTTACCTTTTAACAATTTTACAATTAATTATAACCTATTTCAGAGAAAAAACCAGCAATTAAAAAGAGAACTAAATGCAGAAAAAGAGAGAAAGAAAACCATTCACACCGAAGGTAAAGGTTTAATTCTAATCGATTCTGCAAATTTGATATTAAAGTGAAGAATTTATCATACAAAACATGATAAATGAAGTTGTGTTTTTTAGGGGGTATTATATACAAAATTAAGTAAGGAGAAAACACCTATGCATACATTTTCTTCTTTTCACGTGATATTTCATAGTCGTTTTTAAGAACAAATTGAAATTGAAAGTACCGGGTCAAGCAAAGTTAAGATTAATATGTAGAAAATGAATTACTCAACTAGCCAATACTTTGCCGGTAACGATATAATGATTTTCATTCGTTTTAAAATATATTTAAGCTTGTTATAGGAAGGGGTGTTTTTTTACACTTGAGTTTATTGTGAATTGACAGTCGTTTGTTGGTCGTGTCTTGTTATTTGCGATATGAGTAACAAGCGATTTATAATTGCTATTGTTTTGTCAACCATTTTACTTTTTTTTAGGCAAGGCTGTTTCATATTCATATCGTGTTAATTTATTTCCATGTTATTGTATAATGTGCATCAATTATGTCAATTTGTTTCTAACAATGGTAATACTCAAAATTATAAATACAGAACTGTACGATTGATACTGTGGTTGGTCATTTGGAAATTTGTATTAAATTGTAACATAGATCACATTTGTTCGTGCATTGTATTTTAACTTGTGCTAATATGTCTTTTGATTTAGTTAAGCCATTTCAATTGATATTTTATAGTGTGGGTTTCTATGTTGTGATGTTTAATTATTTTTTCAGATGAGGGTGACGGTTGGTACCTATTAAAATATTTCAACCCGCTGAAAGTGTTTGCACCTGTCATAATTCAAGAATCTGATGTTCAGTAGTTGTTGTTTGTTGATGCGTTTCATAATTGATTTCGGTTTTTATATTGATTAGACCGTTAGATTTTACCCCGTTTGAAATGTTTTACACTAGTCATATTTCAGGCCCTTTATAGCTTTCTGTTTAGTGTGAGCCAAATTGATCTGTGTTGAAGACCGTACTTTGACCTATAATGGTTTACTATTTTTAATTGTGACTTGGAAGAAGACTTCTCTCACTGGCACTCATGCCATATCTTTTTATATGTACTAGTATATAAGTAGCAAAAAAAAAACGAAAACTGGATAAAATATTTTTATAAATTGTTACTTAAAACATGATATTTGTTGTCATTTGATTGGAGTTTTTTCTACTTAGATTTGATATTACGCCACTTGCGTATATTTTTTGTTTTTGCAAGGTGTGGCTTACATGTTTGGTATATATGACATCGCATAATTTATATGCCTTTGAAATTGACACTGCTCAAGTGAAATTTTATTCTATGTATGAGTTACTTCACCAAACACTGTTTTCCTTATGAGTGCATGTTACCCTATTTGAGGATAGAAATAAATATAGAAACATTTTTTTTAAGTCAGTGTAAATAAAGCTATGATGAGGGACCAGACGTGTCATTTCTATAACATAATGAAGGAAATTATTTCCTTTATGTCAGACAAACGTATATAGACACTATGAAAGTGTACTTTTTGAATCAATATGAAGAAATTTTTGATTTGACACCAATAGCAATATCTTTGAGTAACATAAAAAAAAATCTTGTTATTGATTATTTAACATATTGAATTAGTGGAAAGAACTTCACCCGTTCCCTGGAAAGACCTTTTGATTTTATTCTGATTTTGTTTATGTAATTTTCTCATGTTTGCATGTTTTGCCTTGAAATTGACACTGTTTAACCAAATACTTTTCTTTGTAGGAGTTATCTTCCCAAACACTTTTCTCCTTGCGATTATATCTGCCCCGTAGCCATAAAAGAAATTTATAATATATTTTACCAATTTGCTCGTTATATCCTCAAGATGTTTGGTACAATTTTGAACGAATCGATACGAAGACTGCATATGAGAGTTATTTTTCCATCTGTATTTTGAATAAATGATATAGTAATAGAAACCTAAATAATTTTGTTTGAGGTCATTGGTTCGGAAAAGTAAAATTGGGGTCAAGGTCAAGGTTAGCGTCTAAATTTAGACTTCCGCTTGTTTTAACATCTAAAACTTTTCAAGATATAAATAAAAGAACAAAAGTTCCTTTTATTGTGATGATGGTATGATGACATCTTCCGGCTCTTGAAACTGAAATGTTATAATATCAGTTAAATTGAATATTACTTCAGATTGTTACATAGTAAAGCCATAAGGTCTTTAAAAAATATTAGGTGACATGATCTTAGAAAATCAGCAAGAAGTGAACATCTGTCAACTGAAAGTCATATTGTTTGCACTTATTTGAAGGAAAACTACCTAGACAACAAATATTTTCGCATACATGAACCTATCAATCGAGACGGGACCTAAACAGCGGAAATAATCAATTATTTCATTTTAACAAGACAAAGTAGATATAAATACATATTATTGAATCAGTGTGAATAAAGCTATGAATTGGGACCAGAAGTCACATGTTTTAACTTGAAGTAGTAAATTACCTCCCCTTTTACAGGTGTTGTTTTATAAAACCATATATTTTTTTAATCAGTGTAAAACAGCTAACATTGGAGACCAGAAGTGACATTTTCTTAACTAGAATTTGGCAATTATCTCCCTTATTTCAGAAACGTCATTATAGAAACAATGTTTGTACATCATGTACATGTATTGAACTATGAGGACGAAATCTATGATTGGACACCGGAAGAACTTTGACTTAGCCGGAAGTTGCTTCTTGTAAATTGCTTATAGAAATTATGTTGGAAAACCACAAATTGTTCTTTGAGCAATTTGTATTTCAAATATGACTCCACCTCAGAATCTTGCAGAGGGTGATACAGGGATAGTTGTAAAATAAGCTATGTCGGCTTCACATTTTCTATATTATAGAATAATATATATATCAGAATATATCAGAATATATATATATCAGAAACGCATGTGTTGCAATGACATCATAACAACATTAATTATTTAGTCCAAAACCTAAAATAATTCCGTTTTTCGTCACAGATTTTTTTATTACTGCTTATCAATTACGATATAATAAATTCACATTATCATTGTTCTTAAAATTAAAGCTGTTGAACAGAAGTTGCAACTATATAATCTTTCAATCAGTTTAATTGAAGTCTGGAGCTGGCATGTCAGTTAACTGCTAGTAGTCTGTTGTTATTTATGTATTATTGTCATTTGGTTTATTTTCTTTGGTTACATCTCCTGACATCAGGGTTGAACTTCTCTTGAACAGAATTTTAATGTGCGTATTATTATGCATTTACTTCTCTACATTGGCTAGAGGTATAGGGGGAGGGTTGAGATCTCATAAACATGTTTAACCCAGCCGCATTTTTGCGCCTGTACCAAGTCAGGAGCCTCTGGCCTTTATTAGTCTTGTATTATTTTAATTTTAGTTTCTTGTGTACAATTTGGAAATTAGTATGGCGTTCATTATCACTGAACTAGTATATATTTGTTTAGGGGCCAGCTGAAGGACGCCTTCGGGTACGGGAATTTCTCACTTCATTGAAGACCTGTTGGTGACCTTCTGCTGTTGTTTTTTCTAAGGTCGGGTTGTTGTCTCTTTGACACATTCCCCATTTCCATTCTCAATTTTACAATTCAGAATATATAAATACAAGTTATGTATTTGTAAATAAAGTACGCATAAAACTGCTTGTAATACAAATTTATCCGTGATCGCCCTTCTATAAATAAAAAAAACGATATTGGTTACAATGCTATTATTATCAGTTTTAAAATGAAGCGTAAATCTCATAAAATTGGTTATCAGATAAAATCGACAAACGTGAATGCCAAAAACAAATGGTAGTACTTAAATCATATAAAATAATCATGATAATTGAAAACAAAATTGGTGTACAGTAAATCCTGACTATGGCCAGCGTAATATTATATAATAATATTTCTTTTTCTGTACCAATTAACAGTGCAAGCATGCATATCCTTTGTTATTCAAATAATTGAATCATCACTCAAAATGAGTGGTTTTCACGTCTCAGAAAGGCTCCAATATATAAAACATGTGTTGTACTGTCTTGGGAACATATATATGTTATCTGTAGTTTTAATACTTCAGACTGACTGGTACAACAAAATCATTTGAACTCATCAACCAAAAATAACCATGTTCGCACTTTATTTTGAAATTGAGAATTTATATAGCCGCCTAAAAAAATTAAAAACATTTTAATGTCCTCTTTTTATTCAAAATATTGTCTCGCAAAATGTCAGTAATTTTTTTTACCTCAGGCTGACTCATATAACAAAATTATTTTAATGCATCAAACAAAACTGACCATATTTGCACTTTATTATGTATATCTATATAGTCGCAAGGTAAGTCAGCAATATGTTGATATCCGGATGGATTGTTTAATACAAATGACAGCAACATTGCAGTACAACATGTAATGACAACAACAAAAAAAACCATAAATCTAGATTGCCAGCATGTCCTCTCTGTATTCAAAATATTGTTTCGCGACAAAATTTCAGTAGTTTTGTTACGGAGGCTGACTTGTATCACAAAATTATTTCAACGAATCAACCAAAACTGACAGTATTTGCACTTTATCATGTAAATCTACATAGCCGCATTGTAAATCAGCAAAGTTTTGATGTCAAAATGGATTGCATTAACAAACGACAAAATCAAGATATCATTTTTAATCCGTGAAGTCAAATCTAACGAAATTGCCGAGATTATTCATAATCATACAACACCTTATGTGCAATTACACTGTACAATTTTCCTTTGAAAATTTTTTGGAAATCAGAATCGTTAATCCAGCCAAACAATGTTGCATTACTATGAAATATTTATGAAGAAACTGTCAAAAATGGGATACGAAGTAACGTTAAAAATGATGTTGATAACCCATGATATAAAAATATTGTTCCGATGCGTTGATAACCTTTGTATCGTCTAGTTAAAATAAAAATCCCTTCTTTTATGATAGCTACATGTGATCATAAGTGTATAATGTAATAGCCAATGTTTTATGTGAATAAGAATATGAAAATAAAAGATTTTTTTAATGTGTATAATATTTATAATATAGAATCTAACGAGTAAAGTAGTTTTGTATACTAGGAAAAAAGAACAATAAGATTATTATTATTGTTTATGTTTACAATCCGAAAAATTAAAAGAAAATGAACTTCGGTTTCAACCAATTAAATGGCGTTCACTATTCCTGATCGCACGTTACATAAGCACACCATTACTCATACACAATAACACCATTCCCCTTACACCATACATCATAGCATCATTCACATTCTACCATTTATTTACACCATACACGTTTTTGGGGGAATTTACACCATTCAAGGGGTTGTATTATTTTTCCATCAAGTATCATCACATTATTCCAAATAAAAAACTAAATTTGAAAGTAAGTGTTGTTGCCATGGAGACAAATGTCAACAATTTTCTATTTTAAATTGAAATAACCAAACAACATTTTATCGACCTATCACTTTCAGAGCCAAATCATTAATAAAGCACAAATACTTATATTGACTCAGCACTTTCAAATAACCCTTTTAGTATATTTGTCACAAACTCCCTTTTCTGGATATTAACTTTGATAGTATCATGTTTTAGTAGTTATTTTGTCAAGAAAATCTCACTACTGTTTCTATATAGAGGAAAACGAGTGCGTTCCTCAATAGGAGCAAAATACCTTACTAACTCAATGGTGGATCGCTAAATGTGCAATGTTAATGCAAATATTTTACTACAAGTATATCATTATCTTAACATTTTTAAGGATCAATGACAATTAACTCATGGTCAGATGAATCCTGTCAGACAGACACGTACCCCTTATAACTATTCAGTACATGACACATAGTTAATCTTTGCTTTTGGTTATTGAAAAAAAAACACAAAACTTAACATTGACCAATAAATTATGAAAATGAGGTAAAGATAAGATCATACCTACAAGACTGACATGTATTTACTGTGTAAAGAATCACACTCATTCTAACAAAAAATTATCTGAAACTGACATTATCAAGATGCTTGCTTTCTTGATTGACAACATATTTGTTACGTTTGGAGGACGTGTTTTTTAAACAGACTGTCGGCATTCCATTAGGAACTAATTGTGGCCCTCGTCTTGCCAACTTGTTCCTTTATTATTATGAGGCTGAATTTGTACAGGAACTCCTTAGGATGAAAAATAAGAAGTAAGCAATATCATTAAACTTTCCTTTCCGCTATATAGATGATTTTCTCTCACTAAATAACTCAAAATTTGGTGACTATGTTGAATGCATCTATCCCATCGATCAAGAGATAAAGGATACAACAGATACGGTTGAGTACCGGATTTGTAATCACATAAGCAACACGACGGGTGCCACATGTGGAGCAGGATCTGCTTACCCTTCCGGAGCACCTGAGATCACCCCTAGTTTTTGGTGGGGTTCGTGTTGTTTATTCTTTATTTTTCTATGTTGTGTCATGTGTACTATTGTTTTTCTGTTTGTCTTTATCATTTTTAGCCATGGCGTTGTCAGTTTGTTTTATATTTATGAGTTTGACTGTCCCTTTGGTATCTTTCGTCCCTCTTTTGAGTCTGTCTCATATATTTACTTACATCTAGAAATTGACAATGAGGGTCGGTGGGAAACAAAACTTTACGACTAACGAGATTATTTTACCAATTGTGAATTTTCCATTTCTATGTAGCAACATTCCATAAGCGCCTGCATACGGAGAATTTATTTCCCAATTGATACGATTTTCCCGCGCTTGTAGGTCTTATCATGATTTCCGTCGTAGAGTGTTACTGCTCACAATGAAGCTTTTAAACCAAGAATTCCGTATGGTGAAGTAGGATCATCCCTTCGTAAATTTTGAGGACGCCATCACGAGTTGGTTGATCGTTATGGATTAACAGTTTCAAAGATGATATCAGATATGATTCTTACGTCGTCACTACACTCCCATTCCCTTTTCATGAATGTGATCTACCGAATTAGACTACTTATCGGGTTTGTAATTACATGAGCAAAACGACGGGTGCCACATGTGGATCCGGATCTGCTTACCCTTCCGAAGCACCTAAGATCTCCTCCAGTTTTTGGTGGGGTTCGTGTTGCTTAGTCTATATTTTTCTATATTTCGTCTTCTGTACTTTTATTTGTCTGTTTGTCTTTTTCATTTGTAGCCATGACATTGACATTTTCGATTTATGAGTTTGACTGTTCCTCTAGTATCTTTTGCCCCTCTTTTACAATCATACCATACACCACAAATAGTTAAATCTTGATAACCGATCCATGGAATAAGGTCGCGGTCATGAAACCCTCTATGAAAGACATGTAGCAATTATAAGGAACAGTTTTACCAAACATTATATAACTTATAAGAAGTGAGAAATTCATGTTACAAAAAACACCGGCTAGTCTAAGAGATATATTTCCGGTTTCACCGAACCATGAAAATGAGGTCAGGGAAAGGGAAAATGGCAGAAGAAAAGTTCTTAACCTAAGGTATCTGACTTCTTATTGTGAAGTACAGAGGCGGATTTAGGGGGGCAGGGGGCCCGGGCCCCCCTTTTTGGGAAAAAAATGGTTGCTTATATAGGGAATCATTGAAGCGTGACTGGAGCGGGCCCCCACTTATGAAACTTTCTGGATCCGCCACTGAAGCATCCAGGTCTTCTACTTTCGTAAATACAAAGAATAATCCAAATAGTACACACTGTTGCAGTTAGATAGTAATCCCCAAGTCCCGCATATACATGCAAGACAAAAATCAGTTAAAAGCATGATTCGAAATAATCAATAAAGTCACTATCATTAAATATGCAGACACGCACACTTGCCAATTCGGTCCCTTCCCACCAAACAACTTTGGTTGCTTTTTCCATAATGATCATAACTTCTCTAGTCTGTATTTCATCCAAAAAGGTTAGTACGTCCACGTTCGTAGTTAAAACATCTTATAACATGCTGCCGCCAAGAAATTATGTATGACTTTGACAGCCTTAGTTATCTCTCTTTTAAATAGCTCATTATGCAAACCGAAATGAAAATATTAAAAAAGCACAGGTATTATTGCAAATTAATAATGTATGATCATGTTTAAAAGAAGTTTGTAAGCATGGAACTATAGATTTCAAAAGTAATAAAAGATAAAAAGAATGACAAAAAAGGGCAAGTCTTGAATTTTTCTTAACTTTTGACTACAAATGATGATATGTATACTCAGCTGTTCATGTTGATACAACATTTTACAATCCTGATGTATCTTTTTGGACTCACAAGTTTTGAAAATGATGAGTTTATGACTCATAGACTTAGCCCTAGTGAAATCTCTGCAAACGGGCACATTTTTTTCTACCCTTATCTTGTAAATTCCCATTTTTAAGTTTGGTGCAAATACAGTCTATTACAGATAATAAATAAGAGTGGGACAGTTCCCCTTATACCGTACGGAAGATACTTCTTAAAACAAATCATTTAAGACATATAGTATTTTTACTAGAATAATAAAATTAAATTGCATAGAAAGCAAAGGGATATATATTTATATACAGGGAATACCTCTCGTGAAGAAATTGATAGTTGGTAGTATCAGGTTGTTCCAGCCCCAGGCGAATCTTTTCCCAGTCAACAATTTTGATGTTTTAGTACAAAAACATACATTTTTGTTAATTTATACTGAAACGGGTACATGTTCATTATTTTGTACTAATTGTTTTGAATAGGCAGTTATTGTTCATAATTATCTCGTTTGAATTGGTTTACGTTTGTAATTGCGGGTTTTTATAAAGCTGACAATGGAGTATGGGCTTTGTTCATAGTTAAAGGTATGAAGTGAACTATATGTGTTAACGTCGGAGACATTTTGTCTGCTGCTTGTCTCATTGGCAATCCAACAACATAAATATGTTTCATAAAAAAACACCAGAGTGTGGTTTTCTTCATCAGTTAAGCTTAATCCAACTGATAGTTGTTTGTATTACTGTTACTTTACATATTAAAAACAAACATTAAAAACAAACAAAACAGGCAGATTATCTGAAGTTGGCTTAATATATACATTGTATATAAACATATACATTTGTATTACTGTTATTATATTTCGGTTTCAATTTTTTTTCACAGAATTTGTATCCGTTTGCTCCAAAAATTGCTCTGAGGTTTCCTCCCTTCCGCAGCTGTTATCTTCAGTATGTCAACTCAAAAACCAATATTCGTAAAATAACGTTTTTTCTGTTAAATCATTTTTTTGAACAATCTGTTTATGAGCTGGAATCCGTCACTTCATAGTTATCGTCAATGCATTTTTTTTTTTGTTTCACAGAAGGTAAAGAACCTAGCGAAACTTCAATGGAAGAATGGTCAGAAGAAGAACTTATGGTAAGTTATATTAGTATTTCAAAATTATTATCAATAGTAAAATAAATTAAAAGTATCAATACATACAAGTTTTAAATAACTATTTTTTATTAAATATATATAGTTTAGTACATTTGATTTGGTCAATCGTAAAGTATATATATATATACCCAAGAAAGCCGTTTAGTGAAATAACAGGTTTAACATCAAGGAACATTGTGTTTATAGATATGTGTAATCAGCATTATATAAACCTTTGCAAAGGACAAGGTACGATAAGCATCAGAGAACGGCCCCCTAATTTCGATTAAATTAAAAGTGACTTGCCATTAATTAAAATACTGTATTTTTAAGGTTTAAAGCCTATATTTTTGTAAACATCAATAGATTTGTCAACTTCTGATGATATTATACATGCTCTGTTGCTGTAAACACCTCAAGATTCATGAATAGCATCAATAGGGCAGAAAAATTACAGTTTGCATTTAAACTAGGGGCGTTCCTACGGCCCACGATCATATTTATACCAGACATTCATTGAATATAAATGTTGATGCAGTTCAAATAGTCTAGTGGGCCGTAGGTACGCTCATAGTAAAAAAAATTTTTAAAATGACAAAAATCGTCGTAGTTTTCATTGAATCGACGAAAATTTTAAACGAACTGCGGACCGGAGATGATTTCCGGTATTCATTGAATCCGACGACAGATATATATCCATGCTACGCTATAATGGCTAGTTTCTTTAGGACGAACATTAAACATATTTGAGACAGGAAAACAGGATATTCCTGTATTTACTATTCATAAATTTAAAGTGACATTTTAGCAGAACGTCGAATTTTGAACCAAAATCAGAGAGAACTGTAGCAAACTTCAGATAAATTTTAGGAACGTGATTGTAAATGAACATAATAACCGGTTCATACTCAAATAGTGCCTATGCGTATTTTGTTTCATAATTGACGAAATCGTTGCCCTGGAATGTAATTATCTCGTTGACACTTTTGTGAAAAGTGCTTGCTTTCACGTCCGTATTTCTATCAAGTATGGCAAGTTAACATTTTAAGCAATCATCTAATATAAATACAGATGGTAAAAATAAATACAGAACTGTGAATAATAACACACATTGTAATTCATGTGACATGAGAAGACACCATGTGACAATTTTAATTATTTAACTGTGTAAGTGTAACAATAATAAATTTAAGATCAAACAAAACTATCCAAAACTTTTATAATCTAAATTATGTCTCTTGAATACTTTTTTTGTCATGGTGTTGAATTTATTTATTGAACTTATGATTTGTAAACGTCCCCCGCCTTCTCATTGTTCTTTTTCATCGACAACGCGTGCTACTCCGTTTAACTATTTCTTGTTTGCAAACTATTTTCTACATAATTTTGAGTTATAAATATGCCTGCATAAAGTATTTGTCACTGGGCGGTCGGAAAAGAACATTCAATCAATCATATCTCCTCTTAAATAACAGTACTATATATATATATAATGTCTTTAAACATATTCAAAAGAATAAAAGATTCGTTTATTTTTTAATGAGATATTTTAAAACACGTCAAAGAAAATAAAATGAATATTGAATATTAGAGGACAAAAACGCATCATAGTCAAAGATATCTTGCTTGTAATTTTATACACTATAGATGTGCGTAGAAAAGATTCATCAGTGACGGTCGAATAATGAAAAGTCAAAAGATTATAAAAGGCTCAAAATTCCGATTTTTTTGGCCAAATACAGCTAAGGTTATTTATTCCTGAATAGACTATTCGTAGTTTTTCAAACAATTCAAAGGTTTGTTAACAGTTAATTCATAAATTTGACCATTTCAATGATAATTCATAAACGTTAACACAAAGTGCTGACTGCTAGACATCGTGTTGCTGCATGAGTTATTTGTGTCTTTAATTTGTAATGTGCTAGCTCAAAAGGTTACAGTTCGTAGGAAGAAATATTTCCCTAACTTGACACTATAGATTCCGACTCCCATCCAACTAGTCTTTGCTCTTAACCTTTAATGCCAATTGATTAACGGAAAATTCCAATTTTAAAATCTTAGATTTGACCAAGCCGATGTCAGAACCCACGATATCAGGCATTGTTATTAATTTATTATATTTATTTAATTGTGCAATGAATTAATTGAAGGTGCATACTATAAAAATCCACCTTATTTGAATCCGCGCTTAAACATACACATCCACCCAAAAGAAATCACTTCTGCATCATATATAGAAATAAGAAGATGTGGTATGAGTGCCAATGATACTGCTCTCCTTCCAGGTCACAACGTGTAAAAAGTAAACAATTATAGTCGTACGGCCTTAAGGGTTTAACACAGAGCTTTCAAATTGGCTAACACCGAACAGGAAGCTATCAAGGACACAAAAATGACTAATGTAGCAATTCAAATTCCTGACAAGTTGCAAACAAAGGCAGCATTTTAAAACGTTTAAACAAGCGACAATCTTCATCCTATCCCGAACAAATATACTCTTATTAGTAACTTGCAGGTCTAATTATAAATGTTCATTTATACATCTTCGGATTTCAAATGTTTGGCGTTGAGCGTTCCTGATGAAGGTAAATCCAGAAAAGAGCTTCGGACGCATAAAATTATTAAACGTGTTGTTTTCAATTTTTTGTTATGAACAAATTATAAAAACACAAAAACAAAACGAAAAATACAAAATGCAAAATAAACACATACATGCATTTTACATGATATTTCACAAATCATTGACACTGACAGGAAAGAGCAACCATTGTTCGTCATTGTCAGTATCCACATCACAATTACAGATTACAAAAATGATCCATATATCAAATATGATTCAAATATGTTTGACAGTTGCTAAGCAACACTTATGTTGCTATGCTCAATACGGAATTTGTTAAGAATAAAAAAAAAAGATGTATTTGAAAGAGTATTAGAATGAAACACCATATGGAAACAAAATTCCTCAAACAACTGCTTTCGAACCAACATGAAATGGACAGTCACTGTTACTAAAAATATAATGTATAAAATAAACCAAGAGGAATATAGTTGTAAGCGGTTTAATTCAATAACAATTTAAACTTCTCAAAGTGGAAAATTCGTTTTAAAACAAAATCTGGTTATGATCAGACTTAGTTTAGAATAAAAAAGAGCGAAACGAATCAAATCATTTTTAACTACAAAATAAATGATTTCAAAAAGGCGTTTTTAACAAATTGATCATCAGATGAACAGTATCCTGATTTTTTTTTAAATGTTGCATCTATTGAAAAATAAACTTTTTGAGGATGTAGCAATAGCGCTATGTAACCGTAGAATCAATGATTATTGTTACATTTGTAATTAATCGGTTCATTATCCAACCTTGCTTTCCGGCAATCAGTCATCAATGGACAATAATATTTTTAGTATTGTTACAGCCCCATGTAACCGTAGCAAGTGCTCTAAAAAAGAGAAAAACAACACTTTAAAAACTGCAGGACTGCGAAGCGCATCAGGAACGACCAAAGACCAACTAAGGACAGAGATACAATTTAGAGATTAGATAAATCTTGACTTGATAATCAATATTACCCAATTCCAGATTTGCTCTAAATGCTTTGGTTTCAGAGTTATAAGCCCAAATCTACATTTTACAACTATGTTCTTATTTTAGTCATAGTGGCCATCTTGGTTGGCTGGCCGAGTCATCGGACACATTTTCTGAACTAGATACCCCAATGATGATTATGGCCATCTTTGGTTAAATTTGGCCTGGTATACATGTTATGTTCTTCTCATATATGTTATGATGGTATGATACTAAACCCCTTACCGCAAGGATTGTGCCTGATGTTCATATGATGAAATCATAATCTTTCAGTCAGTTTAATTGAAGTCTGGAGCTGGTATGTCAGTTAACTGCTAGTAGTCTGTTGTTATTTATGTATTATTGCCATTTTGTTTATTTTCTTTGGTTACATCTTCTGACATCAGACTCGGACTTCTCTTGAACTGAATTTTAATGTGCGTATTGTTATGCGTTTACTTTTCTACATTGGCTAGAGGTATAGGGGGAGGGTTGAGATCTCACAAACATGTTTAACCCCGCCGCATTTTTGCGCCTGTCCCAAGTCAGGAGCCTCTGGCCTTTGTTAGTCTTGTATTATTTAAATTTTAGTCTCTTGTGTACAATTGGGAAATTAGTATGGCGTTCATTATCACTGAACTAGTATATATTTTTTTAGGGGCCAGTTGAAGGACGCCTCCGGGTGCGGGAATTTCTCGCTACATTGAAGACCTGTTGGTGACCTTCTGCTATTGTTTTTTTCTATGGTCGGGTTGTTGTCTCTTTGGCACATTCCCCATTTCCATTCTCAGTTTTATGTAGTTTCAGAAGAGAAGACTTTTGTAAAAGTGAACAGACGACGCCGGACGACGACGACGACGACGACGGACGACGGACGCCAAGTGATGAGAAAAGCTTACTAATTTGATTGATTCATAGCCATGTCTAAGCAACTTTTGAGAAAGCAGTATTCCTCGTTCAACAAAATCAAAGTACTTTGAGCTAGCTCTAGAGTAACGTACAAATTGAGACACATATACTCCATATGCTGGTGCCGCTGGGATGTTGCTACACAGAAATGGAAAGTTGACTATAGGAAAATTAAAATCATCGCGTTTGTCATAAATTTTGGTATTTAACCTACCATCAGTAGTTATTTCGAGAAAAAGGTCTAAATATGAAGCAGATTTATCTGTGTCGATAGTATCTTTAATTTCAAGTTCACTTCAGTGGATATATTAAATGTAAGTGATCACTGAATCTATTATTATTAACGGACAGTACATAATATTATACACCAATATACATTAAAAACTTTAAATAAAAAAATTGAGAAAATGATGATTTTTTTTTAAACAAGTGAGATGAATTCAATGTGTCACTGTAGCGGTTATAATATGATACTATCATAATTAAGATTGCTCAAATAGACTAGGGTTCGGTTAAGTATTGGGGTGAAGTAGATATAAAACCCGAAGTCAAATTTAAGCAAATGTAACCTGATAAAATTGATTCTCCATCAATGTTTTTGTCGATTTTTTTTTTTTTTTTTTTTTACATATATTTCTCTTCTCCACGTATCAAGTAAATATTCCGTCCAATTCGACAAAATATGACAATGTCCTACTAACAGTACTACAGTTCAGCAAAGAATGGCAGGATAACTCACCTTGTCTATTCTCGCGAGATCTCATTTAAGATATGATACTATCATAATTAAGAATGCTCAAATAGACTAGGGTTCGGTTAAGTAATGGGGTGAAGTAGATATAAAACACAGTCATACTTCACCTGAACAATGGAAGTTACTATACAGAAACAAAACAAACCTTAAGACTTCCCAAAACTCATCCCAAAACTCAAACCTTAAAATAAATCCATATGCTGTCAGGCAGCTTTGAAAGCAGAAAGTTAAGCCCGATGATACATATACTGTTCCCAGGGGACGTACTTAACTTACAACAAGGTGCAATTATTCAACTTACACGTCGTAAAGTCTCACTGTGAACTTAAGATGAAGAATGACAATCAAAGCGCCATCGCATGTTAATCTTGTTTAAATCTATATTCAAAATGACTTCCTGTCGAACATTGTCATCCATATATTATCCATAAACTCCTTTTATATACACATTAGTGACACGAATTAAGAGAACTGTTAAAACTTCTAACAATACAATCGAAAGATGAAAGACGAACTTCAAGACAAATGGGGTGTGAACGGAACTCAGCGCTACTAGCGCCCATTATAGCAAAACGCTATCAGTAAGCTCAACACGAGAAGAACCAAATATAGAAGGACAGCAAATATCCAATGTCAAAAACTAGGCCAAAGTGCACTTCAAAAAGGTTACCTTGTTCGGGCCGCGTACTAACATTAGAATAAGAGATAGCACCTTGTAACTGAAAACGGTTTACAACTTATAAATATATTTCAAAAACTGGTTTCGTTTGCGTTTGTTCATTTACTTCTGCTTATAATATGGGCATACAACACTGCCATTCTGCTAACACATCAGTAGCCAACCATTAATTAAATAATGTGTATGATGAGCCCCTACTTAATTCACTATGACCATCACCTCTAAGTTAACCTCTGTTTCCAAATAAATTAGCCATTCTCAGTACAATAATATGACAGGGGTATAAACTAATAATTTAAGTTAGGAATCACTTATCTACATGAATGATAAATTTGCTATACCGACATGCCTAATGAAACCAAATGAAATAAATATTATTTATCAAACAGATATTTCTTACATATTTTTAAGCAAATCTACAACAAATACAGAGATAACATGCAAAGTGAAAACAATGGAAATATATGTAATTTCTCAATAATAACCAGCATCGATCAGGTTTTTTTTTTATCAATCCTTGTTACCAAATTTATCAAAACATTCATCCAGTTAGCATCAGCAACCTCGGCACAAAGAAAACTTACAGATGTAGAATCAACAAACAGAATAACTCTTGAATATTTATTACAAAACCTATTCGAAACCACCCCACATGATTCATTTATATATTGCATTGACAAGAAGTTGCCCCTGTTGACAGCACAGTTATGGCGTATCCCCAATGAATTACATGTGATTTCTCCACCTCAAAATGATTAAACCCTTTATATATAATTTTAAAGACATACACCCACATCAGATTATGAAATAATATATAAAGCTTTAACAGCCAGTAATGCCTTCTCCGTATTTGAGCGTCACAATAAGACAATCTTTATTCATAAATCCGCTACCTATCTACCTGCAACAGGAGACGGTTCGACCTTTGCCTATTTTCTATTTATCAACTATGCTTCTTTTTTTTCTGTATATTTTATAAGGTAAAGTCCGTTATGTTAAATCAGCATCTCAAGCTACACGTATTTTTTACATTATTTATATACTGATGCGCTCCTTTTAATAGTGTGTAAAAATATACAATCTTCTCCAACATTACGTATTTCTACTACTCGAAAACACCTTTATCTATAAGTACACCGACAAATAAATACTCTAATACTGATCACGGACCTTGACCTCATTATCTCTGTTAACTGTAAATTGAATACCTGCAATCGGACAATTACATTAAATCAAGCTAAATTGATTTAATTTATGGCTCGGAAATAATTAATTTCCAAAACACAAGTCTACTTGATATTTCCGACTTTAAATTATAAACCGTCCGTTAACCGCCTTAACAGGTTCGAACCACTGGGCCGCGAGTATCCATGGCTGAAGTGATCGATTTAAGTACTTTTTATAAAATTTAATAAAGTCTCTCACATATCAACACGTCTAAAATGCAATAACAATATGACGTCAACAATGTACACGTAAACAGCGCACTCAAATAAGTCTATCAAAATATTGCATTGTAAACTCTGTAAACTAATGTAATAGTTAAAATCAAAAATGTAAGATGAATATTAACGGCTTCTAAACAAACGGAATTCTACCGTAAATACCCTAAACTATTTAACTCTAGGTAATCTTAATATGAGGCAGGCATTACCTGTGAAAGGGGACGAAGTCTATGATTTTTTTTGAATTCAAACATATCTTAATTTCAAAACGGAAATAGCGTAACGTTTCCGATTTTGGTTCTGTTGTCAGGGATTTTTATTTGTTACGTTATTTAAGTTATGACGTCATATGCAATGTAAACAAAGAAACGCTATCATAAGGTAACGTTTTTTCATATCAAGGAATTATCAAAAATGAAATTGATATTGCGTTCCTTCCTATTTTATACTAGACTGATAAATATATATTTTACTCAAATTTCATGCAAACGAGACCGGAAAAAGGAAGTACATTGCAGATTTCTGCGCAGATGCGGGAATTCAAAACATGACATAAAAAAAAATTGAACGATTTTGAGTTCATTAGTACAATGAAAATTTCGGGAAAATTTTCCCGATTTTTTTTTTTTATTGAATTTTCTACTGTTATTGGGGACTTCGTCCCCTTAATATGAGGCAGGCATAACCTGTGAATGGGGACGAAGTCTGTATGTATTATTATTTTTTTTTACCTCAAACATATTAATAAAGGAAACGGAAATACCGTAACGTTCCCGATTTCGGTTCTGTGGTTAGGGATTTAGCTGTGACGTTGTTTAAGTTATGACGTCATATTCAATGTAAACAAAAGAAACGCTTCCATAAGTAACGTTTTTTTCAAATCAAACAATTATTAAAAATGAAATTGTATTGAGTTCCAATCTTATATTTTAGTAGAATGATACATATAATTTTCTTTTCAAAGTCTCATGCAAACAAGACAGATTTCTGCGCAAATGCGGGGAAAACCGGAACAGGAACTAGATCTGAAAAAAAAAAGTTAACGATTTTGAGTTCATTAGTAGAATGAAAAATTCGGGAAATTTTCCCGATTTTTTTTTTTTTTTTTTTTTTTATTGATTTTTCTACCGTAATTGGGGACTTCGTCCCCATAATATGAGGCAGGCATTACCTGTAAATGGGGACGAAGTCTGTATGAATTATTTTTTTGTAACTTAAATATTTGTTAAAAAAAAGAAACGGAAATACCGTAACGTTTCCGATTTTGGTTCTGTTGTTAGGGATTTTAGTTGTGACGTTATTTAAGTTATGACGTCATATTCAATGTAAACAAAGAAACGCTATCATCAGGTAACGTTTTTTCATATCAAGGAATTATTTTAAAATATGAAATTGGTATTGCGTTCCTTCCTATTTATACTAGACTGATAAATATATATTTTACTCAAAGATTCATACAAACGAGACCGGAAAAAGGAAGTACATACTGTAGATTTCTGCGCAGGTCCGGGATTTCAAAACATGACATAAAAAAAATTGAACGATTTTGAGTTCATTAGTACAATGAAAAATTCGGGAAATTTTCACGAATTTTTTTTTTATTGAATTTTCTACTGTTATTGGGGACTTCGTCCCCATATTAAACATAAGTTTACAACACCGAAATATAAAAACTATCCAACTCAATTATTACAAGAACACGCTGTGGAATTAGACCCTATATTTTAGATAAACAGGACCAAACGAAGTAACGAAGAATCGCACCGGGAAATACCAAAAAAGGACATCAACACACATCCTAAAATCAGAAGCTTACATATCACATCAAAAGGAATCGAAAAGCTATTAAACGAGATTAACCCTCATAAAGTCCAAGTTAACATCACTTGCCGGTAACTCAAAGAAATCCAGACACAAATCGCAGCAATTCTTTACCTAATTTTCCAAAAAGTCTTACATCAGCGGAATCACCCTTAACGACTGGAAACATGCTAGAGTCGCACTAGCATACAAAAAGGGGGACAAACATAAACCGGTCAACTACAGACCAATCCGTTAACTTGTATTTACTGCAAGTTAATGGCGCATATAGTCACCTCGAACATGAAACATCTTGAATACAAAAACATCTTGCAAGACCTCCTACATGGCTTTCGGTACTATCGATATTCAATATTGTGAAACACAACTTCTCTTTCATTCATGAACTTCAAATATACAAACAGAACTCGTAATAGTGTACTTTGCAAAAACCTCTGACAAAGTTTCAAATCGTCACTAACTTTACAAATTAAATCATTTTGGCTTTACTGGAAACACATACGACAGTACTCAGAAAATTGTTCTGGAGGGAAAATCATTAAGCACAGTCCCATTCACCTCTGGGGGTACCCACAAGGTACTGTATTAGGTGCAGTCTTATTCTTGTATTAACGACCTTCCAGACTATCTTGTTTGTAGCAAACTAAGATTATTTGCTGCTGACAGTATCATACACATGCCAGTTAAATCCTAGGATGACTGCCTCAAACTTCAAGCTGATCTTGATGCAGCAGCGAATTCGGAAGAGGACTGGCTGATGGTCTTCCACCCAGACAAGTGCGATGTTCTCTCTCTAACAACTAAACGTCAACCTTTGCAACATAAGTACAGTCTTCACACTCATATTTTAGAAAATTTTACATCTGCTAAGACCTAAGCAACGCATTACAAACCAACCTCAAATGGGAAAAACCTACAGATGATATCTCTAATCCAATACAACGCTTAAAAGAAACCTTGAAACAGTAAACCAGAAAATTAAAAGCAAGGCATACCAAGCATGTGTCTGTCTCAAACTCGAGTACTCGTCTGTAGTATTGCAGGGTCTTATTCAGACATTGGGGTACAAAACACTCGTAAAAGCCCTTAGAAATATAAATAAACAACGGCGGTTTTATTCTAACCCAAACGTTGATTATGTCTTCTGCAGAGATAGGCTTTAAACGATCAAGCGGCCGAATCAATAAAATATCTGTTGTATATACCAAGTACAGGCAAAGAAATAACAACTTTAACCTGGGACTATTATAATAGTCACAGCTTTAACCAACCGCATACAATCCAAACTTGTATGCACCAAACTGCACCCACAATATTTTCAAGATTTTTCACATAGAAAATGTGGTCGTACCAAGATTAATCATCGACTGACGCAATCAAGTCATTCAGTTCCTTTCCAACAACCTTGGTACTTCACGCATCAAAGTTAAATTGTGAGTCTTTTATCGTGACTAACCAACCTCTCAAGTATTGTGAAAGACCCATTACATATCCTTTTTTTTTTTTAAGTTTTCACAATGAGTTCCTTATACACATACATTGTAGCATATCTTAGCATTAGGATATTGTCTTTTTGGAAGAGTGTGAATTATACGACTCCCCTCTAAAATTTCATGATCAAAGTGTTTGACAAACTTTAATATCAACACCAAATTTAATCCAGTTAAAAAAATTTCAATGCTTTTATATTTCCCCATTCATTTAAATTTAAATTGATATTCCAAGCTACAAAAATATTAGGGTCTTTAACCCGCAAGTCACCCAGGTTGACACAGACACTAGCCTCTGTATAACCCACTGAAGCAGCCAAAATGAGGGACAAGGGTTGAGCCTATTCACCTCTGTAATTATCTCAGCTCACTTGTGTTCGTTTTTTTTTTCTTTAAAAACGGAAGAAAATTTCCATTCCGACCTCATGTAGATAGCCTTCTATTTTCTAACACAATTTCTTGGATAAAAATCAAACCTAAGAGACAAATAGATTTTCTTGTCTTTTTTCCTCTTTCTTTCTTTTGTATTTCCACCCAACAGGAAAATTACAGAGGTGGATACTCAACTCTCGACCCACGTGAAAATAAAATCACTAGGGCTTCAGTGTCCCTTGAGTCAAAGGTTGCATATCCAAAAAACTAAATAAAAATAATATTAATCTTTTAATCTTTTAATATTATTACCCTGAAAAAGTAACGCAAAAAATACAATAATGCTTTACAGCATTCCTTCTTTATCCTTGATCAATCTGCTATATAATGACCCTCTCTTTTACAATGGTGACACCTTTCTTTTCTTGCATAACTAGGTTAGACATACATGTATTTATCATTTTTCACTTTGTATTCTAAAACACCGAAGTGCAGACAAACAAACCATTTAACATTCCAACAGGCTATGCCATGCACCGTTTTCCCTTTCACTTTTTTATTTTAGCAAAATAAAAGATGTTGTAGTTGTCCAACAGCAAAGTTTGATCAGTGTTTAATTGATCGGGCCTCAAACTCGAGATACTAAAAACATCTAATTGAACCATCTGAAAGATACTGACAAAGCCCCCTATAACAAACATACAATCATGTACATGTACCAGCAACATTACTCTATCTGTAAATGTTCAACTGAATGACAATTAACTTCTTGCATTTGTCATCAACGCAACACAAATGTTTGCCAACCCAGTGGTAGTTAGCTATGCAACTCGTTCTCTAGAAAGGTAGGTAAACACGACATGAAACTTGTTGCTAAAAATGACAACTGCCTCAGTCCCACCACCAATTTTTAAAAACAGCCGTACTCGGTGATCACGTTTGTACATTATATGTTTTCTTCAAGACTTTCCTTTTGAGGCATCAACTATAGGTTGGAATACAAAATTGCAAAATGCAATAGCATTCAGACATTTTCCATATGTATATCTTTCCCTGTCAGCACCATCACACTATTCACCGTTTCTCCTGATAACCCCATACTCCTTAACACGTTTTTCTACAGAGTAATCTATTAAAATATTGTCCCTTTTCAGCTTTTCTAAACTTGAATCTGATATCGGCTCCCCTTGAGACCTCCTTACAGGATAACCGGGATTAACAGCTTCCCTATCAGCGAATGTCTAAGTTTCAACACATCAGTCATATAAATCAACTAAAAGAAACAAAAAGCTAAATATCATTAAGCTATTTTACTATTATAAAAGGTCTTCTCGACTAAACACACATCAAAAGAAAATTCTAGTTCTAAGTATACAAGGTATAAGTTCCCTTCTAAATTATGTAATAAAATCAGAAAAATCAAGTTTTCTACATATCTTTTTTTTTAAACAAAAAATCCTACCTTTCGTCATTTTCATAAAAACAAACATTGTAATTATATATTACTCCCTCCTTTATCTATGATACCCAAGTGTTAAATAATTGCAACACATATAATTAAAAAAACATCACAACCAATACAACCTTGAACGTTGTCCCAAAAGTTAAACACACCTTAGAAGTTGCACTTGAAAAAGTCCGAATTTCACTTTTATAACGAAATTAAACTCTACCTAGGGAAATAAATGCTACACCCATAAATTATTTAATATTATGCATAATGTAAACATAAAAGTGAAGAAAAAGGGCTGTTGATTTTCGATATAATGGGAACAACACAATAATGCATAGTCTGCCGTAAACACACCCTTTTCCACCACAGTAAAATATAACAATATTCCGACATGCGAATCAAGAAAGCAATTTAATGTCCGTCACGCATTTAAAATCGACAACATAAAATGCATTCCGATTTCCGACAAATACAAAACAATTATAAAATAAATAAAGAACAAGATATTAAAATAAAGTTATGTTTTTTTCCCTTCTCCCTATGATTTAAACAACCAAATACCATAACATAACAATATACGTAAACAATTTAACGTTAAAATTGAATCAACAACTTCTTAACCACATGCCATCACTCTGCACGAGAAAAAATGGCGTGCTTCAATAATATCCGAATAAAAAAAAAATGTAAACAGAAATACCGAGCATAGCCCTTGCTATCTCTTCTATGTCTAAAAGATAATTCCAATACATACTTTCTCTTCCAATGTCCAACTACTTTAAAATAAATTCCAATGCACATTTCTGTTCCAATGTTCAATCATTTTAAAATAAAGGCCCTAAATTGCCTCGTTCAACTTTATCGAATACACCTGTGACTACATTCCGCATGTACAACAGCGTGTAATAAAAACACTAGTACTACTCGACAGTCGACTAGATACACGAATATTGCAATTCTTAGGCCGCACCTATCTATTGCCAATAATTAAATTAAAAAACTTTTATACACCTGTAGCTTTAACATGTACAACAGCGTGTAATAAAAACTCTAGAACTACTCGACTAGGTACAAAAATGTTGCAATTCTTAGGCCGCACCTATCTATTGCCAACAATTAAAATAAATAACTTACTCAGTTAGTGCAATCAACACAATGTCCCAAATGGACAGAATGACAGGCCAACCGTTCAGGCCGACAGGGCCACAGACCACAATTAATTCCTCTATCAGTTCTTTATAACCTTTTGCATCATTAAAAAAATTGCACCATGCACTTTTGTCCAATTTTTTGTGTGTGTAATGTATTGTCCTAGTCCAAATATATATCCAAAATTCAGAAAGATTGAAGCAATCACTTTTACAAATTTAGCCAATACACATCCATACCCCTATTGACAAGTCAAGAGATGTACCGAAAACTGTAAATATCATCTTTTTGCACTTGACCTAATCACTCATTCTATATCAAAATCAGTTAAAATACAACCTCCAAAAATTTATTTGACCTCTCTTCTTTCATTTCCACCCAAAAAGATTTAAGGAATGAGTGAGGAAAGGAAAGAAACAAAATTTAACCTGAAAAGTGACTTTTTCACAAAATTTCTATCAAATGAAAGTGAAAATCATTTCTTCTCATATAGTTTGACAAATCAATACCAATAGATCATTCAGAAAAGATGCCAAAGTAAAAATTCTAAATTTGCTGAAATGCACCTATTAGGGGCCTAAAACTTGACCAATTCTAATAAAACTTGGCATGATTCAAGCTTAGTATATTATAAAACAGGTTACAAAGTTTCAAAGCCATATGATACCAAATAAAAAAAATGTGGCATTTTTTATATCTGAATTTTTGGTGCTGAATTGTGGCGTTGAATTAGAACAATTAAAACTATCAAATTTGAGCTTCTAAAAACCAAAAGATACCAAAACTAACACTTTTTAATGTCTCTATGTATAAGTTAACATCTATTTAAAGTAACAGAAAGCATATTTCATGTATCAGACTTATGCAAAATGGCCAGAAGTTAATTTTATATGAGCCTGTGCCAAAAAATTGAGGTTTTCAATTAGGGTGAGGCCTTATATCAAATGTAATATTTTTCACTTACCACAATTTTCTGAAGTTGTTAAGTTATCAAACAAACTTTAACAGGTTATAAATGTACTTTTGATGGAAATATAAGTTTCAAATAGCATAACGCATGTGGATAAATTGGTCTTTAGCAATGTTATGCTTAAAAAAACAGATTGCCAGTTTAGGCCGTTCCCCACATTTGCATATTTAAAAGCATATAAATGATATGGGAGATGGAGATATACTTCTTTTTGCTAAAATCTGTGCTCAGATATGATAAAACATGGAGCCTGGATGTAACAAGACTGTCACTTTCAACTATATATGCAGACAGTATGGTTTGATGCAAAGTTTATTAACTTTACTGTTTAAAAACTGAATGAAATGTCAGCCTCAAAAGGCCAATATTTAAACCACTAGCTATCCAACAGAAGAAAGTAAAGGTAGTCTGTGAAACAGAAATGGTTAAGCAACCAGTAATAAGTGTTTTTGATGTAGGTTCAGTGCAATCTGTTTTGGAATACAACTTTTAAGTGCATAGAACTTCACATTTCACCTGCTGCGTATACTGACCGTTAGACTTAGACTATTAAAACAGCACATTTTGCACTCTTTTTATGTTTTTATCTACTTTTTTTTGTGTTCAGAGTTCACAAATAAGTTAAACAACTGAAATAAATACCACAAACACAAATAGATATCAGAAAAAAACTGTCAGAGAGAAATTAAGCATGCTGTTTTTGAAAAAATAGTGAAAAAGTGAAAAAGCTACATTTTAGGCATTTAACCTGAAAAGTGACTTTTTCACAAAATTTCTATCAAATGAAAGTGAAAATCATTTCTTCTCATATAGTTTGACAAATCAATACCAATAGATCATTCAGAAAAGATGCCAAAGTAAAAATTCTAAATTTGCTGAAATGCACCTCTTAGGCCACAGACCACAATTAATTCCTCTATCAGTTCTTTATAACCTTTTGCATCATTAAAAAAATTGCACCATGCACTTTTGTCCAATTTTTTGTGTGTGTAATGTATTGTCCTAGTCCAAATATATATCCAAAATTCAGAAAGATTGAAGCAATCACTTTTACAAATTTAGCCAATACACATCCATACCCCTATTGACAAGTCAAGAGATGTACCGAAAACTGTAAATATCATCTTTTTGCACTTGACCTAATCACTCATTCTATATCAAAATCAGTTAAAATACAACCTCCAAAAATTTATTTGACCTCTCTTCTTTCATTTCCACCCAAAAAGATTTAAGGAATGAGTGAGGAAAGGAAAGAAACAAAATTAAGGAAAAATACACTCTAATTAAAAGGAACTATATTCGTGGACAACGAAAAGCGGGGTCATTAATTGTGGTCTTGGGCCTATTAGGGGCCTAAAACTTGACCAATTCTAATAAAACTTGGCATGATTCAAGCTTAGTATATTATAAAACAGGTTACAAAGTTTCAAAGCCATATGATACCAAATAAAAAAAATGTGGCATTTTTTATATCTGAATTTTTGGTGCTGAATTGTGGCGTTGAATTAGAACAATTAAAACTATCAAATTTGAGCTTCTAAAAACCAAAAGATACCAAAACTAACACTTTTTAATGTCTCTATGTATAAGTTAACATCTATTTAAAGTAACAGAAAGCATATTTCATGTATCAGACTTATGCAAAATGGCCAGAAGTTAATTTTATATGAGCCTGTGCCAAAAAATTGAGGTTTTCAATTAGGGTGAGGCCTTATATCAAATGTAATATTTTTCACTTACCACAATTTTCTGAAGTTGTTAAGTTATCAAACAAACTTTAACAGGTTATAAATGTACTTTTGATGGAAATATAAGTTTCAAATAGCATAACGCATGTGGATAAATTGGTCTTTAGCAATGTTATGCTTAAAAAAACAGATTGCCAGTTTAGGCCGTTCCCCACATTTGCATATTTAAAAGCATATAAATGATATGGGAGATGGAGATATACTTCTTTTTGCTAAAATCTGTGCTCAGATATGATAAAACATGGAGCCTGGATGTAACAAGACTGTCACTTTCAACTATATATGCAGACAGTATGGTTTGATGCAAAGTTTATTAACTTTACTGTTTAAAAACTGAATGAAATGTCAGCCTCAAAAGGCCAATATTTAAACCACTAGCTATCCAACAGAAGAAAGTAAAGGTAGTCTGTGAAACAGAAATGGTTAAGCAACCAGTAATAAGTGTTTTTGATGTAGGTTCAGTGCAATCTGTTTTGGAATACAACTTTTAAGTGCATAGAACTTCACATTTCACCTGCTGCGTATACTGACCGTTAGACTTAGACTATTAAAACAGCACATTTTGCACTCTTTTTATGTTTTTATCTACTTTTTTTTGTGTTCAGAGTTCACAAATAAGTTAAACAACTGAAATAAATACCACAAACACAAATAGATATCAGAAAAAAACTGTCAGAGAGAAATTAAGCATGCTGTTTTTGAAAAAATAGTGAAAAAGTGAAAAAGCTACATTTTAGGCATTTAACCTGAAAAGTGACTTTTTCACAAAATTTCTATCAAATGAAAGTGAAAATCATTTCTTCTCATATAGTTTGACAAATCAATACCAATAGATCATTCAGAAAAGATGCCAAAGTAAAAATTCTAAATTTGCTGAAATGCACCTCTTAGGCCACAGACCACAATTAATTCCTCTATCAGTTCTTTATAACCTTTTGCATCATTAAAAAAATTGCACCATGCACTTTTGTCCAATTTTTTGTGTGTGTAATGTATTGTCCTAGTCCAAATATATATCCAAAATTCAGAAAGATTGAAGCAATCACTTTTACAAATTTAGCCAATACACATCCATACCCCTATTGACAAGTCAAGAGATGTACCGAAAACTGTAAATATCATCTTTTTGCACTTGACCTAATCACTCATTCTATATCAAAATCAGTTAAAATACAACCTCCAAAAATTTATTTGACCTCTCTTCTTTCATTTCCACCCAAAAAGATTTAAGGAATGAGTGAGGAAAGGAAAGAAACAAAATTAAGGAAAAATACACTCTAATTAAAAGGAACTATATTCGTGGACAACGAAAAGCGGGGTCATTAATTGTGGTCTTGGGCCTATTAGGGGCCTAAAACTTGACCAATTCTAATAAAACTTGGCATGATTCAAGCTTAGTATATTATAAAACAGGTTACAAAGTTTCAAAGCCATATGATACCAAATAAAAAAAATGTGGCATTTTTTATATCTGAATTTTTGGTGCTGAATTGTGGCGTTGAATTAGAACAATTAAAACTATCAAATTTGAGCTTCTAAAAACCAAAAGATACCAAAACTAACACTTTTTAATGTCTCTATGTATAAGTTAACATCTATTTAAAGTAACAGAAAGCTAATTTCATGTATCAGACTTATGCAAAATGGCCAGAAGTTAATTTTATATGAGCCTGTGCCAAAAAATTGAGGTTTTCAATTAGGGTGAGGCCTTATATCAAATGTAATATTTTTCACTTACCACAATTTTCTGAAGTTGTTAAGTTATCAAACAAACTTTAACAGGTTATAAATGTACTTTTGATGGAAATATAAGTTTCAAATAGCATAACGCATGTGGATAAATTGGTCTTTAGCAATGTTATGCTTAAAAAAACAGATTGCCAGTTTAGGCCGTTCCCCACATTTGCATATTTAAAAGCATATAAATGATATGGGAGATGGAGATATACTTCTTTTTGCTAAAATCTGTGCTCAGATATGATAAAACATGGAGCCTGGATGTAACAAGACTGTCACTTTCAACTATATATGCAGACAGTATGGTTTGATGCAAAGTTTATTAACTTTACTGTTTAAAAACTGAATGAAATGTCAGCCTCAAAAGGCCAATATTTAAACCACTAGCTATCCAACAGAAGAAAGTAAAGGTAGTCTGTGAAACAGAAATGGTTAAGCAACCAGTAATAAGTGTTTTTGATGTAGGTTCAGTGCAATCTGTTTTGGAATACAACTTTTAAGTGCATAGAACTTCACATTTCACCTGCTGCGTATACTGACCGTTAGACTTAGACTATTAAAACAGCACATTTTGCACTCTTTTTATGTTTTTATCTACTTTTTTTTGTGTTCAGAGTTCACAAATAAGTTAAACAACTGAAATAAATACCACAAACACAAATAGATATCAGAAAAAAACTGTCAGAGAGAAATTAAGCATGCTGTTTTTGAAAAAATAGTGAAAAAGTGAAAAATATACATTTTAGGCATTTAACCTGAAAAGTGACTTTTTCACAAAATTTCTATCAAATGAAAGTGAAAATCATTTCTTCTCATATAGTTTGACAAATCAATACCAATAGATCATTCAGAAAAGATGCCAAAGTAAAAATTCTAAATTTGCTGAAATGCACCTCTTAGGCCACAGATCACAATTAATTCCTCTATCAGTTCTTTATAACCTTTTGCATCATTAAAAAAATTGCACCATGCACTTTTGTCCAATTTTTTGTGTGTGTAATGTATTGTCCTAGTCCAAATATATATCCAAAATTCAGAAAGATTGAAGCAATCACTTTTACAAATTTAGCCAATACACATCCATACCCCTATTGACAAGTCAACAGATGTACCGAAAACTGTAAATATCATCTTTTTGCACTTGACCTAATCACTCATTCTATATCAAAATCAGTTAAAATACAACCTCCAAAAATTTATTTGACCTCTCTTCTTTCATTTCCACCCAAAAAGATTTAAGGAATGAGTGAGGAAAGGAAAGAAACAAAATTAAGGAAAAATACACTCTAATTAAAAGGAACTATATTCGTGGACAACGAAAAGCGGGGTCATTAATTGTGGTATTGGGCCTATTAGGGGCCTAAAACTTGACCAATTCTAATAAAACTTGGCATGATTCAAGCTTAGTATATTATAAAACAGGTTACAAAGTTTCAAAGCCATATGATACCAAATAAAAAAAATGTGGCATTTTTTATATCTGAATTTTTGGTGCTGAATTGTGGCGTTGAATTAGAACAATTAAAACTATCAAATTTGAGCTTCTAAAAACCAAAAGATACCAAAACTAACACTTTTTAATGTCTCTATGTATAAGTTAACATCTATTTAAAGTAACAGAAAGCATATTTCATGTATCAGACTTATGCAAAATGGCCAGAAGTTAATTTTATATGAGCCTGTGCCAAAAAATTGAGGTTTTCAATTAGGGTGAGGCCTTATATCAAATGTAATATTTTTCACTTACCACAATTTTCTGAAGTTGTTAAGTTATCAAACAAACTTTAACAGGTTATAAATGTACTTTTGATGGAAATATAAGTTTCAAATAGCATAACGCATGTGGATAAATTGGTCTTTAGCAATGTTATGCTTAAAAAAACAGATTGCCAGTTTAGGCCGTTCCCCACATTTGCATATTTAAAAGCATATAAATGATATGGGAGATGGAGATATACTTCTTTTTGCTAAAATCTGTGCTCAGATATGATAAAACATGGAGCCTGGATGTAACAAGACTGTCACTTTCAACTATATATGCAGACAGTATGGTTTGATGCAAAGTTTATTAACTTTACTGTTTAAAAACTGAATGAAATGTCAGCCTCAAAAGGCCAATATTTAAACCACTAGCTATCCAACAGAAGAAAGTAAAGGTAGTCTGTGAAACAGAAATGGTTAAGCAACCAGTAATAAGTGTTTTTGATGTAGGTTCAGTGCAATCTGTTTTGGAATACAACTTTTAAGTGCATAGAACTTCACATTTCACCTGCTGCGTATACTGACCGTTAGACTTAGACTATTAAAACAGCACATTTTGCACTCTTTTTATGTTTTTATCTACTTTTTTTTGTGTTCAGAGTTCACAAATAAGTTAAACAACTGAAATAAATACCACAAACACAAATAGATATCAGAAAAAAACTGTCAGAGAGAAATTAAGCATGCTGTTTTTGAAAAAATAGTGAAAAAGTGAAAAAGCTACATTTTAGGCATTTAACCTGAAAAGTGACTTTTTCACAAAATTTCTATCAAATGAAAGTGAAAATCATTTCTTCTCATATAGTTTGACAAATCAATACCAATAGATCATTCAGAAAAGATGCCAAAGTAAAAATTCTAAATTTGCTGAAATGCACCTCTTAGGCCACAGACCACAATTAATTCCTCTATCAGTTCTTTATAACCTTTTGCATCATTAAAAAAATTGCACCATGCACTTTTGTCCAATTTTTTGTGTGTGTAATGTATTGTCCTAGTCCAAATATATATCCAAAATTCAGAAAGATTGAAGCAATCACTTTTACAAATTTAGCCAATACACATCCATACCCCTATTGACAAGTCAAGAGATGTACCGAAAACTGTAAATATCATCTTTTTGCACTTGACCTAATCACTCATTCTATATCAAAATCAGTTAAAATACAACCTCCAAAAATTTATTTGACCTCTCTTCTTTCATTTCCACCCAAAAAGATTTAAGGAATGAGTGAGGAAAGGAAAGAAACAAAATTAAGGAAAAATACACTCTAATTAAAAGGAACTATATTCGTGGACAACGAAAAGCGGGGTCATTAATTGTGGTCTTGGGCCTATTAGGGGCCTAAAACTTGACCAATTCTAATAAAACTTGGCATGATTCAAGCTTAGTATATTATAAAACAGGTTACAAAGTTTCAAAGCCATATGATACCAAATAAAAAAAATGTGGCATTTTTTATATCTGAATTTTTGGTGCTGAATTGTGGCGTTGAATTAGAACAATTAAAACTATCAAATTTGAGCTTCTAAAAACCAAAAGATACCAAAACTAACACTTTTTAATGTCTCTATGTATAAGTTAACATCTATTTAAAGTAACAGAAAGCATATTTCATGTATCAGACTTATGCAAAATGGCCAGAAGTTAATTTTATATGAGCCTGTGCCAAAAAATTGAGGTTTTCAATTAGGGTGAGGCCTTATATCAAATGTAATATTTTTCACTTACCACAATTTTCTGAAGTTGTTAAGTTATCAAACAAACTTTAACAGGTTATAAATGTACTTTTGATGGAAATATAAGTTTCAAATAGCATAACGCATGTGGATAAATTGGTCTTTAGCAATGTTATGCTTAAAAAAACAGATTGCCAGTTTAGGCCGTTCCCCACATTTGCATATTTAAAAGCATATAAATGATATGGGAGATGGAGATATACTTCTTTTTGCTAAAATCTGTGCTCAGATATGATAAAACATGGAGCCTGGATGTAACAAGACTGTCACTTTCAACTATATATGCAGACAGTATGGTTTGATGCAAAGTTTATTAACTTTACTGTTTAAAAACTGAATGAAATGTCAGCCTCAAAAGGCCAATATTTAAACCACTAGCTATCCAACAGAAGAAAGTAAAGGTAGTCTGTGAAACAGAAATGGTTAAGCAACCAGTAATAAGTGTTTTTGATGTAGGTTCAGTGCAATCTGTTTTGGAATACAACTTTTAAGTGCATAGAACTTCACATTTCACCTGCTGCGTATACTGACCGTTAGACTTAGACTATTAAAACAGCACATTTTGCACTCTTTTTATGTTTTTATCTACTTTTTTTTTGTGTTCAGAGTTCACAAATAAGTTAAACAACTGAAATAAATACCACAAACACAAATAGATATCAGAAAAAAACTGTCAGAGAGAAATTAAGCATGCTGTTTTTGAAAAAATAGTGAAAAAGTGAAAAAGCTACATTTTAGGCATTTAACCTGAAAAGTGACTTTTTCACAAAATTTCTATCAAATGAAAGTGAAAATCATTTCTTCTCATATAGTTTGACAAATCAATACCAATAGATCATTCAGAAAAGATGCCAAAGTAAAAATTCTAAATTTGCTGAAATGCACCTATTAGGGGCCTAAAACTTGACCAATTCTAATAAAACTTGGCATGATTCAAGCTTAGTATATTATAAAACAGGTTACAAAGTTTCAAAGCCATATGATACCAAATAAAAAAAATGTGGCATTTTTTATATCTGAATTTTTGGTGCTGAATTGTGGCGTTGAATTAGAACAATTAAAACTATCAAATTTGAGCTTCTAAAAACCAAAAGATACCAAAACTAACACTTTTTAATGTCTCTATGTATAAGTTAACATCTATTTAAAGTAACAGAAAGCATATTTCATGTATCAGACTTATGCAAAATGGCCAGAAGTTAATTTTATATGAGCCTGTGCCAAAAAATTGAGGTTTTCAATTAGGGTGAGGCCTTATATCAAATGTAATATTTTTCACTTACCACAATTTTCTGAAGTTGTTAAGTTATCAAACAAACTTTTTACCACAATTTTCTGAAGTTGTTAAGTTATCAAACAAACTTTAACAGGTTATAAATGTACTTTTGATGGAAATATAAGTTTCAAATAGCATAACGCATGTGGATAAATTGGTCTTTAGCAATGTTATGCTTAAAAAAACAGATTGCCAGTTTAGGCCGTTCCCCACATTTGCATATTTAAAAGCATATAAATGATATGGGAGATGGAGATATACTTCTTTTTGCTAAAATCTGTGCTCAGATATGATAAAACATGGAGCCTGGATGTAACAAGACTGTCACTTTCAACTATATATGCAGACAGTATGGTTTGATGCAAAGTTTATTAACTTTACTGTTTAAAAACTGAATGAAATGTCAGCCTCAAAAGGCCAATATTTAAACCACTAGCTATCCAACAGAAGAAAGTAAAGGTAGTCTGTGAAACAGAAATGGTTAAGCAACCAGTAATAAGTGTTTTTGATGTAGGTTCAGTGCAATCTGTTTTGGAATACAACTTTTAAGTGCATAGAACTTCACATTTCACCTGCTGCGTATACTGACCGTTAGACTTAGACTATTAAAACAGCACATTTTGCACTCTTTTTATGTTTTTATCTACTTTTTTTTGTGTTCAGAGTTCACAAATAAGTTAAACAACTGAAATAAATACCACAAACACAAATAGATATCAGAAAAAAACTGTCAGAGAGAAATTAAGCATGCTGTTTTTGAAAAAATAGTGAAAAAGTGAAAAAGCTACATTTTAGGCATTTAACCTGAAAAGTGACTTTTTCACAAAATTTCTATCAAATGAAAGTGAAAATCATTTCTTCTCATATAGTTTGACAAATCAATACCAATAGATCATTCAGAAAAGATGCCAAAGTAAAAATTCTAAATTTGCTGAAATGCACCTCTTAGGCCACAGACCACAATTAATTCCTCTATCAGTTCTTTATAACCTTTTGCATCATTAAAAAAATTGCACCATGCACTTTTGTCCAATTTTTTGTGTGTGTAATGTATTGTCCTAGTCCAAATATATATCCAAAATTCAGAAAGATTGAAGCAATCACTTTTACAAATTTAGCCAATACACATCCATACCCCTATTGACAAGTCAAGAGATGTACCGAAAACTGTAAATATCATCTTTTTGCACTTGACCTAATCACTCATTCTATATCAAAATCAGTTAAAATACAACCTCCAAAAATTTATTTGACCTCTCTTCTTTCATTTCCACCCAAAAAGATTTAAGGAATGAGTGAGGAAAGGAAAGAAACAAAATTAAGGAAAAATACACTCTAATTAAAAGGAACTATATTCGTGGACAACGAAAAGCGGGGTCATTAATTGTGGTCTTGGGCCTATTAGGGGCCTAAAACTTGACCAATTCTAATAAAACTTGGCATGATTCAAGCTTAGTATATTATAAAACAGGTTACAAAGTTTCAAAGCCATATGATACCAAATAAAAAAAATGTGGCATTTTTTATATCTGAATTTTTGGTGCTGAATTGTGGCGTTGAATTAGAACAATTAAAACTATCAAATTTGAGCTTCTAAAAACCAAAAGATACCAAAACTAACACTTTTTAATGTCTCTATGTATAAGTTAACATCTATTTAAAGTAACAGAAAGCATATTTCATGTATCAGACTTATGCAAAATGGCCAGAAGTTAATTTTATATGAGCCTGTGCCAAAAAATTGAGGTTTTCAATTAGGGTGAGGCCTTATATCAAATGTAATATTTTTCACTTACCACAATTTTCTGAAGTTGTTAAGTTATCAAACAAACTTTAACAGGTTATAAATGTACTTTTGATGGAAATATAAGTTTCAAATAGCATAACGCATGTGGATAAATTGGTCTTTAGCAATGTTATGCTTAAAAAAACAGATTGCCAGTTTAGGCCGTTCCCCACATTTGCATATTTAAAAGCATATAAATGATATGGGAGATGGAGATATACTTCTTTTTGCTAAAATCTGTGCTCAGATATGATAAAACATGGAGCCTGGATGTAACAAGACTGTCACTTTCAACTATATATGCAGACAGTATGGTTTGATGCAAAGTTTATTAACTTTACTGTTTAAAAACTGAATGAAATGTCAGCCTCAAAAGGCCAATATTTAAACCACTAGCTATCCAACAGAAGAAAGTAAAGGTAGTCTGTGAAACAGAAATGGTTAAGCAACCAGTAATAAGTGTTTTTGATGTAGGTTCAGTGCAATCTGTTTTGGAATACAACTTTTAAGTGCATAGAACTTCACATTTCACCTGCTGCGTATACTGACCGTTAGACTTAGACTATTAAAACAGCACATTTTGCACTCTTTTTATGTTTTTATCTACTTTTTTTTGTGTTCAGAGTTCACAAATAAGTTAAACAACTGAAATAAATACCACAAACACAAATAGATATCAGAAAAAAACTGTCAGAGAGAAATTAAGCATGCTGTTTTTGAAAAAATAGTGAAAAAGTGAAAAAGCTACATTTTAGGCATTTAACCTGAAAAGTGACTTTTTCACAAAATTTCTATCAAATGAAAGTGAAAATCATTTCTTCTCATATAGTTTGACAAATCAATACCAATAGATCATTCAGAAAAGATGCCAAAGTAAAAATTCTAAATTTGCTGAAATGCACCTCTTAGGCCACAGACCACAATTAATTCCTCTATCAGTTCTTTATAACCTTTTGCATCATTAAAAAAATTGCACCATGCACTTTTGTCCAATTTTTTGTGTGTGTAATGTATTGTCCTAGTCCAAATATATATCCAAAATTCAGAAAGATTGAAGCAATCACTTTTACAAATTTAGCCAATACACATCCATACCCCTATTGACAAGTCAAGAGATGTACCGAAAACTGTAAATATCATCTTTTTGCACTTGACCTAATCACTCATTCTATATCAAAATCAGTTAAAATACAACCTCCAAAAATTTATTTGACCTCTCTTCTTTCATTTCCACCCAAAAAGATTTAAGGAATGAGTGAGGAAAGGAAAGAAACAAAATTAAGGAAAAATACACTCTAATTAAAAGGAACTATATTCGTGGACAACGAAAAGCGGGGTCATTAATTGTGGTCTTGGGCCTATTAGGGGCCTAAAACTTGACCAATTCTAATAAAACTTGGCATGATTCAAGCTTAGTATATTATAAAACAGGTTACAAAGTTTCAAAGCCATATGATACCAAATAAAAAAAATGTGGCATTTTTTATATCTGAATTTTTGGTGCTGAATTGTGGCGTTGAATTAGAACAATTAAAACTATCAAATTTGAGCTTCTAAAAACCAAAAGATACCAAAACTAACACTTTTTAATGTCTCTATGTATAAGTTAACATCTATTTAAAGTAACAGAAAGCATATTTCATGTATCAGACTTATGCAAAATGGCCAGAAGTTAATTTTATATGAGCCTGTGCCAAAAAATTGAGGTTTTCAATTAGGGTGAGGCCTTATATCAAATGTAATATTTTTCACTTACCACAATTTTCTGAAGTTGTTAAGTTATCAAACAAACTTTAACAGGTTATAAATGTACTTTTGATGGAAATATAAGTTTCAAATAGCATAACGCATGTGGATAAATTGGTCTTTAGCAATGTTATGCTTAAAAAAACAGATTGCCAGTTTAGGCCGTTCCCCACATTTGCATATTTAAAAGCATATAAATGATATGGGAGATGGAGATATACTTCTTTTTGCTAAAATCTGTGCTCAGATATGATAAAACATGGAGCCTGGATGTAACAAGACTGTCACTTTCAACTATATATGCAGACAGTATGGTTTGATGCAAAGTTTATTAACTTTACTGTTTAAAAACTGAATGAAATGTCAGCCTCAAAAGGCCAATATTTAAACCACTAGCTATCCAACAGAAGAAAGTAAAGGTAGTCTGTGAAACAGAAATGGTTAAGCAACCAGTAATAAGTGTTTTTGATGTAGGTTCAGTGCAATCTGTTTTGGAATACAACTTTTAAGTGCATAGAACTTCACATTTCACCTGCTGCGTATACTGACCGTTAGACTTAGACTATTAAAACAGCACATTTTGCACTCTTTTTATGTTTTTATCTACTTTTTTTTGTGTTCAGAGTTCACAAATAAGTTAAACAACTGAAATAAATACCACAAACACAAATAGATATCAGAAAAAAACTGTCAGAGAGAAATTAAGCATGCTGTTTTTGAAAAAATAGTGAAAAAGTGAAAAAGCTACATTTTAGGCATTTAACCTGAAAAGTGACTTTTTCACAAAATTTCTATCAAATGAAAGTGAAAATCATTTCTTCTCATATAGTTTGACAAATCAATACCAATAGATCATTCAGAAAAGATGCCAAAGTAAAAATTCTAAATTTGCTGAAATGCACCTCTTAGGCCACAGACCACAATTAATTCCTCTATCAGTTCTTTATAACCTTTTGCATCATTAAAAAAATTGCACCATGCACTTTTGTCCAATTTTTTGTGTGTGTAATGTATTGTCCTAGTCCAAATATATATCCAAAATTCAGAAAGATTGAAGCAATCACTTTTACAAATTTAGCCAATACACATCCATACCCCTATTGACAAGTCAAGAGATGTACCGAAAACTGTAAATATCATCTTTTTGCACTTGACCTAATCACTCATTCTATATCAAAATCAGTTAAAATACAACCTCCAAAAATTTATTTGACCTCTCTTCTTTCATTTCCACCCAAAAAGATTTAAGGAATGAGTGAGGAAAGGAAAGAAACAAAATTAAGGAAAAATACACTCTAATTAAAAGGAACTATATTCGTGGACAACGAAAAGCGGGGTCATTAATTGTGGTCTTGGGCCTATTAGGGGCCTAAAACTTGACCAATTCTAATAAAACTTGGCATGATTCAAGCTTAGTATATTATAAAACAGGTTACAAAGTTTCAAAGCCATATGATACCAAATAAAAAAAATGTGGCATTTTTTATATCTGAATTTTTGGTGCTGAATTGTGGCGTTGAATTAGAACAATTAAAACTATCAAATTTGAGCTTCTAAAAACCAAAAGATACCAAAACTAACACTTTTTAATGTCTCTATGTATAAGTTAACATCTATTTAAAGTAACAGAAAGCATATTTCATGTATCAGACTTATGCAAAATGGCCAGAAGTTAATTTTATATGAGCCTGTGCCAAAAAATTGAGGTTTTCAATTAGGGTGAGGCCTTATATCAAATGTAATATTTTTCACTTACCACAATTTTCTGAAGTTGTTAAGTTATCAAACAAACTTTAACAGGTTATAAATGTACTTTTGATGGAAATATAAGTTTCAAATAGCATAACGCATGTGGATAAATTGGTCTTTAGCAATGTTATGCTTAAAAAAACAGATTGCCAGTTTAGGCCGTTCCCCACATTTGCATATTTAAAAGCATATAAATGATATGGGAGATGGAGATATACTTCTTTTTGCTAAAATCTGTGCTCAGATATGATAAAACATGGAGCCTGGATGTAACAAGACTGTCACTTTCAACTATATATGCAGACAGTATGGTTTGATGCAAAGTTTATTAACTTTACTGTTTAAAAACTGAATGAAATGTCAGCCTCAAAAGGCCAATATTTAAACCACTAGCTATCCAACAGAAGAAAGTAAAGGTAGTCTGTGAAACAGAAATGGTTAAGCAACCAGTAATAAGTGTTTTTGATGTAGGTTCAGTGCAATCTGTTTTGGAATACAACTTTTAAGTGCATAGAACTTCACATTTCACCTGCTGCGTATACTGACCGTTAGACTTAGACTATTAAAACAGCACATTTTGCACTCTTTTTATGTTTTTATCTACTTTTTTTTGTGTTCAGAGTTCACAAATAAGTTAAACAACTGAAATAAATACCACAAACACAAATAGATATCAGAAAAAAACTGTCAGAGAGAAATTAAGCATGCTGTTTTTGAAAAAATAGTGAAAAAGTGAAAAAGCTACATTTTAGGCATTTAACCTGAAAAGTGACTTTTTCACAAAATTTCTATCAAATGAAAGTGAAAATCATTTCTTCTCATATAGTTTGACAAATCAATACCAATAGATCATTCAGAAAAGATGCCAAAGTAAAAATTCTAAATTTGCTGAAATGCACCTCTTAGGCCACAGACCACAATTAATTCCTCTATCAGTTCTTTATAACCTTTTGCATCATTAAAAAAATTGCACCATGCACTTTTGTCCAATTTTTTGTGTGTGTAATGTATTGTCCTAGTCCAAATATATATCCAAAATTCAGAAAGATTGAAGCAATCACTTTTACAAATTTAGCCAATACACATCCATACCCCTATTGACAAGTCAAGAGATGTACCGAAAACTGTAAATATCATCTTTTTGCACTTGACCTAATCACTCATTCTATATCAAAATCAGTTAAAATACAACCTCCAAAAATTTATTTGACCTCTCTTCTTTCATTTCCACCCAAAAAGATTTAAGGAATGAGTGAGGAAAGGAAAGAAACAAAATTAAGGAAAAATACACTCTAATTAAAAGGAACTATATTCGTGGACAACGAAAAACGGGGTCATTAATTGTGGTCTTGGGCCTATTACAGTTCAGCAAAGAATGACAGGATAACTCACCTTGTCTATTCTCGCGAGATCTCATTTAAGATAAGGTTAAAGGATAAAATCGTGCATTCTTGATATAAATACATCGAATCTTCATTGTTGACAAAACATGATTATCCGTCAACCTATATTTAGGTATAAGCAGTAAAAGGAGAATAGACAATTAAATTATAATATTAAGATAATTTGCAAAATTAATATAAAAAAATAGTGTAATTTATATATATAAACGTATGACTGTCATCAGACCATCATAAAACACCTCTCATGTAGTCCTTACTAATGACCAGATATCTTAATTTATAACCACTTTGTGAAACCCACTTAGGACTAAAATATGTCGTAAAACCATCCTAATTAGACAGCTTCGTGAAACTGGCCCCTGGTGTCAGATGATAATACATTATTCTCATATGGTGAATTTGATAAACATAATAATATCGTTACTTTTTTTTAGTTTTATCATGGTATAGTGAGTGCAATTCCAAATAGATGGAAAGTCATGATAGAAGGAAGTTCAAAATTTTTTTTAAAAATATTGAAAAAAATTGGTAGTTAAAATTTAAAAGGAACCAAAGTCTTCAAAATTTTTCTATCAATTATTTTTAGAATAATAAATGGGAAATAGGTTAAAATATTGAGATTGAAAATTCGAATACTATTTACTAAATAAACTTATATTATAATTAGAAATTTGTTTTTAAAAAAAATCAATTTAAGATTGTTCATAGGATTTTACCATTTATATTGAAATATTGCATTTTTGGTCAGGAATCATGGAAAATATTTTCCTTTTCTTTGGAGAATGTAATGTTACGCTACTGTAACATATCTCGCTATCCAGTTCAGTTCTTGTCCATTCGTTTTTGATGCGTTTTGTTATTTGATTTTGCCATGTGATTATGGACTTTCCGAATTGATTTTCCTCTAAGTTCAGTATTTTTGTGATTTTACTTTTTTTCCATTATAAACTGGATTAATTAAATTATGAAGTTGTCTTTCCATTCAGCACAACATAAACCATTTTTACATGTGTCTGATTATTATGTCAACAGTAAAAAAGTTACTAACATATTGTTGTTATTTAAATACTATTTATACACATGTAGACGTAAGAACATATTGCCCGACAAAATATGGTGGAATGAATTTTTTTTAAGATATTGGATTAAGATTGAAAATTCTATGTATGTTTCTTTATCTGCAACAAAAAGTAACAATTGATCAGACGTTATCATTTGTAATATTTTATCAGTATTCATTTAAGGTTGCATTTCTGTAAATATTGACAATGCAATTTCCCATAGAAACTCCTTTTACGGCTAAAACTGTACCACTTTTACTATGAAGTTTTGAAAAAAATCTTATCCTAGAATTGAAAGTTCATATGCACCACATAAATTCAAAAAAAAAATTAAACAATATGCACATGTTTATTTACTGGTAACATTCCCAAGTTATATCTCTGTGAGACGGAACACAGAGAGCATAACTGGGAACCAGTATGTAAATTCGGTGTACAGAATTATTTTGAGAAGAACATTTAAGCTAGTTTGTCTTTAGGCAACAATGTTTGTAAGGGTAAAGTATTTAAAGTTAATACATTGAACTCTTAAGACAGTGCTAAACCAAATAGAACTTTGTAAAGTTTTAAATGAGTGCGTTCTCCGCAAGGAATAAGCATAAAACGTGCTGGTGAAAGGAAATAATGAAAACTAGTACATCCCTGTGAGAGTCAATGTCAAGAGAAGTGGTGTTAGTTGATAGATTTATTTTTATGCCGCATGTATGCCTGTGTTGTTCATAAGACAATCGATAAGTTGTGTTTTTAAAGATGCAACAAAGAACAAGTCAAATAAAAATATCTAAAAAATATAATTACAGAAAAAAAAGTTTTTTTTTTTTTTTATGAATATGCAATGACGAATATTATCGCTTATGTAAACATTCGTGGATGATTGCAGTTTGTATGCATGATTGGTAGTTAATTTTTTGTCTAATGGTCTAGTGGCAAATGTTTCATAACTATTCAGTTCATGTTCATTCTGACAGCACATTTTATTCATTTTATCGAAGTTTCAACCTTAATAAAGTAGTTTTGTATAGAAAAATTATTACCGATTAGACAATTTCACTATCAATGTTAGAAACTTTAACTCGTCAATGCTACAATAATCCCTCGTTATGGTGAAATTATACTTTTTACTGTTTTGACTGTATCTGAAACCTAATCACGTGAACATTATTCCAAATGGTGAAGTTGAAATCATCCCTTCGTAAATTTTACGGACGCCATCACGAGTTGGTTGACCGTTATGGAATAACCGTTTCACAAATGATATCGGATATGTTCCTTACGTCGTAACTACAATCCTCTTTCCTTTCATGAATATGACCTACCGAATTAGACTATAATTTACCGGATTTGTAATCACATAAGCAACACGACGGGTGCCATATGTGGAGCAGGATCTGCTTACCCTTCCGGAGCACCTGAGATCACCCCTAGTTTTTGGTGGGGTTCGTGTTGTTTATTCTTTAGTTTTCTATGTTGTGTCGTGTGTACTATTGTTTTTCTGTTTGTCTTTTTCATTTTTAGCCATGGCGTTGTCAGTTTGTTTTATATTTATGAGTTTGACTGTCCCTTTGGTATCTTTCGTCCCTCTTTTATTCATTATGATGAGAGACTGGTAATGACACTTCTTTTTTGAAGGAAGGGGTCGTTCATATCTGTATTCTTTAATTAATATGCTATTTTCTCTATTATTTATACTGTTTGACATTATTGTCTAACCTTTATATTACGGCAGTTATTTAACTTTGTCGGATTATTGGGGTGTCGGACTAATGGGGTGTCGGAATATCGGGGCGACCCCGTAATTTCACCCCCTACTTGTGATTTGAGCCATTAAACATGAAGAAATAAATTTGGTAGGGGTATAAAAATTAATGGCAAGTAACCCACTGTCAACACTAGGGACTATATTTGTGGACAACGAAAAACAAGGGACTACAATTGTGGTCTCGGACCAGATAACAAATACAATTAAGTGCATACATTTAAAAAAAAAAGAAACATAATATAACTAGGATTTCAATATCAAAAATCAGTAACAAGAATTTTCCGAACAGTGATTTTTTAAAGAGTTTTAGTAACAGCTAGCTGTTTTATTTTGTTGTTTGCTTCAATATTTAAAATTTGTAACTGTTTAGTGATAGATACGTTGTAGAGAGAACCTATCAAAGGTTTGTTTAAACACGCATCCATATACATGCAAGATCTTCACAGGTGAATAAACCAGACTTTTCTTAGGTACCTCATGTTCTGTTTAGCCATGGTGTGGTGAAATTTTGACTCGCCTTGTACACCCTCCCCCTACCCACGTTTTTGGTAAGTTTTGACTTACTGTCTTATAATTGCTGACTTAAAGTTAAGGTCAACACCGAACTTAATTTTGTGCTGGAGAAGACAGAATAGTTTCGAAACGTTACTTTGTTTGGTTTCCAATCTTCAATTTTCAAACCAAACCTAAAGTGCAATGTTTATTTGATTTATAATCAGGTAGACCCAGCGCCAATAATCAATAGATCAGCTGAAATGTGGATTGAACACAGAAAAAAACTTGAACATTTTTGGGAAAAGAGCATACACGAAAACAAGTTAATGCAGGATGAACTCAACAATACAAGGTAAAACAATAACAAAACTTAAGTATGTTACATATAAAAAAGATAATGTAAGCATAGATTGCATATGTTACATTTATTCTCGAGTTGGTGTGTATATGTTCCAGACCGTATGAGTATTTGGACCGTACGCGTACGGTCTGACTAATATTTAAAATATGGTAAAGTTTATTAGATACAAATGCATATAGCAGATCAACATTACTGAACTATCAAATTAATATAAAAAAGTTCAATTGTAATTGAAACAAAAACTTTATATTTTAACTTTTTTGAATTCACGCTAATTAAATATGTTGATCTCTTGTATTAAGCATGTTGATCAGTAATACATTAATTGAATTATGAACACTGAAATTGAAAATATCGGAAGTAAACATAATGTGGGAGTTCAATTGTTTTAGAATATTAAGCAGCTTTACCAAAAAAATTCAAATGCAAAAGAACATGCACGAACTGCATACATGAAAATGCTGAAAATATTACGTTACTTGAATTGTGTCACCTTGGGCGAGAGTACCGAAATAGGATTCAGATATACAATTACAAATGTAAACAATTATCTAATTTCAATTGTTCGTTTGTTCATTTTATCTATCTAATTATAATAAATTATCAATAACAATTTGTAAAACTAAAAATAAAGATTGTTTCAATTTAACCCATATGATCAAATAACATGTAACAGACTCTATTTTAAAAGAGTAAAATCCATTTTATTCCTTTTTATAATCTTTTTCAATGTTTACCATAAATTGAATGAAGATTTCATAAAGAAATACACATTTTTTACAACATTCCATGTTTTTATTCTTATAATTGATAAAACTTACATTTCTTGTTCGGGAAATTTCCCAAAATATATGAAAGTTTCAAAATACTTGTAGTAAAGATGTATGTGACAACAAATTATTCGGGAAATGTCCCGAAATCATTCTCAACATTATTATTTATTACATATATGTTGGCAGAGCATTTTAACAATTGCAAACAGATCTGAAACGAATTTCAGGAAATATCCCGACAAAAATAAACTAAGTACAACATGTATAACACAGATGTCTTCAAATATTTCGGGATTTATCCCGAAAATTCAAATGTATATGCTAGACCTCATGACTAATAATTTCTTTTCACATTTCGGGAAAAATCCCGAAAATATAAATCTAATATCAGACACACACTTGTTACATAGATTTTTTTTACCCATTTCGGGAAAAATCCCGAAATAAAATCTACAAGAAAAAATTATGCATTTCTGTTTTTTAAACATATTGGGGAAAATCCAGAAAAAAAAAATCATTCAGATTTTACAACACATAATTTTGATACATTAAAAAAAGTTTTTACATAAATTTGTTTCCAACATTTGTTAAAATTTTAATTCATAAAAAATATGTTTATATAACCATACTTTTCATTTCTTTAAAAAAAAAAAGTAATTTCTTAGAAATAATAAGATTACTCTATACTGCATCCCTTTTGTCATGCTTCAGTAATTCCCTAAATATAATATCAATCAAATTTGTCCCACAAAAAGGGGGGCCTATGCATCCTCTAAATCCTATTTATAAGTGGTCAATATTAAACTGGCCTAAGCATAAACTTTAACATATAAACAGAAAACTGCAAAAGATTGTAAGTTATAAAACCATGATTTAGGGTTCAGGATTATAAAAATCCCTAAGCACATGCATTGTCCAAAAGCTTATTCAACTGCATATAAATTATCCCTGACCTACTTTTGGTGGTTCTCCTTAAACATGTTAAACTGGACCCTTATTTCAGTGTAAACAAAGGAAATTTTCAAAGTCAATATGCCATTACTGAGACTGGCTGGTGAGGAGGGCGATGCTCTATGGGATTGAGATATATATATATGTGTCCATAACACATTATACTCTGCTTCCACAATCAGATTTCCCTGTTCAGTAACTTATTTGTAATTGTTTAAAAAACACTGACTTAAATGAACACTTGAAAGTACAAAGTTTCAAGTTTATTTGACCATTACATCATAGTAAACTATTGTACACAAAACCTTAACCTTCTCTACTGTTGTACATCTTGAAAACAAATTAATTGATAAAAACTAGTTTCAACTCATTATTTCAAATGCCAATGAAATTTTAAAATAGGAATGAAAAAAAAACTCAAACTCAAAAATATTCAATAATGTAGCCTCATTTAATTTTCCTAATTTGCACATTTTTTTTTGTCACAGAAAACATGGAAGAAACTATCTTTAATTATGTTTTTCTAAATTTCTTTGATATTCTCCACAGCAAAATATAAAAATTAAAATACTGTTCTAAAGTAAAATACATGTACTTTTAATATTACAAATACATACAATAAAATATAACTACACATCATAGTATACATGTGAATAAATCTTCATAGCATGTGCAATGTTTGTTATATTCAGATGGAATTATTACATATTATAAATTGATCTGTTTCTTTACTGATGCCTAGCTTTCTCTTCCTTTCACTCCTGCCTATAAGAGCAAAGTAAATTAACATTTAATAAAATATAACAAAAACGTTCTAATCTGCTGAACATGCTAAAAGTAAATATTAACTGTGAAATCAACAATTTTGATTATGTTGATAGGTTGAGACTATAACAATTTGACATTTATAATAAAACTTCTTTCCCCTAGACCATTTTGATTGCCTTGTGTGACGTTTCACACAATCAACATAATCATAATGTACATAATGTTTTTGACATTTTTATAAATAAAGATAGTATAGCCAATAAGTTTTCAAAATTATTTAGCGTAGAGTTGTGTTCTTTTCCCTTTCTCCAATTTAAATGTTCCTGGCAACCTGCATGTTACTTTTTTCTTTTTACAAACACTGATCGAGATTTAAAAGGGGAGCAATATTGAGTTTGCATGTGACTTAATAAACAGATTAAAATCCTTAAAACAATATGTTTTATCTGTATGAACATTATGGATTATTTATTCCTTTTAGAGTTTTCTGAATAAATAAATGATGAATGGGTCCATGGGACACAGATTATGCCCCTGCTTGCATATAACATTTTAAAGAGTCATAAATCAAGAATGGTAAAAGACACACAGTACCCAAATGAGTACTTGATCTGATTTTTGTGGTAATAAGCATTGTGTTTAAGTTTCAGTACATTTGGTTAAGCAAACTTAAGTTTATAGTGAACCAGGTGCTCCACAGGGCGCAGCTTAATACGACCTCAGAGGTCGAACCCTGAACAGTTTGGGCAAGTATGGACAAAACATTCAAGCGTGATACAGCTCTGAATTTGGATTGTGATCAAATTTTTGACATTACATGTTTTTTTTTACACAAAACAAATGTCAAGATTTTACAAATCAATTAAAGATTTCTTCTTCAAACTTATTTAAATCTAAAATTAAATAGTTAACAGAGCATAGGTTTCTGACACAGAATGAATGTGGTCTAATGAACTTAAAAATTTTTTTTTGCCTTTGAGCAATTCACTATGCTGTTGAATATTAATCCTCTAAAAAAATGTTTGAAGAAATTTTCTTTTTATTTATGAAATCTGAAATGAGAAAAATTTACCCCCCCCCCCCCCCCCCCCCCATTTTTTTTTCACATCCCCGTTTCCCTTTTTCCAAAACTGATATCAATTCAAATTTCTAATGGAGTTTGCAACAATAACTACTCTTTTAAATACATCATAAAATATTAAAATGTAAAATAAAGTGCTTGTTATCACTGGATGGTAAACAATGGTAAAGATTGGTTGGTAGTAAAAGTGAATATACATTGTTTATTGTATACAACAATAAAAAAACTTCATCAGCAACATTTAATATTGGCAAATTTCCAATGAAGTTATTTACATAAAGTTATTGGCAAATAAAAATAAAAAATGACATCATAGTCATGTCCGGCAAATGTCCAACATACATTATTTAAAAACATTTTAGATAAGATAAGGAAAACCAGATGCTCCGCAGGGCGTAGCTTTATACGACCGCAGAGGTTGAACCCTGAACGGTTAGGGCAAGTATGGACACAACATTCAAGCTGGATTCAGCTCTAAATTTGGATTGTGATTAAATAGTTGACACAGCATAGGTTTCTGACACAGAATGAATGTGTTCTAATGAACTTAAAATTTTTGTTTCTCTTAGAGCAATTCACTATGCTGTTGAATATTAATCCTCTCAAAAAAATGTTTGAAGAAATTTTCTTTTTTATTTATGAAATTTCAAATGAGAAAAATTGAACCCAATTTTTTTAATCACATCCCCCTTTCCCTTATTCCAAAACTAATCTCAATTAAAATTTCTAATGGAGTTTGCAACAATAACTACTCATTTAAATACATCATACAATATTAAGATGTAAAAAAACTGCTTGTTATCACTGAATGGTAAAGATTATTTTAATTTATCAGTTGGTAGTAAAAAGTGAATATACATTGTATATTGTATATAGCAAAGATTTAAGTTGATTCTGGACAAAGAAAGATAACTCCAATTAAAAAAAAATCTTGCTATTGCACAATATTTTGCAATTAGATATTTCTTGCTTACTATTCTGGACAAAGAAAGATAACTCTAATTAAAAAAAAATTTGATATTTCACAATATTGTGCAATTAGATATTTCTTGCCATTGCGCAATACTGTGCAATTGAAAAGACTTGCTATTGCACAATACTTAATATAATAATTTTAGATCCTGATTTGGACCAACTTGAAAACTGGGCCCATAATAAAAAATCTAAGTACATTTTTGGATTCAGCATATCAAAGAACTTCAAGATTTCAATTTTTGTTAAAATCAGACTAAGTTTAATTTTGGACCCTTTGGACTTTAGTGTAGACCAATTTGAAAACAGGACCAAAAATGAAGAATCTACATACACAGTTAGATTTGGTATATCAAAGAACCCCATTTATTCAATTTTTGATGAAATCAAACAAAGTTTAATTTTGGACCCCGATTTGGACCAACTTGAAAACTGGGCCAATAATCAAGAATCTAAGTACATTTTTAGATTCAGCATATCAAAGAACCTAACTGATTCATTTTTTGTCAAAATCAAACTAAGTTTAATTTTGGACCCTTTGGACCTTAATGTAGACCAATTTGAAAACGGGACCAAAAGTTAAGAATCTACATACACAGTCATGACAGTTAGATTCAGCATATCAAAGAACCCCAATTATTCAATTTTGATGAAATCAAACAAAAGTTTAATTTTGGACCCTTTGGGCCCCTTATTATGTTGGGACCAAAAGTCCCAAAATCAAACCCAACCTTTCTTTTATGGTCATAAACCTTGTGTTTAAATTTCATAGATTTCTATTTACTTATACTAACGTTATGGTGCGAAAACCAAGAAAAATGCTTATTTGGGTCCCTTTTTGGCCCCTAATTCCTAAACTGTTGGGACCTAAACTCCCAAAATCAATACCAACCTTCCTTTTGTAGTCATTAACATTGTGTTTAAATTTCATTGATTTCTATTTACTTAAACTAATGTTATTGTGCGAAAACCAAGAATAATGCTTATTTGGGCCCTTTTTGGCCCCTAATTCCTAAAACATTGGGACAAAAACTCCCAAAATCAATCCCAACCTTCCTTTTGTGGTCATAAACCTTGTGTTAAAATTTTATTGATTTCTATTTTTTTTTACTAAAGTTGGAATGGGAAAACTAAAAGTATTCGGACGACGACGACGACAACGACGCCAATGTGATAGCAATATACGACCAAAAAATAAAAAATTTTGCGGTCGTATAACAAAAACAAATAAACAGATGCGCCATGTGAACATGATACCTCCGTCTCTTTTTCAAGAATAAAGTTCAATAACTTCTTCATAAAATTGAGAATGGAATTGGGGGGAAATATGTCAACAACCTGACCAAAGTGCAAACAACAACCGAAGTCCACCAATGGGTCTTCAACACAGTGAGAAAATCATGCACTATAAGTGTTTGTCTTTTCTCTTTTTTTTATATAGATTAGACCGTTGGTTTTCATGTTTGACAGCTGGTTTCACAATAGTAATTTTTTGGGTCCTTAGATTAATAATAGCTTACTGTTTGGTGTGATCCAAGGCTCTGTGTTGAAGACTGTACTTTGACCTATAGTTGTTTTTCTTTTACAAATTGTGACTTGGATGGAGAGTTGTTTCATTGGAAGTCATACCACATCTTCCTTTATCTAATATTATGTACAAACATACAAGGATAAAACTTAATGCCCCCTCCGCTACGACAGGGCATAACAAAAAGCATATGTATATAGAGAAGCAGGACTCTTATTAAGACTGTTTTGTTTATATAGATTAGACCGTTGGTTTTCCCGTTTGAATGTTTTTACACTAGTAATTTTGGGGCCCTTTATAGCTTGTTGTTCGGTGTGAGCCAAGGCTCCGTGTTGAAGGCCGTACTTTAACCTATAATGGTTTACTTTTTAAATTGTTATTTGTATGGAGAGTTGTCTCATTGGCACTCACACCACATCTTCCTATATCTATGAATATTACAGTACCTTATTCTGCATTCTTTCATCTTATCCCCTGATTGCTGACATGAATAGTTCTTTATTTCTTTTACTTCCAGGCATTTTTGGTATGAAAGCACCATATTTCAAGTTAAGTGTATCCATGGTTTGTCCTGGGCGTATTTTGATAAAAATGATAAATGTTGACCACATCTTTTGGTGTCTCTCTTGTAAAACAATAATGCAAAGCCTCTGTGTGTTGTTTAAAATTACAAATCAAAGGAATTAACCAGTAAAATAAATTGTATTATAATTTCACTTCTGAAATAATCCTGACCGGTGACTGTACAGTTTCAGCATATTTTCCTTTGTTCTTAATTTTTCTGATATTTAGCTGAAAGCAGGATCAATGAAAATCTTCATGTGTGTGGCCAACAGGTTCTTACGACCAGAGAACCTGAAAAAAAATTATCTGTTGAGGTCTTGAATAGTATCATTTATTTATCAATTAATGAGATAGAGCTTTGTTAGAATATTGAAAGGTGGAAGCAGTATAATTACTTTAATACACTAAAATATGTAATAAATAAAACAAGAATGTGTCCATGGGACACAGATGTCCCTGCTTGTAAATATATCTCTAATATATATCCTTTTTCCTATTAAAAAAGTAACATATTCATGATAATATGAGAATGACGAAAGTGACTTGATCAGTGTTTGATGTTAACAAGCATAGTGTAAACATTTCACAACACTTTAAAATGGTTGATGCAAAGTAAAGTTAAAGTGCAGTTTGTGATTTGAACAAGTTTTCAATTACTTCAAGTTCCCGTAAATCCCTGATATTCTTTAATGTTTTTTTTTTTTTTTTTATTGCAGTACAGTAATAATCTGATGGTTCAAGAGAGCACAAAACCACGACAACAACATGTTTAATGTTTATCAAAATATCATTTTCCTTTGTTTTTTCTTAATATTATAAAACCAGAAGAAAAATAAATTTCCATATCTTGCCCTGTTAACGAGTTGTAATAAAATGTATTCATCAACATGATCAAATACACTGGATAAGAATCTGTTGGTAGTGCTCCGAGGTTAAATAATTGACTTATTTTCATAGGTTTATGACCACTGACCACCTATAACAATAATGGCTATAGAAAGTTGAGGCTCCAATGGGCCTTTATCGCTCACCTGATATTCTCATTTACAATTGATGCATGAAATAATGCAACTGTTATACTTTTGCTTTAGTTTCAGAGATATAAGTAAACACTGCATTTTCCTCCTATTTTCTATTTTTAGCCATGTCTGCCATGTAGGTTGGCAGGGTCATCAAACACATTTAAAACTATATATACATACCCTAATGATGAGTGTGGCCAAATTTAGGTAGATTTGTCTCAGTTGTTTCAGCAGACGACTTTTCTAAAAGATGAGAAAAAAAATTATGAAAAATTATTCATTATTTATTCCTTTCAAAATTCTCTGAATAAATAAATGTCATGATTGGGTCCATGGGACACAGATTATGCCCCCACTTGCATATAACTTTTTAAAGAAAAAAAGAAAAAAACATATAATAGATTGTATACCAATATGCGAATTAAAATATTGAGGTACAATGTAATGTATGTGCCTGTTCCAAGTCAGGAGCCTGTAATTCAGTGGTTGTCAATTGTTGAAGTGTTACATATTTATTTTTTTTCATTTTTTTGTACATAAATTAGGCCATTAGTTTTCTTGTCTTACATTTGTCATTTTGGGGCCTTTTATAGCGGACTATGCAGTATGGGCTTTGCTCATTGTTGAAGAGGGTACAGTGACCTTTAGTTTTTAATTTCTGTGTCATTTGGTCTTGTGTGGAAAGTTGTCTCATTGACAATCATACCACATCTTTTTTATATATAAAGTTAAGTACAACATTTAAAAGTGTTGACAATCGTTGATGTTAATTACATTATATTAGATTTTCTTGAGGAGAATAACTAAAATATGATTTTATTAGGGCTTGGATCCCACTAACATGTTTAATCCTGCTATCTTCTGTGCCTGTCCCAAGTCAGGAACCTGGACAATCAGTGGTTGTTGTTTGTTGCTGTGTTGCATATTTGATTTTAGTTATTTTATTTGTATATTAATATTAAGGTCATTAGTTTGGAATTATTTTACAATTGTAATTTCAGGGCCTTTTTTATATATATGACTATGCAGTATGATCATTGCTGAAGGCTGTACTTTGACCTATATATATAGTTAACTGACTGACGGAGGGACAGGTGTAAAACAATATGCCTGTCAACTTTTTCTTACAATTTCATACATTTCCCATATCATTGACTATTTTATCATTACTTACATCTGTCCATTATTATACTGTCTTTTAGGTCACATTGCATTTCAAGCTGATGTTCAATACTTGCACAGTTGTACACCTAGAAAAAAAATATGCAAAATTAAGATAAAACAGTCTTGTGTTACTGTCACACTAGTTTAGATAGAGAGTCTTGTGAGTTTCTAACAGAAAATTTACAACACATCAATGAGAAATCGAAAAAAGTAAATAAAATTATACATTTGTCATTTTCGCTGTTGAGGTTACATAAGTGCATTAGCTGCCTTATTTTTACATGTTCACAAATCAGTATAAGGAGAAGAGTACATATATAGAGGCTCTACATCCTCCCCCTGAAATGTTGTGTTCTTAAGGGAACCAGTTGCTTTTTCTAAGTTAAGAAAGAGTTTTAAAACTATCCATGCATGTCCTCACATCTAATTTATAAAAGATGATTAAATTGATCATTGAAATATGTATCAGAGTGAGAACTTCTCAATGTTCATTTTTTTTTTGGGGGGGGGGGGGTATTTATTACCCTAATTTAATATTTCTATTGGCTTTAATTAAGTAACTGGGACTTACAGTACTTAGGATAAAATTTTCATATCTCTTCATCTATATACACAAATTCTAATGTTTCACATCCTGGGGTATTAAAACCAAGATTAAAACCCATGAATTGAAATTTTTCACACATAATTGACTTATAGTAGTAATTGGGAATGTAAACATGTAATAATGTTTTCCCAGTAGGCAGTTTAACCAAACTTAAGATAGACAAGACATAATAAATCTATTATACAATATACACAGCATGCACATGACATGTGCTCCAATCATAATGATGAACTGAGTCCATACTGTCCCTTAAACATGTTTAACAAATAATGTAAAAAAATTTTTTATTAAGATTCTGTGATTTTTTTAAATTTTATAAACAATTTCTTATAGTTTGCTTGAAATAAATATAAGTTATATATACTTAATCATCTGTAGAATTTTTTTATTAATGAAAAAAAAAGAATTAGCTTAACTGATTAATCAATATTTAGGTCACAAGGCTTTTTACCCTGATGATCGAAGCTTGTCTAGAAATTGCTTCAGATTACTTTTAAGCAAATAGAACAGTTTTGAACATTCAAAAGGTCCCAAGTACATGTAAATATTAATGACACACATTTTTGATGACCAACAATGTATGAAGAAATTTTCATAGAACATAAAAATAAAAAACACAAAAAAAATCACATTATAAATCGAACACTGTTTCTGTTAGCGCTTTCACTGCATCCCTTATAGTTCATCAGACTGAATTGTTATCGTTACTAGTAACAACTTGTGATGTTACCTAATAGTAACGTCATGTGGTAGTTTGCATATATATTACGGAATCTTATTCACAGACCGAATTTCACTTCCTATTAAAAGTCGGCTTATACAGTTAAAAAAAATAGCGTTCCTTGGCTTCAAGTGGAATTTTATCTTAGGTCCACATCTGAAACTAGAGGCTCTAAAGAGCCTGTGTTGCTCACCTTGGTCTTTGTGCATATCATAAACGAGTGACACAGCAGTGATGGATTCATGACAAAATTGTGTTTTGATGCTGGTGATGTGTTTGTAGATCTAACTTTACTAAACATTCTTAGTGCTTACACTTATCTCTATCTAATGAACCTATGAATCTATCCCAGTAGTTAAACTATTTTGTAAAATTTTACAAGATTAACAAAATTTATGAAAATTGTTAAGAAGTGACTATAAAGGGCATTTTTTAAACTAGATACCCTAATGATAATTGAGGACAAGTTTGGTTAAATTTGTCTTAGTAGTTTCAGAGAAGATTTTTGTAAAAAAAAAATTGACAAAAATTGACTATAAAGGGCAATAACACATTAAGGGGTCAACTGACCATTTTGGTCATGTTGACTTTTTTGTAGATCCTTCTTTGCTGACCATTATTGCTGTTTACAGTTTATCTATTTCCATAATAATATTGAAGATAATAACCAAAAACGGCAAAATTTCCCTAGAATTTCCAATTCAGGGGCAGCACGACAATGGACGACGGACGCCAAGTGATAAGAAAAGCTCACCTGACCTGAAAGGGATATAGTTTAAATTTTCCCTTTCCATATTGGTCAAAGTGTTCAGAACATGGAGAGTTTCTAATTGAAGGGACCTTTGTCCAGACAGCTGTTTGTGAACTCTTCCTCTATCAAATGGTTTGACCTATTAGTATGTAGTTTTGATTACAAGTGGGACAGGTTGCACAATAAATAATATTTTTCGGTTTAATTGCTGTGCCTGATTTCAGAGTTTTACTTCTAGCATTTAGCATGTTCCACATCTGGGATCCCCCCATTTTTGTATTTCTGCCACCTTCGTTCTGTGTACTGAATTTTGCTCGTGTCAGAAGTTTCTTTAGATTTGGTGCTTGTTGACGGCTCCCAATAAGTCATGATTCATCGACTAGATCTTTCATTTGCTTGATGCAGAATAGGTAAAAAAAAACTTAGCAGAATTAAAGATCAGTGACTTTTTTTTAATCTCCCTTTAAAGGACACTTAGCTTTTACTGTGAAAAAGTCCTCTTATTGAATGTCAACCTTGTAGGACAGAATTTTATAGTACTTTATCATAAAAGAATGTCCAATTGAAGGACACTTTTTCACAGCATCTGACAAATTAAAATATTTACATTTTCTGTAAAAAAGTGTCAAGGTGGTTGATAGTAAACAAATTAGGTATTGTTACTTAAAGACCAAACAACCTATTCATTTTACCAGTGATTTTTCCTTAAAATTTTGTGTGAAGGTATTTCATGATTTGAGGAACAAAATGTGATGAAACAAATTGGGGGTCACCGACTTATTTTTGTCACTATAGCAACCTCAGTTTCGCGTTTCCTGAATATTAACATAATATTTGCTTGTTATCTAAACTCTCAAAAAAATCCTTTATATCAAACCTACAAGCATAGTTCTTGTTTCACGTTAAACAGTAGATTTGTATCTATCAAAACAGGTTCAAAAATTTAAAACTCGTATTGTTTTGATCTTTAAAAATATGATTTATTTCATCCCCGCCAAAAATAAAAATGAAAAATGAAAAACGTTTCCAGTATTAAAAAATTTCTCCCAGTGATTTATCCATACAAAATTTCAAGAAGGAAAGTGCCATGTGTATGCAATCTTCAAAATAAAGCAAAAAAAAGTGTGTGTCACCAACCTTTCAAAAAGTTATGAGCAATTTTCATGTTTTTTTTTCTCGTTTGTTTTGAAGAAAAGAGTTGTCTTTCTTTAGAACATTGCATCTGACGTCATAGTACAAACTTTTCTTGCTGGCCCACTTTTTGAAAAAAATCGCAAATTGGACTTTTGAAACTCACATTTAAATTTCCAAGAATAGCAAATATATTCACCTACTTTATCATCCGGTAATACAAGAGATTAAATGCATGTATCAGTATCAGATCTTTATAATGATGTTGTTGCCGCATAATAATTACCTTCAGAAACACCATCCGTTGGAATGAAAAATTGTTTGAAATAACCTTTCACGCCGCATTTGTTATGAAAATCTGTTTTTGTCCTCTGTCCCTCATTAGCATAATTATTGAAAATACAAAAAATGAAAGATGGCACTAGCTAACTTACAGAGTATTTGACTATATCAGACTAGAAGTGTGTTTTTTTTTCGTGTTTGAATTTTAGAAGTCTGCCATAATGAACTTATTCGCTACTGTTGACAGACGGACACACAAAATCACGAACGAACGTCTTTATACCATTATTTTTCCTGACTCAGACAAACTTAATTATTGCATCAAGCTTGTGATTCATTATTTCTGAATATTTAACTGTCAGGGGACTTACTTAAATGAGTGATTTTCTAAATCACTGATTAAAGTAACATTATTTCCATAAAGATTGGAAGTAAGAGTTGTCTTTCTTTAATAATCACCTATTTTTAAGTAGTAATGAGTGATTTTCTAAATCACTGATTAAAGTAACATTATTTCCATAAAGATTGGAAGTAAGAGTTGTCTTTCTTTAATAATCACCTATTTAAGTAGTACAAATTAATCACTAAAAGAAGTGATTTAATTTTATTATAGCTTTAAATATAGAATACTAATGATCCAAGGACTAATTATGTTTCTAAAATTATCAGAACCAACATCTGTTTTGTCTAGGATGACCCATACCTGTCAACCTCTGAAAATGAAAAGTCAGGTCATGACCTGCATTGAGAAAAAAAATCTCAGGTCATAACGCGTACGACATTTTGCGGGCTCAATTGAAGAACAAAAATATGTTTACATATAATTTATATAGTCAATATAGTCAATATGTATATGAAACAGTTAGAACATGTATACAAGTTTATTTCAGACTATTGTTATAATCCATAGTAGCAGACTTGGCATTCTTTAAAAGAACTGCACTTGGTTTCAGTTCATAGCAATGCAAATGTGTATTCATTTTACAAGAAAGAAGAGCACACAGTGTATCCTTATTAAGATCAGCCCTAAACTCTGTAGCTATTTTCTTTACTAAAGAAAATGCCCTCTCACTGTCTGCATTGCTGTTTGGCAAAACCAGTAATGTTTTAGCAAGTTTTGACAAAACAAAAAATCTTGGCTTGTTAAGAAAAATGTCATGCAACTTGGACATTTCTCCCCAAAATGTACCAATGTCAGTTTCAGGGGAAGTGCAAAGTGGAAGTTCATCTAATGGGGTCAACTGATAGTCACTGAACTCATCTTGTAGCTGTGTTGTCTCTTCATATCGTTACGTAGCTCAGGTAAACAGTCCTACATTTTGACTTTTGGTTACATTGAAAAAGACCGATAAAACCGAAGGTCGTATTACTTCTAAATACCGGAAACAATTCCGGTCAGAAATCCGGGTGAAACGGGTAATGTTAGAAATTCCCGGGACCCGCCGGGTAAAGAAAAACTCCCGGGTGAGAGGTGAAAATAACGGGTGTCACCCGCAAAAAACGGGTGAGTTGACAGGTATGGATGACCAGGTCATTTCAGGTGATGACCTTGTACTGAATCTAGGATAATGACATTAAGATCACTTGTTTAAGTATCATACCTCAATTTCCTTCCCAAAAATCACTTATTTTAATAACCCCCACTAATTTCAACTGTCCCCTAACTTCACAGGAAAAATACTCCCACTGCTGGGAAAAATCTGTTAAGAAAGTATCAGTTCATTATGTAAAGCCATTATTATAGCATTTTTTCAACTAAAATAGAATTTGCAGATAAATGATAGCATCAAAGGCATAAACCTTGCTACATAAAAGAAGCAAAAAGTTCATTTTTTCCAAGTTTATTAATGAAAAGATATTATTTAAACCTATGTCACAGTTTAAAATTTTGGTAAAACTTCAAAATCACAATTTGTGACAAAACTTCAAATTTGCTACTCAAATAAGTGATTTAAAAATCACTTATTTCAGTATTTAGTCCCCTGACTGTTTAAGATATAAGGAAATTCAAATTATAGTATAATATATGAATTAAAGTTTTTTATTCTAAAATGTTATAAATCTATCATAAAATACAATCCCTGTTATTACTATCTCAAGTGTTTTGAATAAACGAGACAGTAAATATAAAATACAAAAAAGTTTTTAATTCAAAAATTATTTTAGAAATAATTTTCTGTTGAAAACTACAAAGTAAGATTTCTCCAACAGGATAAAATATTATAAATCTAAATTGCTCATAATGTGGAAATTTAAACAAAGGTTGTTGCCGGTATTAAAAATCAAAATTTGTTTTCAATCTTTCCGGTCATAGTTGAAGCTAAATGAAAGGGAGAGATTTAATGTTGGATATTATTCTTGGAGCAATTCTTTTTGTCTTAAGTTAAATTTATAACTATTTAGTTTTTACCACCGACAATTTTGATTTTAATTAATTCACATTCGCTGAGTATTAATTTTATTATTATGTTTTGCCTTACAGCTAATTTCCTAATGCATGTAGGGTAAAACTTTGGTTGGCCTCCTTGCTTTGTTTGTTTAAATGTTTATTCAAGCTTTGTTATTAAGATTGACATCTTCATATATAGGTATGAAAACCTGTATATATATGATATTTAAATTCAATTGGACATTATCAAAAAATAATTAGACAAAATATACAAACAAAGAAAGCAAGCTAACCAAAGTGTTGATATACATAAATTAGGTAATTAGCTTCAGTGAGATCAGGGGAAATGTTTGTCATTTCTCCTTTAGACAATTTGAAATGAAAGAAATGACAAACGGCAATGACCCTTTGTTATAATTTTATTTTTACTATAAGATTTTGTGAAATAAGCAGTATAAATAAATTTTAACCTCATTGCAAGATTGGACATTATTTTACGAGAATCATCCAGACATTAGTTCCATGCATACGTTGCCAGTATGTCAAAACATCTAGGAATAATTGTTTATCTGAATACTCAATTTTTGAAAATTGCGACATAAAATTAGAAGGATCATATCATAAGGAACATTCTGTATTAAGTTTTAAGTTGATAGGACTTCAATTTCATAAAAAACTGCCTTGACCAAAAACTTCAACCTAAAGCGGGACAGACGGAGGAACGGACGCACAGACCAGAAAACATAATGTTAATAAATGGTGCTGAAAAAGAACTTTCACCTATCTAATTAACATGTACACAATTGGAGAAAATGAAAGACAAAATCTATGCAAGTGAAAGATAAAAAAAGAAATGCTGATTGGCACAAATACAAGACAAATACGCATGTGAAATAATAAAAAAAATGATATGCAGATCTGCGAAAATGCAGAAAGTCGAGATCAAAATTTATATTTGATTATTTTTATTAGAACGAAGGTCAAATATAGTGTAGTATCTTTTGTGTCCATTTGTGTTAAATTTTACATAAGACTAGAACACACCCGTGAAATCGCTGGTCCCTGACTAAAATAAAGTATATAACTATGTGTAAGCCTTATTTTAGCCTGGATATTTACTTATCTGATAAAGTCATGCTGATTATAAAATGCACAGTTTTCTCTACTTTCAAAATCTTTCTGTTAGAAACCATCGACCTGGAACTTATCAATTATTGGTAATATTAACTATTTGAAAAACAAAAGAGCCTGGAATGGAGTAATTTTTTATCAACACCATTGTCCAATATTAATTATAAATAAAGTCGAATTCTTGGTTTTGCTGTTTTGAGTCATGCTGGCTAACAAATTGTAAACTGAACCTATACGCCTTATTTTAAGTCTAGATTTTTAGTATTCATATTATCATCTTTTAAAGTCATATATATACTGATTAAAATACTACAATAGGAAACAATGTGATAGAATTTAGTATTGTCAACCTTGTGATTATGACCCTTGTATATATAGCAAATCCTAAATACACCGTTTGGTGGTGTGCCTGTCAGATGCAGAACGTACAGATAAGGTATAGGTAAAAGGTGAATATACTATTGGTATTGGTATTGGAACTTGTTAATTATTTACAATATTAATTATGTGGAAAACAAAAGGGTCTGGAGTGGTGTAACTTTTAATCAACACCATTGTCCTATATTAGCTATATATAAAGTTGAATTCTTTGATTTGTCGTTTTTATCCCATGCCAGCTGACAAATTGGACCTCGTTATTTTAGTATTATAGATATCAGCATAACAAAAAATAAAACATCTGAGTGGATTGAGTCTCCAAAACACATTTTATGAGAATTATTTTACTTGAAATTGATTTTGTTTGTTTTGTTTGGTGTTTTTTTTTTTTGGAGGGGGGGGGGGGGGGGGGGCTTTTTCTCCTTATTTCTTATATTCTGCTTTGATAGAACATTTTCCTAGGAAATACTTAAATAAATATATGTTTATAAGTTAATGAAATTATTGTTAATGCTGTAACGACAAATTATTCTGTAATAGAGAAGCCTTTTATTTCCCTCTATGGAATGCTGCGTTAAATTTAAATTGATTCCTACGGACCTATTGAAACCTCCTTGGAGACAGTTAACTAATAGATGGATTGTTCATTCTGCTTAAATACTTCAGTTATTCATTTCTGATAACATTTCTATCATAAATGAGTGAAAGTTACCCCATTATTTTTACTTCTTGACCTGAAAAGTTTAAATTTTAAGGAAATTAGAGGTATAAATTGACCAAAAGAGACCTTATAAAGGAGACAATGAGGTCCAAAAGTGGTATTTATCTTCCTAAAATCATCTTAAGTATCATATTCAACTGTTTGTAGGCAGATAAGATAAATATTTGATCATTTATTGGTCCACACTATATTTTATCTTGATGCGGCTTGGTTTGGATTTGTCGAAGAAATTTTGCTCGAATCGCTGTAGATGTCGTCTTTCATTATGCTAGATTTTTCTCAAACTATTGAACTCTGGTTATGACAAAACTTAACAGAAATGCTTGAAATAACCAGTATTACAAAGGAAAAAAGTCACATTCAGTTTATTAAACAATAATCATATAATGTCTTCTTTAAATTTAGTCCTATAACAATTCTTCCTTTTTTTAAATCTTCATTCCAGGCAGGGATAGGGGAAACCAACAATAATTTTTGAATGGCCTGATCTGGACGAATAGAAAATAGGGATTGTATGCAAGTAAAGCTTAGATTTATGTAAAAAAAATAGAGACTTTTACTTAGTTTGATCTATTACAGATTTTCATTGTGATTAAGTCACTAATACAAGTATGATATGTTCATGCCAGCATACTCATTTGTTGTTTACAAAGAGTCCTACACAACTTTAATTTGAATACAATCAAAAGTCAAGAACACCCTGGACCCAAAGCCAAAGGTGCACTTGAATGGGTCTATATATTTCATGTACTATAGTATTTGGTAGATTGATTTATAAATGAATAACTTTATTTCTGAATTTTAAATTGTTTTTTTTTTAAACTGTGTAAGATAAATAATTGCTCTATCTAATAAGCATTGACCAGTTGACATTATTGTGGTCAAACAAATGACAAAAAAATATTCTGAATGATGAATCCAGATTTTCTCTATACCTGTCACTGTCAGGTAACCTGAGGATTCCCAAAACCGAAGTGGTTCGTCTGAAAAAGTGGAATTTACAGAATAGGTGACGGGTAACAGGTCTGTGGATAGAACAAACATCCTCACCTTCAAACTGGTAAAGTTCAACTTCTACAACAGTCCAGAAAAGAGCGACTGTTATCCAATGTAGCTATGCAATCTGGGAACCAGTTCAGGTAAGACCTTGAACTTGAAGATGCAGAGCTTTGCTTGTCGGTACGACAGCAGCATGTTGTTGAAGTGATTTCAATATATATGGTCCTATATATGGTAAACATTTAGTTAAACAAGTGTGAGAGCATTATTTACGTTTAAAGAAGGACTGGGTGTTTCGTTTTGTCCTTCTTTTTTTTTTGGGGGGGGGGGGATGGGATGGGATGGGATGGGATGGGATAAGATAAGGGTAGTCCAAATAATTATGACGTCGTGAAGGATCTGATTATACTTTTTTTCTTTGATGCCTTACTGAAAGGCTATCATAATTTTTTTCTTTGACACCTTACTAAGGCGTCAAAGAAAAAAATTATTTAGTCTTTCAAGACGTCATAATTATTTGGACTAGGATAAGGGTAGGTCACTAAGTGTGCAGTGGGTGGTAATGGGGGTGCTTGCACGTAAAAAGCGTGAAATAAGACATTATTTCATGAACGTTGCACAAAAAATAAATACTTTGTTTTGAACCTTTTTCTGACTGAGTCACAGTCTTCTCATTGGCGGATCATATTCCAGGGGTTGGAACCCCCATTTTTTTTGCCGATCAATGCATTTGAATGGGGACATATAGTTGAAACATCCTCCCACCTATGTCCTGGGTTGGGACCCCCCACCCCCCCCTTTTCAAAATGGCTGGATCCGCCCCTGCTTCTTGTATATATTAACTTTATGTTTTACATTGTGTACTTGATATTCCCGATTTAGTATACACATTTATGATATAATTGGTTTACAGCTTTTAAAAAAGTATTTCTTGACGATCCCTGCCAATTTATTAGTGTTTGAATTTTATTTGAAAAATACTGAGCACGCAAAATAATTAAGCATTTGAAAATCATGATGCACATAAATTTAAATTAGCAGAATACATTGCATGAGGCACCTGAGTCTTGTAAGACTGAACAGAGGCGGATTTAGGCTCCCTGCCCCCTCCCCCCCCCCTTTTTTCAGAAAATATTTGGTTGGTTATATAGGGAATCACTGAAGCGTGATGGAATCCCCCCTTTAGGCAGACAGTGGGCCCCCTCATATGAAAATTTCTAGATTCGCCACCGCTGAACGTCAAATTAAAAAGTTAAAACATGTTGAAAGTAAAATAAAAACACAGGTTGCAAGGTGAAAGGTATAGATAACGGACCTACCATTTGGTTTTTAAGGGGGGAAGGTGGGGTAGGATGAAAAATTTTGTCCTGCATTCTATTAGTTGTTATGTATTTTTCACTCTGCCTTTTTTGTATTAAAATTGAGAATGGAAATGGGGAATGTGTAAAAAAGACAGCAACCCTACCAGAAGAGTGTACTAGTGAACTGTCTAGTTCATTAGTTTATCCTGCCCTTTTTTACATACATATAAATAGATCTTAATAGTCATCCTGCCTTTTTTTTGGCAAAGTGTCTCATCCCCTATGTTAATCATTTTTGTTTATTCTCCAAACTCCTGTCCTGGCCTTTTTCAAATTTCATCCTGATTTTTTCATATTATAGTCTACATGTAGTTGCATAATGTAATTATTACTAAAAGCTCAGTCTATATCAAAAACTTCATAATGTATGAGGGTCTGGATGGGGGGGTGTCTGTTATTCTGTAAACATTTAATTTTCACCCCTTTTTTCTCTAATCTTCATTTTTTTTGCCCTTTATTCTCTAATCTTAATTTTTTAAGGGCATTATTCTTTAATCATTTAACCCCATCCAAACCCTCTTGTATATGTTCCAGACCATATGAGTATTTGAACCGTACACCTATATTCGTGTGGTGGGACCATATGTGTCGGTCAGACCAATATAACAGAGTAACAGTCTAGTTAGGACTAAACTGGCCCCTATATGTACTTCGACCCTAGGGGTTAATTTTTGACAAACATGTATCAAAATCTGTTATTGAATATATATATACAAACATAAAAATTAATATTATGAAAATTAGATGAATGGAGTGAAATATATCATCATATCACCAACCCTAATAATCTGGAAACAACTATTATTAGAGTAACAAAGCTACCTTATTTATTCTTTGCACTAGTTTTTGACACATTTTTATTATATTTTCTCTATGTGTTTTCAAGGGATTTTTTTTATAGTGTTTGTCATGTATCGATCTGTGGAGATTTTGTAGAAAAGTTCCTAAATATTCTAAAATATTTTCTTCCAACATAATTATGTTTATTCTGATAACTTCAATTTCAGCCAGCATAATTCAATCTGATGTATTAACTGGCATGCTAAATGTACAGGAGCTTAACAGAATAAAGCTGTGATTAATATAATGATACTGTTCCACAACATTTTAGGGTCAGAGAAATTTAATGCTTGATTGGGAGCAATTATTTGTGGTCACTTAAACTGAAGAAATTTATTGCTTTTAATTGATTGACCATGTGCAGCTGGTAAGCACATAATCAGCTGATTTACTAAAATAACATTGATTACCTTGAATATTATTATGGTAGAGATAAATTATAAACAGCAATAAGGTTCAGCAAAGTAAGATCTACAAGTAGGGCAACATGACCAAAATGGTCAATTGACCCCTGAAGGGGTTATATTTTATTTAAAAAAAATTTCGTAAATTTTTGTAATCTGAAACTACTGGTCCAAATACATGTACATGGAATATATATATGAAATAGATTCAAAGGAGTAGGGGCAATAAAGGTCATTTTTTTTCGTCCAATTTTGTTTATTATCTTGAAAACTTTAATAATACATGTACATGTAGATAGAGAGAAACTTTGAAATGCAAAAATGATCAGAAAATACTCTTTTGTGTGTAAACTTGAAGCAAGAGCTAAATAAGATCATAAAGATAGAGAGAAACTAAACAGACTTTATTGATCAGCAATATAGTTACGTAAGATACAATTTTTTTTTAGTAAAGAACACAATGTATTAAAAAAACATACACAATATAATTTAAATCATGCACATGTATATATATATATAAATCAAGCACATGTATATATATAAACTTTTCTAAACATCAACCCAACAATGTTAGATCTGTTCATTTAAATTTTTTTTTAGCTCTCAGAGAAATTCAAACTCATGCTACTGAGATATTGTAACACCAAATCGCCTGCACTTTATCGGACGGGCTACGTCACTTGACCACCTGGGCTTCACAAAAATAAAGCTCTCCGTGGCCGGGTCTCCCTGTTACCTTTCCTCCTGAGTTTTTATTTAACGTTGTAATACAGTACATGATATATAAGGCATGAACATGGAATGTATATATATACGACCTATTAGTCAAATGCGTTTTGTTAAAATATACTTTTTCACTTTTTTGGTCTTTTGGAAAACGTTGTTTGTGCTGTATTTAGACCCTTCTTCAACAAAATTTGTTTTACATGCACACGTATAAATTGCTGTTTTAATCTAACGCAATCATAGGTTTGAACGTAGTTTTTAATTTAGATTTGTACATGTACATATATATGTCAAAATATTCACTTCAAACTATCCTGAGCCTGAGTTATTTCAAGACATTAAATACATTTGTATATATATATATATAGTCATGCATAATATGCATTAATTAGGGAATGATATGTTACTGTTAAACTTCAAACCCACTGTTGTTGAACTTTTAAAGAAATTTTTGATAGAGAATTGTTGACATTATCTTTTTATATTATATTACTGTATCTAAACTTCAAAGTGTATAATTTTTAAAATAACTTGCCATTTTCTTCTTTGAACTGTTTTCTTTCACTGCATGGTTCTTCACAAAATCACCACAAATTTAAACAATATTGTAATAAATTGAAGATAGTTATAAGATGTGTATTCTTGATGAATTTCAAACTACATTTTATTTTGCTCTACACATTTTATGATGTCCAAGTAATGAGGTCATGACATCAATATGAATCCATATAGTAACCAATGAAATAAAAGAGAAATTCATTTTATGTCTTCCTAGATCTTTGGATAAAAACAGGCCACATTTACTTGTACATGTTGTGTGTATTGTACTTAAATATAAAAACACCAGTAAATGTTATACATATATATCATGTATATACTGTCACCGCATTCAATGTCATTGATTCAATGGACTTAATTAAGTATAATGGGAATAGGTCTATTAGTGTAAATAAAAGTGAAATAATTAGAAGGATGTTAGTATTGTATTTCACAATGACCATGATGACATACAGGAATAGAATTTTGAAAATTTTATTGTAAGTAATAATTTCAAACTTAATGCGAATTATAATAATGATAATTGTATATTTTTTTTGTTTTGTGTATGGTCTCCTTAAAGTTTTATTTTGAGGAGGATTAAGGGGGATGGGGCAAATGGGCCCGGGCATTCCCTTTTTGATAAAATTTTGTTTGATTAATCTATTTAGGGATCAAATCACTGAAGCATGATTTGTACGGGTCCCTTTAAAAAAGTTCTGGATTTGCCACAGGCATACAGAAATTAAGGATGTTTTATAATTTTAAGAAATTCTAATATATATCAATTAAAAAATATATATATATATGCATTAGTGATAAATTTAATAATCGTGTCACCTAAGGATATTTGCCTATAGATGTTTTATGTCCCACCTTTGGGCATTATATGCTTTCTAATGAGTCATGAGTATGTAAGTCTGTTCCTCCATCTGTCTGTCCGGCTTCAAGTTTTTGATGAAGTTGAAGTCCAATCAACTTGAAACTTAAGTACATGTTCCCTATGATATGATCTTTCTTATTTTATTAGAGTTTTGCCCCCAATTTCATGGTCCTCTAAACATATAAAAATGATAGTGCTAGTGGGTCATCTGTTCACTAAGGACACATTATTGTTATTGATTTAAATGCAAAGTATTAAGAATAAGTTTCTGAATTTCACCAGTTGATAATTCCACCTAACCATTATTTTATTTATTATTATTACTTTTACTGTTAAATCTGGTTTTTGTTATATCTACTTTACGTGAGGCTGCATTTATGTATGCCGTCATACGACAAAATTATTTTTATGTCTACCTGTGCGAATTTCAAACGCGCAATTTTACACCAGTAATGAAAACCTTCTATCATTTATGGGTAGACTTTACATAGATAAATTCAGCCGTATTTGACGTGAAACTGTACTTATGTGTCCCGTCATACTTTGAACCACACCATTATTTTATTTATTATTTTTACTGTAAGTCTGTTTTTTGTTATATCTACTTTACGTGAGTCTGCAATTATGTATGCCGTCATACGACAAAATTATTTTTATGTCTACCTGTGCGAATTTCAAACGCGCAATTTTACACCAGTAATGAAAACCTTCTTTCATTTATGGGTAGACTTTACATACTAGATAAATTCAGCCGTATAAGAAAAGCAAAATGAGAATGTTAAATTTGATGTATGCCTTTTTGTGCTACTTTGTTACATTTGTTGTTTATGTAGTGATATTAAGATGATAACACAATATTGACTGTTGTACCCCTATTTTTGACATTTTTACTCTTTGAGTATGTTTGTTTTGTTCATGCAGAGTGACAATGTAATGGAATTTGATGCGACTGTCATACAAGTGAGAGGTTTAGCTAGCTATAAAACCAGGTTCAATCCACCATTTTCTACATTAGAAAATGCCTGTACCAAGTCAGGAAAATGACAGTTGTTATCCATTCGTTTGATGTGTTTGGACTTTTGATTTTGCCTTTTGATTTTTGATTTTCCTTTTTGAATTTTCCTCGGAGTTCAGTATTTTTGTGTTTTTACTTTTCCCTACAATTTAAAATTCAAGAATTTTGTACAAGTATGTACCACTTGAAAGTATATTTGACATGGATGAGAGTTTAGATGGGGTTTACAAATTAGAGAATAACAGGCAAAATGTACAGAATAAAGGTAAAAAAAAATAATAGGGAAAAGAAAGAAAACAAAACTAAATAAATATTAGAAAATTTAACAGGGTGCTGAAATGAAATATAAAAATAGAGATTAAAGAAAAACAATTTAATATACATGTCTTAAAGAATAAAGATACATGTATACAGAATTCCTATCTAGACCTTAATAAATCAAGCCATATAAACACATAAATGACAAATACTCTGATAATTGTGATTAGGTCAGACAGGAGTTTGTCTGCAAAAGACTCATAAGTAACTCCATCTCCAATAAAAAAAAAAAATGAAAGGCCAAATAATTTACAAAATTAAAAACTTTGATAATCAAGAGAAAAACTGAGAAAGACATATATCTATGATTCATACATAAAATACAAAACTTAGAACCTGAAATTGAAAAATTATAAACAGTCAGGGGTGTTACTTAAAGTTAAACAACATGAACAAGTAGTTTTTTTCACGTTACTTATATATATAAGTAATTTTTGTTTTTGAAAATAATAAGATTACTTAATCATGTTAATAGAGTTATTTTAAATTTGAATAGAAGCATAGATTAAATGTAGTTTGAATGAGTTTTTATATAATTTTATATGATAAAATAAAGAATTTATTAGATTGGAGAGGAGTATGGAGATAAAGGTTTATAATGACAAAAACATTACTTGAATAAGTTATTTTATACATTTCAATTTTTTTTAGTGAAAACACATGTAGTTGATTTGGGTTAGCAGAACTTTATAAATAACTTGAAATCTTAATTAATTCACAAGTATGTTAACTTTCTATTTATACCAGTCTACCTTCAAGATTTTGGAGGAAAATGATAATTTAATAGTCCCTGAAGAGACCAATCTAAATTTACCCAGAAGTATCCATATGAAAGATAAGTGATAATTAAGTGCATCAGCAAGTTAATTAGTGTTTCAGAAGAAATTTATATTTCATGGGGAAAATAACCAGATGACTGTGAAAATTTGTTAAAGCTAGTAAAATCTGCATTTTTGGACACCTATAAAAATAATATTTAGAAAAGTTACTTAATATATAAGAAGTATTGAAAATAGCCTGGTTTTCAACATAACTTATATAGGCAGTTTTAAATGTTACTTGTTTAAATAATGCCCCTGACTTATGATTTTTTGTTTGTTTGTCAAAAGTTTTATTTTCTATTTAGCTCACCTGACCTAAGAGGCCATGTGAGCTTTTGCCATCCCTTGGCATTAATTGTTGAATCATCCATTAATGTCTGGTGTACACTTTTTCATAGATCTTCTCTTCTGAAACTACTGTAATTAATTAATTTTAACTAAACTTTGGCTAAATATCCTTAGGGTATTTAGTATATATTTTGTAATTTTTAGCTCAGTGAGGCCCGAAGGGCCCGATGTGAGCTTACACCATCACTTGGCGTCCTATGTCGTCTGTCGTCGTAAACTATTTAAAAAATCTTCTCCTCTGAAACTACTGGGCCAAATACATGTACCTTCAAACTTTAACTAAATGTTCCTAAGGGTATCTAGTTTATAAATTGTATCCGAAGTTTTGATCCATTGACAAACATGGACGCCATGGCTAAAAATAGAACATACTGGTCAAATGCAGTTTTGTTAATTGGCCCCTTAAGGAGTTATTGCCCTTTAAAGTCAATTTTACACAATTTGTTGATCAAGTTTGCTAATTATATATAACATTTAAAAATCTTCTCTGAAATACAGATGAGCGATTCAAGCTCTTGAGAGCCTCTTGTTATTTTGTCTATTAATTAAGAAACACTGCATAGTAATTAGTTTGGTAAAAAAACAATAACTTTAATATTTACCGTAGCATTTCAAGATTAATCTGCCTTTAAAATTAAGACCAATCTTGAAAACCCTTGGCTATTTGAAGTTATTGCTCCTGCAATAGCAAGTTCCCACAATTTATACATGTTATATAAATGTTCTTGTTAACAATGATTGTCATATTGAAAACAATTATAGATATCATAAAGATAAATTTAAAACAGCAAAATAGTAGTGTGGATCCTTATATGAGTTATTGCCCTTGAAAGACAAAATTTTAGCAGAATTTCAATTTTCATGCAGGAAGTATGATAAATGTAGAGACATTTATTTATGTTCAGCTAAGTTAAAGATCTGCGAATAAGCTTACATCATGACCAAAATAGTTAATTGATCCTTTATAGGATTTTTTGTCCTTAAGAAATTATTTACCAAAAGTTATGTTTTTTTGCAGATAATAATAGAAAAAAGGAATTTTAATTTTTTTTTAAGTGATAAATATGTTCAGCAAAGTAAGATCTGGGAATAGGACTTGTATTATTTAAATTGCCAATTGATCCTTCAAAGCTGTTATTGCCCTTGAAAGAATATATTTACCAAATATTTTTTTCTTCGATTTTTTGATTTTTGATTTTTTTTTTTTTATGGAAGTATTACATGTATTATATTTCATTTTTCTTCCAATGGTCGAATATAGAAAAGCAGAAATTTAAGTAGCTTACACCAATTAAAGGGGCCATTGGCGATTGGGCCCCTGCTAATTTAAGTTTTTCATAGTAAAGAAGTGTCTTCATCAGAATTACAGTTTACATGTCATGCATGTGTTGTTTACATTAATGTCATTAATTAGTTCTGCACAGTTAAATGTTAGAAGGAACTCTTTAGTTCACATAAATTCTTTTATAGCTGTTTAACTAATTCACCAATGTTCCTATTTCTTTTGAATCCTATTGATAAGTTTTTATTGAATTTGTCACCTATTGTAGAATCTATTTTGATAAGATTCCAGTATTTCCTGAATATTGTTTGAAGTTTTCTGCTTAAGAATTCGATTGATTATTCGTAATGAATGATATATTTTATCTATTTTCAACTTTGTTCTTTTTCTAGACATAAATTCATAGAAATTGATTCAATATCCACCTATTTAGGTGAAAATTATAACTCTGTCCTGATTTCATAGACAGAATTTCATAGAAACTAATCTAATGTCTATCTATCCATTAGTGCATATCACAATTTTAAATTAAATAAATGTGCCTTCAAGTAGTTCATGTGGGAAAAAAATGCTAAGGATAATGCTTTGGATTCATTTAAATTTTGTGGTCACATGTATCAATTTTCTTGGATTAAAGAAATTTTGTATTTGTTTTGTTTGTTTTTTTCATAGTCTGTATACAACCCGATGGCAAATTTATAATTCGTTTAACATTTAAATTCGTGACTCAGCTGTTTCAATGAAAACCACGAAAATTGGTATCCCATGAATAATAATGAATCCACATTGAACATTTTCAACATGAAGGTTTATGCCATTCTGTTCTTATTTCAGATTGACATATCTGTAGGACATGCAGTTAGCCTAGACAAATAGGAAGAGAAAGGTCTTTGATTCTGAGTTCTCTGTGAAGTTCAAGGTCTTTTTTAGTCTAAATTATAATGGGAAGATGTGAGCGGTAAGTTTGAAGTTTGTAATTGTGCAAAAATATGTTATTTTTAACAAAATGTGCTGTTTCACAAATAAAATCCTCTATATGGGTATATGAAATGATTGTAAGCTGTATTTGCTTGACTGGTTAAACTGACCATGCCTTCATTTTCATGGATCAAGTTTATGTGATATTATTAAAAAAAAAGCGACAAATTTTCAATCATAAGTAAAGCAGGCTTAGTTGTTAATTTATGTGTCATTTGGGCTCTTGTGGAGAGTAAATGTCTCATTGGCAATAATGAATTATACCACATTTTTTTTATATATCACATTTGAATGTTGCATTTATATATATATTATATACGTATTGCAATCACTCATTAGCTGGCCAATTGTTTATTAGCATCCATGTTCACAAATAACTACATTTGTGCAATAATGGGATGATTTGGTGGCACCATGTACTTTAACTGTTCTAGAGTAATGCCCCTTTACAAGTGAAACAAACAAAAGTGCTGAATTTTGTTTCCATTTTCTTACTTTTATAAGTTTGCCTCTGAACCAAATGCTATGAAATCAATACACAGCAATGCTTATTACCACAAAATACAGATCAAGTATGTATTAAGGGGGTGGTGTCACTTAACTGTTATGTAGTTATGCCCCTTTATAAATGATAAATATGCTTATATTTATAGTTTCCGTTCTCTAACTTTGATTTGCCTCAACTAAATGCAATTAAACTTATACACAATGCTTGTTACCACAAAATACAGATCAAGTTTGAATTTTAAGGGGGTCACTTTAACCGTTCTAGAATTATGCCCCTTCACAAATTGAATGATTGCTGAAATTTTAATTTCCATTCACTTACTTTAATTAGCTTACCTCAACCAAATGCTATGACATGTATGAATAATTGTACACAATATTTATTACCACAAAATACAGATCAAGTTTGACTTTTGAGGTTGTCACTAAATTTTTAGAGTTATGTCCCCTTGAAAATGGAAAAATTGCTGGATTTTTGTTTCCGTTCTCTAAATTAAGGTCCGGTAAGGACTCATTTTGGCCTCAAATTTCAGTTTCAACTGACGAAAGATTTTGACCACTTTTTAAACACTTAAGTGTCTATTTCACTTGATTCAATTAGTAAAAGAGAAAGATTTTAACTGATTAAGTCATTAAAAATGATCTGATTCAAGCTCAAATATGAAAAATCTCTCAAATATGCCAAAAAACGTCATTTTTCAGATGGTTTTTGTCAAAAATGAAAGTGGCCGCATCCGTGTTCATCCACAACCTTTATATATGTTATGTATTATCATAAAATACAACTTACATTTCAATATTAAGGATGAACACGAATGCGGCCACTTTCGTTTTACAGGGAAACCGTCTAAAATTTAACTAAAATGATAGAATTTTGAAGATTTCAGTAATTTAGCATGACTTAATGGTGCTACAACCCGATATATGTGCATTGTATTGTCAAAAACAGCCCATATTTATGTAGCAGAAGCATTAAACTGTCCAATAAATAACTAAAAGTTTACATTTTGACAATTTTGTAAAACTGTTATATTTTGGGGCCAAAAAGGGGTCTTACCGGACCTACTCCTTTATGAAACTTATACACAATACCTATTACCTCTAAATCAGATCAAGTGTTTTCGGTAGAGTCACTTTAACTGTTCTTCAGTTATGTCCTTTTATAACTTTATATGATATGCAAGCGTGGGCATCATCTGTGATCCATTGATACATTCCCCATTTAATTTTTTGTTAAACATCATTTTTTTAATTTTTTGGATGTCAAAGCCGATTAATGCCCCATTTGTTTGTAGGTAAGAATTGGTAAAGTAACACACACACATATACCGGTATATATTAAAAAATCATGAATATTAATATGCCTGAAGGACTTTAGAACATTGAACTTGAATTGACTTTTCTTTGTAGGATACAAAGAAATCTTGGAGGACAAATTGGTGCGAGTCTTAAAAGACACAGATTTGAAGATAAATGAAAGAAAAAGAATGACAAACATAGTTTAAAGGACTGCAGACTTCCTGATATCTTTCAAACTGTTCTTTTGGTATACATGGTATAAATGTAATATTGCAATATCATTTTATTTGTATAGGTATACATCCTGTAAATCTTGTTGGTGCCTTTTAGCTCCTTAAATGCAACCACTATTTAGTAAACATTGTCATGATTGTTGTTCTATATGTGAGCTTATTAGTTAACTATAGAGCATAGTAATTGCATATATATGCAATCTTAGTTTTTTTAATTCAGAAATAATTTTTAAAACAAGTTATTCTAATCAGACTAATGGAATTTTATTTTGTATGTTTAACATGTTATATGCACTTTGTCAAATTTAGCATGTTAAATGTTAAATGTGATGCAATAGAGAGCAACCTTTATATTTCTTAGAAAATGCTTTTTCTGAACTGTAATGAAAAGTATGGTTATACATAATATCCCAAAAAAATATTTTAAGTGAGACATATGTTTTATGAATATTTCAATAAATGTTAGAAACAAGTTTACATAAAAAATTTCTTATGTATCAAAATTCTGTGTTGTAAAATCGTAAAGATTTTTTTTTCAGGATTTTGCTCAATATGTTTAATAAATCAAAATGCGTAATTTTTGCTTGTAGATTTTATTTCGGATTTTTCCCGAAATGGGTAAAAAAAATGTATGCACCAAGTGTGTGCCTGACATTAGATTTATATTTCGGGATTTTTCCCGAAATGTGAAAAGAAATTATTAGTCATGAGACCTAGCATATACATTTGATTTTTCGGGATAAATCCCGAAAATATTTGAAGCATCTGTGTTATGCATTTTTTAATTAGTTTATTTTTGTCAGGATATTTCCCGAAATGTGTTTCAGATCTGTTTGTTCAAACGCTTTGCCAACATATATGTCATAAAATTTAATGTTGAAAATGATTTCGGGATTTTTCCCGAAATGTTGAAAGAAATTATTAGTCATGAGACCTAGCATATACATTTGATTTTTCGGGATAAATCCCGAAAATATTTAAAGACATCTGTGTTATACATTTTGTAATTAGTTTATTTTTGTCGGGATATTTCCTGAAATGTGTTTCAGATCTGTTTGTTCAAACACTTTGCCAATATATATGTCATAAAATTTAATGTTGAAAATGATTTCGGGACATTTCCCGAATAAATAGTTGTCATATATACATTTTTACCACAAATATTTTCAAACTTTCATATATTTTGGGAAATTTCCCGAACATTTAATGTAAGTTTTATCAATTATAAGAATAAAAACATGGAATGTTGTAAAAAATGTGTATTTCTTTATGAAATCTTCATTCAATTTATGGTAAACATTGAAAAAGATTATAAAAAGGAATAAAATGGATTTTACTCTTTTAAAATAGAGTCTGTTATGTATGGTCAGCTTGTACTGGACCGTACGCGTATACTCGTACGGTCCGACCGTACGCGTATGGTCGGACCGTATGAGTATACGTATACGGTCCGGACCGTACGCGTACGGTCCAAATACTCATATGGTCTGGAACATATATATATGTTTAACGATGAACCTCAGTATTTTATTTCTAATTACACTAATGACAGCTAAGTGTATAATAGACACTCGAGGCGAATTAAAATTAGCTCATTTTGTCAAATAGACCATTGTAAGCTTCAACTATTACTTAAAGTAAAAATTCACATTTGAAGCGAATTAAATTGAGTTCTTTTTGGGAGCAACATGCCATTGTAAGCTTTATCTTACGATATTCGTCTCTTATATAAAAACAAAACTACCACTAACGACTTAACCGATGTTATCAGATTGGTTGACTATTTGATAGTGTGACCTAATGATTCTTTTGTCCTTTAGTTGCTTTTTCAATCTGTACTTTTCGACTGACAATGTAAATTCAAGAACTCTCAAACAGATATCACCAAAGCAATGTTATCAAATTTGAAGCAGAGAAAGTTATGAGAACTAGCTTTTCCGAAATCTAAAGACCAAACGTACAGCCTATTATTTTCTTTCAGTGATTTTTTCGTTAAATTTTGATTAAAGATATTTCATGATTTTAGGAATAAAATATGATGGAAAAAAATTGGGGTTACCGACTTCGTTTCGTCACTATAGCAACCCCAAGTTCGTGTGTTTCCGCAAAATGAACAATATTTAGTTACAGTGTATTATTAATAATTTCAAACAATCATATAAAATCGAATCTACAAATGTACAAGCAGAATTCTTTTTTTCATATTAAACAGGAGATTTGTATCTATCAATTTCAGGTTGTAGAGTTAAAGATTCTTGGTGGTTTGGGTATTAAAAGTATAATGTATTGCATTCCCGCTAAAAAAAATAATACATCAGTATAAATAAGTTTGTAGTATTAAAAATATATACTAGTGATTTCTTCTTAAGAATTTCAAGAAAGAAAGTGCTTCGTGTTATCTTTCAAAAAAAATATCAAAAACTGTATGTCACCGACCTTTCAAAAAAGTTATGAGTACTTTTTTCATTTTTCTTTTAAGAAAACAGTTATCTTTCTATAGCACACTGAATCTGAAGTCATAGTACGAGTTTCTCGTATTTTTTGCAAATTAATGTTGCAAATTGGACGTTTGAAACACATATTTAAATTCTAATTAAGAGCAACAATATACATATATTTTATTAGAGCCTATGTCAATGGGTGTAGCGCGTTGGGCATATTAGTGCCACAATAGCATGAGTTCGAATCCCGGCAAGGGGAGAACAAAAAAAAATGCAAAAGCAAATTGACAGATCTAACATTGGTGGGCTGATGTTTAGACGAATTATATATAAACAGTATGTATTTTCAGCCATGTATCCCCATCACTTCTGGCGATCAGATGGATAAAACCTGATGTAAAGTCGTCACTGGTTCAGACGTACAGATATTTTATTTTCTCTAATTCTTCGTCAATTTATTCCTACCATTGTATTTAAAAAAAATAATCAACGTGTGGTTCGTTTGATCTCAGTTCTTGGTTAGAATCCGATTATGACGTCGAATTTACTTGCTTTCCTCTGAATTTCCTTTTGTGACGGCATGAAAAAAAGACGACCATGGCTGATGACATCACGTAGAAAGAACACATCTTTTTGTAGATCGCTTTTTGGTTTGCCTGCTTATCATTTCAAAATCATTGGAGAAACAGATTCTACCACCAAATTTCGTGTAATACGATATTTATCCACTCTCAACAGATACATTTTAATATTTAAAACGCTCGGCGAGCCTCGCGTTTTAAATTTGAAAATTGAACTGTCTCGAGTGGATAAATATCATATCACACTCGATGCAGTGGTAGAATCTATATATATATATATATATATATATATACGTCTGAGTCAGTGACAACTCTACAACAGATGTTTCCATCGGATCGCCATCAATGATGGTGATACATGGCTGTGTACATAATGTATATATACAACTCGTCTAAACATCAACCCAACAATGTTAGATCTGTAAATTTGCTTCGCCCTCGCCGGGATTCGAACCCATGCTACTGTGATATCGTGACACCAAATCGCCTGCACTGCAGCCGTCCCGCTAGACCACACAACCACCTGGGCTCTCATAAAAAGAGCTTTCGCTGGCCGTGTGTTACCTTTCCTCATCAGTTTTAATCTAGCGGCGTACTACAGTACATGATATATAAGGCATGGAGATGTTATTGTTACAGATCAACTAAATTATCTATAGTAAAGGATCCTACAAATTAATGTAATATACAGTCACAGAAAATAATTATATTTATAAGTACGTCTGAGTCAGTGACAACTCTACAACAGATGTATGCATCGGATCGCCATCAATGATGGTAATACATGGCTGTGTACATAATGTATATACAACTCGTCTAAACATCAACCCAACAATGTTAGATCTGTAAATTTGCTTCGCCCTCGCCGGGATTCGAACCCATGCTACTGTGATATCGTGACACCAAATCGCCTGCACTGCAGCCGTCCCGCTACACCACACGACCACCTGGGCTCTCTTAAAAAGAGCTTTCGCACGGTGGGTATGGTTGTCCTGCGAGAGAACGTACTGTGCTGGTGATTTGGTCCTGACGGGTGCTGGTGGGTCCTGATTCTGTGCTGGTGGGTTTGTTTACATTGTATCAGAACGGCAATAAAACGACTGTTTTGTTGCTTAATTTTTCGCTGATGTGTCATAAGTACCATGCAAAGTATATTACAACAATATTATATTGCAAAAGTCGTGCAAGTTCGTTAAACGGAATTGTCCTGACGCTGTGCTGGTGATAAGAAAAACGGTCCTGGTTCTGTGCTTCTATGTCCTGGTTCTGTGCTTTTATATTTTAGTTAAAACTGGCATATATTCAAGATCATTGATGCTGTACTGTTATTGACTAATTATGTTGTCGGCTTTCTTGAAAATGTCATTGTTGTGAATCTGTTTACTGTTATTATGAGAGAAAAAATACCCCTATTTTTTCTAAAAAAAAGTTAAAATTAACTGTAATCTTATTTATTTGCATGTGAATGGAACCCTTCTTGCCCCCATTTAAGATAAGAAAATATGTTTACGATTTTCGGGATTACGATCATTTTGCAAGATCACCAAAATACGTTGTAGTTTATACAATACTTATATAAAGTAGATGATGTGGTATGTTTGTTGTCAATGGACAAATTTCCATAAGAAACCAAAGGAAGTATGTATTATCAACCATACGTCATCGTACGACCTTTAACAATAACCCATAAAATAAAAATGTAAAAGGTTTTACATAAAAATGGAGAGCAAAAATATAGAACAAAGGACTTTCTGAGCGTTTGAATCATGTCTTTAGCAGCTTAAAACACATTTGTTTGTCAACAATTGAGTGCTGACTATAAGAATGACAATAGTATTGTGGGTTTGTTTGTTTGGTGTTTTTTTTGGGGGGTGGGGGTGGGGTGGGGAGGGATGGAGATAAGTTAGAACGAGGTTACAGTGAAAGCTTGAAATAGTTTCCCGTAAGATTTAAAAGTTGTATTGTAAAAGAAAAATGTATCTTATAGCTGTTAAGAATCACTTGCTGTTAGATTTTTCCAACATATTTTTTTTTGTCTAAACGGTTTGTTTTAGATTTACGAGTTTGACTGTCCCTTTGGTATCTTTGGTCCCTCTTTTATCAGGTATATTTTTTTTCGAAAGTTCGATAGAACACTAAAAAAATCACTATTTTATGAAAGGGCAGGCTAGAATATGTCAGAAAATGAAGACGAGATAACCTAGAGAACACTAACAAAATTACGATTTCTTAGTTTTTTTCATTTCAAAATAAATATTTTTGATAAAGAATACAGGGGAGGAAGTGAACAATGTGTCCTTCTTTTCTATATTTAAATATTTTTCATGAATAAAAATAAAATGTGCCTTGATTATAATTGAAAATGAGTAAATGGAAAAAATACCCAACTAAAATACACTTTTATTTTAATATTGGAAATATCACTAAGCTTTTAAGTTTTGTGTGTCAAACACACCATCTCTGTAGTAATGACTCCTTACTAAGATATTTCACTTCATTCATTTTTTTTACTGCATTTTTTTATATTGTGAATTCATATAATTAATATATTATAATGTAGCCTTAATTTATATTTAAAAAAAACTGAATCTAAAGCCAGATATATCAAACATTTTTGTTTCCATCTATCCGTTTTCAGGACTTTAACAATCAACAATAACACGCCTAGAAAATGCGTACTCGGCTGTCTGTAATCGACCATTTTTAGACACCACAGGCTCCTAAAAAAACAAGCCGGGGTGGGGGTTCAAAGATGCAAATTAAGTACTTATATCAATATTTTATCTTTTCGTGTACGGTTTATGACCCCTCCTGTGGCCTGTCAATTCCGAAATGTGCAAACTGCAATAGTATCAAAACAGCACAGACAATGAATAATAGAGATATAAGTTTGTACATATATCAAGGGGAAACTTCTTGCAAAGCATTATTATTTATAGTTCATTATTTATTGTATTTAGTAGATAAAGAGAATTTAGTGAAAATAAAATCACTATTTTTGTAGAGAATTCACAGACCTTTGTATAGAGATTTTTGTTATGTTTAGCATGGGATCAACACAATGGTTCATTACCGAGTAAAAAAAAATCAAAATGTCTATCTACCTTGCACATTTTAGAAAATTCAGATCAGATAACGAAACTGGTCCACAAACATTTATAAGCAATTTAAGATTGTGACCCTCACAGTTTCCATTCACCACAAATATTCTCGTTACAACGAATCATTTTAAATACAAAAATACGTGTTGCAGCCTTTTGTTTATCTATTAATATATGTATACGGATAAAGTTATGAAAGGCAGGAGGGTCATCAGGGTGAGGAGTCCATGTCATCTGAAATAAATGCTAAGCATAGATTTAGAAAGCGTTAGATAATCATGACATTAATAAAAGTCTCTTCTTTTCTACTTTTTTCGAACAAATCGACACATAAAATGAATTATATAGTATTGTGGAATTTTTAACTTATTTTAGATACTATATATTGTTATCTGATATTGGACGAAAGATGTTGCCCTTTTATGTTATTATGTAATACAAGTTCAGATCATTTGAAAACACATGTTAAAAGCCAAATGGATGCACAAGAGCTAAAATAGGAGTTATAGATCCTGTTGGCAACAATTATCTGGCTAACTGTATTGATTTTGTAACATTTATTTCAAATATGACCAACTTCTTATCCAAAATCACCAGCACCGTATCAGGACCCACCAGCACAATGACAGGACCCACCAGCACAGTATCAGGACATGAATAAATTGAGAAAATGCTAAATTTTAATAAATTGCAATGTTTTTTAACAAAATTGTTTTGTCGTGTGGATTGCGGTATAGAAAGCGGACTCAACGAGCATTTTTGTTTTATTTTTTCAGTTCGAGATTTTCTGAAAATGAGCATTTTTGTGTTACGCTTACTGAAACAGTTTAGAGGGTCAATTTTTTAATGGTTTATATATGGACCCATAAGAAACGAAATTGAAAAATCTCAACTGGTTTCTTCCATTTTTTATGAGTGAAAACGTCAAAAATCATCATTTTCGTCTTTGTTTACATTTTTTCATTGATCACCAGCACCCGTCAGGACCGAATCACCAGCACAGTACGTTCTCTCGCAGGACAACCATACCCACCGTGCTTTCGCTGGCCGTGTGTTACCTTTCCTCGTCAGTTTTAATCTAGCATCGTATTACAGTACATGATATATAAGGCATGGAGATGTTATTATTACAGATCAGCTAAATTATCTATAGTAAAGGATCCTACAAATTAATGTAATATACAGTCAAAAGAAAATAATTATATTTATAAGTACGTCTGAGTCAGTGACAACTCTACAACAGATGTATGCATCGGATCACCATCAATGATGGTGATACATGGCTGTGTACATGTCGCGTTATTCAGTGTGCACCAAATTTTTTTTATGTTATTTCTTCATAGACAGAAAAAATAAAGGTATTAACGTGGCTCGGCCCATTATAAACAGTGCGCATATTTTAGCGCATGTTTCTTGCGACGAGTGCCTTGGAAACGGTAACTTTTGGGGGTCTTTTCAAAAATAGCTTTAGCGACCTTGGAACGCGGGCGTGTATGAAAGCACCCTTGACGATGTAAACAAGTACTGCAAAACGTTCTTCAAAACAGGAAATATGTACAGTCGGAAATTCAGAGTGCTTTCTTCATTTTTCGCATAAAAGTTAAACAGGACAGAAATATACATGATATAACATTTAAAAAAAAATAATATATAAATACTGACATGTATGGCGTCGACGGTATTCCCTTCCAAAAACACATTCTTATCATACACGTTCGCCTCGTGGGTCTGTTCGCACCATATTTTGAATTCACTTAAAGACCGGTTGAATTAAATGATGTCTATAAGATTTATATTTTTTAAAAAAATGCCAATGACGCAATGATTAACAGTAAACAAATGATAGCGATGTAAACAACTGAATGTCATCGTACAGCTTTAAAAACAAGTAAACCCGTATAGTATGATTTAAAGGCACCGGGCGGGTTCATTTTCAAGCTATCCGTTTGGCATTTTATAACATTTTGTGATCTTTTGTTACTGTCATAAATCTCTTTTTTATTTGAAATATCTTTATATCCAAGTCTTGTTATGATTTTATTCCCGATTATGTGAAATATTTTTCCACTGCAAATTTTTGATACCATAGTTTTTTCTAACAAATTAAATAAAAGACTTAATGCTTGACAGGCACATTTTCACATAAAGATTTGCTTACTTTATCAAATAATGAGAACGCAAATCATCTAACAAACTATCTCGTATCACAATTTTAGGATTCCCGGAACACTAGTCCTATAATCTAAGACCTCGGAGCCAATGTTTTCTATTTTTATGATATTTTCCTATTTCCTATTTTGCTAATTGTTATTTTAATTCAATTTATCCATATTTATATGATAAACTACAGGCAATTATTGCACAACGCTCAAGCATGGTATATCAGCCATATGGAAGAATGTGAAGGTACACAAGAGAAACCACTGAATGATGTAAGTTTTTATCTTTACTTTCAACGTGATGTTTTTTTTTGTGTTTCTGTTTTTTCATTCAGTTTTTTCATTCTGTCTTTTTGATGATGATGATGATGATGATGATGATGATGATGATGATGATGATGATGATGATGATGATGATGATGATGATGATGATGATGATGATGATGATGATGATGATGATGATGATGATGATGATGATGATGATGATGATGATGATGATGATGATGATGATGATGATGATGATTTTATGTTACCCAGTCATACTGATCTATTTAGTTGACCTAATCAAAACTGTCTTTTCATTTTCTTCTTATGCTATGCTATGATACACTAGGTTAGGATAGGGATTAGCGGTTACCGGTACATACATGTTAAACTCCGCCGCGTGCACTTTCTTTAAATGCCTGCCCCAAGTCAGAAACCTGTAGTTCAATGGTTGTCGTTGTTTCGTGTGTGTCATATTTGTTTTTATGCGCCCGTCAAAATTTTGACAGGACGTATTATGGTATACAAATGTCGTCTGTCCGTCCGTCTGTCCGGCGTTAAACATGTCGCACCGTAACTTGAGAACGACTTATTCAAATTTCATGAAACTTAACATAGATGTTTCTAATGATGGTCAAACGATCTGTATACTTTTTGGTGAAAATAAAATTAAAACTTTTTGAGTTACGGGACTTAGTAACTTAAACAGGTGTGTGGTTTTTTTTCCACATGTCGCGCGGAATCTCAAAAACAATGTATGATTATTGCTTAAAACTTAACACGTCTTAATTATATTAATCTTTAGATCTGTATACTTTTATGGGATGATTCAAAATTTTATTTCTGAGTTGTTGAGTATTTTGTAAATAAAAAAGGGGGAGGTTTTTTTTCCACATGTCACCCCGTATCTCAAAAAACCGATATATTATTATTTCTTAAAATTTTATACACTTCTTAGTTTTATTAATCTAAAGATATGTGTACTTTTTGGTTTTGATTAAAAATTTTATTTTAGAGATGATTTTTTTTAAAGGGGGTTTTTCACATGTCGCGCCGTATCTCAAAAACGATTTATAATTATTGCTTTAAATTTTACACACTGCTAAGTTATTCTAATCTAAAGATACTTTTTGGTTTTGATTCAAAATTTTATTTTAGAGATGATTTTTTTTTAAAGGGGGGTTTTCACATGTCGCGCCGTATCTCAAAAACGATTTATAATTATTGCTTTAAATTTTACACACTGCTAAGTTATTCTATTCTAAAGATACTTTTTGGTTTTGATTCAAAATTTTATTTTAGAGATATTGATTTTTTTTTGTAAAAAAAATGGGGGGTTCTCATGTCGCGCCGTATGGCAGAAACTATTTATGATTATTGCATAAAAATTCAAACACAAGACGACGGGCGTAGCATGCGCTCATGGCACAGCTGTTTGTTCATAGATAGTTTAGCTATAAACTAGACCGTTAGTTTTCTTGTTTGAATTGTTTCAAATGTTCACGTGGTGGTCTTTTGTGGCCAATGATAAATTTAAAAGTTGAAGTCTAATTGTAATTCGGAACTTTATCTTTAAATGTGACTCAAACTCGAAGTTCAACTCGAAATTTGGTATGTGGTTGAGAGTTGTCTTATCAATTGGCAATCATACCCAGGGGCGGATCCAGCCATTTATAAAAGGGGGATTCTAACCCATGATAAAGGGGGGTTCCAACTAAATGTTCCCATTCAAATGCATTGATCCTAAAAAAAAAAGGGGGGGTTCCAACCCCTGGAACTCCCCCTCCTGGATCCGCCACTGATACCACATTTTTTTATTTCTATATGGGTTTTTTTTTAATGCATTAAATATTACTGAATTAATCTGTTTTGACATGATAATTTTGTAAACCTCCATGTATTGTTATAAAACTGGTATAGGAGATCATTCTTCAAGATCAAGATAAAAGCATCTACAGAAAAACATGTTTTCCGCCTTTAAGTGTACCGGTTAATGTACAGTCAGTCAACATTTCATTTACGCTTTTACACTGACAGCAGAATTATCCGGCGAGACACAGGGTTCATAAGAATCTTTAATTTATTTATTAATTTACAGCTTCCATTTGAGAACTAAGGAAATAAAGGGCTGCGCTTTAGCGCATGATACGCCCGTTGGAATCTTTTAACTTGTCTTTTATGCTTTAAATAAATTTATATGATCAACTAGAAATATATATACAAATCAAAAGGGATGTTACATTAATATATTCACCAAAGTTTCATAAAATCCCCCTTTTTTAAGTATAAAAATTCATTACTTAAGAAAACGTAAAATCTAAAATTTATAAAAATGGAAAGGGAGCTTATGTCAATAGATAAAAACAATTTATCAAAGTTGCATAAAATTTTGTGTAAGTGTTAGTTATTGTCCCAAAATTGGAAAATCACCCCTTTTTTAAGCATAAAAATTCATAACACGGAAATGTAAAATCTGAAATTTATAAAAATTGAAAGGGAGCTTACATCAATAGATATAAACAATTTACCAAAGTTTCATGGACATTGGTGAAAGCCTTTTTGAGTTATTGTCCTAAGTGTTAAAAATCCCCCTTTTTTATGAATAAAGCCCCATAAATCAAAAACTTAAAATCTGAAATTTATACAAATTGAAAGGGAGCTTACATCAATAGATATAAACAATTCACCAAAGTTTCATGGACATTGGTGAAAGCCTTTTTGAGTTATTGTCCGAAGTGTTGAAAATCCCCCTTTTTTATGAATAAAGCCCCATAAATCAAAAACTTAAAATCTGAAATTTATAAAAATTGAAAGGGAGCTTACATCAATAGATATAAACAATTCACCAAAGTTTCATGGATATTGGTGAAAGCCTTTTTGAGTTATTGTCCGAAGTGTTGAAAATCCCCCCTTTTTTATGAATAAAGCCCCATAAACCCAAAACTTAAAATCTGAAATTAAAAAAAAACGAAAGGGAGCTTACGTCAATAGATATAAACAATTCACTCAAGTTTCATGGAAATTGGTGAAAGTGTTTTTGAGTTATTGTCCGAAGTGTGGACGACGGACGGACGGACAGACGGACGGACGGACAACGGTATACCATAATACGTCCCGTCTAAAAGACGGGCGTATAAAAACGACAGGACCAAATGGTTTGTGATATGTCCGAATTACTGTTAAATTTTTAGTACTAAGGCTTTTTTCTTATTTTTGTCTGTCGTTCCTTTCTTGATAACAATTAACTATGAACAACAACTTGACTTTTAACTTAATGGATAGCGGTACTCATCCAAAGGGCATTACACAAACGACATCGGTCTAAAAATAGAACATATTTTTCCAAAATGGTCACGTGGTTTTACCTCGTAGTAGTAATGGGATAACCACATCAAAGAATGACACGACCACATCAAATACTGACACAAACACATCATGTAGTGTAAAATCGTCAAATTTTGAGACATTATTACGTAATGTTAAAGCCATATAAAGAATTGGAAAATCATCATTACGAAATAACAAAACCACATCATGTAATGAAACAACTACATTACGTTATGTCACATGCACATTAAGTAATGTTAAAACCACATTGCCTAATGACACAAGCACATTAAATAATGGTGAAACCACATCGAGTAATGACAAAACTATATCAAGTCAATACGAAACCATATCATGTAATATCGGAATATCATTAAGTAATGCCTTTTTTATATTGAGTTATATCAAAACATCATTATGTAATGTCAAAACATCATTATGTAATGTCAAAACCATATTATGTAAGGACAGACTATCATCAAGTAATAATAGAATAACATAACGTTATATAAGAGTTCCACATAAGACAGCTATGGCGTTCCATAGAAGTCACTCATCTTTGGAAACAATAATGTATCACAAGCGCCGAGTTCTTGACAGTCACTCATCTTTGCAACGAAACAATAATGCTTTACAAGCACCGAGATCCTGCCAGTCACTCATCTTGGGAAACATTAATGCTTCACAACCACCGAGATCTTGACAGTCACTTATCTTTGGGAAAAGATAATTTCAAATTCAAATTCAATTCAAATATTTGTTGTCATATAAACTCTGAACAATAAGTTTGTGACAAGTAATATAAACATAATGCACCACAAGAACCGAGATATTGACAGTCACTCATCCTGAGAAACAATAGTGCTTCTCAACCACCGAGATATTTACAGTTACTCATCCTGAGAAACAATAATGCTTCTCAACCACCGAGATATTGACAGTCACTCATCCTGAGAAACAATAATGGTTCTCGACCACCGAGATATTGAGAGTCACTCATTCTGAGAAACAATAATGCACTACTAGCACCGAGCTCTTTACAGCCATTCATCCTGAGAAACAATAATGCTTCTGTATTGTCTGTTAAAGTGTTTCTATATCATTTTCTTTACAAATCATACATTGAAACGATGTAAATTTATAAAAGAATCAATCGGAAATCAATAATTACTTCCGAGAAATGTGCATGAAACGGGAAATTCGATTTGAAAAAATCGCTCAGATGACCGTAAATCACAATCGAGATGACCGTAACAGAATCAGCGATTCATAACAAGGGTGACCATAATTGCTTTTAAGATGACCGTAATTTGTAAATGATGACCGTAACTTTTAAAGGATGACCCTCAATTCTAAGAAATATCCGTGTTTATATAACTACCTTTTTGTATCAAATGATTAATCGTGTTGGTATAAACATATTAATATGAGAGTATTATCCTATAGGTAGAAGAAAATAAGACGTGCTTCAAATGCAAAGATTACCATATGTATCTTTTTTACAGTAGAGGGTTTAATATTTTTTTAAATGAATTTGCAAAAAGACATGCATATGAACAGGTAGGGAAAACATGCTACAAAAGCGCGATAAAATAACACTTTACAAGTATAATGAAAAAATGCGGTGCACAGCCTCCATGCAACTGCTCGACAAAAGATTTATTTTTTATTTCTGGGATTCCTTTTGATGACATATAATAAATACACATTTTTAAAAATGCCAATGCATGTACATCAATTGATGTTATATCGTCTTCCATTTTGTCGTGCAAATAAAATAACAGAAATATTTTGAAAATATCATAAGACTAAACTAGTGAAGGTGAGCTCCAGCACAGTAGATCCTTAAAATAGTCTTGTACGAATAGCGTATCACAAGGGGGAACGTTGTTGGTTATTTATATATACAGAAATGTTATTCATATAGTCAGGATTCTACTTCTTCAAAATTATCTCCCTATTACGCCAGTTCATGCTCACAATCGTAGAAATGGAACCCACTGTAGGGATGACTCTCTGCCAATTTTGCTCTTGAAAACTGATAAATTTATCCACATAGCACCATTACGATCGATCGTTATATGTCAGTTATATTTTAAAAGACAAATGTATCTACTAGCTAATGAGCATCAGTTAATGATCTTGTCTGCATTGATTAAACTTAAAAAATATTGTCTGTTTGGATGTCAGATGGAATTTTCGAAAATTCTTAAGCATTTAAAAAAATTCTAATTAAATATTTCGTGGAAGGGCAGACTAAACATTTTCAGTGGTTGAAGATTATAAACCCTAGTTATCACACACAAGAAAATCATATTTTTTCGAAGATATCCATTTTCATCATCCAAATTAAAAGACTGTCGTCAAGTACTTTTAGAAAAAAATAGCAATTCGAACACACCTACTCTGTTTTTGTGATTCATTAGATAGGTATTTCTCTTGACCCATATATTTCATCTTTTCGTACTGTCAATTTTTTACGTTATAAAGTCAACCTGTAGCTTTGATATATAAAAATGATAGAATCTGAAGCGAGATGCTATATCAAATACTCTTGATTTGTACGTTTTAAAGACAAAATATACACCCCAAACATGCCCTAACATAAAAAGGTGCACTCGATTTTCTCTTTTCGATACAATCGTTACCTATTTTGGGGAATTTTTTCTTGATTCACATAATGGAAGGGAAGACACGAATATTTCGGAACTTAAAGATTGATATGTTCTCCGTCCGTTGTAAAAAAAAATCGGAGATTATGCATTTTCTACATCCAACTTATAGATACCCATGTTGTCGACTAGATATCTTATTGTTTTGCATTATTATGTAATAGATACATTGAAAACTTATGCAAATGGTGCTTTTTAAGTAAAACACTTCGTAATTGAGAAGAAAATTGTCGTTTTATTTGTTTCAATTAATTTTTTTAAATTTTGTTACTATATCAAACATTACAGTAAACATTTATCGCTTTCTCGATAAACAAAGAGCTTCGATTCTTTTGTTCTATTTCAAAAGTGTTTCCGCCTGCATATATCAAGACAAATTGAGATTTTAATCTGCCCTCTGGAACCATACACAGACTCGATTACCAAATATTCGTATGTATTATTAATGTTTTTAATGCTCCATTTATTGGCATTATGTTTTTCTGGTCTGTGCGTACGTTCGTCTGTTTGTTTGTCCGTTTGTCCAGCTTCAAGTTAAATAAAATTGAAACTTAGTACACATTTTCCCTATGGTATGATCTTTTTAATTCTAATGCCAAATTACAGTTTTATCCCATTTTCACAGTCCAATAAACATAGAAAATGATAGTGTAGATGAGGCATCCGTGTACTAGGGACACATTCATGTTTCTTCAAATTTTCGTCGTATCGCTGTCAATTTTCGTTAAAATTTTAACGTCGTTATCAATAAATATTTCATTATTTACGAGAAATATGCAATTTACTATCATTGTCATAAATCCAAAATACGGCCAATTATATTATAGTTTTAAAAAAAAATTATGAAACATATTTATATCCGCTAACCGAGCCCCTATTGATATAGAAAAACTCAACAAAAAGCGTTGAATACAATACGGATATTTCTTAGAATTGATGGTCATCCTATAAAAGTTACGGTCTTCCTATATAAATTACAGTCAGTCTTTACAAATTACGGTCATCCTTTACAAGTTACGGTCATCTTTTTACCAATCACGGTCATTCTTGTTTTATGTTACGGTCATCTTGAAAATATTTTTATTATGATTTACGGTCACCTGAACGATTTTTTCAAATCGAATTTCCCGTTTCATGCACATTTCTCCGAAGTAATTAGTGATTTCCGAGTGATTCTTTTATAAATTTACATCGTTTCAATGTATGATTTGTAAAGAAAATGATATAGAAACACTTTAACAGACAATACAGAAACTGATCTAATTTTTCATCCGACATCTTGGGATGACCGTGAATGCAGTTACGGTCATCAGCTTTACCCCAGTGATGATATTTTATGAATCAATTAATCCTCCCTGTATCTGCAATGACAGATGTTTTTAGAAGGCGTTACCAGTTGCAAAACTTGGGTCTAATTCATTTGTCCAATTGGAAAAAAATAAATAAGTTTTAACTAATGATTGAATTATACGCGTTTGCCAAACGCTTAATTATCTGCTAATTATCAAATCATTGTCCATATTTTTTTGGGAATAAAATAATTAGTTCTTTTACCCATTTATATAAATATATAACAATGTTAGATCTGTAAATTTGCTTTCGCAAATTTTTGTTCTTCCCTCGCCGGGATTCGAACCCATGCTACTAAGATATTGTGACCACAAATCGCCTGCATTGTTACCGGTGCGCCTGACTACACGGGCTTCATAAAAAATGAAACTTTCGGTGGCCGGGCGTTACCTTTCCGTGTCAGTTTTAATCTAGCGTCGTACTACAGTACATGATATATAAGGCATGAAGATGTTATTTTTACAGATCAGCTAAATCATCTATAGCAAAGGATTATACAAATTAATGTAAGATACAGTCACAGAATTTATTATATTTATAACTACTTCTGAGCCAGTGACAACTCTACAACAGATTTATCCATCGGATCACCAGCAATAATGGTGATACATGGCTGTGGTCATTATGTATATACAACTCGTCTAAACATCAACCCAACAATGTTAGATCTGTAAATTTGTTTTCGCAAATTTTTTTGTTCTTCCCTCGCCGGAATTCGAACCCATGCTACTGAGATATCGTGACACCAAATAGCCTGCACTGTAGCCGCCCCGCTAGACTATATATATATAAAAAAAAAGAAGTCTAAATTGAAAACTACATTCAAACCTATGATTGCGTTGAATAAAAACCGCAATTTCTATACGTGTGCATGTAAAACAAATTTCGTTGTAGAAGGGTCTAAATACAGCACAAACAACATTTTCCAAAAGACTAAAAAAGTAAAAAGGTATATTTAAACAAAACGCATTTGACTAACAGGTCGAACAACTGATGTTCTTTAACCCTGCTGACTGCCATTGGCGATTGCCAAATAAAATTGACCACTAGACGTACCAAAATGGATCTTAAATATAAATTTTAATATAAATTAAATCCTTAACAAAAAGAAATTAACTTGTGACCAAGATGTTATGCCACAAACATAAGGTGTCAATATATTTTTTATACACCAGATCCCGATTTCGACAATAAATGTCTCTTCAATTATGTTAGGAAACGAAACGGTATTTGGAAAGCCATATAATTTACCCTCAATTTAAAATAGACTCTTGAATTGTAAGAGTCAATATATGATGAACGGATCATATAAACCGGAGGGGAAATATGATACAAGCCCAAATGAAAAAAATATAAACAAGTCTAAATTGAAAACTACAATCAAACCTATGATTGCGTTGGATAAAAACCGCAATTTTGATACATGTGCATGTAAAACAAATTTCGTTGTAGAAGGGTCTAAATACAGCACAACAACATTTTCCAAAACACCAAAAAAGTGAAAAAGTATATTTAAACAAAACGCATTTGACTTACAGGTCGAACAACTGATGTTCTTTAACCCTGCTGACTGTCATTGGCGATTGCCAAATAAAATTGATCACAAGACGTAACAAAATGGATCTTAATATAAATTTAATCCTAAACAAAAAGCAATTAAATTGTGGCCAAGATGTTATGCCACAAACATAAGGTGTCAATATATTTTTTATACACCAGATCCGGATTTCTACAATAAATGTCTCTTCAGTGATGTTAGGAAACGAAACGGTATTTCGAAAGCAATATAATTTACCCTCAATTTAAAAAAATACTTTTCAATTTTAAGAGTCAATATAAGATGAACGGATCATATAACTGGAGGAAAACTATGATACAAGCCCAAACGAAAAAATATAAACAAGTCTAAATTGAAAACTACATTCAAACCTATCATTGCGTTGGGTAAAACCTCAATTTTTATACATGTGCATGTAAAACAAATTTCGTTGTAGAAGGGTATAAATACAGCACAAACAACATTTTCCAAAAGACCAAAAAAGTGAAAAAATATATTGAAACAAAACGCATTTGACTTACAGGTCGAACAAATGATGTTCTTTAACCCTGCTGACTGTCATTGGCGATTGCCAAATAAAATTGATCACAAGACGTAACAAAATGGATCTTAATATAAATTTAATCCTAAACAAAAAGCAATTAAATTTTGGCCAAGATGTTATGCCACAAACATAAGGTGTCAATATATTTTTTATACACCAGATCCGGATTTCTACAATAAATGTCTCTTCAGTGATGTTAGGAAACGAAACGGTATTTCGAAAGCAATATAATTTACCCTCAATTTAAAAAAAGACTTTTCAATTTTAAGAGTCAATATAAGATGAACGGATCATATAACTGGAGGGAAACTATGATACAAGCCCAAACGAAAAAATATAAAAAAGTCTAAATTGAAAACTACATTCAAACCTATGATTGCGTTGGGTAATACCTCAATTTTTATACATGTGCGTGTAAAACAAATTTCGTTGTAGAAGGGTATAAATACAGCACAAACAACATTTTCCAAAAGACCAAAAAAGTGAAAAAGTATATTTAAACAAAACGCATTTGACTTACAGGTCGAACAACTGTTGTTCTTTAACCCTGCTGACTGTCATTGGCGATTGTCAAATAAAATTGATCACAAGATGTAACAAAATAGATCTTAATATAAATTTAATCCTAAACAAAAAGCAATTAAATTGTGGCCAAGATGTTATGCCACAAACATAAGGTGTCAATATATTTTTTATGCACCAGATCCGGATTTCTACAATAAATGTCTCTTCAGTGATGTTAGGAAACGAAACGGTATTTCGAAAGCCATATAATTTACCCTCAATTTAAAAAAGACTTTTCAATTTTAAGAGTCAATATAAGATGAACGGATCATATAAACTGGAGGGAAACTATGATACAAGCCCAAACGAAAAAATATCAACAAGTCTAAATTGAAAACTACATTCAAACCTATGATTGCGTTGGAGAAAAACCTCAATTTTTATACATGTGCATGTAAAACAAATTTCGTTGTTGAAGGGTCTAAATACAGCACAAACAACATTTTCCAAAAGACCAAAAAAATGAAAAAATATATTTAAACAAAACCTCTTGACTTACAGGTCGAACAACTGATGTTCTTTAACCCTGCTGAATGTCATTGGCGATTGTCAAATAAAATTGATCACAAGATGTAACAAAATTGATCTTAATATAAATTTAATCCTAAACAAAAAGCAATTAACTTGTGGCCAAGATGTTATGCCACAAACATAAGGTGTCAATATATTTTTTAAACACCAGATCCGGATTTCAACACTAAATTTCTGTTCAGTGATGTTAGGAAACGAAACGGTATTTGGAAAGCCAAATAATTTACCCTCAATTTAAAATAGACTCTTGAATTGTAAGAGTCAATATATGATGAACGGATCATATAAACCGGAGGGAAAATATGATACAAGCCCAAACGAAAAAATATAAACAAGTCTAAATTGAAAACTACATTCAAACCTATGATTGCGTTGGATAAAAACCTCAAGTTTTACACATGTGCATGTGAAACAAATTTCGTTGTAGAAGGGTCCTAAATACAGCACAACAACATTTTCCAAAAGACCAAAACAGTTAAAAAGTATATTTAAACAAAACGCATTTGACTTACAGGTCGAACAACTGATGTTCTTTACACCTGCTGACTGTCATTGGCGATTGCCAAATAAAATTGATCACAAGACGTAACAAAATGGATCTTAATGTAAATTTAATCCTAAACAAAAAGCAATTTAATTGTGGCCAAGATGTTATGCCACAAACATAAGGTGTCAATATATTTTTTATACACCAGATCCGGATTTCTACAATAAATGTCTCTTCCGTGATGTTAGGAAACGAAACGGTATTTCGAAAGCCAAATAATGTACCCTCAATTTAAAATAGACTCTTGAATTTTAAGAGTCAATATATGATGAACGGATCATATAAACCGGAGGGAAAATATGATACAAGCCCAAACGAAAAAATATAAACAAGTCAAAATTGAAAACTACATTCAAACCTATGATTGCGTTGGATAAAAACCTCAATTTTTTTACATGTGCATATAAAACAAATTTCGTTGTTGAAGGGTCTAAATACAGCACAAACAACATTTTCCAAAAGACCAAAACAAAAAGTATATTGAAACAAAACGCATTTGACTTACAGGTCGAACAAATGATGTTCTTTAACCCTGCTGACTGTCATTGGCGATTGCCAAATAAAATTGATCACAAGATGTTACAAAATGGATCTTAATATAAATTTAATCCTAAACGAAAAGCAGTCAACTTGTGGCCAAGATGTTATGCCACAAACATAAGGTGTCAATATATTTTTTATACACCAGATCCGGATTTCGACAATAAATGTCTCTTCAGTGATGTTACGAAACGAAACGGTTTTTGGAAAGCCATATAATTTACCCTCAATTTAAAATAAACTCTTGAATTTTATGAGTCAATATAGGATGAATGGATCATATAAACCGGAGGGAAAATATGATACAAGCCCAAACGAAAAAATATAAACAAGTCTAAATTGAAAACTACATTCAAACCTATGATTGCGTTGGAATCAAAACCGCAATTTTTATACGTGTGCATGTAAAACAAATTTCGTTGTAGAAGGGTCTAAATACAGCACGAACAACATTTTCCAAAAAACCAAAATAGTGAAAAAGTATATTTAAACAAAATATATCATTAAAGCAAACAATAAAGGCTAATTTTACAGCTATGGATATCAAACGTCGTAGAAATTGTTGTTGTTATCAAATTAGCGCACATAAATTCGAAATGTCGGCCTCATACGCATGCGCAAATTGGAATCATTTCTGTTTGTGTAATTGAATATTTTACTGCGAAAAAAGTGATTCATTCATTTTGATCATGTCAATAAGAAGATTTATATATAAAAGCAGAAGTTACTGCTGAATTAATTCGAAAACCAATATAAATAAAAGTAGTGACGTGTCTGCTGAGTATCTATGTCGGTGTACGCAAGATTTCGATATTTTAGATTAATTTAGATGTTCAACCGACATTTGGATTCCGCCTTTGTGTTGACGTTGTATAAGGTCGCGACCAAAACACAATGTTAATTAGACGTCATTCCATAACGTCCGGCAGACGTTCACTAGTCGAACCGAAGTTGAATTTAGGTCGTCAACGTTGGGACCTATTTTAACCAAATATCGACGTCTGTACAACATCGAGTGCCTGCTGGGTTGTTTCGTGGACTATAATTACATCATCACCATCATTATCATTTAGCTTAGTCCCTTCATAAGAAATAGTCCTACATTAATAATTGTAACTTACTTTCACTGACAACCATGAGCACGTAAATTATCCAAATTTTCAAATGATTTTGTCCTTTTCAGTCATCTCTCGCCATTTAATTTTAACATGGTTCAACAATAGAAGTAGACATAGAAATAAATCGCTTAACTTCATTTACACAATTATCTCTTTTAGATGACTATCTTAGATTTAATCAAACAAGAGCACATGAGCCTTGCAAATGAAATGTCTGCACGGGTCACAGAAACTAATCTAAAGGAGACATACCTTCACTTAAATCTAGAAGAATCTATCGAGAATGAAGACTTTTTGAAACAACAGAATAACTACGTTCAAAACGAATTGAAAAAAACCAAGAAAAAGCTGATACAGTCAACTGCTGCTTGTGAAGAAGTCAAAGAAAATCTAGCAATTCTTCATGATAAATTACAAACGGAACAAAAGGCTTCATTTTCAGCGAGAAATGAGCTATCTAATATTGTTTCATGCTTACATCGATTTACTGGTTTACCACATGTTCAACATGGAATAAAAGGTATGATATTCCAAAAAGTATCGATTAAATATTTTAAGTTGCTTCGAAAATTTGAATACATAACGTCGATCTTTTCTTGCAACATCCTTGCCTTGGTTTCAAAATGTGGTCGATCATCAAGCCAGTCATACAACATTGCCGCAAGGATGCATATAGAAAAAAGGGGAGAAATATCAATATCTTTCATTAAATATTTAAGAAAGAGATCCTCTAATGTGGACAGAAATGTTCAAAACTATGAGACCTACAAATCGTGTATTTCGACAAAAACACTTTGATGACTCTTTTAACAAATTGTAGCTCATGCATTGACGATATTTATCAATTTGTTTTTAGTTTTTGTCTATCATCTTGAATACTGATCAAGACAGATAGAAACTTTAAAAGGCTAAATTAACAAGCAAAACTAGATCTATTTTTTTGTTCTCCTCGGTAGCGAAAGAGGAATTTGAATTTGTCTATAGATAAGTAGAAAGGCTAAAATTGCCAGACCACTCGGTAAAGAGTTTTTAGATATAAAAAGATGTGGTATGAGTGCCAGTGAGACCATTATCCATTGTAAAAATAAACCATTATAGGTCAAAGTACGATCTACAACACGGAGCTTTGGATCACACCGAATAGCAAGCTATAAAGTGCCCAAAACAATGACTAGACTTAGTGTAAAACCATTCAAACGGGAAAACCAAATCAACAAACGACAACCACTTAACATCAGAGTCCCGTCCCGACTTAGGAAAACTGCACACAAAAGCAGCAGGTTTAAACGTTTTAAAAGATACCAACTGTCACTCTTACCTAATCACAAAATAAAATTTATACGGTTCCTAAATGGTACGTTATCGTATGTTTTGTAAATAACAAATATATCTAGTCAGTGTGTTGATTTTTTAACATTTTATATTTTGTATTTTCTTTCTGTTATGGATTTAAATACACGTATACGTGATATTTATGAATTGTTACATAAGGAAAAATTGTTCTGTAATATTCATCTAAAATACAAAGTATGTTGTGGAAGTCGGCTATCTATTATTAAAAGAAAAAAAAGAAAAATAAGTATAGCTCGATTTGTTTTGATTTTTTTTTTTATTAGGTCATATTGAACATGAACATATCATTCTTTTTGTTATCAGGATTGAAATTTTATAGTTTTGCCAGACGCGCGTTTCATCTACGAAAGATTCATCATTAACACTCAAATAAAAACAAAAGTTTAAAAGGCAAAATAAAGTACGAAGTGGAAGAGCATTGAAGACCAAAACTTCCTTAAAAAAATTGACAATACAGGTAATCTATTCATTAGGTAGAAAAGCCTAAGTATTTCAACAATTGGAAACAGTAAACAGTTAATTTCAAGTTTTGTAAACAGTTTATTTAAAGTTATGACCATATCATTGAAAATTATTGTCAACACAGAAGTGCTGACTACTGGGCTGGTGATACCCTCGTTTATAGTTTTTATTTGCTTTATTCATTGAAGGACAAACACAGACATTGAGTGTTGGTGAGGAACAGGTTAAAAAACATTTAGAAGAGTTTACCGGTAAACAGAAAATGGAGGTATGCATTTAATTGTTTTACAGAAGATTTACTTTATTAAACACATTCTTTTTTATGCCCCATTTATGGGAATTATTTTTTCAGATCTGTGTGTCCTTTCTTCCGTCCGTTCGTTCGTTCGTTCGTCAGTCCGTTCGTCCGTCTGTCCCGCTTCAGGTTAAAGTTTTTGGTCGAGTAAGCTATATAGTTTTTGATGAAGTTGAAGTCCAATCAACTTGGAAATGTGTTCCATATGATATGATCTTTCTAATCTTAACGCCAAATTAGAAATTTAACCCCATTTTCACGGTCCACTGAACATGGAAAATGATAGTACTAGGGACACATTCCTGTTTACCATGTTACAGATGTTTGTTATAAAGTTTTCCAGTTTAACTTTCATCATTTTACGGAATATTGCTAACATGGCTTACGCAATAACAATATAACCCTATTGCTTATTTTCTACATAATTCGGAAGTTAAAAATTGTATTTCAATACGAACGAATAATTTTATTTTGAATAATTGATTATCTGATCCGAGTTTATTTCTTTCAACTAGCGTTTAGACATTACTTTGTCCTGTGATCATGACGTCGTCAATGTTTTTATGCGGATAATTAAAGTCCTTTTTATTGTTATTTCATCATATTCAAAAAAGATTTGAGTAATTCCTTAGGTAAATTTGAAAAAGAATTACCCCTTTACGATATCTGGCTTATTATTTAATACCACAAACCCACGTTCATTTGTACATGTTGTACAGGCATTAACTTTATCAAAATAACTTTAATTATTATTGCCTTTTTGTCGGACATATCTTTTCTATATATATCCGGATTTATTATCGTATATATCCATTGTATCCGCAAACGGCCATCCGACTTAGAAAATCTCGGAATTCGTCGATTTTCATTTAAGATCTCATGTGAAAAATCTTCATTCCCACATTCAAAACACTACAGTTTATCTTCGTAAAATGGAATGCATGAACCCTCTTCCTCCGGAAACCCTCCTTGTCACTTTAGATGTCACCTCATTGTATACCAACATACCTCATGATGACGGCATACAATCTTGTAGGGAAATATGGGAATCGCGCAACATTTAGAAACACCTACTGAATGTTAAGTCCAGCTGCTGACTCTGGTCCTGAAATGCAACAATTTCACTTTTAATGGTGATCATTACCTTCAAATTAACAGGACAGCGATGGGGACGAAAATGGAACCGTCTTACGCCATTATTTTCATGGGCAAATTAGAAAAAAAATTATTGCAGCATCTTTATCCAAACCTCTGTCTTGGTTCCGTTTCATTGATGATGTTGATATGAAATGGATTGAATCCCAACAAAAATTGGATGATTTCATCAGACATGCAAACAACGCCCATCATTCAATTAAATTTACGTATGAAATTTCCGACTCTAAAATATCTTTCTTAGACACAACCACATCTATAAAGGACGGTGTCATATCAACAGACCTCTACTGTAAACCCACAGATAAACATCAGTTCCTTTCTCCCCAAAGCTGTCACCCCAAACACTGTACAAAAGGTATGCCGTACAGTCAAGCTCTCAGAGTAAAGCGGATTTGCTACTCTGAGGAGGCTGTCACGAAACGGTTACATGAACTTCGCGGATTTTTGACAAAACGAGGCTATAAGAAATTGGACATAGATAAGGGGTTTGTGCGCGCTAACAATAACAGTCGCAATGACCTCTTACAGTACAAACGGAAGAGGCGCAGCAAAATAGTTCCGTTTGTTCTTACATACAATTCAGCCTTTACTAACCTTTCACGTTTGAACCGTGCCAATTGGCAAACTATTGCCAAACACCCTAAATTATCAAAGATCTTTCCCAATCCTCCTGTCTTAGCTTTTCGGAGATCAGCAAGTCTGAAAGACTTATTTGTTAGAGCTGACGTCTCCTCAAAAATAAAAGCTGTTCAATTGCAGGATGGTGCAAGTCATGTGGTAACAGACGTTGTCTGACTTGTCAACAAATACTAAATACTCAAACATTAACTTGCCACTCGACTGGGTCTGTGTACGCTATATTTTGCAATGTAACTTTCAAAACCCAGAATGTTGTATACCTCCTTCAGTGTCGATGTGGCATGTAGTATGTTGGCGAGACAGAGCAGCCATTCAACAAACGCATGAATGGTCAACGAAGTGACTACACTTGCAAGCCCGACCTACCCGTAAGTCGTCATTTGAGATCACCGGGCACGCACAAGCTGATCTCAAAAACCTTACCATCATAATCATAGACCACAAAGAGGGTTGGTCGAAGGTCGACAGAGTCGCTCTGGAAAGATTTTGGATAAGAAAGTTAAGGACAGTTTCCCCAGAGGGCATAAATGAAAAAACATAGAATGAGTCACTCATTTTCATGTCATCACTTGTTTCCAGTAACTCCGGCTTCCGTACTGGCTTTACAGTTCGAAGATTTGTTTAAAATACCAGTTTAAATTACAGGACTCCATTCATTTGAGATGGATGTATAAGTATGGAGCCACGTTCAATTATTTTACCTTATTAGATAAAACTTTCTTTTTCTAATCATTATTAAACTGCTATTCGTTTGGGAGGCTTAAATATGTAGTTTCTGTTGCAATTAACCTACCGTTGTGAAATTTGAAATATTATACCAACTTGGATCGGTTAGGACATTTTTGATTTTTTTGTTTGAGGACTGCCCTCCATGCAGTTATAACATCTAAACTGTCACAACCTTTGGAAACTTAGAGTTGTGCCAGTTCACATTGCAAATAACTATTTTTATTTGGCATATCTTTGTAATCTTTGCGCCGTGTTTGGAAATTTTTTAAAGATTTTGATAGTTTCTCAGTTTGAATATATAGACATGATTCATTTGACATCGTGTTATTATTGAAGAAGGATATCTGTTATCCGAAATATCTAATATTTGTTCATTTTAAAGTTATTTAATGGTGATGTTGTACCCTTTTTGACTTGTTATCTATAATACTAAAATTACGAGGTCCAATTTGTCAGCAGTCATCACGTAAAAACGACGAATCAAAGAATTCAACTTTATATATAACTAATATAGTACAAAGGTGTAGATTAAAAATTACACCACTCCAGGTCCTTTTGTTTTCCACGTAATTAATATTGCCAATAATTAAGAAGTTCCGGGTGGAGTCCGATACCGATACCAATAGTATATTCACCTGTTACCTATTACCTTATCTGTACACTCCGCATCTGACAGGCGCACCAACAAACGGTGTATTCAGGATTAATATGCTATATACACGGGTCATAATCACAGGGTTGATACTACTAAGTAGTATTTTAATCAGTAAGACTTTCTAAGATAACAATACGAATACTAAAAATCTGGACTAAAAATAAGGCGTATAGGTACAGTTTTCAATTTGTAAGCGGGCATGACGTAAAACAGCGAATCAAAGAATTCAACTTTATTTATATCTAATATAGGACAATGCTGTTGATTAAACAATACTCCATTCCAGGAACTTTTGTTTTCCAAATAATTAATATTACCAATAATTGATAAGTTCCAGTTCGACGGGTTCAAACAGAAAGATTTGAAAGCAAAGAAAACTGTGTATCTTATAATCGGCATGACTTTATCAGATGACAATACTAATACTAAAATAAGGCTTGCGCATAGTTATATACTTTAATTCAGTCACGGACCCGCGATATCACGGGTGTGTTCTAGTATATATATATATATACAACTCGTCTAAACATACTAAATTAAAAACTACGTGAAAACCTATGATTGTGTTGGATAACAACCGCAATTTTTATACGTGTGCATGTAAAACAAATTTCGTTGTAGAAGGGTCTAAATACAGCACAAACAACATTTTCCAAAAAGACCAAAAAGTGGAAAACGTATCTTTAAACAAAACGCATTTGACTAACAGGTTGAACAACTGAACAATAGAATTAATCACAAGATGTAACAAAATGGATCTTAATATAAATTTAATACTTAACAGAAAACAATAAACTTGTGGACAAGATGTTATGCCACAAACATGAGGTGTCAATTTTTTTTGGCACACCAGATCCGGATTTCGACAGTAAATGTCTCTTCAGTGAAGTTAGAGATCGAAACGGTATTTGGAAGGCCATATAAATTATCCTCAATTTCAGACTGACTCTTGAATTTTAAGGGTCTATATAGGATGAACGGATCATATAAACCGGATGGAAAATATGATACAAGCCCAAACGAAAAATATATAAACAAGTCTAAATTGAAAACTACCTTAACACCTATGATTGCGTTGGATTAAAACCGCAATTTTTATGCGTGTGCATATAAACCAAATTTCGTTGTAGAAAGGTCTAAATACAGCACAAACAACGTTTTCCGAAAGACCAAAAAAAAATGAAAAAGTATATTTAAACAAAACGCATTTGACTAACAGGTCGAACAATTGATGTTCTTAAACCTTGCTGACTGCCATTGGCGATTGCCAAATTAAATTGATCACAAGATGTAACAAAATGGATCTTAATATGAATTTAATACTAAACAGAAAACAATAAACTTGTGGCCAAGATGTTAAGCCACAAACATGAGGTGTCAATGTTTTTTGTACACCAGATCCGGATCTCGACAATAAAGTCTCTTCAGTGCTGTTAGGGATCGAAACGGTATTTGGACGGCCATATAATTTACCCTCAATTTTAGACAGACTCTTGAATTTTAAGAGTCTATATGTGATGAACGGATCATATAAGCCGGAGGGGAAATATGATACAAGCCCAAACGAAAAAATATAAACAAGTCTAATTTGAAAACTACTTTCAAACCTATGATTGCGTTGGATAAAAACCGCAATTTTTATACGTGTGCATGTAAAACAAATTTCGTTGTAGTAGGGTCTAAATACAGCACAACAACATTTTCCAAAAGACCAAAAAAGTGAAAAAGTATATTTAAACAAAACGCATTTGACTAACAGGTCGAAAAACTGATGTTCTTTAACCCTGCTGACTGCCATTGGCGATTGCCAAATAAAATTGATCACAAGATGTAACAAAACGGATCTTAATATAAATTTAATACTAAATAGAAAACAATAAACTAAATACGATAATAGTTCCGGGTAGATGAGCAATTGTTCATTTAAAGCACGAACAGAAATTATGAGCAAATTCAGAATCAGAATAATTTGAATTACCATAAATATGCATGATACCGAATATGCGAACAACGAATGGTCCGGTAAGCTTGATCACATAATGAATTTGGATTAAACTAGTTGAGCTTTCGCAAAACACTCTCCTTTTGCATATCAAGACAGTATGCTGCAACTGTTAACCAAACATTAAAAAACATGCACAGATACCTTTTAAATAGGATAATACTTTTTAATTAATTGTCAGCATTAAATCCGACACAGAAATGTCATTTTATTGGAATAGCTGGGTTAAAAATTGATGGTAATTAGAAAAGCGTGTTTATAAGCTTAAACTGTCTTCCGGGATCTGTCGCACCAGGACACTTGTGCCCAAATATCGTGCCTAGTAGGCTATTTTCACAAACTTAAAAAATAAAAGCGGCGTCAAATATTCGTCTGGTAAAAAAATATTGGATATCATCGGATCCTGGGACTAATTTCATTTTACTCTATATATTTCGTATATTACTCACCTGACATTCGGTGTTGTTGGAAGAGCTACAAATTTCTCAGAGGTAACGCTCAATTAAATAAGTAATTGGAAAATACTACTTGCAAAATGAAAATCACAAGTTGTATCGTATATTAAAAACGTGTCAACTTTAGCCGAACAATGTAAGATCTTGGCTTATTATGTGACGAATAATATTTAATTATGATGTTAGCCCTGTTTATAATATCGTCTTGATTCGATGGAAAAAGTCTGCCATAACGTTGTCGCTTCTTTGGACGTGAAAAATAGAATACAGATTTGATGTGGCGTCATTGTAATTAACATTGTCATTGTCTACGATAGATAAGATAGCTACCATTAAAAGTACACCATTATACATTTGTACATCCTGTTTTACAACCGTCGATAAAAACGACGAGGAAAGGCATTTTATAGACCACCGAAAGGGATGAATTTATGTAGTATAGGTGGTTTAGTGGTCTAGGGCGCTGTTCAAGGTACAGGTGGTGCTGCAACGATGTCAAATAAGAAATGGTTCGAATCCTGCTAACGTAAATTTGAAGATCTTTTTTTTTCTTTTTTTCTAAATTTGAGACAAATTATATATATTTTTATTGACGAATTATATATATAGAATGTGTTTTAGCTTTGTATCAACATCACAGATGAGTGAAATATGTCGTAGTGTTGTAAAACAGGAAAGAAATATACCAGAGAGACAATCAATTATAATACAACGAAATAAAATGACAACGCCAAGGCTAAAAAAATTTTAAAAAAAGACTAACAGACAAATATTAGTACATAAAACACATTGTATTGTATTTCTTTGTGATAAAATTCCGCAAATTTGGATGCTTCAAAGACATTATCTTTGTGCCAATATGTTACCTATCAAAAGTATGTTGAATTCCCCCTTTTTGCACAAACACACACAACACACTGGGGATGGTTTCATAGCGTTACGGAATGTACCAGTATGTACTCTATACAATACTTTTTTCAATTAAATACCATACCTAAAAGGGTCGTCCGTTTGGTTTTCCGGGAGGAACAAATTTAAAGCAGAATTGTGGACGTCCCATCAAGTGAAGTGTATGTGCTTACATTGGCTCTACATGAAACAGAACCAGGTATCCGTATGGAAAGGGGGTCTTTAGCAAGGCAACATGTCTGCCTTTATAATTTATAATCATATGTAACACGCTATCTTTTCAATGTACAATTGAAATGTGTGATGTCGTTTTGGTCTACATTTCTTTTGGATACTAGTAGTTTGTTTAACATGTCCTGAATATGTGTCACTTAATATCTAGCAACAACAATCAAGTCTTCAAACCCGTATACAATTTTTAATTTTGTTTTGCATTAGTAATTAAATGATGAATTCTATTTTCGATTCAGATTTTCAATTAAGCATTTACTTCCTATTGCTATTGACATTTTTGACCAAGTTGAGGCTTTGACTGCCAAGATTCAAATCGTTTGCATCACTATAAATTTAATTACAGTTACGCTCAATTGATTGATAGATGGTTAGGCATTCGTTGGAAAACATTTGAAGCATATAAACTTGCAGAGAGCGTAGGATATTTCTTCAAGAGTCATCTAATTTAACGTTCCCACTATGACCGATTAAGACTGCGTTCTCTTGTACATCCCGCACAACCAAACATATGCCCAACATTCGCAATAATTGTGCCGACGATCGAATCAAACCCAATAGTGACCATATTTCTATTCCCTTGTCCCCTTAGATCGCTACCGTCGACACGAGCACGCCACTACGAAAAAAAGGAGCGGTAATGGATATGGAGGAAACATAAGAAACCTATGGCATTTTTTAGTTTCATAATTTATTATCTTTTTGTTCATTTTATTTATGTTTCTCAGTTACGTGTGACGTCCCATTTTCGAACAACTAGTATAGTTGGTGGATAGTATTATTTTGGTTTGCTAATGATTTAATTCTGGAGGGTGCATTAACCTGGTAATAACTGCTGATATGCTTACAAGATACATACAAATTGGTAAAACGATCTAATGCGCCTCAGAGTGGGGTACTCAACTACATGTTAAAAAAGGAAATTGAAATAAACCTGTTATTTGTACATGATTCTATTTTAATTGATTGACAGAGCTTTATTTTTTTAGTTTTTGGAAAAGCAGAAGAATATAAAATAAAGACGTAAATAATTGGTAGTTGTTACATGTTTGGCAAGAACTGAATTTTCTGAGAATTTTTAAAACTGTTTAAAAAAGAGACTTTTCGCTTGCAGAAACGCCATCACGTGGGGCATTTCGTTGTTGCCCTATTAGGTGAATAATTTAATATCACTTCGTGCCTCGAAAATTTAACCCCAACTGTGATACTGTCTCATCTTCGAAACGAGCTATCATACATTTCAATGTGTATTCTTATTTTAAAGGTTTTGAGAGTCTCGCATAAAGGTAAATCTTAAATGGCTACTTTAGTACCAAACATTTATAAAGTATTATCTGCAAATACATTTTCCCGTGTCGTGTGGACGGCAATGTAAGTTTCCAGTCAAACGTTTTATAATTATTGTTATTATCATTTTCTTTCAATTGTAAAATGTAGGGAAATGAAAAAGGTTTCTAAAATTGTTTCACTTTAAACATATTTATTTTTTCTCTCATTTAGATAACTTATCTTGAGAAAAAAAATGAGGAACAGGAGGTATTTATAGAAAGCCAAAGAATAAGGATTAATGGTTTCAAACAGAATATGGCCGACCTTGAGAAAAACATCGAAACTACAAGGTAATTAAATGTCCTGTTATCTACATTTTGATGCAACAACTGGTATTGCTGTTTCTCTGGAATTTAGATTATATTTTATACAATATGGAAATGCTATGATCAGTGTGTTGGGTTTTCACTATTTTTACTGCTTTGCAACTTTGTCTGTTATCGTAAATGGGCTACATAACTATTTAGCAACACGAATTTTTGATTTAAATGCCAAATGATGTAGTGAAATAATCCAAGATTGATTCTTACATTATTGGCACAAATATCATTTGTCAATATGCCTTGACAGAACCTTTGTTTTGAATTGATTCGTAATTTCATTGGCATAGTAAATAATTGATACACGACTTTTGATTTATTTTCTCTGTGCAACTCGGAGTACGAGTTTGGAGAAAAGCATCGTCTATAAAACAAATAATTTTAATAAATTGAAAAAGTCATTAAAGACACTGTTTAATTTGAAGAAACCATATGATTTCTTTCTGTTGACTTACATCTTGTAAGTTTGAAATTATGTAAAATTTACAACTTGACGTAATACATCCATTCATTAAACCAAACTATGTAAAAAAATTATGACATGTATGATGCAGGTTTCTTTTCCTTTATTGTTAAAAGAAATCGTATTAGATACTTTGTTCAAAGAGATTTTTTTCATTTCATTTTCGTAAACATTCAATTTTTTTAACTAATTAACAAAACGCATTTGCCTAATTAATAAACTATTGATTATTCAATCAAAACAGTCTATCAATAAATTTTGGCGAAGAATATGAAAACTCTAGACCAATGACAGTTATCGTACAAGAGATTTTAATAAACATGACAAGATAATTTCGAATTTTGTAGTTCATACTTGCGAAAAAGGGTAAATGTAGAACTTTGGTATGGAAGGGATTAGGATGTTTTTTAAACACATCTATGTTCAGATCAAATGTAAAACATCCAGTGCAAAAGTGAGGTAAAACGAAACTAAGAAAGAACGCCTCTATCATGTCTATGAAAATAACAGTCTCGATCCGAGATATCGTTGTTGAATAAATGATCATTTTTTCACCTTTAATATTTGTTACTGATTTATATTCTATCTTAACTGACAAACTCGAAAGATATATATGTGGAAATATTGAAAAAAAATATTTGAAAAATAACCAGTTTACTTGTAAAAGACGTTCTGTAATGCATTGCTGGAATTTTGTGTGTTGTTTTAATGGCCTTTCTCATTATTTGTGTGTGTGTGTGTGTGTGTGTGTTTTATTATCGTTCACATATAAGTATGAATATAATTTATTTTGTTTTCTTTTTGAGTTTTTATTGCATGTTGTTTATATTTTCTATTATTTTTTTCTATTTTCCGTTTTATTTCTTTTTGAATTAGTCATGTAGTTTAAAAGTATTAACCTTTGTAAAGCCATGGGGTTATCAGCTTTGTTGGTGTAGTATCAATCATACTTTCAACAAGAATACAAAAAAATATATTAATTACGAAAGTTCGAGCGCACCTTTATTTTTCGGTAACCTATTCCGAATAAACATGCTTTTATAAAAAGAAAAGAAAATAGCAGTGTTACGATATCTCATCTGTTTACCCGTTTTTATTGATATATGCAATCTTTGTTATCAAAATTGCCTTACATTAATACATGTATTAACATGAATCAGTATAAAATGGAAAAATGTTATTGTTAACTCGTATTTATATTAGACCTTTGTCATCTGTATATATGTGCATAGTGACAAAATTTCGTTTCTCTTTGACTTTTTATTTTATTTTTTGTGTTATTCGTCAACGGATAGGATAGGATATGATAACTCTACTCTGTATGAACTTTCAATACTAAATAAGACCGTATGAGTATTTAAACCGTTAACTTTTCCAAAATGAATGCCACAAGGAAATAATCGTAGGTTTTTTTCTCCAAACAGTCTCGGATCCGAGATATCATCGTTGACCCCAACCCCTAGATCCAATGATCAGTTTTTCGACTTAGATACGTGTTACTGATTTATACAAGATAGTTTACTTTAAAAAGACATTCAGTAATGCAAAGTGGGATTTTTTTTGGTGCTGTTTTCATATCCTTTTTAATTGTTTTTGTGTATGTTTTTATAATCGTACATATACTAGTATAAATAAGACCATGTGCACAGCTGTTATATTAGTGTACCAGACCATATGATTATTTGGACAGTACTTCGTACGGTCTGGACGTATGCGTACATTTCCAAAATATGCATACGGTTGGATGCGTACGGTCTTCCTGATTTTGAGATTTTGGTCAAGTATATTAGATACAAATGTATATTACAGACTAACATAACTGAAAACTCTTAATAATTCAAAAAGTTTAATTCTAAATAAAACAAAAACTCAATATTTTAACTATTTTAAAAAGTCACTAATTTAATATGTTAAACTCTTCTGCTTATATATAAAGAAAAAATAATAAGATGTGGTATGATTGCCAATGAGACAACTCTCTACAAGAGACCAAATGACACAAAAACTAACATCTATATGCCCCCGTAAGACCTTCAACAATGAGCAAAGCCCATACTGCATAGTCAGCTTTAAAAGTCCCCGAAATGACAATGTTAAACAATTCAAACGAGAAAACTAGCATGTCAGTAATATATGAGAGTTAATTATGCTTACTGAAATGAAAGTTATCGGAATTAAACATAATGTTCGACGAAAAGAGTTAATATATTTGGGAACTTAACTATAAAAACCATCAAAGATACTGGAAAATAACTATAAAAAAAATCCGTCGAAAAAACAGTAAAAAATATAATCGAAAACTAATGCAAAGAATGCATCACGTAGCTCTGCTATTTTGATCATACCCGTTGTTGCTATGATTTTTACCGATAATTATGTAGGGTTGATGACATATTTTACTTTTTTCATCTAGTTGTAATAATATCAATTTGTAAATTCAATAAAATATTTTGATAAATGTTGGTCTGAAGTTAACCAATATGTTCCAAATACATATAAGGTCCAGTCGGCCTTGCCCGTATTAGTAGACTCATATGGTCCGACCTTATGTGTATGGTTAGTCCGTAAGAGTATACGGTTAAGGTTCGGACCGTACGCGTACAGATCAAATACTCATATGGTCTGGAATATAAGTCTGGTCTGTCCTATAAGTCCTTTCCAAAATGTTTGCAGTCATTTTTGCATGCAACTTTAATGGACCATCCTTAAACTTATATAGCAGTGACTTGTAGTTTACTCAGATCATGATCTTAATACCAACATAAAACAACTTTTACGTATCTTTTTAACTATCAAATGTGTGACACTGACAGTAAACTAAAGTCTATATCTCTATAATACAGAGCCCATTTGGTCTCATCCAGATAGATAGTGATGCTTTTAGTGTCAAGGACAGGAGATGTAAAATCTAGCACTGTAGATTTAAAGCCAAGCGCTGGAGACTTTAAATTTACAGCACTAGACTTTTGATCGCAGGGCTGAACATCTCCATCGCTTGACTTCATATGTACTGTGGTAGACCTTACATCTCCAGTTAATCTTAAATTTATCAGAAATTAATTCCAAGTTATGAGACTACCCATACAATCAATGAACATCAACATCATCTATCTTTGAACAACAAAAACCGTCTTTAATCTGTTTTAATTGAACATCTATTCAATTCAAACAAATACATCATTTCTAAACGGTTCCAGTTTTTATTCATACTTTTCAAGCGAGCAAACAAACAAAAATAAAGTAATAATCAATTATATAAAAATCCTTTTACATAGACAAACATTTGTGCAATGCACCTCGACTTTTAGTCTTCGAATTGCGTTAAACGTTCCTGCATCTTTAGATACTTTTCAAATGCATCTCTTGCAAATTCTAAAACAGGTTTCCTTTTTGGTGAGGTTTGGTCATTATTTTGAATGTTGTACATTATTATTTGCCACCTGGTCGTTATCTTCCACCTCCGGATTATTATTCACCCAAGAGGGATCATCATTTACCACCGCCTTATCAATTTTCACCACCATTTGATCATTATTTATCTTTATCACTGCCTTATCAATATTCACCACCGTTTGATAATAATTCACCACCACCTTATCATTCCTCACAACCGTCTGACTAATATTCACAACCAACTGATCATTATTCATTATTAATTATCGCCTGTTCAATAAACACCATCTTTTGATCATTATTTACCAACGCCTGGTCATCATTCACCAGCGCCTAATCATTATTCACCACCACCCGATCATAATTAACCACCATTTGATCATTTATTCGTCATAATCTGATCATCATCCACTAATGCTTGATCTTCAGAACTCAAACGCCCGGGGGGGGAGCTCCGGGGATGTATAGATTCAACACAGGGATGTTTTTTTTTGTAATTTTTAATACTCGAAAAACTGCATTACAATTTTAATTTTAAAAAATTGAGTTGAAAATTGTTTCTCAGGAAATATCAAAAGATTTTCATAAATTTTTAGATAGTTCCTTGAAAAACCAGAGCATAGTTTCATAAAATTTCAACATATTTTCCGGTGAGATACGAGATGAATACGAAATTACATATTAACCTATTCCAATATATACAATATACATTGCTTTACAGTTTTTAGTTTTAGTTAAACAAATTTTTAATCTGATTACAATACCGAAAGTTAATCAGCTAAAGAATTTTAAACCAAATCCGGCTTTCGTAGAATTAATCCACATCCTGTTTATCAAAAAATGATTTAAAAAAAAAAAGAAAAGGGTAACTAAACCGAGTTAAAACAAACCCTGTTTCCAAGGACAAATTCGTCCAGAGCTAATCAAATTGCTTTACTCTTAACTGAACCGAGAAAAACTTAGCAAGACGAGTTAAAATCAGACTCTTGTTTTCGGAGACAAAATTCACCCTTCTTCTATTAATGTATACCATTGACCAAAAATTTAGTTATTCGGTGCAATTCACACGTAAGTGAATTGAAAACGGCATATAAATATAGCAGAATGCGAAATTTATCCATGTCTTACTTATTATATCTAAACTAATCTAGATTTCTTGGGGAGTCCAACGCACCTTTGATTAGCAAGGACGTTAATTTCAACAGGAAAACAAATCTCCAATATATGTAGGATTTCCAGGATCCGTATGCATGTTTTGTCAGCAGAGCTTACTAGTTTAAAGTAAGTGGTGTTTCTATGTTGAAAAATGTGATGTTCCTGTTTCACAAAGACATTTTAAGCCGATTGTTAATTACTGTAACATCGACTTAGATATTAACTTAGAGAATATCAATATGGATAAACTACCTTTGTATTTGATGAAGTCTTTAGAAAATGCATGTAGTATATTTGACCATATAACAATACACGGGGATGAAAGTAAAGCACGAATATCAATAATGTTCGGACAAAGTGATAATAAACAAATTAAACGAAAATCAAAATCTACGGAACACCGAAATAACAAAAGAATGGCTGAATATATTCAAAAAGTTTCAAAAGTAGATGCAAGTCCAGAGAGAAATTAAAGTATTTTACAAGAAACTATCAATATCGATGATGATCAATTAATGGAAAATGAAACCGCAATTCTACGGAGCGCAAAAACAAACACTATAGTAGAGAATTGTGAGCTTAAATTACAGAAAAAGTATGCACTTTTTTCAAACATACATTCAAAAAACGTTGAATTGGAAGATTTAAACAAAGTTACAAAACAACCGGAAATTAGTGAGCATCAATTATTCGAAACTATGAAAACAGATAACGATACCACAATATCAACTCGAAATGAAAATCCATGATGATGATGATGATGATGACGACGACGATGATGATAATGATGATGATGATGACGACGACGACGATGATGATGGTGATGATGATGATGACGACGACGATGGTGATAATGATGATATAATTGCAGTTGAAATCGACGATATCATTTCAAAAGCGGTGATAAAGAAAAGTAGACTGTTCCCTGATAAATTATTCGCGAAATTGAGAGGAGCCGGGAACATTATAAATTATGATCGAGGATCTGATGAAGTAGACCATGTGAATCCAAATGATGTTGATTATCAAATATATAAGAAAAATGTAGAACATGCATATGACTTTATGGACGTGAAAACTTATGGATTTCGTCTGGTTGATACTAACGATAAACTTTTGTTGATGGCAAAATTTGCTTTTGACAAAAACTGTTCGTTTGTATGAAATGATTGATGTTTATACTAGATAAATTTTAAATTTGAACATTGATTTCGATGATTTCGAATAACTTTCTTTTCTGTAATTTTCAACTAACAAGTCTTTTAGTAAAAAGCTTGCAATGTCAAAATAAAGTTGATATGTGACGGAATTGGAAAACCATCTGCATATATTCAATATTTGTTATCATGCTATAATAACCATTGTGACTGAGAGCAATGTTGTCAAATATAAATACCATTGACTGTTGTTGTTTTTAGATAGTTTTATTAAATTTCTTTTAAATTTAAAGATTAGAAGAAAAAAGAAGAAAAAAATCTTAATGATAATGATGTAATGTGTGAGAGTATGCATGTGTGTAGTGTTGTATGGACTATCTTCATAATATTAAAAATATGATATGTATAACGATTGTATGGTATGTATAGATAGGAGTTTTGCAAAATAAAGTTTGCTTATGTAAATAAATAAAGTAATCATTTATAAAACAACAAAAAATCTAGATTTCTTCCAAGAATAAAATTCTTTTCTTGTGGTGGATGGATTGGGGGTGGAGCACAAAATTGCATTTGTATTTAAAAATACAGTGCAGTAATGTTCATTCTACGCATGAGTTGTAAATCAATTTGACATTGAAAGAAAAGTAAGAGATGTTGTCGTTTCTTTCGAAATTACTCGAACTGGATTGCCCATGTTGCTTCAAAATATAAACCTCTAAACTGTTAAAAAAATATATGAAAATTTGAACTGAAATCTTAAAATTGTACCCTGGTATAAGAAAGTTTAATTGATCATAAAAGCTGTCGTTTTAAACATTTTTTGGATTATTTAGGTGATAATGTGACAGCGAAAAGAATACTTGCTTTATCTTTTCCATCTTTCTCGGACACGAAAATGATGATCATGCAGCGTCACTGATGGGTACTTTATTTTAGGGGGGACAAGATTTACACAATACTCCTCTTATTGTTCCATATAAGGACGCCGCGATTTGTTTCATCAGATGTAAAGAAAAAAGGGCATGAGGGAATCAAACACACTGCATTAGAGCTGCATGCGTACTTTTAAAAAGTCAGAGTTATAGGTTTTTTGTAGCATCACCCAAGATAGAAATTTTATTGTGTTATAGAACTTTGTGCTGGGTAATCAAAATGACATGGATATAATGACTGAAAATCATTAACGTGTTAGCCTCTCAATTATTTTTCAATCCATTATAAAATGATAATCTCGAGTTGAAACTTGCCACTGAACGTTAAACATCCATTAATCAATCAATCAAATGCAAGCCAGATGCACGAACTATTTTTTAACAACAACATTACAAAAATCTGTGTTTTTTTTATAAATTAAAAAGGGAGATAAATCAAATACATATATAACAAGTTAACAAACACATCTCAACGTAAGAATACGCAACATTCAACAACTCAAAATAATTTGAAACACTAACGTTTATTTACATTCGTTTTTGATGCGTTTTGTTATTTGATTTTGCCATGTGATTATGGACTTTCCGAAATGATTTTCCTCTAAGTTCAGTATTTTTGTGATTTTACTTTTTACAAAATAAAATGCAGTTTGGAGTTCGGAAAGGTTTTTTCTTAACTTTTTATGCAAGTTTATAAAAAGAATATCAAACTATTTACTGGTGTCCTTAAACACACTGCAATACCGGTAGAATTGTGTTACTGAACAAAATTACTGCTCTATAACGATGTCTTAGATAATCTTCCATTCGTAAGATATTGAAAAACCTTTAAATTAATGTAACTTACAAAGCTGCAAACCCAATTTCATGTGAATCTAGTAAACACAGATGAGTGTATTTGATTGTTTGCATGTTCAATCTTGCTTGAGTGCACCTACTAAGGAACCTAGTTTAAAGATGCTATTCATCAAGGATTTTACAAAATTATTAACGATAAATAGGAATATAGAATGCTAATAATTAGATCTACGGAAATAGGTTTGCAGGTGGACAATTTGAAAGTTTTACCTTTGGAAAAAAGAGGCTGAAACAAAAAATAATAACTTAATAAAGAAACAGTTAAACATCTGTACATTGACAATGAAAGTCGGTTTAGGAGAAAACGAAAAAAGATAAGATGTCATCTTTCCAATTGCGAACATTTCATTTCTTTAATTTGTAGCAACATGAGAACAGCGTCTGTATATGGAGTATACTTTTCCCAGTTGATATAAGATCCCAGGGCTTGTGTTTATCATCATGACTTTCTTAATAGAGGGTTGCGGCACATGAGGGAAGCTATTAGACAAATAGTTTAAAGTGATTAAGTTGAATACATACTCCGAATATATTTATGGAGACCATCATGAGTTGGTTGACTGTTAAGGAATATCTGTTTCACAAATATTGACGGATATGTTCTAATCATCGTAACCACAATTCTGTACTAATGTTTTGTCCCGGAAGTGGCCTACCGAATTAATATCATCATCGGGTTAATACTTACATGAGCAAACCGATAGATTAAAAATTCGAAGCAGGATCTGCTTACCTTTTCGGACCACTAGAGAACGCAGCTCCAGAGTTTAAGTGGAATTCATATTGCTCAGCATTGGTTTTTCTTTTCTATGTGTTTTGTATACTGTTTTTGTCTTTTGTTGGTTTTCTTTACCAGTTGTGTTGTTTGTTTGTTTTTTTTAAATTATGAGTTTAGATAACATTTGGTATATATCGCATCTCAATTATAGGTATCCGTGATAATTGTTGATAAAAAGAGAAAGTTACATTTATATAAATAATTGAAGGTCGTGATCAATTGGTTTTGATTAACCTAAAATTGAAACAGAAGGTGGAGGACGACATGATTAACAGTAAGGACGAAGAAAAACACATGCGAACTTTCTCCGAAACTCTTGCTTTATATATTTAAGTTTACTGCAGATTTTTAATACTAAAGAAATATTGATATGTTAAAATCACGATGTTTACCTCGATATAAATACAGCTGCACAACTAGACTTCGGCAAACGGTGTGATTTCAATTTTCCAATTGTCAACTGACCATCAGTCAGTATTTTCATCTTTAATTTGTGTCCAATACAACCACTTTACGATATTGGCACTGAGAACAGGATATCTACAAGTTTCCAGACTAAAACATTTGAAGAATAAACAAATTAAAACCGTGTACACGTAAGATTTTTCAAACATATTGAATAGTTTAAAACGAAAGCAGGAACTATTATGCAAACATATGAAGAAATATTATAGGGACTAAAGGACAGAGAAAGCGAAACGAAAATAGTCGAACATTGTCGAAGTCAAAACACTGATTTGAGTAAGAACTCTTTAATACACATTAAAAACTCCAGGCCAAAAACTATACACTTTTTTTCATACTCTTTGAATTGATACAGACCATCAGTACTCAGACTTCTATTTTTTCATATTTCTGCTACTCGTCCAGCTTTATCTTTAGATACAACAAACAACCCATTTCAAAGTATCCTACTTTGCGCTGAGATATAATTCATTGACAGGCTTTACGGACTAATTTCAGAATGCGTTGGAAGCAAACTCAACTTCCAATAACATCTCAAATTCATCTTTTTAAAATGGTTGCTTCTCAAAGAAAGCTCTCAAACCAAGGACAGGTTTTGCACTCCATGATGCAAACTATGAATTGTCAATTTCCTGGTTATGTGAACGTGGAAAAAGTCGGACTAATTTATGTATTTCTTATTTTTGGACATTTGGACTTGTTTCTTATATTATTTATCGGACAATTTCATTTTAATTCAACAGACACTTTGATTTGCATTCCGAGTTAAAGATCTTTCATGTGTGTCACTTTTTAATCTAAATCTGTGAGAAAAACTATACAAGGGATTGTGTTAATTTATGTTACACAACTATTTCTTTTCATAATTATTTTAATCCGTTAATGTCGTACATTGATAATTCTTTTCAATATCCGTTTTATCAGTTCTTGTCCAGGACATGTATGATAACAATGACATTAATCCGTTTTTCAATTACGGTCCATTGTTACTTTAAAGTGTTAATCTTATGTTTGTAAAATTTGTCAAATTTATTATTATGTAATCTTAATTCTTTGGCAACCTGTAAACATTGTCTATCTTTATAATGTTTCGACTGAAGTTAATTTTTCAGTCGGAGTCAGCCTTTTGAACTGACATCATCCGTTCATTAAAGTGAAAATAAAATCCATACTGAAAGTCTTCGTTTGTATTCGCTGTACCAGTCTGTGAGTTAGTTCCGCCAGTGGATTTATGTTCAATAGGCAGGGGACCAGTCTTCGGTCACTGTCATTCGTTTCGGCATCTTCGCCAGTTTCAGCAACAGAACCTGTTGCACGGTATCAAACTTTCCAGTAACAACATCGTTGTCACATTTGGCGGAGGTAATTCAGAGGCGTGTTGTCTTTTTAGTACAACCCACGGTACTGCGTACCTCAGCAGTCAAGCGACCAGAGTTCTTCCCCATCTTCGTATCAACTTTCAGTGATGGATTTTAATCTAAGACCGCAGTGGAGTATGTGAAGACAGAATCATTTCACACATCATTATCCAGTTTGTGGTAAATGTGGACTTGCACATCATCGTTTCGAAATGTGTCTAGCTTACAACAAAAGGTGCTTCTCGTGCGACAAATTCGGACATTTCGCAAGACAGTGTTTCACAGCTAGTTCAAGATCAAGTCTATTCGGTAAAATTCGATATACTAAATCAACAAGTTCGAAAGTGTCAAGTGAACAAAAGAATTCAACAAAAAAACAACAGAGAGACAATCACCGTTTAATACAGTACTATTCAAACAAAAACAGTCTTAGGGAATTGCCATTCAGCAGTGTGCGAAATTCAGCTATCGTGAATTTTTTCGACAAGGCAGCCCCATTAAAAGTCGAACTGAAACAAGCAAACATTCAATTACGGAAAAATACATCAGTGATTTCCGCAACATCAGAACTTTTAGAACATGCACAAGAGAATATTATGACTCTTACCTGCAAACTAGTGGAAAGTCAGAACCAACTAGATTCGACAGAGAAGTTAAAAGCATGCTTAGACAAAATCACCAAACTAGAAAAAGAAAAGGAAGACAACGCTGCATGCATGAAAAATTATCAGACCAAAACAATTTTTTAATTCTAAAATGTGAATATCAAACATATGAAATCGTAAATATAACTACTCAAAATCATGAACTTCGGAATGAATCTAAAATTCTAACAGATCAAACTGCCGATATGGCTAATCAAATCAGGATTTGCAGGACTCATCATATAAATCGCCCAAATGGAAGTCAGTGTTCCGGAAATGGACGTTTCAACAACCAAAGAACATTTTTTAGATAATTATCAACTTTTCAATATTTGCGAAACGCGAGAACGCGTTTCATTCGAGGCGTGAGAAATCTGTGAACGTGGAAAAAGTCGGACTAATTTATGTATTTCTTATTTTGGAAATTTGGACTTGTTTCTTATATTATTTATCGGACAATTTCATTTTAATTCAACAGACACTTTGATTTGCATTCCGAGTTAAAGATCTGTCATGTGTGTCACTTTTTAATCTAAAACTGTGAGAAAAACTATACAAGGGATTGTGTTAATTTATGTTACACAACTATTTCTTTTCATAATTATTTTAACCCGTTAATGTCGTACATTGATAATTCTTTTCAATATCTGTTTTATCAGTTCTTGTCCAGGACATGTATGATAACAATGACATTAATCCGTTTTTCAATTACAGTCCATTGTTACTTTAAAGTGTTAATCTTATGTTTGTAAAATTTGTCAACTTTATAATTATGTAATCTTAATTCTTTGGCAACCTGTAAACATTGTCTATCTCTATAATGTTTCGACTGAAGTTAATTTTTCAGTCGGAGTCAGTCTTTTGAACTGACATCATCCGGTCATTAAAGTGAAAATAAAATCCATACTGAAAGTCTTCGTTTGTATTCGCTGTACCAGTCTGTGAGTTAGTTCCGCCAGTGGATTTATGTTCAATAGGCAGGGGACCAGTCTTCGGTCACTGTCATTCGTTTCGGCATCTTCGCCAGTTTCAGCAACAGAACCTGTTGCACGGTATCAAACATTCCAGTAGCAACATCGCTGTCACAGTTACAAGAGAGATATGTCATTTCCTATCATTACTTTCTTGATAGAGGGCTGCTTCTCACAAGGAAGCTATTAAACGAAAAGTTATAAATGTTGAAGTTGAGATCATCCCTTCGTACATGTTACGGACGCCATCACTAGTTGGTTTACCGTATTCGAATATCCGTTTCACAGATGATATCGGATATGTTCCTTATGTCGTAACTACAACTTGTCCACTTTTCAAGTATGTGACCTACCAAATCACACTATTTACAGGGTTTGTAATAACATGAGCAATACGACGGATATCACATGTTAAGCAGAATCTGCCTAACATGCCTGAGCACCTGAGTTCACCCCAGTTTTTGGTGGAGTTTGTGTCGCTTAGTCTTTAGTTTTTATGTTGTGTCTTGTGTACTATTGTTTTTCTGTTTGTTAAAACAAAATTGAGCTTGTATTTTTGTTTAAAATATTTCTTGGCGTTCTATGTTAATTATTATCACGTTTGAAATTTATTAAACTTATCATTGACGTTTAATGATATATTTGTCTCTAATTGCAAAACACGTTTTTCATAATGAAGCTATTTAAGTCTTTCTGAAACAACTTCTCATGCTTTTTGAACAATTCAATTTATTTTGCAGAACCACTCTTGATAAAAGCAGATCTGAGAGTCGTACTTTGAGAGAAAGTCTTCAAAACAAAACTATAGAAGTTAAATCATTACATGGAGAACTAGAACAAACTAAAACTAACATTCGTGACCTTGAAACACTTCTTTTAAACTATGAACAAGACATTAAAAACTTGAATTGTATTATAAAACAAAGTCAGGAAGAACTTAAAAGGTACGTAAATATATGGAACGCTAAAACTGTCATGTTATGCCAATTTGCATTATATGATGTACATTTACTTTAATATGATGTGCACTTGTAATTATATGACGTGCATTTACCCTTATATGATATGCACTTGTCAATATATGATGTGCAAAAACCTTTATATGATGTGCAAATATCCTTATATATATGATGTGGAAATATCCCTATATAATGTAGAAATATCCTTATATGATGTGCAAATGTACTTATATGTTGTGCAACAAGACGGGTGTCACATGTGCAGCAGGATCTGCTTACCCTTATTGAGCGCCTGAAATAACCCCCAGTTTTTTGTTGGGTTCGTATTGCTCAATCTTTAGTTTTCTATGTTATGTCTTCTGTACTATAATTATTTGTCTATTTGTCTTTTTTTTATTTTTTAGCCATGGCGTCAACGTTGTCAATATAAAAAAGAAGATGTGGTACTGCATAGTCAGCTATAAAAAGCCCCGATAAGACAATGTAAAACAATTCAAACGAGAAAACTAACGGCCTTATTTATAAAAAAAAAAATGAACGAAAAACAAATATGTAACACATAAACAAACGACAACTACTGAATTACAGGCTCCTGACTTAGGACAGGCACATACATAAATAATGTGGCGGGGTTAATATGTTAGCGGAATCCCAATCCTTCCCCTAACCTGGGATAGTGGTATTACAGTACAACATAAGAGCGAACTATAAAAATCAGTTGAAAAAGGCTTAACTCATCAGATGGACAAAAATACTAGTGAACGTGGCCGGGAACTTGTACATCCCGACACAAAAAGATACAATGAACAGATCTGAGAGTACTCGTAGTTATCTGACAGCTATGTCAAAGCCACTAACAACTAATAAAAAAAATTATGCATCTAAGACTAAACTATCAGTCCGTACACATCCAACTTCCATAAATCTATGAGTTTGACCTTTTCCTATTGTATCTTTCGTCCCTCTTTGTGAAGTGCAAATATACTTATATGATGTGCATTTCCCCTTATATTATGTGCAAACATCTTTATATGACGTGATTGTGTTATTTTATGATGTGGTTGTGTTATTTTATGATGTGGTTGTGTCATTATATTATTTGGTTGTAATCTTATGTTATGTGGTTCTGTTTATTTCATTATATAATATCGAAAGTCATTATATGCTGTACTTTCGTCGTTGTTATGATCAATGAACACGATTACGATTAGAATGATTACTGTCTGTAACTATCACTAGCGGAAGTTCATTTTGAAGACAAAGTGAGACCGAGCATTTTAATAAAAAATAACGTTATAAACGTTTCGGACAAAGATTAAGATCAATTATTACAGGAGCTAGTTGATGAATTTTCCGGTTGAAGCGAAAATTTGAAAAAAAAAACAAATTTTGGGACCTTTTCTAGCTTGCTGTTCGGTTTTGGGCAAAGGCTCCGTGTTGAATGCAGTACGTTGATCTTTAATTATTTACGTTTTACAAATTGTGACTTGGAGATTAAGTTGTCTCATGGGCATTCATATCACGTCTTCCTATTTTTTTTTTCATTGCATAAGACACCAATGAAATCAAAAACAACTGTCTAAAAAAACATTTCGTAACGAAAGCTACAAAATATCTACTCGTGCATAACTATACCGGAATTGATGATTGATTGATTGATTGATTGATTTTATTTGTTGATTGATTTGTGTTCTATATCACTTCCAACACTATCGTGTTATTTCATGGCGGTGTTGAAAAACAATGAGCTGGGTTATCTGCTGGTGGCGATACCAAAAATGAGGCATTTGTAAATATATTTGAATATCTGTTCTCCATATTTTCTAACATTTTTTTATTATAGTCCTGTCATTCAATGTTGTCATTTTAATGTTATCATTAACATTGCCACAAAACTAGGTTCAACCCACCATTTTGTTCTTAAAATGCCCTGTACCAAGTCAGGAAAATGGCCATTGCTTTATTATAGCTTGTTTCTGTGTGTGTTACATTTCAATGTTGTGTTTCTACATGTTCTATTGTGTCGTAGTTCTCTTATATTTGATACGCTTCCCTCAGTTTGAGTTTGTTACCCGGATTTGGTTTTTTTTCCTTATCGAATTATGAATTTCGAACAGCGGTATACCACAGTTGCCTTTATGTTTCCACTTCAATAGCTTAAAATTTAGTTGTTATCGGTAATTCAATATTTTTTTTTCATCCCATCTCATTTCTTTATATCCACGATGACCTGTAACGGCAATATACTAAGACACTTACACATTGACAAATATTTCAAAAATCAATAAACTGAAATGGCACAATCATTGCTAACAGTCATTACATAAAAAATTTCGTTAAAGAGAAAAGTCGAGGTCAAATGAGAGTAAACCCAATTAATATATATGAGGTAAGAAATGATATGATATGACACAATATGCACAATCGCTTTGTACAAGAAGTCACAGTACAAACAAGAACTATCTTTAAAAAAGATATCCGACGTATTTAAATTTGAGTATATGTTTTACACTATCATTTCGATAACCTTCAGAAGCACAAAGATACCATTAAAATAACGTTTTCTCTGTTTGTGTTCAGTATTCTCGGTCCTCGTATCTTTCTGTTTACATTCACCAAAACCCCGTGGAAATCTCACATGCGTAGGTGCGTTCTAAAAGTCAGGTACATGTACGTTCGTACAACAAAGTTTTCATTAAAATTATAATTGTCCCGAATAAACAGCTGTCACGGATGCAAAGAGCTATCGGAGAAACAATTATTTTAATAAGAATATAAATCTTTGTAAGATCTAGTTCAAATATTTATAGTTTTTCACTTGCTTTCCATCACGATATAATTAACGAGACGTTTTTTTCAAACACAACCAAATCATCCACCATGACAGCATTTTTTCCAATCACAGAAAGGATTTTCGAGCATGCGTATTCTGTTGCCATAGTTAAGCGCCCTTAAGTTCAAAGGGCACAAACCGAAACTATAGCGACTACGTCGGAAAAACTGAAATGCACAAGAACTCACACGCATTTGCAAAATAAATCGACTATAGTTACGCTTTACATCGAAACCAAACATCATCTTTAAACGTCTTACGCGTCCGGGGCAAATACAAAATTTCAATCCTGGTATCTATGCAGAGTTTATTTTCAACGTTTAGACAATACAATCAATCACATTTCAATTGTATTGTCATTTTTATGCAAATATACAATTAATTTTGGCAAAATTCATTCTGTAATACATCATGTTTTTTTTTCAAATGAAGAATCAATTTGAAAACAAAATAAACATGACAAACTGATTGTAGTTTGTCTTATTTGTTGTCGCAAAGTGATGACAGTTAGTACATCAAGGACGCACCAACACAGTCATTAAGCCGAAATTTAACGTGCTGGTTCACAAAGTGACACATGCACGAACACATTATTTTAAGAAAAGACTATCCAGTCTTTGCTCTTCGATCGAAGTTGTGAGTAGAATCAGCAAATTCCAACTTTCTGTTCTCCGGTTGGACTTTAAAGTTTTTTTTAATTTTGAATTTGAATTTTTGTTCGAAATTAAAAAAAAGAAGGAGGGTATCGGAGTCAGCCCTAACACGTGAATATCATGGTGAAGTATTTGAAGAAGATTTTTTTTTTTTTAAAGAAAATCGTAGTTTATATTTTCAAATACCTAACGATGTTTAGTCAGTTTTTTGTTCTTGCAAACATTATAAAAAATTTAACAACCAAATTGTCTTCTAACAAGTACCCTGAAATTGGCTCAAGGACGCCTCCGGGTGCGGGAGTTTCTCGCTACATTGAAGACCCATTGGTGGCCTTCGGCTGTTGTCTGCTCTATGGTAGGGTTGTTGTCGCTTTGACACATTCCCCATTTCTTTCCTAATTTTATCAATGAATAAGAGCAAAATCCAGCCTGATAGTATACAATGGCCATACCTTTTCTTACTTTTGATGTAGGCCTAAGTCATTATGCATGATGATGTATCATTATGAGGTAAAGTGTCTTGTACCATGATGAACTTCATGTGACCTTCACATTTGACCTCAACGTAACTTATTTTTTTCGCAAGAAACATGTACATAACTTCTCCGTTTTTTTCCTAGACCGTACATCTTTAGCAAGTTGATGTATAATCATGAGTTAGTGGGGTGCCTCTTTATAGTTTTGACCTCGTTGTGACTTTCAACTTGTACTTCGAGGGTAATAACTATATTTTTGGCAATAAACAGTTGCGCAGACCATGACTTGCTGTCTTTTGACCTAGGCCTGAGACTTTTGTTTGTAAATTCAATTCAAAAGAATTCAAATTTTTATTTATAGTCAATATTTAGTGTCCACAGATACAAATTAAACAAGCTCTTATCGATCTTATACCGCAGTCCCACTAGTCCACGATCGCACTACGATCTGTGAAAAAAATATAATTTGGACGATCGTAGTGCGATCGTGCATATCGCAGCAAGGTCGTAGTATGGTCCTGGTGGGGTCTTCATGGTCGTGATGAGCGTGGCCAACTTTAAACAAGTTTAAAACAATCGTAAAACAGTCGTGACGAAATCAGATCGCAGTAAAAGCTTATTGAGAGCGCAGTAAGGTCGTGGTAATATCCCAAAGGTTGCTGTACCATCATAGAGACAGCGTAGCGAAAGCGCGATTCTAGTCGGAGAGACTGCACTGCGATCTCACAGCGACTTTACTACGACCCCACTACGACTATCACGTTCTTACCACGACCCAAACACGCTTCCACGACGACTATTCCACGCGTATACTACGCTGTTCAAGACCATAGTACGATTTTAGTACGCCAATGCAGTCCTTATCACGATCGATTTTCTTACGTTCATACTAGTAGTACGATCACCATGCTCATTGTCATTGTCATATAAAATTTATAAGAGCTCTCCAGCTCTCCAGCTTTTGTTTGTATGTAATTTGAACCTCTTGTCCTTTATTGCGAACGGCTCAATCATTCTTGATACATCTGTGTCATCTCTACTTTCGTTCACTAATATGAGCGTCACTGATGAGTCATATGTAGACGAAACGCGCGTCTGGCGTACTAAATAATAATCCTGGTACCTTTGATATATAACTACTAAAGCATCGTCATTTGATCTCGATGGACCAGCAATAAGTTGTGATTCAGGTTGGATTGGTCGGTCTGACATAAAAATTCTAGATCAAGGTTACGTAGATTTTGGTAGCATAACTGAGTTGTTTGCGAGTAACTCTACGTATACGTATCAATGAAAAATTCATTGATACAGTATTAATATGGAACAGGATATTGCTGGGAGCGTAGTAAGATCGCGATATGAACGCGTTTTGATCGTAGTATGGTCTAGGTAATAACGTAGGCAGTAGAAACGTGGTAATACCCCAGTCCCACTAGGCCACGATCGCACTACGATCTGTGAAAAAAATGCAAATTTTGATGATCGTAGTACGATCGTGTAGATCGCAGTAAGGTCGTATCACGGTCGTGGTGAGGTCTTCAAGATCGTGATGAGCGTGACAAACTTTGAACATGTTCAAAACAATTGTGGTGCGGTCGTGGTGAAATCAGGTCGTAGTAGAAGCGTAGTGAGAGCGCACTAAGGTCGTAGTGAGATCGCAAAGGTCGCTGTACCATCGTAGTGAGAGCGTAGCGAAAGCGTGATTCTATTCGGAGAAACTGCGCTACGATCTCATTGCGACGTTATTACGACCTCACTACGATCATCACGTTCTCACCGCGACCAAACTGCGCTTTCACTACGACTATACCACGCTGTTCACGACCATAGTACGATTCTAGCACGCCCTAGTCGTCCTCATCGCGCTCTTCTTACGACCTGACTACGTTCATACTACGACCATTATTCTCATTGTCATTTTCCGATAAGATATATTAATTCTCTCCATGTTTAGTTTGTCTGTATGTAATTGGGACTTCTTGTCCATTTTCTCTAACGGCTCAACCATGCTTCTTGTTTTTATATAGATTAGACCGTTGGTTTTCCTGTTTGAATGGTTTTACACTAGTAATTTTTGGGGCCTTTTATATCTTGCTGTTGTATCTTGGCCTATAATTGTTACTTTTAAAAATTGTTACTTGGATTGAGAGTTGTCTCATTGGCACTTATACCACATCTTCCTATATTTATTGACACATCTGTTTCATATCTTCTATCGTTCACTTAAATATCGTCATTTCAGCTGTATGGACCAGCAATAGGTTGTAATTTAGGTCGGATTTGTCGGTCCGACATCTCTACTTGATCAAGATTCGTTACTATCAGAGCTCCATCTGCCTCTCCATCAATCCTAACACCATGCCCACGTGTTCTAGTAGATTTTGGTGGCAAGACTGTATTTTTTTTTCGAAAAATCTACGTATTAATCAGAAATAGAACTGAAGGAATGATTCTGTATTGATATGGAACACGATGTTGACGTTATTGCTGAGAGCGTAGTAAGATCGCTGTTTGACCGTAAGGTAAACATGGTAAGAACGTGCTATAATCGCAGTAGAAGCGTGGTGAGATCGTGTTGCAATCGGATAACTCGTGGTATGGTCGTAGTGAGAACGTGATTAGCGTAGAAAGATCTTGATAAGCGTAGTAAGATCGCAGAATAAGCGCGGTGATAACGTGTTATAATCGTAGCGGAATCGTTGTAGAAGCGTAATGAGGACGTAGTAGCATCGTGAAAGCAACGAAAATTTACATTTTCATGCCGCTCATACCGCGACCTCACCACGATCTGAATTTAATTTAGATCTCGGTGAGCGTGGTGCGATCGTGGTCTAGTGGGACTGGGGCTTAAGATCGTGTTGCAATCGGATAAATCGTGGTATGATCGTAGTGAGGACGTGATGAGCATAGAAAGATCGTGCTAATCGAAGAGAGGTCGCAGAATAAGCTTGGTAAGAACGTGGTATAATCGTAGCGGGGTCGTTGTAGAAGCGTAATGAGGACGTAGTAGCAACGTGATTGAAACAAAAAATTACATGTTTATGCCGCTCATACTGCGAGCTCACCACGATCTCAATGTATTTTAGATCGCGTTGAGCGTGGTGCGATCGTGGTCTAGTGGGACTGGGGCTTCATAACAATATAGACACACATTATAAGTTAATATATGGTTTGCTACTGACCCACTACGGGTCCTTAGAGGGTTAGTAAAATCCATAGGGGATTTGAAGGGCTCAGAAGGGAACCATATAACGAATTTGTCGTACGCAGGACTTTTCCTGCTGCCTTTTGTAGAAAATTAAACAATGAAATGCAACAACATCAATAGATGACGACACCATTAACGGTAGACATGACGTCATGAACACCATATGGAATTAACTATCCACCTACGGATCCATAAGGGGTCATTACATGACGGCTTAAACAAATTACAAACTGATAGTTTACCCGCGGTACGATAAAACGACATATCAACAAATTACAAGCATACGTAATACATTCATAAAGTACCCAAAAAAATCAAAAGGCCTAGTTTCTTTTGCGGCGAAGTGTACCTACTTCGCGGATTAATTTTTTTTTCATTTCACATACGGATTTTGCTTGTAAAAGTACACGAGATAAAAAAAAAATGGAAAGGGAGTAACCGTTGTCGTTTATGACATATGAGCTGTTAAAATTAACAGCATGAGATGCCAAAAGTACATACAGAATAGATAAAGATAATCTTAAAAATCAGCTGATATTTTGCATGATCAAGATTTTTAATTTTGTTGGTCTACAGATTTAATAAGAAAATAATAGATATACGATTCAAAATAAACGACGAATCCATTGGTGTAAAAAAAAACACAACTCCTGAAAATCTGATCTAGGTGATAGAATAGAGTTAACCGTGCAAGATCCTCATGTGTAATCTAGTTCGTTAAACATAGCTTCGATAGTATTTCTGCAGAAGTAATAAAAATATAATATAACTGATTTTAGATTAAAGCAAATGAGCCAGTTTAAAAATGCTATCAAAATATAAGGATCTGATCTCATTTCGTCTCTCATTCCACAAAATATCAAACTGCCACAAAGTGTCAAATTATTTTTTGGCCACCTTATACTTTAAATTCAGTCATAATCTTGAATCGAGATTTGAGAAGAAAAAACATTACTTCAAAGTTCACATTTCTTAATTCGCAAAGATACATAAAAGCACAATAAAAGAAAACAAATTTCGTGATCCCTTCGAAGTAAGAATTTGATAAAGCAAAAATAACATGTTATATTTTTATCTTACCTGTTTAGTTTAAGTTTCAGTCATGGCTCTAAATTCAGATTTTATTTTCCTAACAAATTGCGAACATAGAATACACCAGTTTATGTTCTACAATTGCTAGGATAAAGGTTGAAAACTGCGAGTTGAATAGTTTTTCTCATTTTGCTAAATGTTAGAGTGTGAAGTTGTCAGTTTCTGTGTAATAGTTTGTGGACTGAATGTAATGTTGTTGTTTTTTCATGTTGTTGTCTTTTTCTCGACTTGTTAATGATTCACTAGTGGTTGTTCATCCCTTTGATTTATTTTCTGACTTTTTTGGTGATTAAAAATCATGTCCTAAAATTTTCAATTGCAAAACAAAACTTAGAGGCGTTTTTTTTTCAACTCACAGATACGCATGTCATATATAAATTATTCACAACCTACTATTTTACACTATGAAGTGTATTTCATTAAAATCTACGATTTTTTTTAAAAAGTATCATGGAGTCAATTCTGGTTTGATTTTTAATTAATCAATTTGATACGAATAGATGCAGAACTATCCTTGATTTATTTATTTGTATTTGGTTATAGTTTTATTGTTAAGCTTTTAACTTTTTTACTTTATTTTCTTATATGTAAGTCCTATGTTCTGTTTAGGTATGTACCTCCGTTTTTATTTGGAGCTCTCCACTTATCGGATGAGATATTAAAAAAATATTTACTTAACCGAAAAAAGCGGATATCTAAAGTCAAATGAACGAAAAAAGTTATGGTCCTTTCTGTCTCCCTCCATTTGCCATATTTATTTAAAAAAAAAACAGTTATTGGCATGACACGGGTTATGTTCTTTTCATATATGTTATGATGGTATGATACTAAACCCCTAACGGGAGGGATTGTGTCTGATATACATATAATGAAGACATAATCTTTCAATCAGTTTAATTGAAGTCTGGAGCTGGCATGTCTGTTAATTGCTAGTAGTCTGTTGTAATTTATGTATTATTGTAATTTTTTTTATTTTCTTTTGTTACATCTTCTGACATCAGACTCGGACTTCTCTTATCTGAATTTTAATATACGTATTGTTATGCGTTTACATTTTGTACATTGGCTAGAGGTACATTATAGGGGAGGGTAAAGATCTCATAAACATGTTTAATCCCGCCTTATTTTCCCGCCTGTCCCAAGTCTGAAGCCTCTGGCCTTTGTTAGTCTTGCATTATTTTAATTTTAGTTTCTTGTGTATAATTTGGAGTTAGTATGGCGTTCATTATCACTGAACTAGTATCTACATTAATTTAGGGGCCAGCTGAAGGACGCCTCCGGGTGCGGGAATTTCTCGCTGCATTAAAGACCTATTGGTGACCTTCTGCTGTTGTTAGTTCTATGGTCCGGTTGTTGTCTCTTTGACACATTCCCCATTTCCATTCTCAATTTTATTAACTAAGTGACAAGTGGAATTAGTTAACTGACAAGTCGATTTATTTGGCTTATTAAAACGACTAAGCTAAGTGACCAATAAAGGCAGATATATGCAACCATAAAAAATCAAAAACAGAACAACAATTGAATTTGCCCGTTATACTTTTGAAGTGGTGACGTCTTGATTGGATTTTGAGTCTTTCCAAATAACAAAAAAAGAACGACAATGAAAAAACCTTGATCAAACCCCAACTATACGTGAGAGATATGTGCGTTGTTTTAAAAATAATATCATATTGTCTTTTGAAAGGACTATTAGAAAACTGATACATATATTTTGTCAGATTTACAGCCTTAACTCATTTCTGTTCTATCATATTTTTACACTTCCAGTTATATGACTTAAAAATATACATTATCATTAAGTTACCAATTTTTTATGTTATTCATTAACACAGCCAACAGGAGAAGTGCAAACAACTTAAAAGAGCTTACGAACAGATTAGATACGAGCAGATTGAGAGGCAAAAACAACAGCCCAAAGTTCTTACTAGAACCGAAGATCCTACTGAGAGTCCAGTTAAAGAGGAAAAAAGTTTTAAAGAGAGATTGTCTTACTTTAAAAGACGTGATAATAATGAAGATCAATAAAATAGTCAGAACGCAATAGTCGAACACATGTTGAACTTGTGCATTTAGTAGTATGGAACTGTTAGTAAAGTTTGCACATTTTCGGGACTCGGGAATTTATTTATTTTTTCATCGACATTTTTTTAACACTATACCAATTTGATTAATCACAGCTTCCTACTGTTTATATTCAGATCCATAATGGTTAACTGATGTTGATTTTTTTAGACTGCAACTAAGTCATTTTTAGCAAATTTTACTTTTAGTTTATCTTTATCATGTTTATCAATCATGTCTTTTAGCATGAACAAGGTTTCAAGTTTTAGCAAAAATACAACAAATGTGGTACATGTAACACATTGCCATCTAAGGGCAGTAACAACTCTAATGAGTGAGCTGCACTTGATTGATGTCACAATTGTAATTGCAAAGTAAGTGGTATTGTGAACAATTCTGGAGACATTTTTGCTCTCTAGAAAATAAATTAAAATCGTTCTGAAAGTAAGTTTACGCATATATAGTTCAACAAATCAAAAAGGATGCCTTTAGCTTGTGTACTATAATAGGTCCGTTTCGAACTACAAATTATCTAAATATCGAAATAGTTCTATCATGCCACGCATTATGCTAGATATTATATTTGCCAATATTTTACACCTCACTAATACTTTTTAATTGTACAAAATGTAGACTATAACAGAATTTATCACTTGTTTTCCTAATTAAAATATGTATTTTGGTATATATATTAAGAATTCATTATTGGTTCTAATAATTATTATTATTTTCATAAGATTCTGCAGAAGTTATATTTCTCAGTATTTACTATTAGTATGTAGATTAGGGATAAATTTAGCCAAGGATGGCATAAAAAAAAAAAAAAAAAAAAAAAAAAAAAAAAACAGTTTTGTAAGACTTACACTTTATCATAGTTTTAAAAATACATGTATTTAAAGTAACTTTCCAACTTGTTTGCTAGTAGAGGGCAAGCACTTTTATTTAATTTCACATATTATAGTCAAAGCTGGATAAAAGGCAAAAATTTAAGCAAGTAAGGTTTTCTTGAAAATAATTAAACAGTGATAGTAATTTTCTATTTTATTTTTCACTTTAATTTCTCTCTCTATCTGTTTTACAGTTCACCGACCCCTGTGCATTTTGTTTCAATGTTTAATTTAAATTTAGATTTTGATCATGTGTATAAAAGTTTCAAAGCAATTATCTATCAGCTCTTGGAATGTTAATGGATTATTTAAAAGAATAAGTGGTAACAGAGTTTGTAAACTAGATGATGATAATATTTGTCAAATTATGACTGCAGACATTGTTGGTCTTTCAGAAACGCATATCCCCACCAATGAGATTTTAAACTATGATGGTTATAAATGTTTTGTAAACTGTAGATCATCTGATTCAAATAAAGTTAGAGGTGGTTTAGCTACATTTTTTAAGAAGGAAATATTATCAGGTGTAAAGTTGATGGATAAAACAATGGATGTGGTTTAAACTAGACAAGACATTTTTCAGTTTTGATAGAAATGTATTTTTATGTTTTTTTATATATTCCTCCTTCAAACTCATCTTACACATTAAGAACAAATTTTGATAAACAAATTTTTGAGAAACTTGAAGCAGATATTGCGAAATATAGTATATCAGGGGATGTAATCCTTATGGGAGATCTAAATGCACATATAAACTGTAAAGAGTTAGATTTCATAACAAATGAAGTAGATGACAGTTTGGAAAACTTTCTTCCCACTAATTATGTTGCAGATAGTGTATGCAAATTTAGAAATACTCAAGTACACCAAAAAACTAATAACTATGGAAAATTAATACTTGACTTATGCACAGAATCTCAATTAAGAATCCTTAATGGAAGAACTCTCGGTGATTCAAAAGGTAAAATCACTTTCTATAATCATAATGGTGTGTCAATTGATGACTATTGTTTATGTTCATCTGAATTTTTACCAAATATTGTCAATTTTAGTGTAGGACAATTTGAACCAACAATATCCGATCACTGTCCAATTTCATTAACTATACATTCTCAATTAGTAAATAAGTCATGTGATAATTATGTTAAGCCAACTCTTAGAAGAGTTAAATGGACTACTAAACGAGAAGAAATTTTTAAGTCCAATATGTTGAAAGTGAACTTTGGAACTATTAATTCTGATGTAGATAATTTAACCCAAAAATTGGATGCGAATAATACATGTAATTCCAATGTAACTCAAAGTGTTAATGATACAGTCTCTAGTATATCATCAATATTATACAATGCTGCTTTTTTAAGTAATACTAACAAGACCCCTGGTAAAACCAAGAGAAGTAAACGAAGAAAAATAAAAAAGCCATATTATGATAATGAATGTGAATCTAAATATAGGTTCCTAAAGAGTCTGACTAGAAAATTATGTACTGAGCCCTGGAATGACAGTCTTAGACACAAAGTATTATATAATAAAAAGGAACTGAATAAACTAATAAGGAAAAAATATAGACAATTTAGACATAAAATGATAAAACAGATTATAGATTCAAATAATAGCTGTCCAAATGATTTTTGGAAAACAATTAAGAAACTAAAAAAGGAGAACTTCAAGGATCCTAGTTCTAACATACAACCTAAAGAATGGTTTAAATATTTTAATAAATTAATGAATATTGATTATGATAAAAATGTTTATAATGATAAGAAAGAGTATACTACTTTTAAAGATTGTAACACATGTTCTAAGATGTTAAACAGTTCTATTACAACTGAGGAGGTGGTTATTGCAGCAAAATCTTTTAAAAAGAATAATAAAGCAAGTGGTTCAGATTGTATTACAAATGAAATGTTACAAATATCTTGTTATATGAATATTGATGTTTATGTAAAATTGTTTAATCTTATTCTTAAGTCGGGTATCTACCCAACTTTATGGAGAAAAAATTTTATTAAGCCCATTTTCAAGGGTGGGTGTTTTAATGATCCATCTAATTACCGAGGTATAGCCCTTTCAAGTTGTTTAGGAAAAAATTTTCTAAAAGTTTTATATAACAGATTAGAAAAGTATCTTGAAGGAAATAAACTTATTTGTCGTGAGCAAATTGGATTCAGAAAGGGAAGTCGAACAAGTGATCATATTTTAACTCTAAAAACTATAATTGATAAAGCATTTAAATCATCAAAAAAGATATATGCCTGTTTCATTGATTTCAGGAAGGCATTTGATACTATTAACAGAGATGCCCTCTTTTACAAATTGTCTTATTACAACATAGATGGTCCCTTTTTTAGTATAATGAAAGATATGTATAAAGAGGTTTTGTACTCGGTAAGGATCTCGGAAGGTATCACTGATTTTTTTAATTCCTCAGTTGGGGTAAAACAAGGGTGTATTTTAAGCCCTACATTATTTTCTTTATATATTAATGATTTACCATCTATTTTTGACTCAACATGTGATCCACCCAAGTTAAATGATAATGATATATCATGTCTGTTATACGCTGATGATTTAGTCCTTATTTCTGAATCGGCTAATGGCTTACAAAAATGCCTTGACAAGTTTAGTTTATATTGCACTAGTTGGGATTTAACAGTAAATCTTGATAAAACCAAAGTTATGATTTTTAACAAATCAGGTAAAAAACTTACAAAAGACAAGTTTGTTTTTAGTAATAATATTTTGGAACACTGTACAGAATACAAATATTTGGGTATACTGTTTAAACCATCTGGTAGTTTTACAGAAGCAGTGAGACTTCTTTGTAAAAAAGCCTCAAAAGCTATATTTTGTATTAGAAAACTGATATTTTCTGTAGATATCAATGTATTACCTCATTTAAAGCTTTTTGATGCCTGTGTTAAACCTATACTTCTTTACTGTAGTGAAGTTTGGTCTCTGTATATGATAAAAGATATTACAAATCTAGAGTCAAAATATTGGTCATTGGCTACCATTAAAGTCCAAATTAAATTTGCAAAAACTTTAATTGGAGTAAATAAATCAGCTGTCAATTTAGCAGTACTAGCTGAACTTGGTATGTATCCAGTTTTTATAGAAGCTTTAAAACTGTCAATTGGCTTCTGGTTGCATGTGATCAAATCTGATAACAATTGTTTACTAAAAGATGTATATTTTTCCAACCTGCAATTAACCAATGGATTTGCTAAAAAGATTGAACAGTTACTTGCTACATTAAATTTTTCACATGTTTGGAAAAATCATGATACTATTTCAAAAAGGCGTTTATTATATGCGATTCATACCAAACTTAATGATAGATATCTTAATTATTGGAAAGAAAATATATTTTGTGATAATAAATCAGTACATGGTAATAAGCTGAGAACATATAGACAGCTTAAAGAAAATTATAAATTGGAAACCTATTTATTGTTAAATATAGACAGAAAAGTAATAGGGCATTTTGCTAAAATTCGTATTAGTAATAGTGTTCTTAGAATTGAACAAGGGCGTCACACTAAAACCCCTGTAGAAGAAAGAATTTGTCCTTTGTGCCTCTTAGAAGTAGAAGATGAATTTCATTTCACTATAAAATGTACAAAACTAAATATAATTAGAGACCAACTGTTTTCCAAAATTAGTGAAATAGTTCCCTCTTTTTTAAATATGACTAATGAAACCTGATTTAATTTTTTGTATACGTGTGTTGAGACTGATATAATTAGAATTATTGTTAAATTTATAAGCGACATGTACATTTCTAGAAATACTTTAATTATTAAGCACCAAATAACTTTGTGGTACCACCTCCTCATATAATGTTTTATTTGTTTATGAAATTGGTATGATATATATATGTTTGTATGTATGTGTATAACAAATTTGTATTGTCTTGGTATCAATCCTGTAATTTTGGATTTTAAACCAATAAAAATTACTTACTTACTTACTTACTTACTTACTAATACTTGGTATAAAGATGTTGACAAATATGATACCTACCAAATTTAAAATGAGCATAGCATATGGCATTAAAAGAATTATTTCGCTCATAATTTTTAAGCACTCTCTTTCGCTTGCCTTCTTACAAATACGGCTTACTGTTTTTGCCATGTAATATGTTTATGACTTCAAGGCCAGATCAACCCATACAACGCAGTATGCTATAAAAGGCTCTTGAATAACAGCAAGCATGTGTAAACAAATTCAGAATAGAAAAAGACCGACCTAAATTAAACCCAATACACCAAAACCGACAACACAGGACTGCAAAAATTTTTAAGAATTGCATTTTCGAATGTGTTTTTATGGTTTAAATCTGATTAGGGATTTTACTAAATTCCTGGCAATATTATCAGTAATTTTGATAAATCCTAATTTCAAGGATTTTACAAAATCAATAGAAGTTCACATTATTTCTACACCCTAAATCTTCTTTGATTTTACAAATTAATAGCATCAAACATTCTGTTTTTTTATCATCATTTCTTTTTTTTTACATTGATGTTATCTTTATGAAATCATACCTTTTTATTAGATATTTATAGATTATCATTGATCATCTTAATGAGAAAGATTTTCTCGCTTGAGCTGGTACGGCGAAAGCGAGAAAAGCAATCGTGTGAGATGACCAATGATAATCGGTTTATCGCTATTTAACCTATGACGACGATGTCAATTTCATGTCAATTTCATTAGCAACGCCACGTGCCCCTTTGTTTCTACCGTTAATTTTCATATCAAGCGAGTAGCATTATCACAAAATTATCACAAAAAGAGATCAGAGGGAAAATGCACTAAATAGCGATAAATATATATTCTTACATTGATACGAGTGGATTATCGGATTTATCCAATCGAGATAGTTAAATTATCAAGTTTAAAGTGCGAGCCTCGGCGAGGACTTTAAAATTTATGTTTAACTATCGACATTGGTTAAATCCGATCATTCACGAGTAACTATGTAAGAATCTGTTTCTCTAATGATTAAAAAATACATTTTCTTTTTTCTTTTGTTAACCGAAAATCCTTTTCGAGTGCCTTTCACATTGCACGAAGTTGTCAATTTCATTAACACCTGTTAGCATATTTTAATTCATCCAGTTAGCTAAAAAGGTCATGACCCTTAAAATCATCCAATGATCTTTTGAGATCACCGGCAATCACATGTTGATTAAAATAATTTACACAATGGGTTCGGAAAGGAATAAATTTCCATAGAATTAGAGAAACGTATTTGTATTGGCACTATGCCTTCTGGCAATATTTGGTAAAAGATGAATGATATTTTTAGTCATATCTACCAATGTTAGGCTATTAATTCTGCAATGTATTAATCGTTACTTGTTGCTTGATTGAGAGGGTTTATTTTATTGCAGTGTTAATTTACTGAAACTGTGTTTATTGATTTATTTAATGAACAGAGGTAACTTTAAACATTATCGCTATTTTACGAAATTTTCTTTGATCTTGCTGACTGATATTTTCCTTTTCCTTTCTCATCGGAGTCGAGTGATATGAAAACTATCGCTAGAAACTAGGGGGCACGTGGCTTTGCTAATGAAATTGACATCGTCGTCATAGGTTAAATAGCGATTAAAAGATTATCGTTGGCATTCATTGGTCATCTCAACTCTACTGCTTTTCTCACATTCGCCGTCCCGGCTCAAGCGAGATGATAAACGTTAATCTGTAATTATCTGTTTTCTTCTATTATATAATTCGAAATTCATTTGGGCTTGCACTTACAATCTTTTAAGTTTGATATGACTTTTAACTATTCAATATATTTTTTTTATTATTATAACAAAAGTTTAAATGATATTATGTATTCCAATGTAGTATTTGTATATCAAAATATAAAATAAATATATACTATGGTTGCTTAAAGTATTGTGTTGTATGTTTTTTCCATTCATTGTTTGAGCTGAAAGCAGACAGTTGGTTTGCTTGTATGAGTTTTGTTTCATATTTTCTATGCCGGTCCTTTTAATATATACTATACGGTATAAGTTTTACTCATTATTGAAGACCGAAATTTCACCTATAGTTTATCAGTATTGCCCATATCTTATTGAATTTGCATCCCTATATTTTATAGAAATAGCTACAGTATTTTGATGTGGGTTTTTTGTCGGTCACTAACCATAGTTCTACATACTTAGTTTTATAATTAAGCATTATTATACAAAGTGTCCTATTTTGTCACAAATAAGATAGAGATTGAGAAACAATCCTATATAAATAAAATTCGTCTGTGTCAAGACAGTTTTAATGATCGTGTACATGGTGTAGTGATCTTTCTTTACCTCCAAAGGTCATCGAAAATATCAGCGACCAGTTTTACAAAGCTGTTTTAGGATTAAGGATAAAAAAGAAGATGATACATAGGCGGATCCGGGGGGGGGGGGTGATTATATAGGGAATCACTGAAGCATGACTGGAGAGGCCCCCCCCTAAACCCCCCCTTTTATGAAAAGTTCTGGATCCGCCACTGTGATACAACCCTTGGAACCAACTGACATAGAAATTAACAACTACAGGTAACTTTATGGCCTTCATATGACATTTTCACTATGTGTTTTTGCTAGATGTATTTCTATTTTTATCCATCAGATGAGGTAAGCTGTTTTCAACTGATCTTAATATAGATATAAGAATTTGTGGTATGAGTGACACTGAGACAGTTCATCATCCAAGTCACAATATGTAAACGATAATCATTATATAGGTCAAAGTAAAATGTACGGTCTTCAACACAGACTCTTTACTACTTTTTTTTATTTTAGGTACACGTCATTATTCCGACAGCCCATTAGTCCGACAGCCCATTTGTCCGACGACTTATTGGTCCGACAACCCATTAGTCCGACAACCAAATAGTCCGACAACCCATTGCTCCGACAGCCCAATACTCCCGACAACCCATAAGTCCGACACTTATCAAGTATCAGGGTATCAGGGTAAAATAAAATGTGTCTGTACTATACACCTTATCGCTATTTAGTCCAATCCGGGAAAAACAGTCATTTACACAACTTCCTGTTTGGGTCATGCCGCCGAAAAATAGAGGTCATCAGTAGTGAGCTGAGGGAGGAAAAACTTTAGAAAGCGACCATTAAAAAACTTTGATAGAGTATGATCCACTTTTTTCGAAATTAAAATTTTTTGTATGAAGTATTTACGGTAGTTTAAACAGATCTCATTAAAAAGTATCTTGCATGGTGCATTGTTTAAACAGGGTCCCAGATAGTTTCAACTGGATGAAAAAGTTGAGTAATTTTAGAACTTATCCGGAATGGAATAAATAGCGATTAGGTGTATTACGTTTATGTAATAACATATTTTAAGAAATAACTCCGTATATACTTCATAAGACTAAATAATAGTTCGAAAACTAGTCTAGGGAAGTGCCATGCTCTCTTTATGTTTCAGAACCCGTACTGGTCGAAAATGAGCATTTGTCTTTTTGATATAATTCTGCTTTAGAACCAATAAACAGAATGAAACCAAACGTTTAACCTTTGTACCGATTCGTAAATAAGGAAATAATCATTGCCATCATGGTTATTGATAATTTCTAACTTGTTTAAATAAGGAAACCCTCTGGAGATCGACAGAACAAATTCAAACTATATACGCTAGATGGAGTCTTTTGGTGTTCTTCAAATATATTGTTTTATCGGGGGCGTTAGACATTTGCGCCGATTTTTGAAATCTGCGTTCTTTCATTTTCGCCGATTTCATTTTTTCATTTGGACCGATTTTAGATTTACTTCTTATTACATTTACAGTTTGACACAGGTGAGTTAATACTTGTACATGTATTATACCTTGAAGGCCTACTGGTAAAATCTAGTTATAAACGTTGTTCACTTATGTTCAAGTAAAAAAAATCCAGGCCGTTACGTGTGTTGCCCGCATCAGTACGTAAGTCACAGAAAAGATGGACTTCGCCATTGACAACTACGACACATATAGAGTAGACGAATATATTAGACAGGAATATATTAGATAGGTTGCCTGTAAATATTCGATAAGAACAGAATTGTGATTTTAATGTATTCCGTTTTTATGGATTTTAATATTGTAAATATTAGTAGTTACTATAATTAGAACATGTCCGTCCTAGTAGCTTAAATGGAAGCGTTTTGATTCTCTCACTATATATGTCGTGTACATGTTATTATTTTGTACAAGTTATTACTTGTATGATGCCATCATACAAGTTATGGCATCATACAAGTTATTACTTGTACAAATACAATTGTACAAGTAATTACTTGTCCAGTTTTTATTGAGAAAAAGATAATAACTTGTACAAATCATTATTCTACCTTGGCCTATTTCCTGACTACAACAAAAATTTCCCTTTAAACAAATAATTTATCATAAGTGCATCAGTATAAACTTGAAACATTTTAGAAATTTTTATTTGCCAATTTGTACAGTTTAGTAGGGTATTAAAGGATACAGGATGTTTTTAATGTAGCAGGAATTAGATTAATCAACTCATTTGCAAAGGAGACGAAATTATTTATTATTGTAAAGTTGATGAACTTTACCCTCTAATTAGAACAGCAGACTCTGGAGTTAGAACTGGTCATGGAGGCATACAAATAATAATTATAAGGAGTTAAAAAAAACAATTTGCCAATATAAGCAGAAAAATTATCCGGCTAGAACTTTAATTTATGTATGATAGCCAACTGCCACCTCAAAGTCACGTGACCATAAAAATATGGAATGCTGGCATAAAGGGAAAACGGTACTATTTCATTTTCCCAGCATTAGGTTGGCCTTTTGTGTACCCAAGACAGGTGAAGGAAGTCAACTTAGGAGCGCCTTGATTGGATGTAAGGGGAAAATATTTTCATAAACAAGTAGGAGGATCGCCATGAGAAATTTTTGATACATTGGAAAGGTGTTTTGTATGAGTGGAGGAGCTACAGACACACAACGTACTTTGGTAAGGGAAACCTAAATATAATTTGGGTTGAAAAACAAAAAGGAAATGGACAACGGCATTGTATGGTTAATATTCTGAGAAGGTTTCATTAAATTATTATAAGGGGTTCAGCAGGAAAAGCGAATACAGTATCAGTTTGTAGATCTGACGTTTGGTTAGTGTAACCAGCAAAATCATTAAGAAGAGGTAAAGAAATACAAGAGATGCCAGATACACCATGTGAGTTAGATTTTGTAAAAGTTTTCAAAATTCTGTGAAGCAGCTCAGGAGCAGTTGTGAATACAAATGGGGTTAAAAAAAAGACGACCGGCTGTACGGACACCTAAATCACTGCAGCTGTACATAACGCTTACGATCGCATGGACTTTGAAAAAGCATTTCCCCTACAAAAGATGACGATTCATTGTCTAAACTTCATCAAATGCAGTCAATCCAAACTGAAAAGATTCAAAAATATAAAACGTTGAATACATTACGAAACTAAATCCAGCACCGAGTTACTAACATAAATATGTTCAAAACTGAAATATAAAGCACTCTTACCAAATTAAACATAAGATCATTATTGCGTGAAGCATTGTATCAAATAAGTGGTCAAGTCTGTAAAAGACCAAAAAAAATTATAAAACTAATTATTTTTGTTTTATTTATATTAAATAATGAAAAACGTTTATTGTTTAAGATACGAAAGTTAGTAAATGGGACGAATCATAGTGTTTCTCCTCATTTATTGATAATCCCTTTTGGCATTCTGTGTCCGGAGCGATTTTTTGTTTTGGTCGCCCTCAGACACTTACCAAATCCGGACATAAAATTCCAGAATATTAACATATTTAGTTCAGCTAGATATTTATTACGCTTAAAACACAAAATGGTAAAAAATAAAGTAGTATGTCCTCGTTTTAAGGTTACGTGTAAATATTATATGAATGTGATATATGATACTGTATTAATAATGATTAATTATGAAAATTGATATTAAGATGTGGTTGCTTCAGGGAAAACATGTACTTCTATCTCAATTAGAGTAATGTTTATCGTAAATAAGAGCGTGTAAAAATATGCAATAAATACGAAAATAACTATCGGTTATAGATGATAGTTCAATATCATCCGTCAACAAACTGACGTTCAAAGGCTGCTCAAAGATTAGCCAAAAAGTCACGTGAATTATAATATTAGCTAATCGAATTGTGTTATTAATCATAGCAATTGCCGGTAACTTGCAGCACGTTCGGATCGTAGTGTGTTAGATTTTTTAAGAACTTGACAAAATGGCTTTAGTAGGAACCTGGAAATATGTATCTGCAGAGAAACTTGAGGAATATATGCAGGCAACTGGTAGGTAAAATATGAATCAAAAAGAAAATTACTTATTATTTATTTTATATATATTTTTTTATTTAATTTTCATTTAATTGTTTTTATGTTATTATAGTCATCTAACAACAATTTAACGCACAAGTAGCTCCGGACAAGTTAGTGCATAAATTTTGTGTTTCCGTTTCCTATGATTGTAACAGGAAAATCGAAAAAAAACTAATATATAACATGACCTTGCATATACATTTACATGTTTCACTGTGTACATGTATATACACGAAATATGCACAAAACTCCAATGTTTATAGTGTGTCTATCATATCGCCTTGCCTCTCAAATAAAGTTACTTTACTGCAATACAATAATTGAAGATACCAATGTCCAGCTAAAAACCTATGAGGTAGTACATGCATTCAAATATTTTCTACGTGCTCAACCAAAAACGTTGATAATGTACTTTGTGCTTCCCTGCATCGTCATTGTATGACAGGACAAGACAAGAATTTGAAGTTATATGAGGGTGATGATAGGGGTTTACAAAATAGAGATTAATAGATTAAATTTATAAAGAATAGAGAAAACTTGAGCAAAAAAATAAAACATTTGAAAATAATGAGGTGCTAAAATATAAAGAATGAAGAATAATGGGCACAAAATAAACAGAATAGAATTAATGGCCTAAAAATTAAGGATAAAGAAATGAAAATTCCCTCCAAACCATCATATATATGAACCCACGTTTTCAAATTCCTGTTTATTTGATTTGTACTAGAGAAGAGAGACATGGTCGCTTAATATCTAGTGTTCTACCAACAAGTACCAACATTGTAGCTAAGTATTGTTCCAAGTTTCTATAATTTCAAATCATCTATATTTGAGTTTGGAAAGATTTTTTTCTCATCCCAATGTCAGCTATGGACCTTTTGCATACAATAATGAGTTATGTCACGTGCAGATACCGTGGCAAAATCCTAACACGAGGCATCTGACTTCATGGTATTTCTCAGAGCGGTATTCCAAACGCCAAAATGAATCCTACTGAGAAAATGCCTTCCTATGATATCAGAGTGAAAAAGGTCCACCTAGACATATGTGTCTTTACCATAGTCCACCCTTAATGTTGAGAATAGAAAGTCGGGTTGTTATGAAACTGGTTGAGAACCGTGGTGTAGTGGTAAGTGCATCGGACTACAAACACAAAGGTTCTTGGTTCTTGGTTCGATCCCCACTCCGGGGAGAAAATGTCAGGGACTTAATTTTTGGCTCTCCCTTGACACCATTTGCGAGTATATGGTCTTGATATTTAATTAACTGTGCATTTGTATTCAGATATCGCAGATCAAATTTATTCGTTCATTGTTTAATCATACGTTTTTTGATTGAGTTAAGTCTGCCAATTGATATTTTATCGTATGTTTTTCTTTGTTGTGATGTTATGCTATTGTTTCAGAAAAAGGGAGAAGGTTTGGATCCATTAAAACGTTTAATCCCGCTGCAAATGTTTGCACCTGTCCTAAGTCAGGAATCTGATGTACAGTAGTTGTCGTTTGTTTATGTAATATATACGTGTTTCTCGTTTCTCGTTTTGTTTATATAGATTAGACCGTTGGTTTTCCCGTTTGAATGGTTTTACACTAGTAATTTTGGGGCCCTTTATAGCTTGTTGTTCGGTGTGAGCTAAGGCTCCGTGTTGAAGGCCGTACTTTAACCTATAATGGTTTACTTTTTAAATTGTTATTTGTATGGAGAGTTGTCTCATTGGCACTCACACCACATCTTCCTATATCTATTGAGAAACGATGATAGTCCGTCGGAAGGGGACGATAAAAGGCTGACCCGTGTTAAAAGAGCGCAATATCTCTCGCACGTAAAAGACACCCTTGTAGATTTCGAAAAAGAGCAGGCTAATGCCGGTACAAGGCAGAACTCGCACCCGCAAAGTGGAAAGGGATTTATATAAGTTGTAATAACTTGTTTCCCAATCCACTATAAATAAATATGTTTAAACTAAAACTGATTGATTTGTGTTTTCTTAATGTGTTTTGGGTAATTGAAAGACGACATTAAACACCCCAAATACACGTGTGGTGAAAATTACGTTTACTGTTCCTGGTCCAGTTAGAAGACGGAAATATTCTTATCGAACCTCGTTTTCAACCCAAAATAACCTAAGTACGACCTTGTTATCTGAATTTGACTAATTTGTACATATTCGGATTAATCAGATAAATGCAGCAGTTTTATCTCCGATGACTAACTCTCCTGATAAAATATTGATAGATATATCCGCTGTGCCTTGAGAGTACGTGAAGTCAAGTACCGGGTACAAGTACAAGTATCAAATAGTATAAAGTCAACTATTTGTAATAACATGCAATATACGGATGATTGGCATCTTTTAAACTTTGAACTATTTTCGATCCGTCTTGTATCCGAAACAGAAGTCCTGATCTTTATATTTGCAACTTAATTTAAAAAGAAACAAACGTGTTTAGCTTCGGATCTGAGCCAAATGGGCTAGAATGCACTCCATAAAAAAACCTACATTTTCCGTCCCACATCACCCCTTCAGTAAATCTGAAATATAAAACAGTTGTTTTTTTTTTTAAATCAATAAACACTTTTATTTAATATGTTTAGAGCTTTTGGACATCTTTGAATACTATCAAATAGTCGCAAATTATCAAAATATTGAAGTTTAGAAATTAATATTCTAATCATTTAAAAATATCTATGTATGATGTTAGCCGGAAAAAAAATGCAAAAAGAGCTCTCCCAATAAGAATTTTTTCCATGGAAAACCAATCAACCTATGAAATGCCCAACTACCACAACGTTTAAAACAAAGAGCAAGAAAAACTAATAGTTCCAACTGTTTGTTCTCTTCGAGTTACCTTTTCCAAGATATTACAAAATTGTGGCATTAAAAAATAACCAGAACTTTAAATTTTATTGTTTTTTTAATGGTATTTTTTAAAACCACGATCAAAGAATCGAGCAGTATAGATTGGCACATCTTTTAAAATCAATCTACCAATATAATAAGCAAAATTTTGAGGACAAAAAAATTATTTAAAACAGATGTGAATGACACATTGCATTTACATTAAAGGTGTACCAGAAAATCTACGTGAGGTTGCCAGGAAGAACCAGCCAACTATGGAAATTTCACAGAATGGTGACAGTTGGACTATAAAGACCATAGTAGGAGACAAAGTAAAAGATAGTACTTTTACAATAGGACAGGAATTTCAATCTACTTCCCTAATTGGTCAACCATTAAAGGTACGTTGATCATACTAGGTTGTGTTATTTCTGGTTCTTTTCCAAAATCTACCGCTTATCAAATTGTCAATACTCTATGATAAAACCAGATTACGAAGGGTATTGATGACTCAACAAAATCCATCTATCAAGATTACATTTTAAAAAGCCTTTCTAAAATAACTTTGTCATCTTTTTCTTGTGTTATATTTTTGTCTGCTTTATCGAAAGGGAGGGTGCAAATACTTTTAGATTAGGGATTTTTTTCCAGTATCATTTTAACCACCGTTTTCAATAACATATCGTCCTGAATTCTTTTTAAAATTAAATAGAAATACAATCCACATGTGCTAACATGTAATAATTCTTTTTTTTTCTTGAGTTGTCGATACTTCCTGAATGGTATGACAACCTTTACATGTACGTCTGACACCTTTTATAATATGTCTTGCAGTTCAGTGCTCTAGAAAATAAATATATCAATCAGTCCATGATTTCAGAAATAAACGTTTATATAGATGATAACTTTGAAATTTATAAGTACATATTCCAAGCTTGTGTGACATTTCATATGATGTACCAGTAAGACATTTGATGAAGTATGTGTAAACCACAACAACACTCGTTTTTTCTTACCTCAAAACTGTCAAAAGAGCAAAAAATGTGATTCATTTCATTTCAACGACCTTCAAATTTTCAACATTACATTCTTTCCTATAAATTGATTTTTTTCTTGACTTAGAATATATTGTTCCTCAATACGTTCCTTAAGCGAATGCTTAACTGATGTATAAGATCAATTAATATTACTAGTACATAAATACGACCAATGGTTTTATCGTTAGAATTATTTTACATTTGTCATTTCGATACCTTGTATGACTGACTATGCGGTATGGGCTTTTCTCTTTTTGAAAGCTGCATGGTGACCTTTGATAGTTCTTAATAATGTGGCATTTGGTCTCTTGAGGATAGTTGTTTCATTTGCAATCATACCACATCTTCTTTTTTATATTGATTAATTTTGCAAACAAATAAAATGCTAGATTATTTTGCTAACAATAAAATGCTTTATTTCATTTTTTTCACATTTATAATTACTAAATTAATATCGGTCCGCATAGTCAGTACTCTATTCAAGAACACCAGTCAATTACTTTATCGTTGCATGGACACTAGTTTATAGGTTCTTGTGCACCTATCAGGCTACAGGTTTATCGGTTCTTGTACACCTATCAGGCTACTGGTATGTCAGAGGCGGATTAACGGGTGGGGCAGGGGTCGTGCTCCCACCTTTTGTGGGGAAAAAATTGTTCATTATTTAGGGAATCACTGAAGCATGTCTGGATCGGGCCCCTAATAGGTAGTCAGTGGGCCCCATTTATGAAATTTCTGTATCCGCCACTGTATGTGTTGATTCGTATACACCAATTTATCATTTCTCGGTTTAAAGATACTATATAGTGTAAGCCTCTCGCGAGATAGATAGAAGTTCGAAAAAATTTTAATATCATCTACTTTATTTTTGTAAATTATTCAAATATAAGGAAATACATTTATCATTTCAAATATTATCTTGGGATTACTATGGATTTCTATTCATTTTCCTCATATTTATTACAAAATAACCCGACTGTTTATCTTGATAATTGTTTCGATAGGCTAAATGACGTTTTATCGGTAAGCAGCTATTCCTGTGGTTTTTATTCCCGTCTCAAGGAAGTTCTGTCTTTTTCGATTGTACTTGACAGTACTTTATTGTATGACTAAATCAAACACTTTTGAAATAGGCACACATTAAATGGAAAATATACTCTTAACTAAATAAAGATACAAAATCTTATCTAGATTACATAATAAAATCTTCTTTGCTATTTATAAGAAGACTTTTAAGACTAAATAGAGTAAATATTACTTGAATGTCACGATGACAGCACTCTAGCAATACAAGTGGATCAAAGATAGACGTTTTATTTTAATCCAGAGACGTAAATAGAGAACTTTACTATTTTTGTCTGTGTTTATATCTCATCAATGTTTAAAAAGATTATAAAAACCTTTTTTAGTTGAAAAGTACTTATTAACTCACGAAATAGCTTTGATTGACTCATATAGATTGTCGAAAAAAAGAAGTAGAAAAAGGGCACTTTTGATCGAATCTTGTCAACCTAAATGTAAGATATTAGACTTTCCAATAAATCGCCAATAGCAGCAATGAACGTTAAATAAAACTTTTGATTAAAAGTGATATATTAACGGATTTTTATGCCCCACCTACGATAGTAGAGGGGCATTATGTTTTCTGGTCTGTGCCTCCGTCCGTCCGTGCGTCCGTTCGCTTCAGGTTAAAGTTTTTTGGTCAATGTCGTTTTTGAAGAAGTTTAAGTCCAATCAACTTGAAACTTAGTACACATGTTCCCCATGATATGATCTTTCTAATTTTAATGCCAAATTATAGTTTTGACCCCAATTTCATGGTCCACTGATCATAGAAAATGATAGTGCGAAGTTCGGGTTAAAGTTTTTGGTCAAGATAGTCTTTTTATGAAGTTAACGTTACATCAACTTGAAACTTAGTACACATGTTCCCTATGATATGATCTTTCTAATTTTAATTCCAAATTAAAGTTTTGGACCCAATTTCACGGTCCACTGAATATATTGTTTTAATATTTTTGAAAACTGACAGTCACTAATAATAAAATGCAGTTTAAAATCTTGAAAAAACTTAGAAATAATGAAAAATTTCAACACATTAATAATTCTATTCGAGTGCGATTTTTTTCTGTGATTTTAATTTATTGAGCACGCTAGTGCTGTTGTTTCAATATATTTAGTATACTAATGTTTCTATATTAATTTGTACTTTTCTAGTGTGTTGTAACAATGGATGGAGATAAAATGGTAGAATCACAAAAAGAGGGCGGAAACGAAGTAATTGTCACACGTTCAGTGTCCGGTGATGAACTTGTTTCAGTAAGTAGCTCTAATTCAAAACTAATGGCACAAATGAGGTTCAGTCACCGTTCGCCCTCTATTGATTATATTAATTGATATCAGAATCAGATAAATCGTGTCGAAAATACTTTTGGTAAACTTATACATATACTCTGCGTTTTGATACATGTTTATTTACGGTTAGCATATTTTTTTATTTTACAGTATATCTTCAAAATCTTAAAACGCGCCAGATTTATTAGTGTTATTTACAAATATTTTTGTTTGTTTTGATGGTCAAAAATGATTGCAAGTGGTACATGTAAACATATTTCGCCCAAATTTCTTCCAATATATACTTCAATTCCTGCAGAGCTTCAAATATGCGCTGCTAATTGCTACAAGTCATATAGCTTCAGTCATTCAAATATATATTTAGTTTTTTGGTACTAGTAACTGCCCTAAATATTAAACAAGAAGTGTGTTCTTATGACAGTTTTTGTATATCCAAGATACGTACGGAGAGGTCATCGCCTGACCGTGCACTAAACATTTGCAATCATTTCCGTCTGTCATGTGTGCAGCGTTCCACATTAATCAGTAAATTGATCTCAGACTAAGGTAAACACTCTCAAAGCAAAAGTATTTGTTTATACTGTATAGGAAACATTAACACATACTTCTAGAGGATAATTACCGTTGAACCTCAAATTGTTTAGAAATATGAACAAGATAGTGCCGTCAGTTTATTTACATTGAAGCAATACAACACGGGTTAGTTACACAATCGTATTGTTATCTACCATATGTTATACTTGGTTTCTCCAAAACTTCGAATGATTACATTTGAAATTACAATTAATTTCAAAAACATAATGAAGCAACTCAGTCAAATGTCTGATGCTACTAGCCTGACAATCGGCAATCTATTGGCGAAACAGCATAACAAATAGAGAAATGACAGACGCGTATACAATGTAATAGATCGTTTATCGTCTCTTAGGAGTCATTAATCATTTTGGCGTCCAATGACCGTTTAAATCTATTAACTATATCCTCAATGAGATTTGCTAATTGTTGAAGGTAGTACGATGACTATGCATTGTATACATGTACAACCTCGACCTTTTTGTTTGTTTTTTTTTTTTTTTTTGGGAGCGTTAGGACCACGCGACCTTATCAGAATTATCTCGACCAAAATGGTCTGTCGTCTCCTTATAGTAGTCATTACCTTCGAATGATGATTTTAATATTTTTGTTTGCAAGAATCTTTATTATCGGTATAACGGTGTATCATTTACATGCTCAAATTCCAGTTGAGCGATGATGCTTCTCCGAAAATCTAGATTTGACATGTTTCTCTTTCTTTGTAGCAGATATGTTGATTGCTTCATTGGTACCAATATACTTTTCTTCCCTTTTTAGCCGTTTAACATCTTTTATGACCACGTATTTATTGAAATCTGTATTATTAAAGATGGTTAGTAATTTAGTAATATGTAAAAAATCTTTTTTCCAGACGATGTCATTTGGATCAGTAACTGCAACAGTAAGATTCAAGAAAGCATAGTTGGTTACTGACACGAATTTAGCAAGCTTGAATTAAACCATGATACAGTACCGGCTGTAAATTATTCTTGGATCAACGCATAAACTGTCTAAAGAGTGCTTACATATTGTTTATTTTAAGATAAATGCATAATAACATCTTGTATGTAAATTAATGATACCAGCCAAGTTCCACACGTATACAGTATGATCATTTAAAAACAATTGGGCTAAATACAATAAGCTAGCCACATCCGATGACAACTTTCAAATATACCTACATCCACTTCGATTGGATTTTGCTGGTATATATATAGACTAGTTATCCCAGTTCAATCATACCACATCTCCTTATTATAATTTTATTATTATATACTGTCAAGAATTTTTTTATAGCGTCGACTCACTTATATTTATATTCATGGATTCGATCGCGCAAAGTATTCATTGGATTTGAAGTAAGAAATTATTTCGACACATTACTCTAACAAAATGGAAAAAAGGAATCATTTTACACTTTAAAGAAATGTAACTGTATTCGTCTCATTTTTAAATTGAAAAGTTTATAGTCAAATTGGGTTTTACCATATTCTCCTCGAGTCGCATACATGCATGTATTAGAATATGACTGGCTTAAATTTCTTCCTGTCTCCCTAAAACAAGGTATTTTCTGTGAGATAATTTCCTAATATATTTAAATAAAAGCAGGTCCCGTTTAACGAGCTTAAACGATCAAATAGTTGAGCTGTGAACTTAATATTTTAAATTTCAATTTCGTTTCACTTTCAGACTTGAAATTTGTTCGAATTAGGATCTGGTATTCTCTAATGTTTGTGTTATTTCACATTTCTTTGGCGGTGGGAGAAATAATTGTTCTCCTCACTAGTGAAATATCTGTTCTAAGCAAATGAATGTTTCTTTTCTTAGTAACAGAATCCATTAGTATTTTCGAGATAGTTCATCTCTCTGACTAATATTCACTTCGGATCTTAGAAAGTAAACAAATTAAAGTAAGCAAACCTGTCTCAATCAGTGCAAACGTTCTGACAAAAAGAATAAATTATAGTGAACTACTGAACGGTGCCCTCAACCTATGCCAACATTTCAACATTATTTGTATAATTCTGACCACATCTTCGACGAAATGAAAAGAGAAATGATTGCATCTTATATACTAGTAGCGTATACATTTCTCAAAGAAGTCTCAAGCTCGCCAGGCATGTCTCTGAGTGAATTCAACGACACTCCTCCCTGCACAAAAATTATGCAATGTTCAATGGAATAATTAAAATCTCAAAAACAGCACTTCAAACTAATAAGTGATTAGTTTATGTTTTTAGTTGATTGGCTTTTAATCAAATTAACGAATATGATCAGTCGTAATGGAGTGAATAAGCATTAGTTTTGATGGATCAGGCTACTGATACGCCAGAAGGAAATATCTGGATTCATTTATATCTAATGTCATCTGATGATTACATTGCTGAATAACTTTCATACGAGTTTTCATCTGTAGTATAAAAGAGAACATCTATAGATCTGTAATTAGTAAGAATCTACGGAAATTAGGAGATAACCGTAAATGTATTTGATGATTTGCGGGGGTAAACCGGTGGTTTTACTGTCGCAAATTGAATTTTGTTTGTGGTGCGTAGCGGGGAATGTTAGGTATACACATCAATGAGACGGTAAACGAACGAGATAAAGGTTCACAAACGCTGAACGTTATTTGATGATTTAATGTACGTTGCAGAATTATTTTCAAACGAATTTTTCTTTCGTATATTATGAGATAAATACGATTTTCAAGAAATGTAGAGAATGCTTCAATGAGACAGCAATCCAGCGACATATGAGTCAACAATAAACGAGTGACTATACAATGTGTCATAATATATCACAATAGTATGAAAAAGACATGATTTACAAAGACTATCCAAGATCACTTTTCAACACAAAATATCATAGAAGATGTCAACCGTCCGACCTTTGTACTTGACTTAAGACACAGTTGCCTTTTCACGATTCTGAGATAATCATAATTGATATCCACAAAATTCTGATAGGTAGTTTGGTTCTTTTTTAATGGAATTCATATTTCTCTATTGGATTGATTGTTTTATAGTATGGCAAATGACGTGTGATGGTTTCTGCTTAAAATCACCTCAGAAAAAAGTAAGCCTTGGTAACACAAATTCAATAACGACTCAAATTGCAGGTCTAATAGCTTACGGTAAAGACCTTTTGGGAAGGTAGGGATTATACACCATGAACAGAATTTCCAAGAAGCAGATCATAACTATAAATAAAATATTGAAGTAAATTGACTTCGTCAGTACTAAATACAAGCTTTACTGGCAGTGTATCGTTAGTTTTTGTCTTGTCTTCGAGGCACCTCAACGTTTTGGGTTTTTAGGAATAAGGTTATAGTGAACATGCATTGCAAACTATACAAAAGACGTACACGCAAAGTATAATCGAAAAGCTACATTGTAATTCCAAATCAAATGTGGGGGTGTTTCCGGTTATCCGAACTTCCGTTGGCATAAAGTGAAAAATACAGCTAGATTGCTACATTCCAAAGCCATCCGATTTTGTTTTTGCATAATGTATAAAAAAGAAGATATGATATAATTGCTAAGACAACTCTACACAAGAGACCAAATGACTCGGAAATATAGGTCACTGTACGACCTTTGATAATTAGCAAAGGCCATATCGCATAGTCAGCTATACAACGCCCCGAAATATATAGGAAATCAAGCGAAAAAAATAATGGCCTAAATTATGCACAAAATAATGAACCAAAACACAAATATGTAACAAAGATACAAACGACAACCACTGACTCGCAGGCTCTTGGTCTTGAGACATGCAAACACACCGTAATATGGCGGGGTTAAACTAGTTTGGATGCGTCAACCCTCCCCTAACTTTGGATAGTGATGTAACAGTACAACATATTAAGTTCAAACTATAAAAATAAGTGGAAAAGGGCTTAACTCATCAGATGGATACGAAGCAGAAATATATCCAACAAAACAAAGATAAGACGTGGTAGGATACTTATACATCCAAAAACAAAAAGGCACTAAGTTTAGATCTGAGAGTATTCGGATGCAGTCTAAATAAAGTAACAATAAGCATAACCAATACGATATAGTCAGCTATAAAAGATTCCGACATGAAAAATGGGAGACAAGTTAAACCAAACCTATTGTTCACTTTGACAATTCCTTCAAAGAAATCAGAACTAAAACCTTCAATTGTGCTAAATAAACCGACAGCTCCATGGATAAAAAAGAAAAAGGTTTAAAAAGGTGTTTTGCTTTCAAGAGATCTGGAGGTTTTTTTTAACAACTGTTATGAGAGTTATTTATTGAGAAACGTAGGATAAAAACAATGATATTATTTCACGTTTAATTTATCAGATTAAAATAAAACTATAATGATTTTATGACTATATGAAAATAAATCCTTTCGGATTGTTGATTTGCTAAATGTCTCGTGGCAAATAGCTCATATATGTTTAGGTCTTTGAACGTTGGTAGACGGGGTATTTTTACGGAAATTATGTCTGTCCCTCAAAAAAGATGGTAAATTGCCTTGTAAAACGCAACTCACAGTGACTAGTCCTTCAAAGAATCTCTATATATAATGTTGAACAAGCTTAGAGTGTAGTGCTCTCCCTACATCATGTGATGGATTGAACGTTCCGACCGGAGGTAACAGCTAATATATAAATCCCTGTTGCATAACAACCTCGTTCTTCAAATGGTTTGCATATTCTTCAATTTTAACTAACTATGCCCTGATATGAACTGTTGTAAGTCTATCCAATATACCGTTATTTTCTAGAAGCAGTTAATTTTTTTCCTAAACTGTCTTTGCTAGCTTCCAGTTAATAATGAAGTTCTTGGGAGTATAAAATGAACTACGTAAACGAAAATTCCTCAGTTCTAACCAGATTTATTTACTATGTTACGTAAATATAATAAAAATATTGAAAGAAAAGGGTGAAAGAAAATTTTGAAATATTTATAGCTCAATGTATAGGGTTTAGACATTTTAGCTAAAACTAAGAAAAGCTCAAATTGAAAAAAAATCGTTTGAATTGAGATTTTTTTCTTCGTGACACTCACCAGCACCCTTTGTTAATATGCGGTAACTTTTCTATACAAAGGGGAACAACTTGAATTATGTTTTACTCCATAAATATTTTGGCTGCCCCTATGAATAAACAATTTATCTAATAGTGATACATGCATAATGTTTAAAAACAAGTATTATGTTATTTCATTTTTAACTAGTAAACTCATCTTTGTACTCCCTTCCTAAGTAGATGTTTGTGTAGGGTTCATATTGGTCTGTTGTTTTCTGTAATGATTAATAACAAGGAGCATGTCCGTTCTAAATCAATCTCATAACACGACTGTGTAAACTTCTAAAACTTCTAAAACACATTATGCACCATATAGTAACAATGATAGACATATATTTGTTGCTATTTCATTTAATCACAACGATTGTTTTGATGCGCAGCGTGCTTGCCTCGATTGTGGGTTGGTTCGTTTCCTGATCAGTTCAAACAACCAGGCCAAAATGAAAGCCTTTTTGGTTCTCTGTTTGACAAGCGTCATTTGGGAGTTACAGCAACGACTACCCAGCTAAAGGCCAAAGCTGGTAATGCTGTATTCTTTCTGCTAAAATATGTCTTCTGAACAAGAACATTCAGTGCCTCTTGCACATAAGAATTCATTAACACTTATTCTCGTCTTGAAAAGTATATAATATCTGCCACTGGACCAATTGTATATAATGCATTTGAATGATCACTAAAGCATCCTTTTTAATTTAAAATATTATAACAATAAGTTTAAATGTTTTGAATGCAATAAAAAACACTTCCAGAGGAATTTCTGGTCAATCTAAATAAATATTCAGATTATGTTACATCTCATAGGTTCGTCTTATAGGCGGATACTAGTATTGGAGAACTGGAACTACTTTCAAAACATTCCATTTGGCTATTTTTTACACATCATCATTCATTCTGATCAGATATTCCGTTCACAAGCTACAGAGCATATCTCTCTAAGAATTAAATTCACACAAAACGATCGAACCAAGAATGAGGAAGTTTTCATACATAAATTTGAAAAAGATTACATATGTCACACTTACTTATTGTTTTATATTTGTTAACCAAATCAGATAGATTTGGAATCATGACTCTGTTGTTTATTAGTTACCGTTTTAATGGTGTGGTTCATAAGTGGTTCTCGTTTCTTGTTTTTTATAAAAGGTTAGACCGTTAGTTTTCCTGTTGGAATAGTTTTAAACTACTCATTTTGGGGCCCTTTATAGCTTGTTGTACGCTGTCAGCCTTGGGTACGTGCTGAAGACCTAAAATTATACTTTTACAAATTGTGACTTGGATTGCACTCATACCACATCTTCCTATTTTTACTTAATACTATCACATCCAGTCTATGTTTTACTGTGAATTTAATATCGTCAACAATTTCGCTTTTTATTGAATATGCACACTGTTTTTATTACTGAAGTTATATTGTTTTGAGCATTTAAACACAGGATTTACTAATTTTTGTAACATTCTGATTTACCATTCTAGAAACGTATAAAATAAAATAAAACTATTTTTCGTGATTATGATCCGGATTTAAAAGATCCATATCTTGCATGTTAACTTCATAACTCCAGTAATCAAAAACGCAACATTTAAGGTGTCAGACCACCAATTACTCCCTCCAATTTATAACGTAAAAGTAGCCCTACTCTGACACAAAATAGTGCTTTTGATGTCCTTGCATGTTTACTTAAACTAACCAACAAATTTGCAGAAATGAAACTTTTGGTGAAAGAGAAATATATCTAGACCATTTGAGCCAAAACTTACTTATCTATGAGTGTGTATTAGAAATTGAGGATTAATGCGCTCCATATACTAATTTAAGATTTCCAGAAAACCAGGGATTATTTTTGAAGTACCTCTGTTCGAAGGTCAGTTATTTTGTTAGAAGGCTTTAAAGGTATGGTGAAAATTGGCATGTAGAAAGCTGATATATGAACAATTCAGAATATACCTGGTTTCTATGAAGTTAAACTTAATAAGGTAAAATATTTAGAACGCTGTGAAAATTGCAAAATTTGGTTGAAGAGATAGGGATTTTTGATTGGTGGTCTGACACCTTTAATACGAATGGCGTCAATTTGTCATATCTAGCTTCCTTGAGTTAATTAGTCATGTTTTGCAACATGTAAGCTTGAGATCACGCTGTGTTTTCTAAAGACATAAAGTACGTCAAATTTTGAATATACACTGATCACTTGAATTAATTAGATTTTGCATGGAAGTATTTCATAATAATGAGCAGCTGATAATGCATAAATTAGTGAGATATTTGAAAAATCTCAAATGGTACATGCTTTTTGCAAAAAAAAAATCTTCTGCCAGTTATAGATACGTTTGTAGTTCGTTCAGTATATACGTTTGATGTGTTTTATCATTTGATTTTGTCATGTGATAAGGGACTTTTCGTTTTGAATTTTCCTCGGAGTTCAGTATTTTTGTGATTTTACTTTTTAATATGGTGTTTGAGATGTATTCATACACAGTCACGCCCAGTTGAAATAAGAACGTAGTATCTAACAATCCATGTCCCGAGGTTCTATTCCTTAAAAAAATCCTGAACATTTACCATCTCAGAGGTTCGTAAAGGACCTATTACAATGGCAAAATAATTCCGCTTCTCAACATATGCTCTGTGCCACAATGCTTCGCTCTCAATCCAAAGCATTCCATTACATTGTTCTGTTGTCTTCTTTAAATGCATGAGATATTTGCCGTGGGACATTGAGCAATGTAATCATATTTTTTATACATGAAAACAGTGAAATGCAAAGGAAAAAAACGTTTTTGAATGTTAATTATATTTGGTGTTGGACTTTGTTAGATGGAAGTATGTGGTATATAATACTATTTTCGTGTAGCTAACATGAGTTGCATTGCTTTATTTATAATTTTTTTAATGCACTAAGTCTATCTAAAATTGTGTTCAAAGAAAATCCTCCTGTAGCAATGTGTTAATGTTTTCAATCGAACATTAACAAATACCTTTGCTTTGGAGACAAATATTTTAATTATCTGGGCCCGGTTGTTCAAAAGTGTCGTTAAGCTAACGCAGTCGTTAAAGTGTCGTTAGCCTGTCGTTAAATTTAACATAATCGTTAAGTGTTGTTCAAAATTTTTAACGCTTAACGCAGTCGTTAAATCTGTGTTAAACTTAATCACTTCACATACCTTTTTTTTTTGGCAGATAATTCAGCCATCTTGGTAGCAGGAAGTGAAGATTTTCTGTGCATTATGGGTAACAATTTAACGACAAAAAATTTAACGACTCTTAACGCAGTGTTAGTTAACATTGTCGTTAAAAAAATTTGAACAACACATTTTAACGCATATGTTAGCTAACGACTTAGTTAAGATTTAACGACTCGTTAACCTTAATCATCGTTAAGGCTAACGACACTTTTGAACAACTGGGCCAAGATTACCTGACTGCCGGCTACAATTGCAGTTGGGTATATCACAGAAAGAGTTAACATTAAAATCAACGTATCAAAAACATAAAACTGCTAAAAGCAGACACTGTGATTATATAAACTTTATCCTAACGCAAGTTGGTAATATAAAAGGATATGATAAATAAGAATTGGGGCGATGCTTTGTTTTGGAGAGTACCACGCTCTCTTCGTTTATAGTTTGAAGAATCTATATTTGGCTTATTTCGACGATGTGACACAGTTTGCATCCAGCATTGATTTTTCCAGTGGTTTTTTAACACGTTTGTGAAGTTTACTTTAAAATTATGTGTTTTCGTTCAGAGAATTATGGCAAGCAGGAAACAATCATTCAATAAGCATTCAATATTCGGTAACCCATGTGTATGCTCATATCAATTTAAAGCTCATTTTCCCTCGAATCCACAATACCCAACAATTATTTTGTGTTGCCAGGTACATATGTGTTGTTGTTTTCTTTTTTTATTTCTCCCGTCTGATAGTGAAATATCCATGCTGAAGAGGAGTATCCCTTTGGGTTTAGGGGAAAGTATCTCGTTCACTTTCTTAATAAAACATTATGAAAGCAACCATTTGTAGTCTATCGTTGTGGGATTTTCTCGCTGTGTTGGAGACCAATTGGGGACTTCGGCTGTTTTCTATTCTTTGGTTAGGTTGTTGTCTTTTTGACAAATTCCCGGTTCCATTCTCTATTCTATTCGTACTTTGCTCATTGCATGGTTTAACTTAAAACATATCTATTCATAGTGAATTCGTAAACAAGTTATTACAACTTATTTTAATCATTTTCCTCTTTGCTGGTGCGAGTGCTGCCTTGTAGCGCCATTATCCTGCTCTTTTTAAAAATCTACAAGGATTTCTAAAACGTGCAAGTTGTTTTGCTTCTCTTAACACGGTTCAGCCAATCTTCGCCCTGAATTTTTCTCCCAGAACGGGTATCGAATAAAGAACCTTTGTTTGCATGGCTTTGATTCAATCTGTTTCCGACATAACATTTATCCAGTGCAGTCTAAATATAAAACCACATAAGGTTTTGAATTTGTTCCTTTTTTTCCATTTTAATTCAGAAAAATTATGCATAAAAAGCAACAATCCATCAAAAAGCATGACATGTTTGCCAATGAAAGTCTCAATAAGTAACCTCTAATGAACAGAACGAGTGTATACATTTGTATGTCATTTGCATGCCTGCTCCCTTTTTAACTTGAATTCAATATTTTGTTTGATTGATCCATTAGTTCACTTCATTCAGATAAATTATATCATAACATGTAGACATTTAAAGTCAATTACTATTTTGAATCACAATATTTTCTTTCCTACATGGATAATAAGGTGAATTCATTGCTCCCGAAAACGAAACTGTCGGAACAGGAAATAAATATCTAGTATATATCAATTATTAGCTTCTACAATGAAATACTATCTATATAGATAGGAAGGTGACTTTTATTATCAAGCTTTAGCTCTCAAATTGATAATGGTTGAAGTGTTGAATACGGTTCGTTGCTCTTGGAATTTGAAGACCCAGCCAATGGCAGGCTATGGTTGCACACAATTACATTTAACTTTTATTGAAACTGTTTCCCTTTTTTCTTTAGCATTTATAATTAAGGATGGCATTTTAATATAAATATTGAGGTCTCTCTGTCCAAATGTTAGAAGTGATCTCGAACTTACAATATAAACAATGGTAAGAAACCCATTAAGTCGCAAAAAAATATTAATCCATGCAAGCAATGCATCTTTTTTCAAAAACGCTGTTTGGTATCTTCTTTTATTGTTCATTTGTTCGTGCTATCTAGATACAATAACAACAAATTTCGACTCGATTTAGTAATGTTTGATTAAGTATTAAGTATATATACATTTGGTTTAAAAAATAGTCTTCCACTCATTCCTTATCAGCTTCCTATAATATATAGTGCAAGGTGAACAATTCAGACTGATTTTGGAATTTTTCATGCAAATTTGCTGTTCACAAAGCGTTTAAATCATCAGAAAATCCCTCGAGACATAGTCCGCTTTAAACATGTTTAATTCCAATGTTCTCCTACTTCGTGTTTGACTTATGAATTTTAACAGTTTTGATGCCAGTGGTACTGGTAAGTCTTATTCGGACGAAATTTAAACCACCTAGCTAATGGTGTAATCACAATAAGACAATAGTATCTTTGATGAATAAAAGTTCAATGACATAGAACACGAAACAGTAGTAATGTCTATTATGTAAATCTTTCGTTGAAAAGATGAGATTCAATAATGTTTTTTTTTGCCGCTCAATAACATGTTCATGTCTAACTTATGGTGTTTTTTAAATATTTATTATCATTATCATTATTATTAAAAAAAAAAATGAAGGAGAAAAAGGCTCCAAATTTGTTGGAATAAATAATAAAACGGCGACAGAGAAGCATGAATATATAAAATTGTCACATTCTAAACAAACTTCAATGCAGACGGTTTATAGTCGCACGGTTATTCTTAGGCAAATAAAAGTAATAATCGTGTCTTTACATTCTTAATATTATACAAACAATTCTGTCAATAAATTAATGCTTTCGTTCGATTTTAGTTTTTAACAGTTGATGTAACCTTTTCTCTTTTTTCAGGATTTAAGTTCAAACTTATGGTTGGTTATGACAATGATGTTTTCTCACATGTTGTCAGTATATGGACAGAACAGCACGGAAAACAATGTTCTGCTAAATTTGTTGAGAACAAAACGCTCATCTGACTGTGACAATAGTAACTGTTTTATTAATATAGCCAGAAATTCAATTTGTCCGTGGCATTACAGAATAAACTTCAATGAATACAGACGCCCTAGAAGCATACCAGAGGCAATCTGTGATAGTGATTCGCCTAGAATTTTACCAACTCATAGATTATCCTGTCTTCCTATATCAGCCGAAATCTATGTTAAACAACTTACCTTTAATGGACAATTTCAATGGCGAAATGTTGATATACGCGTAGGATGTACTGCCGTTCTACAGTGAATAATTATTGTCTTGAACTCGTAAAGGAATTGATCTCGATTGAAATTTATTTACATTCATTTAATTTATGTTCTACATTGATATTGTTGCATTTATCATTTTAGTCCTTCTTATTATTTATATTTTTGTCCGTTATATCTGTTTTTAATAAAATATTATTTGACATAGAAATGTTTTCCTCATTTATATTATATTCTACATAGAAATGTTTTGTTTTGAAATTAAATTTATATAAACATATGTGAAATATAGTTAAATGGATTAGAATAATGGACCTGCGTTGTGTGTTAAATATGTGCAGCATTTCAAAAACAAATCCCTACATTTTGGCAGATACGACGAAAGGGATGATTTTCTTTAACCTATTTGTCGCAGTATCTGCCAAAAACGTATGTTTTTGTAGCCTTGTGCATAAACCACAGCAGAAACGAAATAAAAACTTTAAAGTCCTTGAAATGGAAATTATAGTAGCTCTCAACAAATCAAAAATACTTCTATTAAATATAGTGCTGTGAAACATTCAATTCAACCCAAAGGACAATTCGTTTAACATGTTTGTATCAACCTTCAATATTTCGGGACTTTATCCTCATGATGTGTTTAAATAGATCAATTCAATTACATTGTTGTATGTATTCCAGCATACCACTTAAAGAAGTCAATTCGGATATATCTTCTATCTATTCGATGCATCTGAGATCACCCCAGGTTTTAGGTTGGGTTCATGTTGCTAAGTCTTTCGTTTTCTATGTTGTGTATTGTGTTCTATTATTTGTCTCTTAATCTTTTTTTCTTTTTTAGCCGTGGCATAGTCAGTTTATTTTCGATCTATGAGTTTGAATGTCCTTTTGGTATCTTTCTGCCATCTTTTATCTCCTTGTGCAAACGTCAAGATATGGATTACACCTATATAATGAAGAGGAAGTATCTACATATTACTTACATATCTCATTTTCGTTATCTTTAGAAAACTTTTTGAAATTATCATTATGAATTGACCATCAACGACAGGGAATATATTTTTTTTGAAAATGCATATTATTCAATGCATCGTTGATTATCAGGCTGCGTCCGAAGAGCTTTTATGGATACAACTCGTCACACAGTAACGCCTAAACCCTATCAATTTAAAGCTAGGGATTCAAAAATACGATGTAACGTTTGGAGTTATACGACAAAAATACATAAACAGAACGTCAACTTTGCCTGAGGGAGTTTGGAACTTATTTCTTATAGACCTTTTTTTAAACAGTCATGTTTTCAAAACATAGGGAACTTTTCTTTACATTTACAGCACAAAGTATACAATCATGTACAATCATGTAGTAAAACACTGAGATAATATTTAAATCAAACCTGTCAAAACTTTAACATTGCTTTCGCTTTTTAAATTCTTAGTTTCAGAAATAATACATATATGTTTGCAGTGTTTGTTCAAGTTCCTCGCTCTATATCTAACCCAATTCAGTAAAATGTTGTCTTAAATATTCTCTCAGTTTTTGCAGGCGGGGGATAAATTTGGCAACTAGTCTACCTCCCAAGTTTCCTTGTCTGATTGTTTTCATTTGACAGATACTAGTATTACTATTTTTTATGTCAAATCAAAGATAAATTTTATACATGAAAACAATTTCTTTGATTATTTTCTTATGTCTTTCAAATTTGCTTTTCATTCTTCAGCAGTTGTTGTCTTCCTTGAAATAATTATTGGTTTTTGCTATTTAAATTTCAATCAATTTAAAAAGCTATTCTATAAATAAAGGCAACAGTAGTATACCAATGTTCGAAAGTCTTGAATCGATTGAGAGAAAACAAATCCAGGTTACAAACTAAAAATATTCTTAGCGAAACACAATTATTTTTTATATTTAATTAGATATAACACAAATGCAACAAGATACTAGTTCAGACCTAAAAATGAAGAATTCATCGAAAAGATATATAAAAAGAAGCTCTAAAAACTATTTTGAAAATTTGATTCATAATAAGATGCAAAATATTGTTAAAAAAAAGTAAACTTTATTTATATAAGAACATGAAACAAAATCTATGTTTTGAAGACGATTTTAGATCATAAAACTTTACTTACAGAAAATTAATGAAAAGAAACTAAGAATAAGTGACCATAATTTAAATTTAGAAATAGGAAAGCGTGCTAATATTTCTAGAAAGCAGAGATTATGCCTTAAATGTAACATATTTTTTTTTATTATATTGTATATTAAATAGGGAACTTAGAACACTTTTTTTGAGAATGTGGAACTAAACTTTTCTTTTTAAGATTTTTCTGGTGATAAAAGATGATTTATATACTCAATCCATCAACACCATCACAAGTAAATAAATTGGGGTCAAACATCAAAAAGTCATTAGAACTAAGGACAGGGGACACTGGACTGTTTACTGTAATTAAATGGTGGTGTATTTATATTATGATGTGAATTTTACCTATTTGATCTACATTTTTTGTATTTGTCACAAACTTAATATTGATGTATATATGGCAATAAATATTTGATATAATTCTTCCAGTGTTGACAAAATGATAATAACGCATTAGCAAACATTTGTTTGATCTTTAGCTTTTTTTTCACCAAAAGTTATTGCGATATAACACAAGAAGAAAAATAGAAAAAAAAATGGTGTGGCACTTATATACATTCTTACTTTTCTCTATTTATCATGGGAATTAAAATATAAATGTCGGATAGATAGATGCATGGATGGCCTAAAATTTCACGGTTTGCGATCTTAAATGTAACCAGCCTTTTTCTGACAAATGATGTTCGCTCCTCTTGATTTTGAATTTTTGCCAGAAATTCGGAATACTCTGGTTTTATACATGTAATGCCATTACTAATTTTACCCCGTTTACCTCTACTTTCATTTCATACTTTTACTACATAAACATTGTGTAGATTAAAAAACCGTATTTGAAGATGCTGTACAATTGTTGTTTTTCAAGAAAAAGGATGCCATTGTTATATGTATGAAAAGTTATATCTCGAAAACAAGCACACGGACCCTCATTATTCCTTTATTAATATACTATCAATTTATAACAGTCTTTTAAAAAAGCTTGTTATTCTGAAATAGGGTAGCAACAATCCTTAATATTATTTTTCTCATAATCTAAGAGAAATAAAATATCAAGATTTTAAGAGTATATAAAATCCTATTTTTTAGTATATTAATGCAATATAGGAATATTATATAAAAATCAGCAATGCATGTTTGGAGCAAGCATTGGAACTAAAGACAAACAAATCTTTTTACACAGTACTCAAGGTTTCTGTGATATAAAGATATATTTACCGGAATCTCTCGTCTCTTTATAGGACCCGAGAAAAAAATGCATTGGCTGTGTGAGATGTAATAAAAGTTACGACTTTTGAGAATTGGGTCGAAGTCTCGTTTTTGTAGAGAACCATGCTCCCTCTCTTTATAGTTTGAGGATTCTGTAGTTATCTTATTTTCAGACTTTGATACAGATTTTATATAGATTAGATCGTTGGTTTTCACGATGGGTTGGTTTTACACTTGTTATCATTGGAGCCCTTTATAGATACTGTTCGGTGTGAGCATATGCTCCGTGTTAAAGACCGTACATTGGCCTATAATGATTTACTTTTATAAATTGTGACTTTGATGGAGAGTTGTCTCATTTGCAATCATACCACATATTCCTAATATATCTATTTGATACAATCTGTATCTGAATTCACTTATCGAACCACTATGTGAAGTTTTACTTTAAAATTATGTGTTGCAGAAGAAACAATCAACCAATGAGCATAAAATGTAATTTTATCAGCGGGTTCCTCATGTGTAAGCTCATATCAATTCAAAGCTACCTTTTCTTCGAATCCACAATACTCAAGAGAAATAGGGTGTTGTCAGGTACACATGTTCACCTTATAAATACATGCCGAAGAGTGGTTTACGGAGTGATTATCATTCTTTATGTAAATGAAACATAACAGCAACAACTTGTAGTCTCTCGCTGCGTTAAAGACCCATGTGTGCCTTAGGGCTGTTCTATTCTTTGGTCTGGTTGTGGTGTCTATGACATACTACCCTTTCTATTCTCTTTTCTATTCATACGAAGGAGAGTTTATCATAAATAAACTAGTTCGAAACCTCTGTACTAATATAGAAGCCTGTTGTTCAGTGGTTGTCGTTTGTTGGTGTGTTTCATATGTATTTTTAGTTTTTCGTGTTCTATATAGAATATAACTTGGGTTTTCCCGTTTGAATTGTTTAACAATAGTCATTTTCGGGCCCTTTGAAGCTTGCTGTTCTGTGTGATCCAAGGCTCCGTGTTGATGTTTACGATAGTGTTATTTTACAACCTTAACTAACATGATGAAGGTCTAGCACGGTCGGCCATACTATGCTTATAATTGTTAACTTTGTTTACATTGGTACTTGGATTGAGAGTTGTCTCTATAGCACTCATACCACATCTTCTTACTTGCATTGCACGGGCACGACACAATCTGTATCCGACATACCTTTTTTTCATTGCAGTCTAAATTATAAACCCTTCTAGATCAATGATCTTGATATACTGTATTTGCCAAAGAAACACATTTTGAACATACATGCCACTTTGCGTATAGCCGCGCTGACACCTACATGTATGTTCTCAAATGTTGTTTGACTGATCCAAGCATTTCATTCAGAAAATACGTAAAAAGCATTTATTTAGGGTCAAATTAAAAAAAAATAGATAAAAAAATTAAATTACAATCTCATCCGAAATGGATACTAAGGTAAATTCAGGGCTCCCGAAAACGAAACTATCGGAGAAGGAAATAAATATTTAAGTATATATCATATTTCAACTTTTACAATGAAATACTATCGCTATAGATAGGAAGGTGACTTTTATCATCAAGCTTTAGCTCTCCAGTTGATAATGGTTATAGTGTTAAATACGGTCTGTTGCTTTTTGAATTTGAACATCCAACCAATGACAGGCCTTTATTGCATACAATTACGTTCAATATCTATTGGCACTATTTCCCCTTTTATTTAGCATTTATAATTAAGGATGGCATTTAGATATAAATATTGTGTCCTCTTTATCCAAAAGGTATTAGTGATCAAAAACATACAATATATACAATGGTAAGAAACTCAAGTTAAGTCGATGTTATATTTGCTAAAACAAAATGATGAATCAATGAGGTCTTCCTAGCAAGGCATCTCTTTTAAACACTGTTATGAGACTGTCATCAAAGTGAAAGGTTTAGCGCTTTAAAACCAGGTTTAATCCACCATTTTCTACATTTCAAAATGCCTGTACCAAGTCAGGAATATGACAGTTCTTGTCCATTCGTTTTTGATGTGTTTTTTCATTTGATTTTGCCATGTAATTATGGACTTTCCGATTGGATTTTCCTCTGAGTTCAGTATTTTTGTGATTTTACTTTGCATCTACTTGTTTTGTCCATATTTTTTATTCATTATATACAATATACAATAACAACAAATCTCGACAGGTTTTAGTAATGTTTGATTAAGAATATATTCGTTTAGTTTCGAAATAATGTTCTGCTTATTTCGTTTTTCCCAATAGTGCAGGGTGAAAATCAAGACGGATAATTTTTCATCCAAATTTGCTGTTCATAAAGTGTTGAAATCATTCAAAATGGTTGTCTCCCTACAGAAATACATTGTCTTAGTAAACATGTTTGAAATTCCTTTCAATGTTCTGCTACTATATTATCGACTTTGGACTTTTTTGTGCTAGTGGCACTGGCGAGTCTTATGCATACACAAATTAAACACCCTTCTAATGTCTTAAATTATAAGTCTAGTATCTTTGATAAATAAAGCTTTAATGGCCTATGAAAACAGTAATAAAGCTAAATGTAGAGCTTCGTTGATAAAATGTGTTTCGATAATGTTTATTTTTGACAATCAAAAACGGCCATGCATTTGCTCTATTTGCAAGGTTATTTTTACGCAAATCAAAATTGAAATCTCGATTCACATAGTTAATTTCCTACTCAATAGATTTGTACGGTATAAATGCTTAAATTCAAAGCCAAATATCAAATTTTAGTATCTTGACATGTTTACATTTAGATTAATCCTTGTGTTATTTTTAGGATATCAGTTCAAACTTATGGGTGTTAATGACAGTAATGTTTTCTCACATGCTGTCAGTTTATGGACATAACGAGGAAAACAATGTTCTGCTAAATCTATTGAGAACAAAACGCTCATCTGATTATGAGGATAGTAACTGTTTCAATGATATAGCCAGGAATTCAATTTGTCCGTGGCATTACAGGATAAACTTCAATGAATACAGACGCCCTAGAAGCATACCAGAGGCAATCTGTGATAGCGATTCGCCTAGAATTTTGTCAACCCACGGATTATCCTGTCTTCCAATATCAGCCGAAATCCATGTTAAACAGCTTGCCTTAAATGGACAATTTCAATGGCGAAATGCTGATATTCGCGTGGGATGTACGGCCGTCCTACGGTGAATAATAGTTGTCTGGAATTCTTAATGGAAGTGAACTTTATTTATTTTCATTTGTATTATATAGTTGCATTTATCATTTAGGAGTGAATTTTTAATGTTAATATTTGTAGTCCGTTATATATATATACTGTTTAATAAAATATTATTTGGCATAGATATTTTTCGTTTTGAAATTAAATGTATATAAAAATTACGTGAGATATAGTCAAACGGATTTCAGTTATGGACTTGCATTGTGTGTAATATTTGTGCAGCCATATTGGTTTCCGTTGTAATATAGCATAGGTCCGTCTGCCTCTTTTACCCTTTGTACTTCATTTATTCAAGATTCTTCGCAGAATCCTTGGGCAAACAACCCGTACGTGCATATCATGATTATAGTAGAAAACACCCTTAGCCTCGGAACTCACTTTTCAGTAAAAAGGGAAAACTATGAAATTACATTATTTCTTTTTGTTTTTGTTCTATTAAAAACAAATACAAAGCATCATCTTAAAACATTAAAGGTATAGCAATGGATGTTTAGTTTACTATATTTTTAAAGTTTTGGCTAAAAAAAGTGTTGAGAGGTAAATATATCCATCTGTCAGCTTTTTTAAGGGCGATACAGCAATTACAATTCCTCCATTTCATACATCAAACAGAAAAAAGTAAAATTACAACAATACTGAACTCCGAGGAATTTTCAATCGGAAAGTCCCTATTCAAATGACAAAATCAAATGACAAAACACATCAAACGAATTGACAACAACTGACAACACTATAACAAAAACGAAACATGACGAAAGGAAAAAATAACAGACTACAAACCACTATATAGAACTGAGCAAAACCCTAAACAGGAATGAATTCGTGTGCTCTGGAAGGGTAAGCAGAACCAGCAGATTCCTATTTTATTCGTAATTCGATTTGTAACTTAAAGTGCATGTGTGGGTGAATAGACTACTAGACTGTTAGATAGTATGAACGTATAATGAACAATAGGGTTAAAAAAAATACAGGCATACGCTCTGGCTAATACAACGACATATAGGGTGAAAAGAGATAGCCTTGTTCTTAAACCACGACAGAGACGAAATTGATCTGATTGAAGAAAGTACATGACAAATACACTAGCTCTCAGCAAATCCAAAATTTTATATTTGATTTAATAACGTGAAACATTGATTGTACCTAAAGATTAAGTTCGTTAAAAATGTTCATCTGACGGAATCTTATCATCATGATGTGTTTCGACAAGGCAATGCTATTTCTTTTCTGTATGTTCTTATAATTTTTAACCGGATTTTCGAGGAAAATATCGGTTATTGATTTGGGGATGTACGGCGGGCGGCAGCCAAATGTTGTTCGTGTATTTACTCATAAACCGTTCAACCAAAGCTTTTAAAATTTTGATATATTGTTACTGACAAAAAAATGGAGTTCAAGTTTAATAATGAGGATTTTGACTTTTACCGCTCAGGAGTTATGGTTCTTAAAAAATTGAAAAATGGCGTTTCCAGTCATGTCGTTGCATTTACTTATAAACCATTGAACCAAAGCTTTTCAAATTTTAAAATGTTGTTACTGATGACAAAATGGAGGTCAAGTAAGATAATGACGATTTTCACTTTTTCAGGAGGTACGGTTCTTGAAATATTGAAAAAAATGGCGTTTCCAGTCGTGTCTGTGCATTTACTGATGAACCGTTCAACCAGTGCTTATTAAATTTTAATATATTGTTACTGATGACAAAATGGAGGTCAAGTTTGATATTCACGATTTTCACTTTTACCGATCAGGAGTTATGGTTCTTGAAAGATTAAAAAAATGAGTTACGGTTGCTTCCAGTTGTGTGTGTGCGTTAACTCTTGAACCATTCAACCAAAGCTTTTCAAATTGCAATATGGTGTTACTGATGACTAAATTGAGGTCAAGTTTGATATTCATGATTGTAACTTTTACCATTTAGAAGTTTTGGTCCTTGTGATATTGATAAATGCCAGGACACTAATAAATGTTAAAAAAATCGGTTTACTGTCATTGTGACAGCTCTTGTTAAAGTTATAAAGTCCAATATATTAACATAGTTTTACAAGATTGAACAGGTAAATTCACTACAAACTAGCCTACCACTTAAAGATGTCAATCCCGAGAAAGCTGGTATCGCCCTGTGCAAACGTCAATTAATGGGGTACATCTATAAAATAGGAAGAGGAAGTATATTCATAATAACTTTTATATCTCATTTATTTTATCTTTAGAAACAGTTTTGAAAATTTTATTTTGAATTGACAGTCAACGACTGGGGATGTCTAAATTGTGACAATGCATATAAGTATTGCATCGTTGATCCCCATACTGGTAAATGAAATAAGCAAGTTATACATTACAAGCAACAGAGCTTTTCTGGATTTACCTCATCATGCAGAAACGCTCAAACCTACACATTAGAAAGTCAGGGATGCGTAAATACGCTGTAAAGTTATGAGCTATAAGACCTAAAAGGGCATAAACGGAAAAGCCAAATTAATGTAAGGTCAACTTTGCCTGAGGGAGTTAGAACCTTTTTTCCTTATAGTACCTATTTAAAACAGTCATTACTTCAAAGGGTAGAGAACTCGAAGTTAAATTATAAACATAATAAGTATGCATGTGCAATAATTTAGTATAAAATGAAGGAGATGTGGTATGGCTTTTATTAAATTAAACTTTTCAGCATTAACTTTGCTTTCGCTGTTGAAATTCATAGTTCCAGAAATAAAACGTTAAGTATTTTGATTTTGCACCAGTTTGAATAAGAATGTCCGAATATTTGAAAGTTTCATTATCTTTATTAATCTAGTCATCAAACACGTAACACCGATCTTATGAGAGGGACGTCAATAAGTCTAATTCGTCCATTTTGTTCTCTTGTAAATTAAATAGTCTTGTTTTACATCTTGCAATCTTGAAATCATGCTGTATTTTTCACAGACTCAATTAAACGTGAAGTTTTGCTTTTATTTTTGACGCTAGAAAATAATCAGATTTGGCATGAAAATATTTTAAAATATAAAATAGACTATGCAAATACAAAATCAAATAACAAATACAAATAGTACACGCGTGTCTTATGTAAATAATCTTCTGTGAGTTATAGATGAATACTTGACGGTATTCGTTTTGGTGTTTTTGATTCGTTTATACGCAGCCACGTCCAGTTGGAATTGGTACGTAAAATCAGAGGTTTATAGAGGACTTATTGCAATAGAAAAAATATTACCACTTCTCAACATATTGTTCGCAGTGGCTCTTCAAGTTCCTCGCTCTTTATCCAAACCAACTCAGTAAAATGTTGCATTACATACTTGCCACTGGAATTTGAATTTCGCAAACACTTGTTTATTCTTGAAATAAATGAAATTTAAAAGAAACAAACGTTTTTAAATGTTATTTGCATTGTTGTTAGATTTTGTCAGTTGAAAGTATAGCATGTGGTATATAATTATGCTTTACTTTAATTAACCTGCATTGCGTTGCTTTACGTATATAAACATACTGCACTATCTGTAATTTCATTTTCAAGGATAAACCTACCGCAGTACCTGTTTTCTATCGAATATTAACAAATACTTTTTGCTTTGAAGCCTGAGATGATTTGACAGCAGGTGATACAAAAAAAATATGATGACACTGAAATTAAAGAAAAATTGTTAATTAGTGGCACTCTCATCGGCATATATCCCATATATCCTTTTATATTTTCATATTGTAACCCTAGATTATCATTATCATGCTGTTTCCCAATTTTGTCGAGAGAATCCGAAATCGAAGAAAACTTTTTGTTGTCGTATCCTTGTCTATTGATCAAAAGGTCCGTTGTGTAACGAAACTGTTACTTTTCTATTTACATATCTTTTTAAGAATCTTGATCTGTTCTATAAAAACAACAAAACAATGATCATTTAAATGAAGAAAACGTTTGCTGAAGAATAAAACAAAATAGAAAGACATAACTAAATAATCACAGAAATTGTTTTCATGTATAAAATATATCTTTGGTTTGACATTGAAAATGGCCATATCTGTTAAATGAGAAAAAAAATCGGACAACGAAACTAGAGAGGTGGACTAGTGATCACATTCATTACCACCCGCAACAACTAAGAGATCGTGATTTTGTCTAGCGTTAAAAACATATCATTAAAATTAAAATCAATTTAGAAAAGGTGTTATTCACTTATTATCCGGAAACCACAAAATATAGATATTGTTTACCAATCAGGTACCTTAAATCTAGATCTGTAAACGAGAAAACGAACTTAACCTGTCTTTACTGATTCACAAAATTTCATTAAAATGTCGATCAATTTGAGAAAGGGGCAATCCGGAGTTCACAAAATTTTAATTATTCCAACAATAAAATAAAATACAAGCTCTATAAGTCTGGAACGTAAAAATTAAAAATTAAAACATAAAAATTAAACTTTACCTTTCTTAGAGGTCCATAACAGTGTATTTAAAATTTTTTAAATCTTTTGTATTAGCGATAAACAATTATTTTTTTATGTTTCTTCCAATGCTTGCAAAAATAACGCAAACATTGCGTTATAAAGCAAACATTTTCGGAAATAGCGCCAAACTTTGCGTTATAACGCATACGAAAACAATTGTTTTATCTTTTTTTTTTTAATTATTGCGTTATAACATAGGGAGAAATATAGAAAAAAATTGTGTGGCACTAATGTGCTTTCGTGCTTTTCTCTACTTATCATGAAAATTAAAAATGTAATTGTCGGATATCCTAAAATTTCACAATCTGTGATATTAAATGTAACCAGCCTTTTTCTGATTAACATTATTTCTTAATAATCTAAGATAAATAAAATATCAAGATCTCAAGAGTATATGAAATCCTAATTCTAAGTATATTAATGCAAGGTTGGAATATTATATAAAAATCAGCAGTGCGTGTTTGAAGCAATCCTTAGAAACAAATATTTATTCACAGTACTCAAAGGCTTCTGTGATATAGAGATATATTTATCGGAATCTCTCGTCTCTTTATAAGACCCGAGCAAAAAAGTTGCATTGGCTGTATAAGATGTATTTATAACAGTTTGGTCTATGTCTTGTATTTGGAGAGTTCCACGCTCCCTCTCTTTATGGTTTGATGATTCCGTAGTTGTCTTATTTCAAGGCTTTGACTTTTACTGTTCGAACCACAAGTTTTACTTAAAATTATGGGTTTCAGTTCAGAAAATTATACCAAGGAAGAAAAAATCAATCAATTAGCATAAAATGTTCGTTTATGCGCAGGTTCCTCATTTGTATGTTCATATCAATTTAAAGCTAATTTTCTTTCGAATTCGCAATACTCAAGTGTTATAGGGTGTCGTTCAGGTCACATGTTTACCTTATAAATCCATGCCGAAGAGTGGGCATCGCATTGTCTGTTTTAGGATGCCTCGTTTTGGAGTGAGTATTATTCTTTCAGTAATGAAACATTACAGCAACAACTTGAAGCCTCTAGGTACGGAATATTATCGCTGCATTAAAGGCCTATTAGTGCCTTTGTCTGTTTTCTATTCTTTGGTCTGGTTGTTGTCTCTATGACACACTCCCCGTTTCGGTTCTCTATTCTATTTATACTAAAGAGGGTTTGGCGCAAATAAACTAGTTCGAACGCGCTGCATTTGTATGCACCTGTACTAAGACAGGAGCCTGTTGTTCAGTGGTTGTCGTTTGTTGGTGTGATTCATAGGTGTTTCTAGTTTCTCGTTTTCTATATAGACTAGAACGTTGTTTTTCCCAGTTTGAATTCTTTTACACTAGTTATTTTGGGGGCCTTTAAAGCTTGCTGTTCGGTGTGAGCCAAGGCTCCGTGTTGATGGCCGTTTTTTAACGAATACGAGGGTGTTGTTTAACTACCTTGACTACCCTTGAGGGTCTTGCACGGTCGGCCATACTTCGACCTATAATTGTTAACTTTTAATACATTGTGACTTGGATGGAGAGTTGTCTCTTTGGCACTCATACCACATCTTCTTATTTACATTGCATTGTCATGATACAATCTGTATCCGACATACCCTTTTTTCATTGCAGTCTAAATTTTTTACCCGTCATCTCTTAGCATGATATTTTCGACAACGAAGCAGGTTTTGAACAAATCAATTATCTATAATGCACAAAGAGAACACACATAGCCGAGCTGACACCTACATGTATGTTCCCTTTTGCTTGAATTTGTTGTTTGTCTGATCAGAGAATTATTATCATTCAGATAATACGCAGATATTTAGGGTCAATAAATTTTAAATCACAATCTCATCCGGAATGGATATTAAGGTAAATTCAGGGCTCCCGAAAACGAAACTATCGGAGAAGGAAATAAATATTTAATATATTTCATATGTCAGCTTCAACAATGAAATACTATCTATATAGATAGGAAGGTGACTTTTATCATCAATCTTTTGCTCTCCAATTGATAATGGTTGAAGTGTTGAATACGGTCCGTTGCGTTTTCAATTTAAAGACCTAACCAATGACAGACCTTGATTGTAAACATTTAGATTTAATTTTTATTGGAACTATTTCCCTTTTTCTTTAGCATTAATAATTCAGGATGGCATTTTAATATAAATATTGTGCCTCTCTGTCCAAAAAGTATAAGTGATCTCGAACATACAATATACACAATGGTAAGAACATCCATGTTGTCGATGAGATAAGTGCTAAAACAAATGATGAATCAATCAGGTCTTCCTAGCAAGGCATCTCTTTCAAACACTGTTTCGTATCTTCTTTTTTTGTTCATATTTGTCTGTGTGAATATACAATGTACAATTACAAAAAATCTCGACTGGATTTAGAAACGTTTGATTACGTTTTCGTCCATTAGTTTTAAAAATAATTCTGCGCTTATTACGTTTTTTACCAATAGTTCAGGGTGGAAAATTACGACGGATTTTGGTAATAAGTAATTTTTTATGCATATTTGCTGTTCACAAAGCGTTTAAATTCATTCAAAATCGTTTTCTTCCTTTAGACAATAAGTAAAAAGTTTTTATTTCAAGTTCTTCTACTACCTCATTCACCTTTGACTTGCAACAGTTTTGATGCGAGAGGTACTGCATGGCAAATCGTATGCAGACGAAATGAAAACACCCTTCTGGTGTTATATACTATAAGTCTTGTATCTTTCATGTATGAATTGTTAATGACTAATCAATACAGCAGTAAATACATTAAAAAAAATATGTAGAACTTTGTTAAAATGAAAAGTTCAAATAGTGTTTATTTTTAACGATCAATAACATGGTCATCCCTAAATATTAAAGTTTTTTTTAACCGTTGTTACCATTCTGGTAAATCTGACAATTACTATTACTGTTATCATTATCATTATCATTTTGTATAACGAGAATAAAGAATGGCTCAAAATATGAATGAATGAATGAATTATATACCGTTGACAGAGACGCATGAAGAGAAAAAATCGTCAAACTCTAAAAAAAAAACCAAAGAAAACAAAAAACAAAGAAAGAAAGAAAAAAAGAGTTCATGCATTTGGTCTCTAATTGCAAAGATATTCTCAAGCGAATCAAAATTGAAATCTTAAATTCACATACTTAATATCCTACTCAATAGATTCGAACGATATATAGACAAAAATGCTTAAATTCCAAGCCAAATATTAAATGTAAGTATCTTGACATGTTAACATTTAGATTAATCCTTGTGTTATTTTTAGGATATCAGTTCAAATTTATGGATGTTAATGACAGTGATGTGTGCTCATATGTTGTCAGTTTTTGGACAGACCAGTAGGGAAAACAATGTTCTGCTAAATCTATTGAGAACAAAACGCTCCTCTGATTGTGACGATAATAACTGTTTCAATAGTATAGCCCGGAATTCCATTTGTCCGTGGCACTACAGAATAAACTTCAATGAATACAGACGCCCTAGAAGTATACCAGAGGCAATCTGTGAAAGTGATTCGCCCAGAATTTTACCAACCCACGGATTATCCTGTCTTCCTATATCAGCCCAAATTCATGTTAAACAACTTGTTTTAAATGGACATTTTCAATGGCGAAATATTGATATACGCGTAGGATGTACAGCTGTCCTACAGTAAATAATTGGCATTTGGAATTCTAAAGGAAGTGATCTCGATAGAGCATTATTTATAATCATAATTTATTTTATATTATTGTATTACTCATTTTAGTACATCTTATTGTTAATATTTTTAATCTGTTATATCTACTTTGTAATAAAATGTCATTTGACATAGAAATGTTTGGTTTTAATCTATATTAAACAATGTGATATATAGCTAGGTGAACGAATTTGAATTATGGACTTGCATTGTGTGCACTATTTGTGAAGCTATATTGGTATTCCGTTTGAATATAACTGAGGATTATGGTATCATAACATTAATACCCTTTTTGCTTAATTTATTCAAAATTGTCGTAGATTCCAATCACAAACATCTCGCACGTTCCCCCTTGGCCTCGGAATAAACTATTCAGTTTAGAGGGGTATAAATGACATAGTTTTCTTTTCTTTTATTAAAACTTTTTTAAAAAGCATCATCTTCAAACGTAAAAGGTATAGCATTGGACATTTGCTTTACTTTTTATAGTGTTTCTCAAGAAAAGTGTTGAGAGGGGAAAACTTTATCAATCTTCCCGTTTCTTTTTGGGCGATACAGTAATTCCAATTCCCCACAAATCCACAAATCGAATAGAAACCAATTTTATTACTGAAAAAACAGAACCCAACGAAAAGACAAACGACAGTCTGCCCAACACTTCATAGAATGGAGCAAAAACCAAACCGGAAGGGATATAATTTGCTCAAAAGGTGAACGCAGAACCTGAGTCACATTTTTTTGTAATGTAATTTTTTTTTTTGATGAATCAATGGAGTTTTCCTTGCAAGGCATCTCTTTTTAGTATTAAAACGAAATAAAGGCATACGTTTTGGCTAATAACACGTCATATAGGATGAAATGGGTAGGAATTATGCATTTCAAGTGATAGAGTCCAACATACTTGTTAGATTTACAAGTTTTGAACAGGTAAATTGACTAAAAACTAGACTACCACTTGAAGATGACAACCCCGGGAAAGCCGTTATCCCCCTGTACAAACGTCAAGAAATGGGACATGTCTATCAGAGGACGAGGAAGTCTACACAATAACTTCTATATCTCATTTATGTTATCTTTTGGAATAGTTTTGAAATTCAATTCTTATCATGAATCGACAGTCAATGACTGGGAATGTTTAAGTTATACGTATTGTCTAGTGCATCGTTGATCCCCATGATTGTAAATGGAAGAAGCAATTTATAAATTGCATTAAATAGAATAGATTTTCTGGATGTATCTCGTCTAATTATTTGAAAGTCATGAATGTGTAAATTGATACGCTGTAACGTTGGGAGCTATATAACAAAAAGAAAAGATCTAAACAGAAAAGCCAAATTTATCTACATTCAACTTTGCCTTAAATAGTTCATGTTTTTTTTTTCTTATATTACCTAGAAAGATGTTTATAGCCGTCTGAAATTTAAATCGTAAATAATCTGATTGGTATATTTTGATTTTGATTCATTAATAATTTGAAATAAATCTATGAAGTTTTAATGTTACAATTTAACAATCTCACATGAATTTTTTTTTCTAAAATTTTCCATTGGAGAACATCTTTAGCCAAAAATGAATTAAAACAAACATGAATAGTAAAAAAGTCATTGTTTTCAATTTTCAATCGTTTCTCTGTAAAAAAAACAAAACAAATCATTCACCAATCTGACTATATAGATGTTTTATAGATTCCGAAAACGAAACTATCGAACAGGAAAGAAATATTCAACATAAAATATGATATATAATATTATAGTGTATCATTATCATTGTAGACAGGAAGATGATTTTCATTATCAAACTTTAGCTTGCAAGTTGATAATGCCTGAAGTGTTTAGAACGGTTTGTTGACTTGTGTGTTAACTTTCAAACCAATGGTAGGTCTTAGCTACACACACCAATGCCAACATATCATTAAAACTATTTCCCTTCTGGTTCATTGTTTAACATTATGAATGACATTTTTACATACTAGTAGATATTTTCAAATCTATTTAAAAGGGATAAGTATGCACCAAGCATGGACATGTACAACACAATCGTAAGAAAAACAATGTCAGTCGAATGTTTACATACAAAACTAACGAATAAACTGATTATAGAAACCAGGATTGAAGTTTTGAACGCTAGACGCGCGTGTCGTCTACCAAAGACTCTTGTGTGACCCTTGAAGAAAATGATTAAAAAATCAAAAAATAATACGAAGTTGAAGAGCATTAAAGATCGAACAAAATTCCGAAAGGTTTATCAAATATAGCTAATATTGGCGTCACACATCAGCATATAAAAAAACATGTACACTCCCAATACGTTTGTAAATTTGGACGCAGTTAACCTGTAAGTCATATCTGTATCGTATCATAACGAGCTTTAAGCGTGTATAGGGCATACGAAAAGCGTACATGTTTGTGTTTTACACGTCCATAGAGCGCTAAAACTACGCCAGGCGTATGTTAGAAACACGCCCCGCATACGTCCAAGTAAAAGTCCAAGTAAAAGTCGAACGATGTTGAGGCGTGTATGAACAAAGTGACCTAAACGTGTCTCAAACGTATCTTTAGCGTGTTTCAACGCGCTTGTTGTATGTTGTACGTTTGTTTAACAAACAGGTATACGTTTGACAAACGCTAGAGCTAGATGAAAAGTTTATAGCTGCATAAAAAAATTCTGGAGTTATATAGCGTTCATCAAGCGTATACCTCTACAATTTGACGTACTTCAAACTTACGCAACGTGCGTCTAGCAAATTTTAAGCGTTTTTCTTGCGTGCAACTGACGTATACGGACATATTCAGTGTTCTCTTTACGTCTGGTGCACGTCAGTCTAAACGCCAATGTGTGACGCCGGCATAATTATGATGCCGACGTCACACATTGGCGTATAGACAGACGTACACCAGACGTTAGGAGAAAATGTAAGCTTGTTCTCGACTGACTACTACACTTTGTTCATTGAGTGTAGCGAAAATACAAGCGGATTTCCAGTTTAGAGATAATTAAGTGTTACCGGCGTCACACATCAGCGTATAGCTCCGACGTACGTCGGACGTGGTAACAAATCATGTACACTGCCAATACGCTAGTAATTTTGGATGCCTTCAACTTGTCAATCATATTTGTATCGTATATGCACAACGAGCATTAAGCGTGTATTGGGAGTACGAGAAGCATACATAAGCGTTTATCTGGCGTTCAATTAACGTATGATAGCGTATGTCTGGCATTTGTCTAACGTTGATGGAATGCACGCTACGAAGGAAAAAATGCCCTTGAAACATATTTGAGACGCGTCCCAGTCGTGTCTGGGACAATAATCCGTGCATTCAGCGTGTCTGGGACGTTTAACACATCTACATACGTTTTAGTTAAAGTCGCACGATCTAGAGCGTATACAACGTGACCTTAACTTGTATCAAACGTATCTGTAGCATTTTCAACTCGCTTGTAGCGTATATATTACGTGCGTGTAGCGGAGAGGTATACGCTTGACAAACGCTTGAGCTAGATGAAATTTTTTAAGCTGAATAAATATTTCCTCGAGTTATAGCGTTCACCATGCAAGCGTATACCTTTGCATTTCGACGTACTTTAGACTTATGCAACGCGCGTTTAACGATTGTTTAGCGTTCCTCTGGCGCGCAACTAACGTATACGGACTTTGCCAATTTTCTCTATACGCCAATGTGTGACGCCGGCATAGGTCCGTATACGTTAGGTGCACGCAAGAGGAACGTTACTTTTGAGGTTCAAGAGTAACTGTATTTACCAATTTCGTTATAACTATTTATAGAAGGTGTTATTTATGAGATTTGTCTACCGGATCAGCAGTGGGGTATTCAGTGCAAGTTTGGTAACGTCAATTATGGCTGGTTTTAACGTCATTTGTACCACATAATCATTTGATATTTACGACATTTTTCTAAAAATAAATAATCAAGAGACAATTTAATGAGGTATTTAGGTAGTTTAAACTCGTCAACTCAGCGACTTTTTTTACACTCGTCACTCCACTATTGATAAATAAATCAAAACCGCAAACATTACTGCTTCAGATTAAGTCTTTACGGTCAGTGGATTGTCTGCCTTGAGTAATATATTGTCAAATTCATAGTCATATAATTACTGACTTCATGAGGGCACTAAATTAACGATTTATTCAAAATCCGAAATGAGCAGTCTTTGAGTTTTTGTCATGACATATGATGATGTTCTTTCGATAATATTTCGTAAACTGAAACAATTAACATCCTATGACGTTCAAGAAGTGGTGAAATTCTACATTTCTTATGCTGAACATAAAAATATACATGCCAATGGATGTGCATGTTCGTATTCGTCGGGTTTCAAACACAATGGTCAGCATCGGTTGAACAAATTACTACATAAAACGTACAACAGATGGACAAGTCTGATTAAGAAAAAAATCTGCTCAGAAAGCCAATTTTAAGCATTGTAGCGTTAAGTCGTATGCTGTACATTTTCTGGAAGACATTATGAATGACTTATTTGAAATTTTATATAAAAAAGGACATACTGAACGGTAATTTCGTATGATCGGTCACAACCTAACAAGTCCATAAGTTCACCCAGGGTTCATTATATGCGTGTAACACTGTCCATTAAAAGGAACATATCTTATCGACACAAGTGAAAGAAATTATTGCTACAGGTAAAGTAAACATTTGATATATAAATATGTGCCTATTAATCATATGTATACAAAAGATATTGTTTTTAAATTTTTTCTCTGAAAATTAAACTTTATAAACTGGTGTATTTTTTTAAGAGATAACATAACAATTCGAATTAATTTCAATGTTGAAAATTGCATCGTTCTATATGCATGGTATGGCTTGTTTATATTATTACGGATGGATCTTTATTCTTGTGTTTGTTTTTCTTCCTGACTGGTTTGTATATTTTGAAAATTTTACTTTAAGCAAAGCGAATAAAACTATGTACAAGACTTATCTTCTCGCTTTGTCTAATTGGCATTATGTTTTATAAGATCTTACTTTAATGACAATAGTTTCCACAGTAATGTATTCGCTAAAATGACTTCAATATGCAATAAATATTTGTAATACATAGAATCTATATTAATCCGTTCATTGTTGACTTCAAAGTTAAAAAGATATCATGGAGTTGCGGCTAATAATGAAGTCCAGATATTCACTGAAAGATACTTAAAGCATACTGGTGTGGAAATGGCTCGAAGTATCCAATAAGATATACATTGATATATATTACTTTCATTCTGATTAAAACATTCTATTTGAACTCGTCTATTTGTAGTAACTGACAGTCTGTTATGGTGTATAAAAGCGTTCACCGAAGCACATTCTGTATCATTGGCAAAATTGAGCGCTTCATACATTAATGTGGAACCAGTCAACGCTCTAACAGCAGACCTATTAGAATAAAATTAAAATTCTTATACTTACATTCAAGACAAAAACAAGAAATCACGTGCTAAATCAAGCAGTCCGTTTGTTTTTATTTTAAATATCATAATAAAATTGAGAAAGGAAATGGGGAATGTGTCAAAGCGACAACAACCCGACTATAGAGCAGACAATAATGCATTTTTGTGACTAAATGTCGTTGGAGAGCATGGGTGGTCATTGGTGTTCAAAGCGTTTTATTTTTGAAACATAAAACGTCACTTTGAAACGCCATTAAAGTCTTCAATCAAAATGATGGAATCTTTATGAATCATTTAACATTTAAGTCTTAAAGGGGCACTAGTTGCCAAATTCATGTTCACTGATTTGACTCAAATCTAATATATTGTTTAAAACAATGTAAAACATTTTTCCAAACTATCAAAATTATAAAATAAACAATTTACAGGACATGGTCTCAATAAAATGTAGCTTCGTTTCGTAAGAATTTTAGCCAAGACGCCATCTAGTTAACTATTGAGTTGACCTTCTATGACCATATAAGCGATGTCAAGAGATTTGTGTCTGCTTTAGGTGTCAGAACGCAAATTTAAAATCCCTTATTATTCAATCATTTTTTTCCTCAATTTCCACAGCTTTCTTTATATCTTACCCTATGTTTAACTTTATAGAACCCAGATATACACATAATTATAAATGTATCATAAATATTGAGCTCATAAGTCCTCATATTGTAATGCAAACTCATGGACAAGTAAATATTAGAACAAAATGGTGTTAGTAGTTGTTGTCAGTTTATGTAGTTCATACGTGTTTCTCGTTTCTTGTTTCTTGTTTTTTATATAGATTAGACCGTTGGTTTTCCCGTTTGAATGGTTTTACACTAATAATTTTTGGGGCCGTTTATAGCTTGCATTTTGGTGTGAGCCAAGGCTCCTTGTTGAAGGTGTACCTTGACCTATAATGGTTTACTTTTATAAATTGTTACTTGGATGGAGAGTTGTCGCATTGGCACTCATACCACATCTTCCTTTTGTAAAGTTCCCTATGACACACTAGCATTTGTCAACCGGTCCTTCATGTAGGAATATGTACTTTTATAAAGTTCTTTATAACAATAGAAAAATAATGAAGGGCTATCTTATTCAAAGACAACTGTCTATTTATAGTTAAGATATGGATTGTATTTTAGATATAGAGTAATTCATTTTGGTTAATGATGTCCATTAACACAGACGTTTTTACGGAACACATTCGTTTATTTTATTTTTTTCTAAATTTACCTTTGAAGCTTAGTTAGTTTAAGCATATTCATTTATAGTGGATTGGGAAACAAGTTATTGTAATATGTATTAATCCCTTTCCACTTTGCAGGTGCAAGTTCTGCCTTGGAGCGGCATTAGCATGCATTAGCTTACTCTTTTTTTAAATCTACAAGGGTGTTTTTTAAGTGAAGAGGTATGGCTCTCACTTAACATGGGTCAGCCATTTGTCGTCCTCTTTCGACGGACTATCATTGTTTCGTCAAGACAATACTCGCAAATGATGTCATGGGAGAGCAGAAAATTCAGTTCCTGATATTTTCTCCCCGGAACGGGTATCGAACCCGGAACCCTTGTAATAGTTTTCCGATGCACTAACCACTACACGACGGCTCTTTTAAAGCATATCTCATTTGGTTCCGTATAACACTTATCAATTCAAAGTTTTAAAAAGTTTTGAAATTTTAGATTTTTGGAATTTTTATCAAAGTTTTAAAATATCAAAATTCCAAATTGTGTAAAAGTTTTGAAATTTTGAAATTTTAACCAAATAATTAAAATATTAAAATTTTAAATATCATTTTTAAATTTGATAGTTTAGAAATTTGATCAAACTTTCAAAATACTTAACTGAACGTGCAATTCACTTTTTGAAATTTTGATATTTAAAATTTTGATTAAAATATCAAAAATAGAAAAGAGGCGAAAAGAGGGGTACACCGACATAAGAGTATTTGTAATTACTGGAAATTTGATCAAAGCTAATCAACAACTAGAACTGAAATCAATCTTGTTCTTCCAGATTGTCGCAACGCGCGGCAAAGGATTTAAAAAAAGAAAACAGTCTGATAAACGTCTAGTTTACGTTGTATAAGGATATAAGAAGATGTGGTATGAGTGCCGGGGAGAAAACTCTTCATCCAAGTCAAAATTTGTAAATGTAAACCATTATAGGTCAAAGTACGGTCTTCGACACGAAGTCTTGGCTCAAACCGAACAGAAAGCCATATAGGGCCCCAAAAAATGATTAGTGTGAAACTATTTAAAGTCTGATCTATTCAAAAAAAAAGGTGTACTTGCATATATATCTATATACAATGGAAGTTGTTGAAAAGTGGCCCGAACGTTGTGACCATCGAAATTTTGCAATATAAATACTAGTTACAAAAAAAATGTAGGACCACAAGATTTTAATAAAACAGCAAGTGCAGGACTCATACGAGCGCCAGATTTAGTTAGAGGGGCATTATTCTAAAGCGGTTTTTTTAAATTATTGGTCACACATGTTTAGAAAGAAAGGGGAGAAATCCAAACAATTATCACAAACGTTGTTACAAATTTGACCTAAGACGTCAAAGAATTTCGCATAATGCATTTATTGCATATAAATAAAAAAACTATTATACAAATTGAATAAAAAAATATTGCATGTAAATGATTTTTCATACCAATTGAAAAACAAATTTTGCATTTGAATGAAAATTATACCATTTGAATGAAAAATTATAACATTTGAAAGAAAAATTATACCATTTAAATGAAAAATTATATCACTTAAATAAAACATATTGCATCTAAATGAAAAAATATGCCATTCAAATGAAAAAATATTGCATTTAAATGAAGAAATATACCAATTAAATATAAAATATTGCATTTGAATGAAAAATATAGAATTTTTGCAACCAATACCATGCCATGAAACATAGCATAAACATTGATAAACATTACGGATCAAACGTGAATTGATAGTCTTTTTATTTTTAACGCTGGAATATAATAAATTTAAATACGTTAATGACATTTCTAACGCTATTTTGATAAATCCACCTTCAAAATGGTATGCACTTTAACCGCGCGTAACGTCATACAAGAGGTCCCGTTCTACAGAGGGGAATATGATGTTCAAAGGGGATTATGATACTCAGAGGGGAATATGAAGTTTTGTTCGACGTCACGTGTGATAGTTTCAACCAATCAAATTTTGATTTCACCATCAAAATCTACATGCAGAGAAATAAAAGCAACTATAGGTCACCGCACGGCCTTCAATAATGAGAAAAGGCCGTAAACTATACAGTTTAGGCAGCTATAAAATTATCGAACATGAAAATGTGTATCAAATCAAACGAGAAAACTAACAGTCTAATTTATAACAAAATATAGGTAACGAAAAACAAGTTTGACAGGGATGACAAAACGATATTTTTTGTCGCAATGCTATTTGTTTAAACGTATGCCCGGCCCCCCATTAATATATACAAAATATTTCGTTGGAAATTTGGGAAATGTCATTTAATGACAAGTTTAATATTTTGCTAAGAACCTAGTCTCGGGTTTATCTTTTTTTGTTACACCTTTTTTTTTTTTATCTGAACGGCTTTACCATCGGCTTATATCGAGATAATGGTAATGGCAATTTTTATTCTGGTATATTCCTTTAAAAGTTGTACGTTTAAGAAACTAGAGTTATCTTTCTTTCATTTGATACATGATGCGATGATACATAATATGTAAAAGTGAAAGTGAGGTGAAACTATAAACTATTCAATGAATATTGCTTACTGAAGAATATTTATAAATCTGTGGAAAACTCCCTTTTAACACAGGTAAGCCGCAAATGTATTTTACTTTCTATTTTACAAGATATTATGTTAAACTTAGTAATTGATGTCGAGGGTTAATATTAAAGTACATCTGATGTATTTAACCTTAAGGCGGTATATCGTATTATATATATAATAAAGGTCCATACCAAATCTTTATTTATTTGAATAATTATTGTACAAAAATGTATCATCATACTTGCATGAATTATTGGTTGTTATTATAGTGATTATTGAGCTTAAAAACTAGTATATACAAATACCTGAGGGGTTATTGGCAATGACCCAATGTCAAAAGTTCAAATTATGTATAATATTGATATTTTCTCATTATGTTATTATATTTTCTTACTGTTGTTATTAAGTGTGCTATGATTGTGTAGTTAAAGCAGGCGTTATCGTCTGCATAAGATGTAAATGTACGTCAGAAATTCTAAAACTATAATATTTAAAGCATCAGAAGACAAACGCGAGGTATAGTAGGTATTCAAGACTTGTTCATTTTTAAAAAGCTAAAAATAACCACACTATTTAACCATGGATACTTGTATGTATGTCTCATACCAAAAAGGCAAAATGAGCTTTTCTCCTCACTTGGTGTCCGTCGTCCGTCGTTGTTAACTTTTGCAAAACAACTACTATGCCAAATTTGACAAAACTTTATCAAAACTTAAACAATCATCATTAGTTTATGTAGTTTTTAAAATGTGTCCGACGACCCCACCTGCCACAAAGACGGCCAACATGAAACCATTAGCGAGTATGGTCTTGAGAAACGATTATAGTCCGTCAGGAGGGGACGATAAATGATTGCCCGTGATAAGAGAGAGAGTCAACTCTTGCACGTGAAAGGCACTCTTGTAGATTTCGAAAAAAAGCAGGCTATTGCCGCTGAAAGGCAGCACTCGGACCCGCAAAGATAAAAGGGATTAATATAAGTTGCAATAACTTGTTACCCAATCCTCTATAATAAAAAGGTTTAAACTCATACGGCCAGTATGGCTAAAAAAATAGAACATAGGGACAAAATGACGATTAGTAGTTGTTGTGCCAACTGTCATTCGGTGCTACATGTAGGCGGGTGTACTTTTGTAAAGTTCAAGATGACGTACTTTAGTTACTTCGTTCACCCGGTACAACATAAAGATATACATGTTTATACTTTCTCCACGACACACAAGCATCTGTTACCCGGTACTGCATGTAGGTATAAAAATTACGTACTTTTATAAAGTTCTCTAAGACGCACTAACATCGGTCATCTGGTGCTGCATGTAGGTATATTTACTTTTTTTAAGTTCCCTGTGACACACTAGCATCTATCACCCGGTACAGTATGAAGGTATATATGTATGAAATTGAGAATGGAAATGGGGAAGGTATCAAAGAGAGAACAACCCGACCATAGAGCAAAAACAACTACTGAAGGCCACTAATGGGTCTTCAACACAGCGATACTGCTTTTTTAGAAGTTCTAGCATCTGTCATGCGATGGTGAATGTAGGTACATGTACTAATGTAGTACTATAGTTGTTCCCAGTAACACACTAACATTTGCCACCGGATACATCATGTAGGTATACATGTTTGTACTTTTCCAGAAGTTTGCTATGACACACTGTAGCATCTGTCATCCGGTACTGCAATTAGATAAAAAATTATATGTTTCTTTTACTTTTTTTTCAGTAAATAAGATATTACAGCTTACTGACGACTGGATTTTATTAACTATCATATCCTAAGCCATGGGTACGTATTTTGAACATGTAACGTTAAATTGAGATGAATCATAATTAATCTAAACAATGAATTATTAAAAAAACGCTTATGAATACTGGTTATCACGTTTCAGGATTATGCGTCGTTTACTTCATGACAATGCGCATGACAGCATTGTCAATAATAATTGGATCTGCATACATAGAACCGTCATATATTGTAACATAAAGGAATTGCATGGACCTTAAGTTCAAGTGAGTCATACACGTAACCATTAATTGTCGTTTTATAAGAACTCAATTACTATGTCAAACCCTCGTCGGATTTTACGAATCTTGGTCTAACAGAGTGGCGACAGATACCAGAGGGACATTCATACTCATTAGTCGAAAACAAACTGACAACGCCATGACTAAGAAAGAAAAGACAAACAGACAAACAATGGAATACCAAACAATGCCTCAAAAGTTAGATCCTGCTCCACATGTTGCACCCGTCGTGTTGCTCTTCATGTGTTGGTAAAACCTCGGTAAGATTCTTCGTATTCAAATGTATCCGTAGCAAATTTTGAGATATTGTTTATTGCTTTCCGTATTTTATTGATAAACTTGAAGGCCTCTTCTGTGGTTAAAGAAGTTCGCTTCTCAGTTTCAAAATAATTAACTTTTCAAAACACTAGTTTATATTGATAAGGGATTAAGAAAGAATCAAAAGAGCAATATATAGGTCAATGTGCTTGTTTTCGAAATATTAGCCATTGAAATTTTGGCTGGAAAATATTATCTCTTGACTTTTCATAGCTTTATCATTGACAAGTTTAAGTTCTCAAAAACTATTAAAAACTAATTAAAATTTTATAAGACTAATACAGATGGCTTATCATTACCTATTTAAAAGATTTATAAAAAGAAAAAAGGGGTCAATGGGCAATTTCTTTTTTAAGCATTCAAATGGATAAAACCAGAGGATTCCGAAAATCTGACAAAAATCCCAAAACATGACAAGTGAACTTCCTTAATATAGAAATGCAGTCGTGGGATTAGTGTTATTTTTTTTTTTAGACATCAATAACTCAGTCAACTCTATTATAAACTTGGACGGAAGCTTTTCTATGATAAGGTGATAATATTGAAACAGATTTATAAAAATACCTATGAACGCATTTCCATTTTCGTATTTTCGTTTTTTCTGATACTTGATTATCTAAATTGAGTAGGGTTCGGCTATTGTCTGCTCTTTGGTCGGGTTGTTTCTTTGACATAATCCCAATTTCCATTCTCAATTTTATTTTGTTTTTTACACAATTAAATGACGGCGTGCACTAAGTTGACGGCAACTGTAAAATGCGCTTTTAAAAGATGTTTAATACAACCATGTTTGAAACATTTCTTAAAATGGAAGTTGTATTTATGATAAAATGATGAATGCTAGCCATTAAAATCTAAATCACTAATTAGGCTATAAAAATAAAATATGTAAAGTATGAAACTAACGTAGAGAAAACGGCAAAAATATATGTAACTTGTAACATTAAATAAGTAAAAAATAGAGTTTCTGACCTAAAATTAGTACAAATTCATCAAATTTTCCCACATTATCGAAAAATATTTTTTTTTCGGATTCAGACTATGACATTATACGAAATTCGCCGCAAATGAATTAAAAACGACAATGGTGGATGAGTTTGGAATGTAACTCGTTATGTGTAAGAGGTAGTAATTTGGAAGAATTAAGACTCAAAAATGGAAGAATCGGTTAGAAAAATATGTAATTGCTATTTTTTTGTTGCAAAATAACTCGAATGATTCGATTGTCCAAGCTGAATACCTGATTTTTTTTTTTAATGTCCAGCTACCATTTTACAATTTAAAGAAATGACGTTTTAACGCTATTTTCTTAATAGGGCCTACGACGTAGTCACTTCTTTTCCATTACACTGCTCTCAATATTTATATTTCTAGAATGTACATTTTCTGCACTTTGTTGTTCGAAAAAAAAAGAAACATGTTGATTTTGATAAATGCAGTGTCCAGCGTTTTTGTTACGCGTTTGTTTTCTGGTGACTAGGTAAATGATTTGAAGAAGTTACGTTTGTGAACTCAGCTTTATGCACGCCATCATAGATAATATCACATATATATTCATCCCAAGATCTCACATACAGGTAAATAAGATCGGGTAATTTTTTTAACAGTCTATAGAACCAGAGACATATATACACATGTGTATATATGTCTCTGATAGAACTAAGGACAGGGGTCTTTTGAAATATTCATTTTAATCATGCATATTAATGTTTATATTGTTTATTTTTTGTTTGTTATGTAGTATCACAAGCTATAAATGTATGATGTTATGACAATAAATATTTGAAGTGTTTTTTTACGGACATTAGTAGCAGTCATTGCACGTGAGACACATGGTTTAATTAAACACTTTACAAAAGTTTATTTTATTGTTAAAAACTTCATTCTAGAGTACATCATTATTACAATTTAATGCTAACAAAAGTTCAAATAAAAAAAAACAAAACTTTCACTTAATCAAAAATGCAAAAAGTGCCATGCTGTCATTAGCATCTTGCCTCATAGTCAAAATCATACACGTAGGTACTGATCGAGCCTAAATGACTACATGATTTAATGAGTTTCTCTAACTCTATGGAAATATATCCCTTTCCGAACCGATTGTATAAAAAAAAAAATTAATCAACGTGTGGTTGTCGGTAATCTCAGAAGATGATTGGCTGAGTCAAAGGGTCATAACCTTTCTCAGCTCCCTGAAATGATCAAAATGTTCTAACAGGTGTCAATGAAATTAACAACTTCGTGGAAAGTGGAAGGCACTCGAAGGGAATTTTGTTTTAGAAAAATCATTAGAGAAACAGATTATTACATAGTAACGCGTGGATTATCGAATTTATCCAATCTCGACAGTTAAATAATAAATTTTTGAGTCCTCGCCAAGGCTCGGACTTTAAAATTGATAATTTAACTATCTCGATTGGATAAATCCGATAATCAACATGTATCAATGTAATAATCTATATATATCGTGCATTATTATAACTATCACAACATTTCAGTGGATTGTGTATTTTTCAGACTCGGCAACGTTACCATCCAAAGCCAAATTGCGTCAAAAGATAAAGCAGACAGAGAGTGATTTCATAACTTACTGTTGTATAATTATGAACAACAAGCTATTGATTGCTGATTTTAATTCTAATGGTTTGATTTTGCAAAATATGGACGGAACTCGTGAAGATCGTTTCAATTTGTCAAGTAAACCATTTAATTTAACAGTCATCGATAAAGAACACGTTGGAATCACTTATTCTGACAATAACGTCAGTACAGACCGTATTGCTATTTTAAACACGATTACAAAAGAAGAAGAAAAATTTGGGAAATGCATCATAACACCAGAAGGAATAGCATGTAACAACGATGATGTCTATGTCCTTTCTATGGACAACCGTCTAGACGTTATGAGAAAGGAAGGAAATATAGTGCGCACTATCTCACTTCCGAATATCAAACGTGTTTCGACCCTCATAATTGATGATGGTAAATTATTTATAGGTGAACCTATGTTTCACGCACGTGGGTCTGTAACTCCTAGCATAAACTGTCTAGACTTAGACGGGAAACTAATTTGGGAATTTAATGATGACGAAGGCGAAATATCTAATCCGTTTTCTATGGCATTAGACGGGGTAGGAAACGTTTATGTTTGCGACGTATATGCGCATATTGTTGTCGTTATTTCACCCGACGGAAAACATTACAGAAAACTTTTGTCGGAAGCTGACGGAATGCAATCGCCAATAGGGGTTATGTGGGACAAACAATCTGATTGCTTATTAGTTTGTAATGAAAATGGTGAAATATTTTTTTATGACATTGAGTGACATATATAAGTTTTGACTTGATTTTCAAGCTGTTTATTGATATAAAAGAAACAAAAACAATAAAAACAAAAGAAAACCGCAATTTTTCTATTAGATTCAATATCACAATTATTCACGACAAGTCAACTAAAGGCAGTTTTTGAAATTCATCTTTAAAAGTATGAATTGGACTCTTAAATCTAAAATGATCCTAGGGTTGTTATCTAGTTTCAGAGAAGAGCAGGGATAACAAACAAATTTCCGAATTTTAAGACTTTTATATTGGATTGTCGAAATTTTGAAGACCAGTATTGCATGAAAATGATCTGCTTCTGATCATTGATGTTCTCTATAGATTCTTCATAAATAGGAAATAATCTGGTTTAGAATTACATTTCTGAACTTTTTGTAGGTAGAATTTCTTGAAAGAGGGACGAAAGATACCAGAGAGAGAGAGTCAAACTCATAGATTGAAAATGAACTGACAACGTCATGGCTAAAAATAAAAAGTCAAAGGCAATCCTGTTGAACTCTTTCACTACCATTTCTGATACTGCTAAATTGTTCTAAATAACAGTAGTAAACCGCTATTCAAAATTCATAAATCGATTGAGAAAAAACTAATCCGTGTTACAAACTAAAACTGAGGGAAACACATCAAATATAAGAGGAGAACAACGACACAACAGAAACACTAAATGCAACACACTCAGAAACGAAGTATGAGATAACAACTGCCATTAACAGAAATAAACATTTTTTCAAATGTTCAAAAAAAAGGAGGAATAATATACCGTCTTTAAAAAAACAAATCCGCCAACGCAAAAACTCGATTTTAATGTAAGATAGACAACATGATTATCTATAGAAAAAAATGAATAGACAATCAGGTATCCACAAAACACTACTCTGTAAACAAAAGTTTGAATAACATGAACCAATACATATGGGTGTGAATTGTACTCCGGGAGGGTGTACATTTTGTTTTCAGGAAGGATAAATAAGAGACGGATAATACCACAAACAGAGAACAAATCTCACAAGTTAAAGAGAGACCGACAAGTCTTGACAAAAAGAAAAACGATAATATGATATACAGAAGTCTTCATAAACCTTCATAAAAGCTGGGCATTACGAACTCAACAATAAATCGGGAGTGATCTGATTCGCAATTGAACATTTATTGCTGCGTTCGTGGCATCTTTTGTGGTACGCAATTAAATTCGATAATGTAATAAACGAGAATAAAAGAACAAGGTTTAGAATTATCTAAGATATCGATATTTCACTATGGTCAACGATTGATTGTGGCGAATGCAATACGTCTGCAGAGAGAAGCATTTGGTCCTTTTTTCAAAAGATACCATGACACGGACAATAAAAAGTCTGGTAAATATTAACTTCTTTTGCCAATTTTGACGAAATATTTTTATATAAAAACGAATACCACAATAGTAAAATTAAGACATGCTCGTTCAATTTTCTGTTCGTATTGTCAACTGTTTATGGTACGCAGAAGATGACAACACACATACTATAAACAAAACTGTAAATGTGATTTAGAAATGACAACTTAAGCATCCCTTGGTAAGAGGATCGTAGAAATACAGCTATAATTAAGCATTGAACTGCCTGAATTGTACGCAGCAGATCAAGGGTTTAGGGGCCTAGGGCAATTGTACTCACTCTTTTTCATGTTTGACATATTCAGAAGCTTTTCCGGGTCCTCGATACTTTTCATTCTTCTCGTACGCCACTGTCTAAGATGGCTGTATGACTTGCGATCTATATCACGTATTTATGGAGCATCGAAATCTGAATTTCTTGCTTTTTTGAATAGGTTCATGCTATTGCTAAGTAAAGTATGCTTCTTAAATCATCTTCTGGTGTGATCATTACTGACTGTTTGCTAAATTTATTATAATTTGTTATAATGTATTATAATTTATAACATCCTTTTTTAAGTAATTTATTTCGAGACTACTAAACTTCTAAACACATTTTAAAAAGGGGAAAAGATATATAGGTGCAGGGAAAGAATAAAATCAAAGAAAAACATCAATGTCAAAAAAAAAGAAAGAGCAAAAACAGTTAAAACACTTCTGGTTGCACATTCTACTTTATCATTGCCTTAATATGTAATTCAAACTGAGATAAGACTCTTATTCCACAATTTGCCATATTTAACAAGTCCACACATGAAATAAAAACACCGAGTTTGTCGTGAAACGGATAATCGAACTTTTATGAGGAATTGATGAGAAGTGCACCAATTTTTATGAGTATCTTAAACTTTCATGCGGTATCCAACATTAAAATGAATACAATGATTCTATGGAGGTTTTATTGTGTAATATATTTTTTTCGTTTATTGTCAAACACCGGTCAGCAACTGTTCAGCTTAAAAACACGAGGTATTGTGTTTTATAAGTACCTAGGAAGTGTATCCAAATATTGTTAGTTTATCGCAACTTATCAAAGGTCACCTGTGTTTATGCGTGGTTGCCATACTAGTTGTCCTATTTAGTGTATAATTATAATTACCGTACGAAGATGTCTCGTCGATTCATAAGTTATAATAGTTGAATTTTCTATGTTTTAACGTGTGGTGTATCAAGATATACCACATTAGTAAATGTATACAGAATAATGATCTTTTTTTTCTAATCTACCTCATTTGTGTTTTCCTGTGAGCATGTTAAAAGGTACCAAAGACCCATAACTCTGAGAAAAAAAAACGGTTCAGCTATAAAGGAAAACCATGTAAGAAGCAAATATTAAATAGATATTTGTTTTATTGCAAATGATATCTGTAAAATATAAGTATATATATACATAGAGAGAGAGAGAGAATAAAAGACAACAATTACAAATAAATAAATTCATAGACTATATATATATATATATATATATATGAAACATATTTGGCGCATTGTGAAAATAAAATAAAATAATTTGAAATTCACATGCATGAGATCAGTAAAATAATGAGTAAAAAAGCTTAAAATAAATATGAATATATAAAAAAAAAACACAAAAAAAAACACAAAAAATGCACAAAAAAAACGAAAGATATTATTGATATATATGCTTCGTATTTAGAGGACGGAAGTAGATGTTCACCACTTTTATTCAAATTTTTGTCTTCCAGGGTGTTGATTATATTTATTAATTTTATGAACTTATCGAAAATGAAAAACATTCGAAAAAACATTTGTTCCGATCCCAGGTTATTTAATGGCGCTATCTGTCGATGCCCGCATCTGCTTTTTTTCTTCACCAAGAACCCTGAAGAATACCTTCAGCTAAAAGTTGGTAAAACCAAAATGTATTAATATATCAGGAACTGTTGAAACACATTTGTGATTGTTTATGGAGAAACCCTTCGGATGACAACTTTACCATCTTTTCATGTTCAATTTCCAAAATGGAAGAACATAGATTGTTCATTTTTATTAGATATTGAAATCTTATGGAAGATTATTTCACCTCTTTTTCAGCAGATTTATATTGCCAGTTTTTGTGAAAAAGTTATTTGCTTACTGCAAATTTCTATTGGTAAACATATATAATTTCTCGTTTTCCCCATATCGATACCTTTTCGCGTACATATAAAATTATACTTGAGTATCAAAACATCATCTACAACTATATTTTAAATAAATTTTTTCTTCAAATAAGTTCTTACTGTATTGATTCGGAACTATAAATAAATCCATACAAGTGAGAGGTTTAGGCAATTATTAAACCAACTCTAAATTTTATTCGGAAAATGCCTATCTCAAGTCAGGAAAATGGCAGTTGTTTTCATAAGATCCGTATTTGATAGGGTTTAATATCTTATCAATTTTGAAGAACTTTTGAATTTGCTTTAGTATTTTTGTTAAACTTTTTTCGCCCGTAATAAAGAATGTAAACAAAACATTGGAAGTAAACCTGCACAAAATATATGAAGTATATGACAAAATATCACGACAATATCAAAAATATAAATTATTTGGTTTCGGTTGTTTCCAAAAAAAATTGAAATCTATTTGAAATTAATCTCTGAATGAATTGTTGTTCATTGGTGGATATATTATCAGCATGTACTGGTTCTAGAGGAGCAATCCATAACAGGCGTACATCCCACTCTGATTCTTTCTTTTGTGGCCGTAAAGTTGCTCGTTATAAATGATTGCCGTTTTACATCCATATTAATTGTAATTTCCTGGCATTTGAAACCATGCTGAAATCCAAATCTTGGTACAGTACTGGAACAAACCATCTCAGGAATAACGTATGGTTGTCTGAAGTCATCTGTGTTAATTCTAGGTATCCATGGACACACGGCGTCTTTTATGATAACGTCGTGACATGGAATACAATTTTGAGATGATCTTTTAGAACGAAAGATATCTGCGATATTACGGTTTCTGATTTCTCTAATATTATTACTGGTACTAACAACTTTTAAAATCATCGCTGACAATATGAACAGGCGTAGTATGGCTGTCTAAAACAAAGGAAATTATAGTAACTATTAGCATTCTATAACATATAAATTTAAAATGATTCTTATATAACAAGTGGTATATTTTAATAGCAAAAGATGATAAGTTCAAAAACAAATTCTTTCCTGGACAATTTTGTTTCGATCGCTGACTGACTGGTTTCCTGAATATCATTATACATGTCAAATACACAGCCACGCCTCATCGAGGATATTATCTCTAAAATATACTAGTAGAAAGCTGGTATGACTTCAGTAAGACTCTTGCTCACAACCAACACACACTTTCATTTGAAAGTAATTGTATTATGTCTGGTCTATGAAACTTTTGATATATGCGTTAAAGATTAGTTAAGTTTTATTCAATCAAAGATAACTGTTTAAGAATTGTTAATTTCACATAGCCAAGGAGATGTTTTGTGGGTGAAAATACAGTTATGCATTTACAGAGATTACATTGTAAATTAATGGAACATCAATTTTTTAACTAAATGGACCATTAATTGGAAAATTTTGGTTATGTTCCCGAAATAGTGAAACATATATTTAGTTTTTTATTCTAATAATTATGGATATAGTTGCTTTGCTTGAAAGTGTTTTATTTGTGCCCAGAAATTAATATCATACGTTTATACAGACATTAAAAAAATGGTGTCTTTCAGATCAATATGAATTTTCTTAAACAAATGAAAAATTATTCTGCTGTATATTTAAATTTGTGTGAAAAAGAACAGACCATTTCAAATAAAGCACAAGATGTGCAGTAAACTGAGGCGCTAGTAGAATAGTGTCCAACTGATAAATCTAACGTATTTAAAGTAGTTGAATTATAAAGTTCTTTTTCCTAAGAACATACCATTTTTCAAGATCGGACTCTTTTCTCTTTGCTAAGTAGTAGATAATGAAGCTTATTGTTTGTGAGCTGCATTATATAACAGCATGAAGTATTAAAATTTCTACTACCGGGAAATTTAAATAAATGGACTTTTAATGATTCACATTGTACGATTGGACATCATTTTATGTAAAAGCTGTTGTAGAAGAAAACACTTTTATTATCTGATAACTTATGATAATGGCTTGTTCAGATGTACCAGGTCTTCCAAACTTTGACATCCTGGGATAATCCCAACTTGATAATCAGGACACTTCCGTTATTTGATATGGAAATTGCAAAGCAAACAAAAATTTCCTTTGTCATAGACCAAACAAGTTTTCAAACTTTTATTAAATTGTTGAATTAATTATAATTTATGCATAGTTATATCATAAGATTAACAGTGAGTTATAGTAAATGATTATTGAATAGCACAAAATTTTATTTAATCTTTATGGACGAAGAATTATTTTTAGTATAGCAACTGATAGTATTTAGATCGGTGGTCTACTAGTATGTGCACACTATCATTAGTTTAAAACTCATTTTGATCTAATTTGAAAATTAAAGATGTTTACATTGTTAAATTTATATGCGAGATGGTCAAGTCCTGGTAAAAATACGTTACTCAATCGGAATCGCAAAAACCGCAGCAAGAGCGGAACATGATGCGTCTACAGCGCTTTGGGTGCAGCATCTGTATATGAATAAATAGATTTCAAACATATGATTCAAGATTCAGAGTTGCTGGAATATCCTTATTGCATATGCCCGAAACTTAAGATATGTTACACATCTCTGCCGCATAGGTGCATTGGTTCATGTCGAAATAAAACCATATATAAAAAGTAAAAACATGTGGTTTAATTGCAAATGACACAACTACCCACTAGAGTGCAAATTGCGGCGAGAATGCAAGCAATCAGCCAATAGTAAGCTATAAACAATGAATCAAGCAGTCAAACATTAACCTTGCATTCAGATTCTTTTGCTATATGGGTGGAAAAGAGTTCCAAAAGCAATTTTATTTTTCATCATTCTAATGTTATTACTGTGAAAGGTATTAGTCAAGAAAATTTTAAATACCATTTTTGTATATAGAAAATTTAAATTTCTTTAAGTCATGGTTATCTTTACTGTACTGATAGCAAGATAAAAAGAAACTCGAAAATTTTGATTATTTGTAACAAACTGGAAAAGCCTTAACACTTCTACTTTCGTTATCCAAAAGGAGATATTTCTTTTGCGAAAACACCGTTAAGTATTTCTGATATGGATTGACATATGAAAATAGAAATGACATATTATTTGTTGACGAGTTATTAAAATAAGTCTTTATGCTGGAAAAGATGTAAAAGGGAGAAACTGGTTATTCTAGATTTAAATTGTGAAAACAAAATATTGGACGGTCTCTTTTGAGACAGTTGTGCAGGAAGGAGGTTAACACAGAGTAAGCGAAAAAAACACCTAGCAGCAATCTTACCGTGATATGTCTGTTCTAAACCAATTAACGAGATTTAGCATTGGTAAATTACTGTTGACATTAGTGAATGTATGTCGATTATCTTTAACCATCATTATACTAACAAAATATTCATTTTTGGAATGAACGTAAATTGTAAATTATTTCTTTTCTTAAATTTAGTTTGTTCTGTTTTGTTTCTAGAAGTATTATGATACGGGAATGGTTAATTTTTAAGCAAAGTAAGAACGTCATTCTTCTTTTTTTTCAATTTCTTTTTAAAGGAATTAACCGTTTATAACATATTAAATAATTATGCAATGGAATTGGAGGTAGATATTGGTATAGATGTTGGTTAAATTTTAAATAGGTTTTAGTTGGCTTTGTTACTGCCTTTTCATCTCAATTATAGGAGTGAAAATGTGACTTTTAAATGAGTTTTAATTATCTAAAAATTAATATCTAAATGCTATTTTTTTGGGGATGTTTATTTCAAAATTTAATAATATATTAAATATTCTATGCAATGTACATGTTTTAAGCAATTGCTTAATTTATCATAGTTTTTTCAAAATTATAATACATCTGTTATCGTGGAAAAAGTCCTCCATATTTTTGTGATTTTACTTTATATTCTATAAGTTACAATTGGGTTTTCCAGACTGTGTGTCTTCTCCAGGGTTGAGATCTCAAAAAACATGTTTTACCCCGCCGCATTTTTGGGCCTGTCCCAAGTCAGGATGCTCTGGCCTTTGTTAGTCTTGTATCATTTTTAATTTTAGTTTCATTTGTATAATTCGGAGTTTAGTGTGACGTTCATTTTCATTGAACTACTACACATATTGTTTAGGGGCCAGCTGAAGGAAGTATCCGGGTGCGGGAGTTTCTCGCTACATTGAAGACCCATTGGCGGCCTTTGGCTGTTGTCTACTCTATGGTCGGGTTGTTGTCTCTTTGACACATTCCCCATTTCCATTCTCAATTTTATCATATTATTTATGAAATTATGTATTTCTCTGTCCTGAGTGATATTCCACTTATTTGTACTGTATTCCCGAATTCCATATAAGCCGAAGTTTTTGAAAGCCATAAAACAGGTGTAACCCACCATTTTTTTCTTTTTAAAATGTCCAGTACCAAGTGTGGAATATGGCAGTTATCAAATAGTTTCTATGTAGGTTCTTATTGTTGCTGTCTAGTTTCAGTGTTTCTGTTGTTCCGTTGTTTTCCTCTGATAGTTAATAGACTGTCGGCATCCCAATGGGAACAAACTGTGCCCCTCTGCTTGCCGACTTGTTTCCTTATTATTATGAGGCTGACTTCATGCAGGAACTTCTTAGGAAGAAAGATAAGAAGTTAGCAATATCCTTTAACTTTACTTTCCGCTATATAGACGACGTTCTTTCACTAAACAATTCAAAATTTGGTGACTATGTGGAACGCATCTATCCCATCGAATTGGAGATAAAGGATACTACAGATACAGTTAAGTCGGCTTCATATCTTGACTTACATCTAGAAATTGACAATGAGGGTCGGTTGAAAACAAAACTTTACGACAAAAGAGATGATTTCAGCTTTCCAATTGTGAACTTTCCATTTCTAAGTAGCAACATTCCAGCAGCACCTGCATACGGGGTATATATCGCCCAATTGATACGATATTCCCGTGCTTTCATTTCCTATCATGATTTTCTTGATAGAGGGTTACTGCTCACAAGGAAGCTATTAAACCAAGAGTTCCAAATGGTGAAGTTGAAATCATCCCTTCGTAAATTTTACGGACGCCATCACGAGTTGGTTGACCGTTATGGAATAACCGTTTCACAAATGATATCGGATATGTTCCTTATGTCGTAACTACAATCCCCTTCCCTTTCATGAATGTGACCTACCGAATTAGACTATTTACCGGATTTGTAATCACAGAAGCAACACGACGGGTGCCACATGTGGAGCAGGATCTGCTTACCCTTCCGGAGCACCTGAGATCACCCCTAGTTTTTGGTGGGGTTCGTGTTGTTTATTCTTTAGTTTTCTATGTTGTGTCATGTGTACTATTGTTTTTCTGTTTGTCTTTTTCATTTTTAGCCATGGCGTTGTCAGTTTGTTTTAGATTTATGAGTTTGACTGTCCCTTTGCTATCTTTCGTCCCTCTTTTAATATGTGTCCATTCGTCTAGGATTTTAACCGGGATTTGTTTTCGCTTAATTGAATTGTAACAATAGGAAAAGATAAAGCACTGGTAAACATATAAATGCGTCTGTGATCAGAACTTATGAAAAGTATCCATACATACCTAAGTTTTAACTTATCGTTATTCTTCAAGTGTCAACTATTTTTAACCGTTTTGAAGATAAATATATATAGAGAGAAATAAAAAATATTTCTTACAGTTTTCAAAGGTAATCATGTAAGATGTGCATACGTTTTGTAAAAGTGATCTATATTGATATAAACTCTTAAAAGATCTTGTAACTGTGAGTACCCTCAGATCTATATTAATTGTCTATTTTTGTTGTGGGATGTATCAATACCCTCTATGTCTGGTCTGTGTTTTTTTATTAATTTTTTTGTTACTTGTTTTTGTGTTGTTTGTCGATATGACGAGTTACGCCCTTCATTGTCTGATTTTTTAATTCGTTCATATGCTCTGATGTAACACCACTGTCTAAGATAACAGGTATGGTTGGGCGTCCGCAAACATGTTCATCCCTGTCACATTCTGTAAGAGTCTGTCCATGAGCCTTTAATTCAGCGGTTCGTATGTTGCTGTATATAACATATTGGGTTTACATTCATTATTTTGTATTTCAATCAGGCCATTGGTTTCGACGTTTGAATTGTTTTATATTTTGTGATTTGGGGCCTGTTCTATCTGACTATGAGGTAAGGATTCTGCTGATTAATTAAGGCCGTAAAGTAACCTCTAGTTGTTTTCTTCTATGTAACTTGGTCTCTAGTGAAGACTTGTCTCATTGGAAATCATTTGTGTTTTAAGATAAAGTAAGCAAAGCCATCTCATCGACTCATCAGTGACAGTCTTCTTTTACCTTTTACCGCATTTTTGCGCCTGTCCCAAGTCAGGAGCTTCTGGCCTTTGTTAGTCTTGTATTATTTTAATTTTAGTTTCTTGTGTACAATTTGGAAATTAGTATGGCGTTCATTATCACTGAACTAGTATATATTTGTTTAGGGGCCAGTTGAAGGACGCCTCCGGGTGCGGGAATTTCTCGCTACATTGAAGACCTGTTGGTGACCTTATGCTGTTGTTTTTTTCTATGGTCGGGTTGTTGTCTCTTTGGCACATTCCCCATTTCCATTCTCAATTTTATTATCAAAAAAGGTAAAATGAACAAAGATTTTTTGATTGCTGATTTTAATTCTTACGGTTTGATTGTGCAAAATATGGACGGAACTCGTGAAGATCGTTTCAATTTGTCAAGTAAACCATTTAATTTAACAGTCATTGATAAAGAACACGTTGGAATCACTTATTCTGACAATAACGTCAGCACAGATCGTATTGCCATTTTTAACATTATTACAAAAGTAGAAGAAAATATTAAGAAATGCACCGTAACACCTGAAGGAATAGCATGTAACAACGATGATGTCTATGTCCTTTCTATGGACAACCGTCTAAAAGTTATGAGAAAGGAAGGAAATATAGTGCTCACTATCTCACTTCCGAACATCAAACGTGTTTCGAGCTTTACAATTGAGGATGGTAAATTATTTATAGATGAACCTATGTTTCACGCACGTGGATCTGTAGTTCCTAGCATCAACTGTTTAGACTTAGACGGGAAACTTATTTGGGAATTTAATGATGACGACGGCGAATTGTCTAACCCGTTTTATATGGCATTAGACGGGAAGGAAACGTTTATGTTTGATACGCGTATAAGCATATTGTTGTCGTTATTTCACCCGACGGAAAACATTACAGAAAACTTTTGTCGGAAGTTGACGGAATGCAATCACCAATTGGGGTAATGTGGGACAAACAATCTGATTGCTTATTAGTTTGTAATGAAAATGGTGAAATATTTTTTTATGACATTGAAAGAGGGACGAAAGATACCAAAGGGACAGTCAAACTCATAAATCTAAAACAAACTGACAACGCCATGGCTAAAAATGAAAAAGACAAACAGAAAAACAATAGTACACATGACACAACATAGAAAACTAAAGAATAAACAACACGAACCCCACCAAAAACTAGGGGTGATCTCAGGTGCTCCGGAAGGGTAAGCAGATCCTGCTCCACATGTGGCACCCGTCGTGTTGCTTATGTGATTACAAATCCGGTAAATAGTCTAATTCGGTGGGTCACATTCATGAAAGGGAAGGGGATTGTCCTATATAAGTTTTACTATTATTTTGACATGGAATTTCAACTTGATTTTCAAGCTGTTTATTGAAACAAAATCAATGAAAAAAAAAAAAAACGACAATTTTCTATTAGATTCAATATCACAATTATTCACTGAAGGCAGTTTTTGAAATTCATCTTTAAAAGTATGAATTTGACTCTTAAATATTAAATAATTCTAGGGTTGTTACCTAGTTTCAAATAAGAGTAGGGATAACAAACATATTTCAGAATTTTAAAACTTTTATATTGGATTGTCGAAATTTTGAAGACCAGTATTGCATGAAAATGAACTGCAAACATCTGCCTCTGATCATTGATGTTCTATATAGCTACACAATTCTTCAAAAAGAAAAAATAATCTGGTTTAGAATTATATTTCTGAAGTTTTTGCAGGTAGAATTTCTTGAAAGAGGGACGAAAGATACCAGAGAGAGAGTCAAACTCATAGATTGAAGATATACTGACAACGCCATGGCTAAAAATAAAAATACAAGGGCAATCCTGTTGAACTCTTCGACTTCCATTTCTGATACTGCTAAATTGTTCTAAATAACAGAAGTAAACCGCTATTCGAAATTCATTAATCGATTGAAAAAAAAACAAATCCGTGTTACAAACTAAAACTGAGGGAAACACATGAAATATAAGAGGAGAACAACGACACAACAGAAACACTAAATGCAAGACACTCAGAAACGAAGTATGAGATAGCAACTGCCATTAACAGAAATTAACATTTTTCAAATGTTCCAAAAAAAAAGGAAGAACGTCTTTTAAAAAGCAGATCCGTCGACGCAAAAACTCGATTGTAATGTATGACAGACAACATGATTATCTAAAGAAAAAAACGAATAGACAATCAAGTATCCACAAAACACTACTCGGTAAACAAAAGTTTGAATAACATGAACCAATACATATGGGTGTGAATTGTACTCCGGGAGGGTGCACATTATTTTCAGGAAGGATAAATAAGAGACGGATAATACCACAAACAGAGAACAAAACTCACAAGTTAAAGAGAGACCGACAAATCATGACAAAAAAAACAACAATAATTAATAGTTATCCCATAAGGACGCGGTGTGTCAGTGTAAGATCATCCCGATGGCCGGAGGCCAGAGGGTGATCTTACACTGACACACCAAGTCCGAATGGGATAACTATTTTACATCCCAGCTGTTTTAGATTAGACGAAAACCCATATACAATTCATAAAATCTAGTTTAGAACGCCACACAACCATTATAATATACTTTATATATTACTATATGATGTATACCCTTTATGACCCCTAACACGATGAGTAGATATCAAACCATGTCAACTCGCCCCACTGGCCAATCGGCCCACACTTTATCGCCACTTTATGAAAAAATCGCCCCACTCTTGTAACCGACTCGCCCAACTTTAAAAAAGTGTAAAATCAAATTGAACAATCAGTCTGACAACTCATTTATTTAACGAAAAGGGTTTAAACCCCACTGAGTAAAGGTCTGCTAACTCGCCCCAGTTATAAAAATATCGTGCTTCCTTTAAGTATGTTTAATTTCTAATGGTTCGTATCCAGTCCTGGTGAAGTGGTATGTGTCGTGGCGTGATATGCTAAAGGTCTTGAATTCAAATCCCAGCATATACACTGGATTTTTTCTACGTGATTTTTGATACTAGTAGATAGTCTTCTCCGTATAAATAATTATAAGGTTGTAGCAATATAGCTGTATTTAAGCATTGGGCTGCCTGACATTTTAGGCAGCAGATCAATGGTTTTAGGGCAACTGTATTCACTCTTTTCTATGTTTTACACATTCAGAAGTTTGTCCGGGGCCTCGCTACTTTTCATTCTTCTCGTACGCCACTGTCTAATATGGCTGTATGACTTGCGATATCTATGATTATAGAGTCACGTTTTCGTGGAGCATCGAAATCAAATTCGGATAGTTTCATGCTCTCACTAAGTATTCTTCTTAAATCATCTTCTGATGTGTTCATTACTGACTTTTTGCTAAATTTATTCTAATTTATTAACATCCTTTTTCCGGTTGCAGTTAATATTTCGATACTACCAAACTACCAAACACATTTTAAACAGGGGGAAAGATAAATAGGTGCAATCAATAAATAAAATCAAAGAAAAACACCATAGTCAAAACAAAAGGAAAGAGTAAAAACTGCCAAAACACTTTACACAACTCAACTGTTGTCTGATGGTTGCACACTATACTTTATAATTGCCTGAATATGTAATTCAATTCAGATAAGACTCTTACGAGCTTGTCGGGAAACGAATAATCGAACTTTTATGAGGAATTGTGAAGAAGTGCACCATTTTTTAGGAGTATCTATGACTTCATAAAATATCAATCAGTAGAAACGAATAAAATAATTCTATGGAGGGTTATTGCATGATTAATTTTGTCGTTCATTGTCAAACACCTGGAAGCAACTGTTCAGCTTAAAAACACGTAGTATTGTGTTGTTATCAGCATGTAAATTTTGTTGTATAAGTTCATAGGAAGTGTATCCAAATATTGTTAGCTTATCACAACTTATCAAAGGTCACATATGTTTATCCGTGGTTGATATACTAGTTGTCCTATTTAATGTACAATAATAATTTCCGTACGAAGATGTCTCGTGGATTCATTAGTCATCATAGTTGAATTTTCTATTTAAATATTTGGCGAGACAAATTGTATCAACGTGTGGTGTATCAAGATGTACCACATTAGTAAATGTATACAGAATAAGGATGCGTGGTTCTTATCTACCTCATTTGCGTTTGCCTGTGAGCATGTTAAAAGGTAACACAGAACCACAACTCTGAAAAAAACGTTTCATCTATAAAGGAAAACCATGTAAGACGCAAATATTAAATAAATAATTTTTTTATTGCAAATGATAGCTGTAAAATATAAATATATATAGAGAGAGAGACAATAAAATTCAAATACAAACATAACAATTACAAATAAATAAATTTATAGACTTTATGAAACACATTTGGAGCATTGTGAAAATAAAATAAAATTATTTGAAATTCACATGCATGAGATCAGTGAAATAATGAGTAAAAAAGCTTATAATAAATAGGAATATATATATATAATATATATATAAAAAAAAACACACACACACACGCACAAAAACACAAATAAAGAAAGATATTATGATGATAGATGTGCTTCGTATTGAGAGGACGGAAGTAGATGTTCACCATTTTTATTCAATTTTTTGTCTTCCAGGGTGTTAATTATATTTATCAATTTTATGATTTGGCATGAGCAATAATTTTGTTATCAAAAATGAAAAACATTCGAAAAAAACAGCTTTTTTTATTAGATATTGAAATATTATGGAAGATTATTTCGCCTCTTTTTAAGCAAATTTATATTGGCAGTTTTTGTGAAAAAATTTATTTGCTTACTGCAAACTTTTATTGGTAAAAATATATAATTTCTCGTTTTCCCCCATACTGATACCTAATCTCTTACATATTAATTATACTTTGAGTATCAAAACATCATCTACAACTATATTTAAGATAAATAGAAAAAAAACTGTTTTCTTCAAATAAGTTCTTACTTACTCTAACAACTGTATTGATACGGAACTATAAATAAATCCATACAAGTGAGAGGTTTAGCCAATTATTAAACCAACTCTAAATTTCATTCGGAAAATGCCTCTCAAGTCAGGAAAATGGCGGTTGTTTTCAAAAGATCCGATGATTGATAGCGTTTAATTTTGACAATTTTGAAGAACTTTTGAATTTGCTTGAGTATTTTTGTTTAACTTTGTTTGCCACGTATATAGAATGTAATCAAATAGTTATCAAAGGTACCAGGATTATAATTTAGTACGTCTTGAAAGTAAGCCTGCACAAAATATATGAAGTACATTACAAAATATCATGATAATATCAAAAATATAAACTATTTGGTTCCTTGTTGTTCAAAAATAAATTTGAAATCTATATGAAATTGTTCCCTGAATGAATTGTTGGTTATTGGTGGATATATTATCAGCAAGTATTGGTTCTAGAGGAGCAATCCATAACAGGCGTACATCCCACTCTGATTCTTTCTTTTGTGGCCGTAAAGTTGCCCGTAATAAAGGATTGACGTTTTACATCCATATTAATTGTGATTTCCTGACATTTGAAACCACGCTGAAATCCAAATCTTGGTACAGTACTGGAACAAACCATCTCAGGAATAACGTATGGTTGTCTGAAGTCATCTGTATTTATTCTAGGTATCCATGGACAAACGGCGTCTTTAATAATATCGTCATGACATGGAATGCAATTTTGAGATGATCTTTTCGAACGAAAGATATCTGCGATATTACGGTTTCTGATTTCTCCAATATTATCACTAGTACTATAAACTTTTAAAATCATTGCTGATAGTATCAAAAGGCGAATTATGGCAGTCTAAAATAAAGGAAATCATATTGAGTATTTTAGAACAGAATAATTTTAAATGATTCTTATATAATAAGTGGTATATTTCAATTGCAAAAGATGATATGTTCATAATTTGGATTTGATCGCTGACCTATTGGTTGCGCGAGTATCATTATACGTGTCAATTACACAGCCACGCCTCATCGATGATATTATCTCTAAAATATACTAGTAGAAAGCTGATACGACTTTTGAAAGACTATTGCTCAAACCAACACTTTTATTGGAAAGTGATTGTACTAAGTATGGTCTATTAAACTTTTGATACATGATTTAAAGATGAATAAATTTGTTTTTAATCAAAGATTACTGTTTTAGAACTATTAATTTCACATCGCCATGGAGATCTTTTTATTAAGTGGAAAAATTTACGCATTTACTGTGATAACATTCTTTATTATTGTAACGTCAATTTTTGAACTAAATGAACCATTAATCGGAAAATGTTGGTTATGCTGCCGATAATATGATAAAAATTATATAGAATAGAATTCACCAAATCTAATTTACGAAAATAGAAGGGGGAAATAGTGAAACATATATTTAGTTTTTTATTCTAATAATTATGGAAATAGTTGTTTTATTTGTGCCCCAGAAATGAATATCGTACGTTTATATTGACATTAACAAACGAAGTATTTCAGTTCAATACGATTTTTCTTAAACAACTGCAAATCTATTCTATTGTATATTATTTTTTTTAAAGATAAACAGACCATTTCAAATAAAGCACAAGATGTGCACTAAACTAAGCCGCTATTAGAAATGTGTCCAACTGATATATCTACCGTATTTTAAGTAATTGAATTAAAAAGGTCTTTTTGCTTAGGACATACCATTTTTCAAGATCGAGTTCTTTTCTCTTTGCTTAGTAGTAGTTAATGTAGCTTATTGTTTGTGAGCTGCATTATATAACAGCATGAGGTCTTGAAATTTCTACTACCGGGAAAGTGTAAATAGATGGACTTTTAATGATTCACAATGTACGATTGGACATCAATTTTTGTAAAAGGTGTTGTAGAAGAAAACACTCTTGTTATCTGATAAGTAATGATAATGGCTTGTTCAGATGTATCAGGTCTTCTAAACTTTGACATCCTGGGATAATCCCAAATTGATAATCAGGATACTTCCGTTATTTGATATGGAAATTGCAAAGCAAACAAAAAATTCCTTTTTGATAGATACAAAAAAAAAGAGCGACTTCATCATAAATAAACCTTTCATGAAATAGTGGAATATCATAATTTATGCATAATTTGTAAATAAATTAACAGTGAGTGACAATAAACGATCATTGAATAACACAAAATCTTTATGGATGTACAATCATTTATAGTATAGTAACTTGCAGTATTTAGCTCGGTGGTCTATGTGCACGTTATTATTTAGGACTCATCTTGATTTATTTTGAAAATTTAAGATGTTTACAATGTGAAGTTTATATACGCCATGATCAAGTCATGGTAAGAGTTGGTACTTCAGTCGGAATCGCAAAATCCGCAGCTAGAGTGGAACATAATGCGTGGACAGCCCTTTGCTCGTGGCGTCTGTATATGAATCAAATGAATTTCAAACATATAATACCAGGTTCAGAGTTGCTGGAATATCCTTTTTACAAATGTCCAAAACTTAAAATATTTAACATATCTTTGCCTGATGGCTACATAAGTTCATGTCAAAATACACACAAATATTAAAATAAGAAATGTGGTATAATTGCAAATAAAACAACTACCTACTTAAAATGGTGGCGATACTGTAAGCAATCAGCCAAAACGTAGTACTGAAATTCTATGGCTATATGGGTGGGAAAAGAGTTCCAAAAGCAATTTTATTTTCCATCATTCTAATGTTAATATTATTGTGGAAGGTATTAGTCAAGAAAATTTCTAAAATCATTTATTGTTTATAGAAAATAGAAAATTGTAATCTTAACTGTACTGATAGCAAGATAAAAAGAAACTCGAAAATTTTGATTATTTCATAACTATCTGGAAAAGCCATAACACTTCTATTATCGTTATTCATGAGGAGATATTTCTTTTACGAAAACACTGTTTCGTATTTTTGATACGGATGAACATCTAAAAAGTAAATTTAATTTGTTGACGAGTTATTGGAAACAACACTAATGCATGCAAAGAGGTAAACGGAAGAAACGGGTTAATCTAGATTTAAAATGGGATAACTAGTTATTAGAATATCTCCTTTCAAACAGTTGTGCCGGGAGTAGTGCAACGTAGCGTTAGCGAGAAAACACCTAGCAGCATGGTTTCTTTCATTTGCCTGTTCTTAACTAATTAACATCGGCAAACTACTGTCTACTTAATTCTATTTGACTGAACTCTGAAAGATGACCAAAACACTAACAATAGTGAATGTATGTATGTGATCTTCAACCATCATTACATTTACAAATGATTATTTTAGAAATTAATGCAAAATGTGAATGATTTATTTTAAACCACAAACAGGTTTATAACTGCCATATCGTGTATGAGTCTGTCCATAAGCCTATAATTCAGCAGTTTTTGTTTTTTGCTGTATATTTCATCCATTATGTTTTATATTTCAATCAGGCCGTTATTTTTGACGTTTGAGTTTGTTTTACATTTATGATTTTTAGCCTGTTAAAGCTGGTTATGCGGTAATGTTTTTCCTTAATGTTAAAGGCCGTACGGTGACCTATGGATGTTTACTAGAACTATGCTATTTTGTCTCTAGTAAAGTGTGGTCTAATTAGAAATCACACACATCTTCTCATTTGTATTTTAGAATGAAGTACGCAAAACGAGCGGTTATCAAAAATGTAAAATAGACCAGGAAAGTACGAAGCATTGATGACCCAAAATTATGGGGTAGAAAATATAGTCATTAGTGGTTCGAAAGTTCATAGTGTTATCAATATACCAACTATCTATAAAAATGACCATATCAAGACAACAATGTTGTGTACTAAAAGAATGAATTAACATATGATTGTATGATACACTAACGAATCAAATGATCTGTCATGCATTTTTTTTTACTGCTAACACGGTCATTATTTTTTAAGGAATTTTGAAATATAAACCGACTGAATCAAATGCTTTTTAAATACTATTATTCAATGTACTATTTTATCATGGCAGTAATTAGATGTAAGGTCGTATCATCAGGTGAAATAGTTGAAAAATAAAGACAACAGTAGTATACCGATGTTCAAACTCATAACTCCTGTTTCGGTTGATAGATTTTTATTATTAAAGACAAATTAATAAAAAAAAATCTCATTAATCCATTGATTGCGATATCTATCCACCTGAGGAAATCGAAATTTGATAACACAAATATCAAGAGTGGAAGGGAAAAGGCCAAGGTAGTTAGGGCGGCAAATGACATCAACGAGAATTGCATCAAAATGCAACAAACTGGTAAGATCTAGCCTAAATGCATACATAATAGGACACTGTGTCTTTTGTTTGTTGTTACAAAAGAAATCTGCAAATATGTTCACAATAATATACAATCAAAACGTGAAAATTACAAATAAATAGTCATTTTTTGTCACTGCTATGTATATAAAAATTCAATATTTAATAAAGAAGAAATGTTTTATACAAACTATTAACATTTCTTATACATGAGATCAGTGAAACAATTTTAAAAATAGATATATTTTTAAAATGTAAGATATCCTTACGCTCAATGGTGTGTACTTCGAATCAAGAGGACAGATGACATATCTGTTTTTGTTAACAATTTTGTCTTCAAGGATCTGGAATTATATTTTTTAAGTCTTATCAATATATTTTATCAAAAACGAACATTAGATTTTTATTTTTTTTAAATTTTCTATTAGCTATCGGTGCTATTTTCTGAACTTTCTTCACTTGAAACCTCCGAGGAAAACCTTAAGCCTTTATGACAAATATTGGATTTAATTTATCGAAAAGCTTTCTAAAGTAAGTAAACTTTGCATCTTATTCAATTTCATGTTTCATTTTCGTTTAATTGCAATGGTCATTCATCTATATCAGATCTTAAAATATCATGCTATAAAGAATTAATTTCCGAAAAAGGCTTTTGTTTTAAAGGCGATGAGGTAATTGCAAACTTCATTTGTTACAAATCAAATATAGTTTCTTCTTTCGAAATAATCATATGCATTTACTTTGCACATCAAAATTTGCGTCAAATACGTAATGTATTTGAATTAACAGTCGCAATAAAGAAAACCTGTTTTCTTCAAATAAGTCCTGATAAACTGGGTCAATTGTGTGGATACACGTTTTGTTATAGGTGTTATCACTACTCTGATATTGAGGAGATACATTTAAACAAAAAGCTTAATTTTATTACGAAGAACACACAAATTTCTACAAAATAATAAGAGAGATTTCAAGATGGCATTTGTTATTTTGCAAATTTGATTCATGGTGCATTCACATTTAAAGGAATCTTTTTGAACCTACTCCGGCATATTCTAGTTTCTTATATTGTCAGTGCATTACTTGCACTATTGCCGACATGATGCCGAATTTCCTGTGACCTTTTTTACGTCCCTCATTCATATCACATCTATAGTGTTTCTTGGGGATTTTTTAGATAATGTCATATCATATGCAAAATTGAGAAAAATGAAATCGAGAACAGCATGCAAAAGATAGTTAATACTGGACTAAGTGAAAAAAAAATGCTCATTTTTAGAAAATGAATAGGACGGATATTCAAAAGTACGGAGGAGAAACATACCGAAAAAGTTCAACTAAAATTGTACTTAATCTCTCGTCTCACCATTTGAATTATATTCATTAAAACGTGATTCATGTTTGTAATTGGAAAGTTCTAAAATTTACATTATACGCTATAGAATAGAATTACAAGAGACAATACGGTTAAGTTCGTGATAAAGTTGCATTGTTTTGTCCGCCGACCGATTGGTTGTGCCAGCTGTATTGGCATGCCTTATACACAGCCACTCCTAATTGAGTTTATTAACTCCAAAATATAAGCCTCCTATGAGTTGGCGCAATGTTCGAACCTTACATGAAGTTTTTAAATTTCTACTACCGGGAAAGTTGACATAAACTAACTTTAAATAATTCATACTGTACAATTAGACATCAATTTCAGTAAAAGCTGTGGTAGAAGAAATCTCTTTTAGTATCTGATAACTAAATAAAATGGCTTGTTCAGATGTATCAGGTCTTCCAAACTTTGACATCCTGGGATAATCCCAAATTGGCAATCGTAAACTTCCGTTATTTGACATGGAATTTGCAAACCAAACAAAAAAATCCGTTTTCATAGACACAAAAAGTGTATTTCAAAAGCGATTTCATCAATGATGAACTTTTCATTAAATTGTGAAATTAATTATGATTTATGCATAGTTATGAAAATAGAACTGCGAGTGTTAATAAACGATCATTGAATAACACAAAATGTTATTTAAACTTTATGGACGAGGTCAAAAATAGTTCCTTAACTCGGTGGTCTATGTGCATGTTCTTATTTGTTTAAAACTCATCTTGATCTATTTTGAAAATTTAAGATGTTTACAATATGAAGTTTATATGAGTCATCATCAAGTCCTGGTAAAAGTAGGTATTTCAATCGGAATAGCAAAAAACGCAGCTAGAGTGGAACATAATGCGTGGACAGCGCTTTGCTCGCGGCATCTGTATCTGAATCAAATGAATTTCAAAAATATAATACCAGGTTCAGAGTTGCTGGAATATCCATTTTACATATGTCCGAAACTTAAAATATTGAACTCATCTTTGCTGGATAGGTACATAAGTTCATGTCAAAATACACACAAATATACAAAAAAAAAACCGGTGGTATAATTGCAAATGAAACAACTACCCACTAGAGTAGAAATGGTGGCGATAATGTAAGCAATCAGCCAAAAGTAAGCTTTAAATAATTAGTCCAGCAGTCAATGATTAATCTTTGTAATGAAATTCTATGGCTATATGGGTGCTAAAATAGTTCAAAAAGCAATTTTATTTTCCATCATTCTATTGTTATTACTGTGAAAGGTATTAGTCAAGAAAATTTCGAATACCATTAAATGTTTATAGAAAATATAAATTTCTTTGAGTCATTGTAATCTTAACTATACTGATAGCAAGATAAAAAGAAACTCGAAAATTTTGATTATTTCATAACAATCTGGAAAGGCCATAACACTTCTATTATCGTTATCCAAGAGAAGATATTTCTTTTACGAAAACTCTGTTTCGTATTTCTAATACGGATGAACATATGAAAATATATATGACATTTTCTTGTTAAAGTCTTTATGCTAGAAAAGATGTTAAAGGTAGAAACTGGCTAATCTAGATTTAAATTGGGATAATAAAATATTAGAGGATCTCCTTTGAGACAATAGTGCAACGTTAAGTCAACGAGAAAACATCTTGCTGCAATATTACATGGATTTGCCTGTTCTTGACCAATTAACAAGATTTTATTTCTTGACGAGTTATTTTAAAAAAAAGTGTTCTTACTGAAAAAGATATAAAAGGAAGAAACTGGTTCATCTAGATTAAAATTGTGAAAACAATATGTTAGGGGATCTCTTTTGAGATTGTTGTGTAGGAAGGAGTGCAACATAGCGTTAGCGAAAAAACACCTAGCAGCATGGTTACTTTCATTTGCCTGTTCTTAACCTATTAACCTGTTTATTTATTTAATTTATTTTAGAAATTAATGTGGCTTTTCTTAAATTTAGGTATTACTTTTAAATCTAGTAATATTATTATATAAGTTATTGGGATTTTTTGGTTATTAAGCAAAGTTAGAACGTCATTCTCCTTCTTTTTTATTTCTGTTTGAAGGAATTTACCGTTTATAACATAGTGATGATTATGCAATGGAATTGGAGATACATATCGATATAGATGTTGGGTGAACTTCAAATATGTTTTAATTGGCTTTGTTACTGCTTTTTTTTTAATCTCAAATATAGGTGTGCAAATGAGACTTTTGAATGAGTATTAATTATCTAAAGGCTAGTTAATTTTTTTGGGGTGTTTATTTCAAAAGTTAATGATGTATTAGATATTCTATGCACAGTTTTAATAGGCAATTGCTTGATTTACAATAGTTTTTAAAATTATAATACATCTATAATTGTCTATAAAATCCTGCATATTTTTGTGATTTTACTTTTTATTCTATATGTTACAATCGTGTTTTCCAGACTGTGTGTCTACTCCACCTACTCCAAATTATTTAAGAAGAAGAAATGTATTCGAGGGCAATCAGCTTCAAACAAATAAAGAATCATTATGGCTAGAAGAAATATTACGGAAGAGCAAACATCAGTCTACAACACACTGCGAAGACAATTTCAATTTTGAAATTTACTATTATATTATTTATGTAATTATGTATTTCTCTGTCCTACATTAATATTGTGCTTATTATTCCCGAATGCCATATAAGCGGGAGTTTTAGATAGCTATAAAACAGTTCAACCTACCATTTGGTTTTCTTTCTAAAAATGTCCAGTACCAAGTCAGGAATATGGCAGTACTCAAATAGTCCGTTTCTATGTATGTTATCGTTTGTTGCTTTTTATTTTCAGTGTTTCTATTGTTCTGTTGTTTTCCTCTTATATTTGATATGTTTTCCTCGGTTTAAGGTTGTAACTTGGATTTGTTTTCGCTTAATCGAGTTGTTACAATGGGAAACATAAAGCTCTGTTATACGCATAATAAAAACTTTGAGCAGAATGTATGTATCCATATAATAATAAGTTGTAACTAATCGTTATTCTTTAAGTGACAACCATTGTGAACCGTATTTGTTATTCTTTAAGTGACAACCATTGTGAACCGTATTTAAGATATATATAAAATAATATGCACATGGAAAAAAGTATTGCAACACCAAATTGAAATACTAATTAAAAAAAACACCCTATATTATTTTGTGATAAAATTTATAGAAATAGAACTAGTTAAACATTACTCAAATCTCACCTGAGTTTAATAAATAAATGGCGACTCGATAAGTTCTAATCTGCACATGCAGCTTCTGTACCCGTAAACCAGAAAACAGATGTTTTTATCCGCATTGTTTTCACCACTTGAAATAACCAAGTTTGTAAACTTATGGGATTGACACCATGTCATGTGTCCTCCAAGACACTAAACTGCAGCAGGATTGCAGATAATCAGCATGAGCGAAGCAGGTATGTCGCTGTGACAATTGAACGTTTTGTTGGTCATCACTATTCCAGTATAGGTCGTTTTGTGAATAAAAATCAGGCAAAAAAAAAGGATATTAAAGACCTTGCGAGTTCAGAAAGACCACCTTCAACATCAGTTAGGGAAAACCAAAACTTATGCAATTTGGTTAGAAGGAAACCCTTTGCAAACAACATACAATTCTGAAAAGAGAGTGGTTGCCATACAGGATACTTTAAACAAAAACTGCTCGAAATCGACTCATAGCTACTGATTATCGTGCGACAAGACCGTTTCTGGGACCCTGGCTTCAAAACAGACATAAAGCGGCCCGTTTTCAATAGTGTAGAGCTCGGAAAAATTAAAATAAGCATCTGGAATGAAGATCCATTGGTCAAATGAAAGTAGGTTTATCTTTTTTGGCCTGCTCGTAGCCAGAATTTGAACCATATCGTGCATATATGGAACTTTATTGGGTGTAAAGTGCGCTAGAGGAAACCCCAGTACAAACACGTCATGAAATAAACAATGCCCTTCATCAGTAATGGTTGCTATTACCTCAGCAGCAAATTCGTCAAATGGTCGCAGGCATGAGAAGACGTTTAGAGGCAGTTATTCGTGTGAATGGAGACTGAACCAAGTATTAATTCTTTTGTGTATAACAATCAATCATGATGTGAAAAATCATCTTAAGATTTATTTTGAAATGTCTGACATTTTAAAGTTCGATTACAGTAAAAGTTGTAAAACATTTTTTTTCATACATTTTTTTAATTCTTTTACTGCCAATGTTATCATTAACACTGTTTCAATATTGTTATACAAATATTTTTTCATATTCTATTTTAAAAAGTAGTTTGATTTTCAAAAGTTTAAAAAAATCAAGGTGTTGCAATACTTTTTTCCATGTGTATAGATAAACTTTCTAAAAGTTTTCAAACGTCATCATATAAGATGTACATACGTTTAGTATAGGATATCTATAATGATATATAAACTTTTCAAAAATATCAGGCTTGTAACTCTCAGATCTGTTTTAAGTCTCATTTTTTTGTTGTTGGATTTATAAATACCCTTCCATGTCTCGTCTTTATTTTTCGTTACTTGTTTTTGTGCTGTATATCGATCTGACGAGTTATGCCCTTTCCGTCTGATTTTATAGTTCGTTTATATACTGATAGGTTGGAAAGATGGTTGGACGTCCGAAAACATGTATATCACTGCCACATTTTGTTTAAATCTGTCCATAAGCCTATTATTCAGCGGTTGTCGCTCGTTGCTATCTTTCATATTTGTTTTTCGTTCATCATTTTGTATTTCAATCAGGCCGTTAGTATTGACGTTTGAATTGTTTAACATTTGTGATTTTGGGCCTTTTATAGCTGATTGTGAATATTAAAGGACGTGCAGTGACCTATAGTTGTTCACTTCTATGTAATGTGGTCTCTTGTACAGAGTTAACTCATTAGAAATCATACCACATCTTTTCATTTGTATTTTAAAATAAAGTATGTAAAACGAGCGGTTCTTCTAAATCAACTCATCCGTGACACTTTTAACAAAAAGTAGAATAAACAAATAAAGTACAAAGTATTGAGAACCAACTATTATGGGGTAGAATAAAGGCAACAGTAGTATATCGCTGTTCAAAACTCATAAATCCATGGACAAAAAACAAAATCGGGGTAACAAACTAAAACCGAGGGAAACGCATTAAATATAAGAGGAGAACAACGACATAACACTAAAATGTAACACACATAGACAAAATCACACGAGAATAACAAATATAACATATATATATAACATCAAAACTAAATACATGAATTTGGGATAGACAGGTACAAGAAAATCAATAGTATTTAGAAAAATTAATAGTTGTGTAATGATTAGGGACTTTCCTTTTTTAATTGAATTTTCCTCGTTTTTTTGTGATTTTATTTTATATTAGGGATGGCAACGAGTACTCGAGTATTCGAATACTCGCTCGGAAGACCGAGTACTCGAGTACAATTTAAGTACTCGGATACTCGTTTGTCTCTTATAAATCTTGAGATAATTCTTCTCACATTTCCGCTGATTTTAGTTCAGTTGAAATATCCCCATCGTATAATACTATTTTAAATTCATTAACAACGTTAATATGTTATTATGAGACTTCTATCTGGTATTAGTAAATAGTAGTCCGTTCCTGCCGAAGGAATATTTCATGTGCACAACTTGGATCAAAAATAGAAAGTCAAACAGTCTTTCATCTGAAGTTGTTGACCAGATGACACATATTGTCTACTTTGTCGGACCTCTATATGCAAATATTTATGGTTTTAATAATGGCATGTTTCTAATTTGGTTCATGAATGCGTACACACACAATAATTGCTATTATGATAGGTTATTTGTAGAAACAGCGGTCGGTAATTCATTATTTAACTGACACAAAAAGGAGGACCGATACACATAGAGGATCAAGTTATTTTTGTGGTACGTTTGTCTTTCGTTAATATGTTATGAAGGTACTTAGAAACACACCGCATCCCACCTAAATCTTAACTTTTCAATAGACGTTTAAGATCCATCTCGTACTCGTGAGTATCATAAACGAGTATTCGAGTGTTATATTTCAGATCTTTTGACTTCCCTACTTTTTATCAATAATCTATAAAGATGACCATGTCAATTATACTTTATGTCAACGGAAAGGTATTGTATAATAAAAGTATAAAATAACATAGGATTGCATGATAAAGTACAGAACCAAATGATCCGTCGCGAAATCTTTTATTAACACGGCTATTACATCCTCTAAAGGAATTTTGTAATATAAACCCATTAAAGCAATCCAAGAAATATTATTCAATATACGATTCTATTATTGCTGTATTTAGATTAATGGTCGTATCATCAGTTTAGATAGTTGACACTCCTGCTCCGGTTTCTAAATATTCATTATTCAGAAAAACTAATAATTATAAATTCTACCCATGCAAATCCATTGATTGTGATATGTATTCACTAGGGGTAATCAAAATTTGATAATGTAAATAGAATGGAAAGTAAAATGCCTAAGATAATGTTCCGAATAGATATGGCGACATATGTCATCAACGTGTTTTGCTTCAAAATATAACAAACTGGTAGTATCTAGCTTAAATGCATACAGAATAGGACTGTGACTCTATTTGGCTTCTATTTCATTGCTGTGTACTTTTTTGTAAGCATTTACCAATCAGATGTCAAAAATATTTTTTTATTACAAAAGAAATCTGCAAATATGTGAACAATCATATAAAATCAAAACGTCATACTTACAAATAAATAGGCATTTTATATCACTCTAATGTATATGACAATTAAATTATTAACAAAAGATAAATTATAACTAAAAAAATGATTTAATTAAAAAAAAATACACATCTTATTATGAAACAATGTGTAACAAACATACAATAAATAGATATATTTTTTTAATCGAAGAGATCATTACGCTCTGTGATGTGTACTTCGAATTAAGAGGATTTATGACTTATCTGTTTTCGTTAACAATTTTGTTTTCAAGGATTTGAATTTTATTTTGTTAACTCTTATCAACCTGATCAAGAAATAAACATACTAAAAAAGAAGGTTTCAGTAACTTTCAGTGCTACCTAGCGATACATAATTCTGAACTTTCTTCACTTGAAACCTCCGAGGAACACCTTTAACTTTATAATGTCGGCTTTAATTAATCGAAAAACTTTAAAATGTAAACTGTGCATCTTATTAAATTTCATGTTTCATTTCCGATAAAGTACAATAGTCATTCATTTGTATAAGGGTATGCTACTAAATGATTGTGGTTTTACATTCATATTGATTGTGATATCCTTACATTTGAAACTATGCTTAAAATTCAAATCTTGGTACAACACTGTAACAGACAACCTCAGGAATAGCCCATGCTTGTCGGAAGTCACTTGGGTTACCTATAAAATAAAAAAGAATATTCTCTTTTACAATGACATACAGCGTAGTTTTGTGAATTTGATTCATGGTACATTCACATTTAAAGGAAGGTTTTTGAACCTAATCTTGAATATTCTAGTATCTAATATTGCCATTGCATTACTTGTACTATTGCTGACGTGATGCCGAATTTTCTTTGTCATTTTTAACGTCCCTCATTCCTAACACATCATCGGTTATTCTGGAGGATTGTTTTTTAACATCATATGCAAAATTGAAAAAATTAAATCAAGAACAGCATGCAAAAGATTGCGAATAATGGACTATGTGAAAATTTTTAAGTTTGCTCATTTTTAGAAAATGAATAGGATGGGTAGTCAAAAATACGACTAAATTCATGTTAAAACAAAGAGGAGAAACATTCAGAAAAGTTAAACTAGAATTGTACTTTAGCTTTCGTCTCATCGTGTGAATTATTTTCATTAAAACGTGATTCATGATTGTAATTGAAAATTTCTTCACTGTAAATTTATATTATATGCTTGATGATATCAATACAAAAAAATGGAAAACAACACGTTTAATAATTTATTGCGTCCGAAGCGCTTTTCTGGATTTACCTTCATCAGGAACGCTCAAAGCCAAACATTTGAAATCCGAAGATGGATAAGTACCGAAAATCGTTGAAGAGCTATATGTCAAAAATACCTAAAATAAATAGCAAAATTCATCTAAAGCTTACTTTGCCTGAGGGAGTTGAAACCTTAGTTTTATAATAATTTCAAAATTTATATACGGACAATTTTAGTAAAGTTTGTTAAATCATGTCAGTACCGAAGCACTGACTACTGAGCTGATGATACCCTCGGGGACTGATAGTCCACCAGCAGAGGTGTCGACCCAGTGATGTAAAAAATGGAAAACAACACGTTTAATAATCTATTTCGTCCGAAGCGCTTTTCTGGATTTACCTTCACCAAGAACGCTCAAAGCCAAACATTTGAAATCCGAAGATGGATAAGTTCCGAAAATCGTTGAAGAGCTAAATGTCAAAAATACCTAAAATAAATAGCCAAATTAATCTAAAGCCAACTTTACCTGAGGGAGTTGAAACCTTACAAGATACAATACGATTAAATTCGTGATAAAGTCGCATTGGTTTGTCCGCCGACCGATGACGGTGCTAGCTGTATTATCACACATTCATTATACACAGCCACTCCTCATCGAGGTTTATAACTCAAAAATATATCAGCAGCCTATTAGTTGGCGCACTGTTAAACCTTATATGAGGTCTTAAAATGTCAACTACCGGGAAAGATGATATAGAAATACTTAAAATAAATTATATTGTACGATTGGACATCAATTTCTGTAACAGTTGTTAAAGACGAAATACACTTGTATTATCTGATAGCTAACGATAATGTCTTGTTGTGGTGTATGAGGTCCTCTTAACTTTAACATCGTGGGTTAATCTCTAATTGGTAATCAGAATACCGTTGTTTAAAACGGAAATTGCAAAGCAAACAAAAAATTCCTTTTTCAAACACACAAAATGTTGTTTTAATTTTATTTTTTTCAAATGAGCGACTTCTTCATAAATGAATCTTTCATAAAATTGATAAAATTTATCATGTTTTATGCATAATTATATCAATAAATTAACAGTGAGATTTAATAAATAGTCAGAAATATTAATTTTATAGATGAAGAATCACTTATATATGTTCCGGACCATATGAGTATTTGGACCATACGCGTATGGTCATGACCATATGAGTAAATACTCATATGGTCCGACCGTACGCGTATGGTCGGGGTAATTAACACTCTGTTACAGTTTACTTTGAATACTTCTAAAATCTTAATATCGCTATGACCGTTCGTTAGAAATACGCTATCATATAGGTCTTGTTATCATCATATTATAATAAAGAGATTAACTTAATAAAAATAAGAAGTTTCTCATAGTTGATTTTACTACCTAGTCAAAACTATAATAAACACGTTTTATACCGATGTTCATTACCGATTTGTTATTACGCGTGAATAGCAACATGTCGACTTGAAAAGATAACTTCGAAAATTTCTCAATAAACTGTAACACAAGAAGTCACTGACAAGGAACATATTTTATTTAATGTGTTTTGTGAATATGGTGTAATGTAGTCATATTGCGATATTTGAAATCTAGAGCGTCATAAACACCGTAGACACATCGGAATAACCCAAAACCTCGCCATCACTACACGCCGCTGCAAAGAAGGCTATCGTTTGAACAGCGGTATACTACTGTTTCCTTTATTTTTCACTTGCAAACAAAAGATGTAACTGAAAAGGATCGTGCACAACCATGACGTGCAAATGCGAACAAAGTTATGTTACCGAGTGGAAGTAAATGTCACCATTAGCCTACATGCAAGAATGTTATAGCGATGAAAATTAACTTTGACAACAATATTTAATTTTAATGTATAACGTAGCCTTTAAATTAATACATTTTCATGTTACCATCATTGTTTTTATAGATAAGGTATATTGTATAATAGAAACGTTTGTAATGCATATTTTAAAAAAAATACCTATATGGTCAAAATACTAATATGGTCCGGCCCGTTAATAACCATACGAGTATATAGTCATATGGTCCGACCATACGCGTACGGTCGGTCCAAATGAGTATACGCATATGGTCATGACAATACGCGTATGGTCCAAATACGCAGATGGTCCGGAACATATACAAATAAGAAGATAAGGTACAACTAAAAATGAGACAACTCTCCACAAGAGACCTAATAAAGACAGAAAATAAAGAAGAATCCAATTGTAGCAAATTATAGTTTTTAGATCAGTGGTTTGGTTATCACGTAATCATAGTTGATGATTCTTGAATTTATTAAAAAATTAAAGTATGTTTGCACTTTGAAGATTATAAACCATTATCAGTTCAAATATAACGAGTACTGGTAAAAGTGGACAAACCAATCGGAATTGTAAGTACGTCATTGGAGAGGGACAGAGATCGTCGACTGCGCAATGTACGCATCATGGGTATATGATGCAAATAAATTCTAAACATGTTTGCCCAAAACCAAAATTTTGTGTGAGTCTACATAGTGTATAAACAAAGAACTTAACAGAGAAATTAAATATTCGACGCTTATTTGCCTCAAATGTATACTAGTAGATAGCAAACTTAACATTTTGAATGGAGCAATCATTTTCTGACTTTTATATTGAGATTATGTGGCTATAAAAGAGGGACGAAAGATACTAGAGGGACAGTCAAACTTATAGATTGAAAATAAACTGACAACGCCATGGCTAAAATTAAAAAGTCAAACTGACAAATAATAGTACAGAACACAACATGAACACGAATCAACCAAAAACACATGTGGCACCCGTCGGTTAACTATGCCGTCAGTTAATTACAAAGGCATGTACATCATACTTCATTTTCTGTTATTTATTTTGGCATAAGGGTTATGAAAGAGTTGAAAAGACAATTTTATTTTCCATCTTTCTGGTGTAATTACAGTGAAATACATACATGATATACTTCTAAAATATTCATAATACTATTTCCTGTTTACAGAAAATTGAATTTTCTTTAATGCTTTCTAATCTTAACATGAACTGATAACAAGATAAAAAGACATTTGAAAATTTCGATTATTTTATTACAATTCGGAAAAGCCAAATCCCTTCTGCTATCGTTATCCCCAGAAGAGATTTTTAATTTTCATAAAGATGTTCATCGGAAATTATGAATTGCGTTTTATTTGATGATAATTTATTTAAAACAAATCTCCATAAGAATACGCTTAACAGCAATATGTCCTTGATTTGTATCTTCTTACCGAAGATTTACGTATATACAATATGTGAACATCGGTGAAATTTTTAGTCAAGACGAACATGAAAGCAGAACTCTGTGATTAATGAACAAAACAATAACAGAAATAAAATATTTGATGATTATTTTTCAATCTTGAAATGATAGTACAAGATAGAAATTTGCCAAACACATTGTAAATCATCTGTTATTTATTTCAGTTTAAATGAATTTCTTCCGTTAACGTATTGTTTTGTAACAAACGACCATCACAAGTGGTTTAAAGCCCTTCTATAAGTAGGCAGTGAAGCTGGAAATATTCTAAATCTGAATTGAAATGTTGGGTAAACGTCACAATTTGTTGACATAGGTATTGCTACTGCTTTTTTTATCCCAAATATAGGTAGGCAAATGTCACTTTGATATGATAGTTTGTAAAATTTGACTGCTTTTGCTGCGTAGTATTACCATTTCATAGATATAGGATTTCATGCACGAATTATAGTCATTGCATGATTCCTTCAGTATTGAAAGATTTCACCGTCTATAAACATTAAATTGTTCCTGTTATAATTACCAAGTACTGATAGCAGACATTTTGAAGATATAGTGTAGGAGGTTTTTTTCTAGGTCTTTCCAACTTTTTACTGTTGATAGCAAGATAAAATGACATTTTGCTGTTTAAAGATTATGTACCTATTGACGACACTCTTGGTATCAGAGGTGTAAGCATACATTCCTTTTGTCATTTGACTAGTGTACTGTTTTAAAAGAGTGCTGATAGGACAAAACGTAATAGTGTCACAAATGTTCCAATCTTTTTGAAGAAAACATGTTTATCAAAACTGATAAAAGGATTATGTTTAGAAAGATGTTTACCTGTCAAAAAGTAAATCACAAAAATACTGAACTCCGAGGAAAATTCGAAAAGGTAAGACCCTTATCAAATGGCAAAATCAAAAGCACAAACACACCAAATACTCATTATTGCGAGTTATTCCAAACAAGGTGTTCGAACTTTCAGACATAGATTTTACTTTATCACGAAATCCTATACTATTTTAATTATGTGAATTGTATAAGTCATTGATATAGCATGATACGGACAAAATATTATGTACGTGTGTACTATATGTTCTGTCTTCAAATAATTGTGTTATGCTTGTAAACATACGATTTTTATTGGTTAAAGTTAATATTTGTGTGATGCAGTAAAGCATATATATATATATATATACGTAAAATAAAGAAAACATGAACCTATAATAAAAAACGATTCAGACGACGTAAGTGTTATGGTATTTCTTTATTATAGACCCCGGAAAGTATTTTTTGTAACAATAAATCCGCCTTCAAGTAATGCGTAACGTGACTGGTGTAGTTTAAACATATGTTATTGTCCAAAACATTGACAATAGGATTAGACACAAGTTTTGCAACTTAGAACGTCTTCTCCATTACATACAAATGATAAATTACAGAACAAAATAGAATACATAATAATAACATTATAAACAATAATAATATGGAGACATGAAATTAACAAGAATTTGAAGGGCATGGCTCATCGATTTCTAAAAGTATTTTTTTTATGATAAACCTAGTAGGTTGTTTTAATCATGGAATAAATATTCACTCTAAAGGTAAGTTATTATTTTAAACAACTAAAATAAATTAATGTAGTCAACTGATAGGATTTTATAAATCAAATCAAATTGATGATCCATGTCTTTGGGAAAAAAATGAACAATTTCATTCGAAGTCAACAGAAAGTAATTACATTATTATTGTTATAGATTTAACCATTATGTCTATCCACTATCAAAAGCGATTGGTCTCTTTGATATAATTCTGCACTTTTGTAAGAATTAGCGTGTTTATGTTCATATGAAACATATCATAACCGTACATTAAAGTTTCCAAATCGGTAGGTATATTTTCTTTCCAAAGTTCAATAGTTATTCCTTTGAGCTGTATAATTTTTACACGAGAGGAAATAATGTTGAGTATTTTCGTATAAATAACCACATTGACACATTGCGTTAGGTTTAATATTTGCATGAAACAGACCCATGTTAAGGGCGCTGCATTTGTTTCTTAATCTTGCGTGCAAAACATTTAAACATCTATCGCCAATATTGAAATATGTAGGGGGTGATTTGTTTTTATAATATTTCTGTTTAATTTTTATTTTAAACATATTTAAAGACAGTTCATTTCTAATATTTAAATCGAGCGAATTACACAGTTTGATACTAGATGTATCTATAAATGATTCCTCATAAAGAGACAATCTGCTAGAGGTTTGGTATATATTTTGACTGGTGTAGCAAGCGGAACAAAAACTTTTTTTACTAATGCAATACCAATAGTTTTAGTGAAGAAAATGCTTTTTTCAATGATTCTTTTCATTTTTTTAAGCAGAATTACACTATTGATTACGTGGCCCTTTTTGTAACAATAAAAACAATAAAGTATTCAATGAAAACTGCCAATAACCAAATTATTTTTCAAGCGGTTTATCAAACATGTTAAATTTGCTTTACAAACAAAAAGATATTGTTTCAGCTGTGTCTGCTACGACATTATCATATTACTCGTGGACATAAATCTTTTAGTCTTAATGATGAACGTAGCATGCAATTTCATGAACCCCGTCATATATCTAAATTAGGATATGAATTTTGCACAACTTTTTTTAAATTTGGGTCCTCGATGCTCTTCACCTTTGTACTTGTTTGGTTTTCAAACGCTCGTCTGGCGTATTAAATTATAAGCGTTGTACCTCAAACTACTATTTACACCACTGGGTCGATGATTATGTTGGTGTACGTTTCGTTCCCGAGGGTATCACAAGCCCAGTAGTCAGCACTTCGGTATTGATACTAATATCATTTTTTTTATATAAATTTATATCCCAGTCATAGATTACCGTAGCCGTATTTGGCACAACTTTTTGGAATTTTGGGTCCTCAATGCTCTTCAAATTTGTGCTTGTTTGGCTTTCTAACTATTTTGATCTGAGCGTCACTGGGGAGTCTTATGTAGACGAAATGCGCATCTGTCGTATTAAATAACAAGCGTGGTACATTCGATAACTCTTGTAAATCTCGTATAATTACCAACTCAGAGAATGTTCATTACGTGTTTTGTTCATTGTCTATTATAATCCAATATTAAATTAAGGCTCACGAATGGTTTTCTCTTTGCTAAGATTTTTTTAGAGAAGTGATGTTTACAATAAGCTGTTTATATAAATCTATCAATGCGCATGCTAATACCGTGCGTTATTTCAGAGTATGGTTTCAAGTCAGGTCACACATACAGCTGTCAATGCAATACCCCCTGATATGTTGGTATTCAATTAAAATGGAAGAATTCGTTATCATGATAGAACCCCATGCATGTTGATATCTTATATAGTAACACAAAGATAAGTCTACGTTTTGACATTGAAGGACTGTAAAAATAAAAAAATTATTGAAATTTCAAAATTTAACTTTAATACAACAATAAATATTGGGTTGTGAATTGGATGTTACACTCTTTACTTGATATTCTCAGACTAACTGTGTATCTTGTTACCCTGTTTACAAGAATAACATTCGTTATCTGCTACAAAGAACATACAACATCCAGAAATATTGTTTCATTTTATACTTTTAACGACCTTATATTCTTTCCGATGAATATCTTAAATAATTTGATTATTGCTTTTGTATAAACCTTTACTAGTCTTATTGTGATATACGGTATTGGTATTTGTTATTTTTTGTGCGGTGACCTGCAGGTGCGTACAACCTCGTCCGTTGTTTATGTTGAGAGCGACGGCCGTCGTGTTTTATATGACATAGTTAAATGCATGATAAGAATTGTAATGTGTATATTACGGGAACTAACATTTGTTCAGTCTAAATTTGATGCATTTACATTATTAATCAGGTCAAAAGCTTTATCAGTTTTTATAAATAAACAACGTTTGGTACCGTTGGGCATTTTCAGTGAAATTTACAACACACGAGGTAAGTGCTTAGCAATTAGTTCGATTAATCATGGCCATTGCTTTCATGTATAATTTTGCCATTATCATGATACATGAAGCTACTATTGTAAGTTACTTTTATTTTACAATACGAATTAACGTCATGGTAGCAAAAGGGTTTCAGAAAAAATTGATAAAAAAGGATTCTCTATTTCAAACAAATTTCGCCGAAATTATCTTTACATTAAATGGAGAGAATATCTTCAAGCAAAATTATCCCGGTTGTGCTGACATATTATCACTAGTTGAATAATTTTATGAAAATCGAAAATCATCCTAAACTGTCTACGATTTTTCCAGTGTTATCCGTACTGGACATTGATGAGCCCAAAAGTGATTAAAGCTTGGTAGTTCTGATTTGTCTTCTTAACTATGATCTTTGTAAGCAGGCATTTATTGGTCATACGACGAAACTTTGTAAACTGTGTACACATACACCAAGAACGACTTACACAATGATCTTCAATGTTACTTGCAATCCTAAATGTACTTAATTTAATAATTTTCAAAATTATGTAACATCAAATCTTAATAACGCAATGTCCGTATTTTCATGCCAGTACCGACTTACTGGCTTCTGTTCTAGTGATACTCCCGGGGACTAACAGTCCACAAGCAGAGGTATCAACTCAGTGGTAACATAAATGGTATTTTTTCTGCACCAGATGCGCATTTCGATAAATAATATAAACGGTACAATTTATTTTGCATGAATTTCTCTCCAGTGATACTAGAACCCTAAATATTTTAAAATCCAAAACTTATGAAGAAATAAAGAGCTAACAAATCAAAAAGGACAAAAACAATCACCCCAGGCATACATAGCCTTTTGCGAATTTTGCACAATGCTACGTATTTCTGTTTTTTAATGCTCTTCAAATTCTTATATGATTTGGTCTTCTGCTTAGAATCGAGTCCCACTTATAAGTCGGAATAAAAAAGAATGCTCAATAGGCGTATCATTTTATAAGCTTGAAGATTTTATGAGTTTTTACAAATTCTCGTTCTTTTTCACTGCTTATGAATGTTTTGTCTCTGACGGCAACACTGTCCCAGTAGTTAGTAGTTTTGTGTTGAGTTTAAATATCATTGATGTGTTCATTTTCTGTAAATGTACTATTTATTAATTGTTGATTTATAAGAAAAATTAAGATTTTCCTAACCACAATCAAAGATGGCCATGCCGTATCTTTGTATTTGGCACACATCTGGGAATTTTCGGTAATAGATGCTCTTCAATTTCATATTTGATTTTGCTACACAACTGCTTTGAATTTAGCGCCACTATATATATTGTGTCCTATGTTTAAACTTATATATTGGCAAAAATTTGGATAAACGCTACAAATTGGTTTTGCCATTTGTGAAAACATTTTGTAGAAACGTATTGTTTACAATGGCTAAGTAAGAAAAAAACTAGCAATATACATTCTTATACCGTCCGTTATCTCAGATTTTTACTTCAATAGTTATCATAGGTACTAGGATTATAATTTAGTACGCCAGACGCGCGTTTCGTCTACATAAGACTCTTCTGTGACGCTCATATCAAAATATTTATAAAGCCAAACAAGTACGAAGTTGAAGAGCATTGAGGGTCCAAAATTCCAAAAATGTTGTGCCAAATACGGCTAAGGTAATCTATTCCTGGGGTAAGAAAATCCTTAGTTTTTCGATAAATTCAAAGTTTTGTAATCAGGAAATTTATCAAAATGACCACATAATTGATATTCATGTCAACACCGAAGTGTTGACTACTGGGCTGGTGATACCCTCGGGGACGAAACGTTCACCAGCAGTGGCATCGACCCAGTAGTGTAAATAGTTATCAAAGGTACCAGGATTATAATTTAGTACGCCAGACGCGCGTTTCGTCTACATAAGACTTTTCAGTGACGCTCATATCAAAATATTTATAAAGCCAAACAAGTACGAAGTTGAAGAGCATTGAGGGTCCAAAATTCCAAAAATGTTGTGTCAAATACGGCTAAGGTAATCTATTCCTGGGATAAGAAAATCCTTAGTTTTTCGATAAATTTAAAGTCGATAGAAAACAAAATAGTTCCTGCGTAAAGCTGTCAATTGAAAATATTTAGGAGGTTTTGGTTTAGTTGGTATACGATTAAAGTTGAAGAAATGGGTATCATTGTAAAACCCAAAGTTTGTTCATAACTTTTTTTATCAAAATAAATAATCTATGAATGCTTGAAATGTCAAAATTCGACAAAATAATTTTGGAGCTAAGAATTGGTGGCAATATCCCTTACATAAGTTACTTAAGTTACCTAAAGGATGACACTAAACCTTTTGACCCTTCAGACTGTTCGCAGGTAAAGTACTTTTTTTATCAAACAGTAGATTGATGTGCAAAATATTTTGCCATTTTCTATATCTTTTGCCTCAAGTTTTTTTCATACTAATCTCCGGTCGATCTTGTTACCCTGTTTACAAGAATATCGTTCGTTAAATTCCCAAAAGTACATACAAAATCCGGAAATGTTGTTTCATTTTATACCCAAGACATTATCTTTTCAGATTCATGTATGATTTGTATTAACCTTGTCTAGTCTTATTGTGGTAATGGTGTTGCTCTTCCGTTGATATTTGGTAGTAGATATAATTGTTTTCATTGGTAACAAAACCATAAATCTGTCTTATATTGAGAGCAGTGTCTTTCATGTTTGATATTAAAGCATTGTATGAGTATATTACGGGAAAGAACATTTGTTCAGCCTTAATCTTATGCATTTATATTGATAGTCAAGGTCAAATGCTTTATTATTAAATTTGTATGAATAAACAACGTTTGTTTTGATCAGTTATTATCAGTGAAATTTAAAACATAGGTAAGAGCTTAGTTCTATAGTTCAGGTAGAACATCGCATACATGGATGTGGAGAGGACTTACATAGGCTATGCCTGTTGCCCAATCCAATTCAATCAATTGAACAAAATACCGTTCAGACTAAACTAAACATCATATATTACCAATGTTATTTCAACTGATTGGGTGGAGCTTACGTTTCAATTTGCATAAGGACAGTCTATTCGAAGATGTGTGTGATAAGGATGCTTGTCGTTATAATTGTTATTACTGATTTCTAATACCCATCAGTATCACCAAACAGATATACAAAAGAACTGAGTGTACGAGATAGGCAAATAAAATACCTTAAGATTTATAGCATTTATATGTGCTAAAGTATCGGCTATTGTATTATTCTGTCTGAAACTTTTTTGATTGTGAGATGTACTTTAAATGTGATTTATAATAAAATAAACATAAAAAAATGAAATGTTTGGACCCTATTTTTCCATCCTTGAATACGATCAATTATATTTGCAACTTATCCCGTGCATCCCTGCCCCCACCAAAAAAGGCATTCGGAATATCACGGATAAAAAATATTTCCAAACATAATTAAATAACGACATATGCATAGTGTACAAGTGATGTCGCGTAGTTTTACTTTCATATCCACAGATTCCAAAGTGGGAAAAATTTTACATGTTTTTGAACTTTGCTTTACAAGAAAATTAATGGCTGTGTCTCATTGTTTATTTTACGAATACACGTATAATGTTTACATATTTTAAGCGGATCAATGACTCATTGATGAGTTTATCCCAAAACACCTGTATATAGATGGACTGGTCTATGATGAGCGAACAGGTTAAACTCCGCCCAGTCAAGTGAAATAAATCAAGTAATACATTATACATCATCTACATACTAGTAAATATTTTTAAATCTCAGTTTAGATGAAGCTACTATTGCATGTTACTTTTACTCTTCAATACGAATTAATTTCGTTGGTAGCATGTATTACCGAGAGGGTGTCAGAGAACATAATATTAAGTGATTCTCATTTTCGGACAAATGTTGATTCTTAAAGAACAAATTCAATACAACAAATCACTTTTAAAACAGCTGTCTAGGAATAGATTAATATCTATATATGTGTTACAGTAAATAGATGAAATTAGGAATTACATGTAATTACTCAAATTCAGGAATTACATGTAATTCCCGATGCACTTAGTAAATACAAGTAATTCCTAAAATGGCCTAGTAATTACCAGTAATTACTAATTTCAAAATGAATTTTTACACCTATTTACTAACTGTTAAAATAATGTTGTAATATGGTCAACTGATCAAAAGTTATGGTAATACTAACTAGAAAATCAGTAAGTACTCTTAAAAAGTGATCAGCCTAAATGTACTTTTTGCTAAAGGTGCATTAGCTACAAGATTTTAAAAAAATATATGATTTTTGTTGTTAAATCATTGATGAAAATGAAATAGTGTAATTATATTTCACCTTCAGCAGCCTATCTGTTTCTATTTTGTTAAATAAGCTGAGAAACATGGTTGATGAGTTGTGCACTTGCATGTTAATAACGCAGTCATGGTCATCGTCATTATACATCACCTTCTCTGCATGATGTCTCTATTAATGACTTGCTGTCATTCATACAAAAGCCGTTAGGTATTCATCACATTCGCACGAAACTTTATTCATTACCCCTTTCAAAACTTCATTCTCTGTTCAATTTATGTTTGGAATCCACTGTTACAAACCCTCATTCAAACCAATACAAACTTCAAGCTATAATTTCGGATATTGCAAGTCACAGACTTTTCAAGCCAGTTCGCATTGGAAAAGATGAAAAAGAGAAAAGATCTTTTCTAAATCTTTCCTTTGCCAACAAAGGTCTCGATGGCGTCAACCTAGGCAATATCCTTCATCATAAATTAGTTCAATCGAAAATACCTCCTTATTTCAAAAACCAGTCTGTACCAATAATTTCTTATACCTATACCAAACCTATTGCAACTAAAATTTTCAATTACAAACGCGTTTTGCAGAATCTCGATATTGACGACTTCAAGTCTAAACCTCCTGATTGGACTTGTGCTAGTTCCCAATTCATATATAATCCTGCTGGCCACGTTATTACCGGTGACCTTAACATTGTCAATAACACTTATCTACGAAATGTGTTATCGAAAGGTCCGAAATATCGTGAGCCTAAATCCATCAATTGGAAATACAACTTTAAAATTTTGATGGACTCAGTCGAGGATTATGCCAGGCAATGGGCTAAACGTGAAAAGGAAGACGTAGACACTCTATCCGAATGGATTAAGGCAGTGGGGTCGTTAATACAAATCAGAATCAAGAAACTGAATGGGTCCATCAATGCCCATGCTACGTCAATCTTTAAAGACCCAAATGTTGCTAAACACTTATCCGACCTCCATGATAAATATCCCCGCAGACAAAGCCCCAAATAACATCGTTTTTGTCTGTAAAAGTCACTACATTAATTGCTTGATAAACGAATTAGGTATAGACAGTTCACTTGGAAACTCAACATATACCCTCACGACACTTACCAAAGAGGAAATCCTGGATAATCATAGGTCTGTTCTTTGTTCCTTTGGTATTTCAACCAAAGATGAAGAACCGGATCTTCCATCACTGTATTGGATACCTAAACTACATAAGTGTCCTTACAAACAACGGTATATTGCTGGGTCTTCCAAGTGCTCCACGAAACCTCTTTCTAAATTATTAACATCTATTTTATCAGCAATCAAAGACGGGCTTAAAAGTTATTGTGAAACTGCCTATTATAGAGGTGGCGTGAATCAGATGTGGATACTTAAAAATTCCAAAGATCTTTTAGAGTACATACAATCTAACTCTCTTACATCTTGTAACAGTATTAAAACATTTGACTTTTCTACTCTTTACACAAGTATTCCACATTCCAAACTAAAAGACAAATTGAAAGAGTTGGTATTACTTTGCTTCATAAAAAAGAATGGCCAACGTAGATACAAGTATCTTGTCTTAAGGAGGGATAAATCATACTTTGTAAAGAATCACTCTGATTCAAACAAAAAATTCTCTGAAACTGATGTTGTCAGGATGCTTGATTTCTTGATTGACAACATATTTGTAACGTTCGGGGGACGTATTTTTCAACAGACTGTCGGCATCCCAATGGGAACAAACTGTGCCCCTCTACTTGCGACTTGTTTCTTTATTATTATGAGGCTGACTTCATGCAGGAACTTCTTATAAAGATAAGAAGTTAGCAATATCCTTTAACTCTACTTTCCGCTATATAGATGACGTTCTTTCACTAAAGAATTCAAAATTTGGTGACTATGTGGAACGCATCTATCCCATCGAATTGGAGATAAAGGATACTACAGATACAGTTAAGTCGGCTTCATATCTTGACTTACATCTAGAAATTGACAATGAGGGTCGGTTGAAAACAAAACTTTACGACAAAAGAGATGATTTCAGCTTTCCAATTGTGAACTTTCCATTTCTAAGTAGCAACATTCCAGCAGCACCTGCATACGGGGTATTTATCTCCCAATTGATACGATATTCCCGTGCTTTCATTTCCTATCATGATTTTCTTGATAGAGGGTTACTGCTCACAAGGAAGCTATTAAACCAAGAGTTCCAAATGGTGAAGTTGAAATCATCCCTTCGTAAATTTTACGGACGCCATCACGAGTTGGTTGACTGTTATGGAATAACCGTTTCACAAATGATATCGGATATGTTCTTTACGTCGTAACTACAATCCCCTTCCCTTTGATGAATGTGACCTACCGAATTAGTCTATTTACCGGATTTGTAATCACATAAGCAACACGACGGGTGCCACATGTGGAGCAGGATCTGCTTACCCTTCCGGAGCACCTGAGATCACCCCTACTTTTTGGTGGGGTTCGTGTTGTTTACTCTTTAGTTTTCTATGTTGTGTCATGTGTACTATTGTTTTTCTGTTTGTCTTTTTCATTTTTAGCCATGGCGTTGTCAGTTTGTTTTAGATTTATGAGTTTGACTGTCCCTTTGGTATCTTTCGTCCCTCTTTTAACAAGTGGACCTTATTGAATACATATTCATTTGACTTTCAATATAACCTCTAGCTGGAGAGGGGCAAAATTGTCAATTCGTTTTTGATGTGTTTTGTCCAATCGTTTTTGATGTGTTTAGTCATTTGATTTTGCCATGTGATTATGGACGTTCCGATTAGATTTTCTTCCGAGTTCAGTATTATTGTGATTTTACTTTTTACCTATGTATTCAGCTATCAAAATTGTATGGGTTTCACAGCACCCAGTATCTCGCCTACTTTTGTTGTGAGTCACAGGCCTAACAAAAATAGGGGGGAAATATTAAAATTTTCCTCTAGATACTGTCATTTGAGTAGTTCTGTAAGGAGCTTCTGTCCAAATTTGGTAAAAATTCAGGATGGTTTATGAAATCTAATAATTGTTTTAAAAACGTGTCTGTAATGTTAACTGAAAAAAAACTACTCCGTTTATGAATAAAATAAAAAAAAAGGATTTTTTTTTTAAACTTTACTTCTGGATATTACCTTATGATCTTAACAAATAAACTCATCATAGCTTCTGTCCAAATTTGGCAGAAATCCAAAATATTTATCAAAATTAAAAAATATAATTAACCACAGTGTGAATGTAATGTTAACTGGCATAAAACTAAGTCTTTGATATCTTGAATTATGTCTTTAATTTTTAAACAAAAATATCAAGTTAGTAAATAGCTGTAAAAATGGCCAAAAAAAACAGTGAATATCAGTAATCACTGAAACAACTAGTAAATACATGTAATTAAAATTGACTAGTAATTACAGGTATTTACTGAAATATTTAGTAATTACGTGTAACTCCTAATTTCACGTATTTCCTGTAACACATATTATAACAGATGGGAACTTATGGAAAATTTAAAAAAAGAATCATATCTCTTTAATTTAGCGCATTCCATGTGTTCTGTTTTAACTGTTTATCAATGTCACGATCCGGTAAACTGTGGCAATAAACTCGAAATTTAATTAGCTTATTATCAACAACCAATGAATGCAATGTTCTATGACAATAATACGTTATAGATGTGGGCTAAATATGAAAAAAGGACGTGCATGCAAGACTTATTTTAAAAAAGAATATGTGGAATGATTACCATAGAGACAACTCTCCACAAAAGACCAAATGACACAGAAATTAACAACTGTAGGTCACCGTAAGATCTTCAACAATGAGTAAAGCCTTTACCGCATAAACAGCTATAGAAGGCCTCGAAATGACAATGTAAAGCAATTCAAACGAGAAAACTAACGGCTTAATCTCTGAACCAAAAATGAACGAAAAACAATACGTAACACATAAACAAACGACAACCACTGAATTACAAGCACCTGACTTGGGACAGGCACATACATACAGAATGTGGCGGGATAAACATGTAAGTGGGATCCCAATCTTCCCCTAACCTGGGACAGTGGTATAACAGTACAGTAAGGCGAACTATAAAAATCAGTTGTAAAAGGCTGAACTCATCAGATGGATAAATATACAAATATTACAGATACAAGTGGACATGGCTGAGTACTTGAATTTCTAAACAACAAAAAGACAACAGATACAGATCTGAGCGTACTTGCAGTTAACTGACTGGTAGTTCGTAGCCATTAACAACTAATAAAAAAAATCATGCATCTAAGACTAAATTATCAATCAGTACACATCCAACATCCAATGGATTCAGTGTAAAGACGTCTTTTGAAAACAGAGAAAAACATAAATTTGTGCAATACCAAGATAAAGGTATCGACAGATACTAGATCAATGAATGTGTAAATGTATATAACATACTAGTTATAATAAGTTTGCTTTTAATTTACCGATAACAAAATCAATATCAATACCAATACAAACAATATTCAATGATCTTGTTGAATTGGTAACCTTTTAGAATAATAAAATAAGTTTTTACAGCCAAACTTCAAAATCAAATCTTTATATCTATGAAAAATTTAGTGAAGGTTTTAAGTAATATATGGTAACGAAATCCCTGGCTTAATAATTTACCAGTTATACAAAAACGTCACAACAGACACGAGCATAGCGAACGAGCTGTGAAATATAAACAACGTAAGATGGTACTAAATGAAAATCACCATCTAAAACTGAAATATTAACGATAGGAAACGAAAGATCGTCCCTTTTGTCGTAAATTTTATTTAGTGTAGAGTTACCCGTTTAAAACCAAAATATCTTAATCTAGGAAAGGACAGGTATTACCGTTTAAAGGAGTACGTTCGGTAATGGACTTATTTGGCCATATTTGGCCCCGATTATAAAGTTCAATGTTACAAGACAAAAAAAATAACTTGTTTTAACTTGACTTAAAGACATATGAAAAAATTAAATAGATCTATTTTTGTCAGAGTTTACTCCTAACACGTTGATTTTTTACATCCAAAAAAGGTAAATACAATATTTTGGTATAATTTGACAAAATCAACTGGATTTCAACCAGGAAACATATAGCGCAGGCGTCGAAAAAATATTCAAATAAGACATGTGAAATATCTTCACAAGCATCATTTTTACAAGATGAGTACAACTTGTGGCGTCATAATAAAACGCAGGAACGTAAATTTTCAACAAAATGGCTTATTTCCTATCTAGTCACTGAATTAGCTATAATTATTGTAATTTACGTCAATAAATCCTTATTTGAAATTTACGCTAAAAAAGCAGGCCTTACCGAACCTACTCCTTTGATTTATCTAAAGTAAGTTTCTTTTGGTAATTTTCAGCAGTATATTGAGAAAAAAATTGATTATTTCACGAAAAAATATCATCATGATGACGATAAGTGTTATTGAATTTATCAATTAAATACAAATTAGACGGGTCTAAAACAGTGATTCATAACAGTACAAAAACAAGTCTGCTTTTAAAGGGGCGCAATTAGGGTCCATAGGGATACCTACAACCTGTCGACAAGGAGAAAATTGACAGCCTAAGTTTAGTATAAATGCATGCATTGGTTCAATTATTTCGATAACATTAAAATTTCAAGAAAATCATTCCATATGTCTTTATTAAAGGATATGTATATGAACAATGTGCTGCAATTACATGTATGTGTAGGAAATGTCCATGGTACAATAAAAAAAAAACATTTCCTTAAGCCCCTTTTCATGGTGTGATAATAAATTTCACAACTTTCTCGCTAGCCCACGTATGTAGTTGGTTTTAGATTTCAACGAACATAATTTAATAACGTATTATTATGAGTTTGACTGTCCCTTTGGTATCTTTCGTCCCTCTTTTATGTATTATTGATATATTAAAAGGCATCAAAAATTAATCATAACATTTTAACCATTTCTTTCTTTTTTACTACATACAGATTTGGTTCGATAGTTTAACTGCACCTGTTTAGTTCTTATTTTTTAGCCATGGATATGTCAGTTTATTTTCAATTTATGAGTTTGAATGTCCCTCTAGTATCTTTCGCCCATTTTTACGACAAACAGGATATATGTATCATCCAAATTTTACTGTGATGTTATTTAGACACATTTCACGTAAAATAATTGAACCCTTGGATAAATGTATTCTTAAAGTCAGGACATCAATCAAACGGCACGTAAATTTTTGTTAATTTTGCTAATTTACCAAAAACTATTTCGCAACATGCTTAACTCCGCAGAACATTTTTTTTTGTACCCCTATCATTAAATCCTGGATCCGCACTTGATTTCAGGTGGTTCCGTGTTTAGAACCACCCACATATATGAGTGGGCTGAAAATTTTATAATATTTATGGATATTATGAGAAAGAAGAAAACGCGACACCCAATTTTAACTCTATTCATTTACAGTCGGAAACCCGGTTGAAATAGAACAAAAGAATCGAAGCTCTTTGTTAGAAAAGGCGATAAATGTGTACTGTATTGTTTACTATAGTGACAAAAATTTTAAAAGTTAATAGAAACAAACAAAATTACAATTTTCTTCTCAATTACGAGGTGTTTTATTTTAAAAACACCATTTGCATATGTTTTCAATTTATCTAGTACATAGTTAAGCAGAACCATTAGATTTCAAGTCGACGACATGGGTATCTTTCAAGTTGGATGAAGAAAATGCATAACCTCCGATTTTTTTGAAAAAAAATACCACGGACGGAAAACATATCAATCTAATAGTTCAAGATTTTTCGTGTCTGCCCTTCCATTATGTGACTCAAGAAAAAATTCCAAAAAATGGATAACAATTATATCGAAGAGAAAATCGAGTGCACCTTTTTATGTTAGGGCGTGTTTGAGTTGAATATTTTGTCTTGATATCGTACAAAGTAAGATTATTTCATACATCGTCTCGCTTCAGATTCTATTATTTTTATATATCAAAGCTACAGATTGACTTTATAACACAAAATAATAACAGTACTAAAAGATGAAATATATGGGTCAAGTGAAAAACCTTTCTAATGAGTCACAAAAACAGAGAAGGTGTGTTCGAATAGCTATTTTTTTACTGAAAGTACTTGACGACAGTCTTTCAAGTTGGATGATGAAAATGCATATCTTTGAAAAAATATAATTCTTTGTGTGTGAAAACTAGGGTGTATAGTCTTTATACACTAAAAATATCTAGTCTGCCCTTCAACGGAATTTTTAATTCGAATTTTTAAATGTTTATCAATTTTCGAAAAAAAACCACCTGACAACCGATCAGACAATAGTTTTAAGTTGAATCAATGCAGACAAGATCATAAACTGATGTGCATTAGCTAGTTGAAACATTTGTCTTTTAAAATACAACTGACATATAAGGATCGTAATGATGCAATGTGGATAAATTTATCGGTTTCAATGAGCAAAATTGGTAGCGCGTCATCCCTACAATGGCTTCCATTTCTACGATTGTGAAAATGAACTGGTGTAATTGGGAGATAATTCTGACGAAGTAGAGTTCTGACTGATTTAGTAATATCGTATAGATATGAGGTAAATAAAAATCTGTTATATTGTAATTATTATATTTATTTATGTTGGCCTAATTTGTGTTGTTTGGCCTGATAGTTGTTTACAAAATAATCTTTAAACTGTGCAGTTTAGAAATCCCTGGAACAATCACAGATCCTGATGGAATGATTGGAACTTTCCATTTGACTTACATAACGATTTCAGAATGATCCTAATAAAAGATGCGTTATTTAAACTTCTACATTTTCCCAGAAATTCCGTTGTAGTTTACTAGAACATTCCTTTCCCATAGTGTTCTAGAAATTTCCGTGACAACAATATATATATATACAGGCACTAAAATTAAACTTTCAGACTTAGACATCGATAGACATTAGTATATTCACAGCATTTGGATTGACACTTTTATTCTACAAACAGCATCATACTGGATTGTGACCTTAGTAGTGAACTTAATATTCATATTGGATTCCGAGAAGATACCCAGATACAGATAAAGATAAAAGATTGGACTCATATTTTGACAGTTAGGTTGACGTAATATTTGTGTAATTCTTCGTGTAAACTTTTGTATGATAAATCTTGTTAAATTTTATCATTGATTTGTGTCTTTTGTTGGCTTTAATTTAAAGGTGATTCTGGCCGTAACAGGTATAGTTGTGTTTCTGCTTTTTATATTATGATAGTTGATTCAGAACCAACATTTGATGTCTTTTGTCTCTTCCGTCATAATAAAGCACTTACTGCTTATTCCTGGAATAGTTAGTTTATTGTCCCCTTGGATACAATTATTGCCCTCGTCTACTCCTCAGGACAATAGCTGCAGCTCAGTGGACAATAAACGTTCTATTCCACTCATACCCAGTCAATAAGTATAAATTAAGTTGATATTTTCATCATAGTTTTTGAAAAATTGCTCATGATCGTGATATATGGACTGCCCACAGGTCAGTGGTATTGACTAAGATAGCAATAATGGCTGATTCATAGGCGAGGTCATTTTCGCTGAAGCAGCCAATACCACTGTCCTACGGTCAGTCCATTTATCATGATTATGACCCGTTCTTCAATAACTATAATGTTTATTTCATTGAGAGAAACCATGTTTAAAAACAAATGCTCATTAATTTACATTGTTCAAAGCAAACTCCAGTTATTGTACGAGTTTTACAGGAAAGAACGAAGGCCACTTTATTTTGAATACTATATAAAGTTTTCTATAACTTTATAATTAACGAAAACATATGGTTAACAATTCAAGAACTTCAATATACAATTGAAAACAGGAAAATGTTTCATTTAAGAGACATCTCGTATTACAAAGACACCACGCCCCCATCTGTCATTTACATGTAAAAACAGAGAAACAACGCCCCAGCGATCTTAATACACGTAAATGTTCGTTAACTTCCGGTTTTCTGGTACTTTTTAAACTGTTAGTGACCGATGTAAATAATTACTGAAGAATAAAGAATTTCATGCGGACCCTTGTTATCCAATCCAATATTAGAAGCTAATTCTTAAGTAAACCGATATGCTATGATTATTATCACCACTAATTCCTTGCTGTTATTATCGTCATAATCTTTCTTATTATTTTATTGTAGAATGGAAATGAATCTGCGACTATTCCTGTGTTTTCTTTTATTATCATTGTTTGCAGTGGAGATAGCGAACACAGCAGGTGGAGACCAACTGAAAGAGATTCAAGAGGGTTTAAAATTTGCTGAAACAATAACAACTGCATTGAAACCAGTTGAATTTGTCGGATTTTTGGGAAGTGCTGCAGCACCAGCCATATCGTTTGTTTCGGGTACTTTAAAATTTCTGAGCTTAATATTTTCACATGTTGGAAACAGTGAATCTCAAGAGCTTTTAGCTATAAAGCGAATGTACAATGATATGGACAGACGTTTTGGTCAAATTGAAAAACGATTAAATGATATTTCGTTACAAAGTAACTGGACCAGAGTTTCAAATCAATACAGTGGCATCGAAAGTCATATAACTGCAATATCTTCACTACTAAGGAATATTTATGAAAAACCTTTGGCGCTTAAAAACATTGAAAAAGAGTATTTTATCAAAACAATGGAAAATACATGCATGCTTTGCTCAACAGAACTATATAATGGAATCATGGGGATAAATAAAGGTTTTTCTGATAACATTTTACAAACTGCAATGGTAACATCGAAATATGATCGTCCAATAATGCAAACGTTTATGATTGGGCTTTTCAAACTGCTTATTCAAGGAATAACTAATGAGTTAGCTTATAGGAAGTTTGTCCATGGCGAGATAGATTATGTAAGCTACAGAAGGCAATGGGCGGTCCGCCTCTTTAATCTTACCGCGCAAATGCAAAGAATAAATGAGGAAACTAAAAGTAAATATCATACACAGGCAGAGAAAGATATTGCATTGTTTTCACAGACCAATCCGATAAATAGTCTTCCTAACCGAAATTTTTCTGAAAATCTCTATAACTTTCTTGTTGAAAAATATGACTGGCGTGACTGGCTTGTAATTGTATACAGCGGGAAAATATGGGGAGTCCACAATCATATCAATCATGTTTGTGATGGATACCGAAGATATGGAATGTATGATAGAGATGTTTTAATTGCAAGTGTTGACCAAGCTAAACAAACAATCAATGCTTCGATTGCAAGTGAAATAATTAATAGAATTAAAACCACATATCAGTCTTGCAGTATATCGTGTAGTCCGTTACCTGCCAGTGGATATGGCATTGACTGTAGTGGCAGTATTTGTAGCTATCTCAATCGAAATGCAGAAGAAATATATTTAAAGATTCCCGGAGAAACAAGAGACTGTCGTATTTATGCCTCTGTCGGTGTGATTGGTTCGAGAGGTGATTTGTGGTATCATGGTAAAACAGGAAGGCTAGTACACAAACGTGCACCTGGATCTAATTTGTACTCTATTCATTTGTTTGGATAGGGTAGCAATGTACAGCTTGGAAAAAATAGAATTGACTATCATATTTAAGCTAACGGTTTGTTTCATGTTTGTGCTTATGTTTATAAACACTAATTTTCATAATTTCTAGTAGTTAAAATTGTAAAAATAAAAACTATTTTTGGTATGGCAAAAATCTGCAATTATTTGCCATAAAAGTATTATAAAAAGACGTGCGAAGATGCCACATATTAAGTTCCTCAAAATACGGCAAAAAGTAGATTTCGAACCCTTGGAGTGTTACCTATTCTGGATTTTTTTTACATCTGTCTTTCATGGGATCAAATAAAAATCATATATTCCTCATAATTTTTTTTTTAAATTGCGTTCCAAACATTCGTGTGAAAAAGTGTTTGTAAACATTTAAATTATTTCGGACTATCTCACTCTGAGTATTAAAATACGGACTGTCACATGAAAATTCATAGCAAAAACAATCTTGATATTCCTGTAAACCAACTTACTAAGTAAATAATTTTTACACACCAATTTTCTTATCTGAAAAATCCTAAGGGGTAATGACTTACCACGCTCCTAACCATAAATTGCTATTTAGGGCATCTAGGATATTTCAAAAATTAATAAGACTACCGACACAACTTGGTAATTCGAACGAATGAACTTTTAAGAAATAAAAGGAATGTAGTGACTGGAGTCAGAACATATAATACAATACAATATTACAACATGATACTTCATTTGACATTTCAATTTTTTTCCCCATTTGGACATCACTTGTGAGTGTTTTGTAGACGAAAAATCGTCTATCGAACAAAAATGTCAGCCTGGCTTGTAGCTATGATGACTGTATAATATATACATGAAAAAATTAATGAAATAATAAATACAAGCAGGAAAGTCCCTAATTAAATGGCAAAATCAAATTAAAAAACAACACATCAAACGAATGGAAAACAACTGTCATATTCCTGACTTGGTACAGGCATTTTCAAGTGTAGAAAATGGTGGATTGAACCTGGTTTTATAGTGCAAAACCTCTCACTTAAACGACAGTCGCATCAAATTCCATTATATTGACATCCATGCGTGAGCAAATTGTTACAAAAAGGGGTACAACAACAACACTAACCGCACCAAAAACTGGGTATGATTTCAGGTGCTCCGGAAGTGTAAGTATATCCTGCTCCACATGTGGCACCTGTCGTGTTGCTCATGCTATGACAAAGCCGGTAAAGTCTTATTTTATATTTGAACATCAATTTAAAAGTCAAAATGCTACCCGGAAAAAGAAATAACTTCACAAAAAGTAAAATCACACAATACTGAACTCCAAGGAAAATTCAAAAAGGAAAGTTCCTAATCAAATAACAAAATCAAAAGCCCAAACACATCAAACGAATGGATAACAACTGTCATATCCCTGACTTGAATAAAAGAAAACAGTACACACCTATTTGGAACAACCGTCACTCGTATAATACGAGTCGTATTGCAGTGTTCAGAGACAAACTTTACTGTGAAGACTGGGATAACAATATTGTTATGTGCTATAACAAGCAGGTGAAAAGTTACGGTTTAAGAACTGTGATATGATTTTTCCAATTGCAATTGATGTAGAAAGAAACAGGTTTGTCAATGTGTATGCGACTTGCAAGGGGTAACAACAACATTATAAGCATTCTTATCAGATGGGACAGAATCAAAGGTTATAATTTACGTAGACGGTCGATTAAAGGCTCCAGAGATTTGTCCCTTCTGGTTGTCACAAATGAGTGCAACAATTCATCTTTCCTTTTTTCAATTAAGGATGTCAGATTATATATAAAAATAATAAGAGAAAACACTCTTTTTTGTCAATTTTTTTTCATTTGAATATAAAACCCAAAGCAACATTTTATTATAGCTTTGAAAATTTTCATGCAAAACTGCAATTAGAATTTACACAAATTTTATAAAATTGTGAAAAAACGTCCTTGACAGTAAAACGTTGGTCAGTTTCAATTTCTGAGTCTGATATCATGGATATTGATGACCTATTTTTCACCTAAATCTGATACAATTCTAATTGAAATGAATATAAAAGCAGAAGATGTGGTATGATTGCTAATATGGCTTATGAGACAGCTCTCCACAAGAGACCACATGACCCAGAAATCAACAACTATTGATATTTGTACAGCCTTCAACAATGAACAAATTCCATACTGCAAAGTCAGCATTAAAAAGCCCTGAAACAATTCAAACGAGATAATTAACTACACAATGGGGGAAAAAATGATTCATAGCAACAAAAGACAACCACTGGATAACATGCACCTCACTCAGGACAGGCACATACAGAATGTTGTGGGGTTAAACTAGTTTGTTGACCACAAACCTTCGCCTAACCTTGTGATGTAATAGTAAAACACCTCAGATGACTTTAAAAAAAAAACTAAGTTTAAAAAAGGTTTAACTCATCAGATGGATACAAATATAAATACTTCGACTGGATGTGGCAGTCCTCCCAACAAAATACACTTGATTTGATAGATTTTTGGTGTTTTATTGCCACTTTTAAGCACCGCATCTAGGCTATTTCGTGGCGATCAGTTTTTATTGGTGGAGGAAGCTGGAGTCCCTGGAGAAAACCAGAGCCCTTCCATAGGAAAACTGACAGTCCTAGTCAAGATTTGAGTCAAGTGTGCCTGCAGGGGCGGGGTTTGAACTCACAACCTTAGTGTTGACTGGCCTATGACTACAGCAGTAACTACTTAGACCCATAGAACATATATGAGAGTACTCACTAGTTCAAAGCCAATAACATTTTTTAGAAGGAAAATCATTCATCTTATTCGAAGACTAAAACTAACTCAACATTTTAATAACATTTAGAAATAGTAACCATCAATTTAAAAGTAAATTGAGATCATCAATATGGTATTGAAAATCAAATAGGCATCAAACTGATCCACAAATACAAGGATAAAACAATGAAATCTAAAAAAAAAAAAACAGAATACACACACTGAAATGACTCTTCTGCTTTACCGACCGTTTATTTTATGTTGAAAGTCTTTTTGATAAAGGTTGTTCTGAAATTATTACAGAAACTTAACATTTTATAAGATCTATGACAATGAGGTCATGGTCAAATAGTGTCAGACAGACATATACACCTTACAGTTTTATAAACCAAATGTAGTTGACCTTTTGTGTATGCTAATTAATAAAAAAAAAAAAAAAGACACACACAAAAAACAACATTTGACCAATGAAACATTTATATGAGGTCAAGATAATGATACCTGCCAGACAGATATGTGCATTATAAATCATTCCATATACCAAATATAGTTGACTGTTAGCCTATAGTACTTGAAAAAAAGACAAAAAATACAAAAACTTTAAATTGACAAATGAACCACAAACTGATGTCAAGGTCTGATGATACCAGCCAGAAAGACATGTACACTGTAATCATTCCATACACCAAATATATTTGACCTATTGCCTCAACCAAAAATCACATATTCAGGTAAATAAGTATAAATATGTATTAGAGTTAAAATAGGGTATCTAAAATATGTAGTTTTATGGCAATAAATATTTAAATTGAATTGAAAATCAGACAAAAACACATTAACTTTACATTGACCAATGAACCAGAAAATGAGGTCAAAGTCAGGTGATACCTGTCAGACAGAAAAGTCCACAATACAATTATTCCATACACCAAGCATAATTGATATATTGCTTATAGTGATTAAAAAAGAAACAAAAAAGAATAAAATTAAACATTGACTAATGAACCATGAAAATGACATTGAGGTCAAATGAAATCTGCAAGAACTTATTGTAAACATATAAAATTTATAAATCATTCCAAACACCAAATATACTTGATCTACTGCTTATTAGTCTCCTACCCACAAAGTCAAGGGACTTAAGGTTTGCACTCCTTCCATCTGTCTTCCATTCAATTAAGTTTTCCACACTTTTTTCGTCATGCTTAAAGACATGGATTTGAAATTTGTATATGGTTTTATTATGACAAGTTACAGATCAAGTTTGAATAATGTTTGTCTGATGATTTTGTGCAGAGTATTGGTCCTTAAACTCAAAAAATCAGTTTTCCATACTTTTTTTTTTTGTTATGCTTGAAGACATTGATTTGATAATTGGTTTATAGTTTAATCATGACAAGTTACAGATCAATTTAATTCCAATTTTGTTCCTGTCTGATGATTTTGTGCAGAGTTGTGACTAATGGTCTTTTGAATTAGAAAATTCACTCAAATAATCATTTTTTTCACACTTTTTTTTTGTCATGCTTGAATATATTGATATTTGTTATAAAGTTTACACCATGACAAGTTATAGATCAGACTAGCATTTGGTTCCAATACAATGAATTCTAAACACATAGTGGACTGCAATACTTGTTGTATTTGAGAAAAAGGACCTATCACAAAACTTTAATCTTGATCACTGATCCATGAAGGACAGGTGAACTATGCCTGACTGACATGCAGACGTTGCAAGAAAGTAATCCTTTGGTCATAACAATTGAGAATTTCACAGGACAAAACAACTCAAATATATTTCAAGCGATGGCTGAATCTTGAAAATGAGATCAAGGACAATGGACATTATTTTTTTTAATGAAACTTTGTAACATAATATAAGGTATCTGTATTCAAAATATGAAGCATCCACGTCTTCTACCTTCTGATATTTAAAGCTTTATTAAAAAAAAGTTTACACCAGATAGTACTACCTATGTCTTGCAAAAGTCAGGAGCCTCTAACCTTTGTTAATCTTCTTAATAATAATAAACTGTTATCTCAGAGATATGTCTCGCCTTTTTGTAATTTTGATTATGCAAATGTTGAAATCAAAAAAGCAATACTTTAACATCTTTAATATCTTACAAGTTATGAAAATATTCAAAGTCAATAAACCATGACTGAGTTACATGGCTTAACAATCTCCATGTAAATGAGATGTGCCAATGCTTACACAACTGCATACCAAATACCATCAGGACCATTGACTTATCATATTTTTGCAATATTGTTGCCAAATCTAAATGCAAACATTAACTAGTAAACTATAGAAAAGTTTCAAAGTCAATAAGAGGGGGTGGGGCTATATAATCTCCATGGAAACAATACTTGCAAATGCCAACAAATTTGCATACCAAATGTCATTGACTTAACATTAGCAGTTCATCTTAAACTGATCTAATCACAACCTTATACATGTAAACTAAGATAAATTTCAAAGTCTTTATACTGTGACTGAGGGGTGAGGCTAAATATTCTCCATGGAAATGAGATGTGCCAATGCTTATACAACTGAATACCAATTAACTTTGGCCTACCACTAATGGTTCCCCTTGAATTGACCTAATCACAAACAAAAACATGATAACTCAGAAAAAAATTCAAAGTCAATAGACCATTAATAAGGGGGAGGAGCCAAATTATCTCCATGGACATGAGATATGCCGATGGCTACACAACTTCATACCAAATATCATTGATCTACCACTTGTGGTTCCCCATAAACTGACCTAATCACAAACTAATACATGTAAAATGAGCAAAAGTTTCAAAGTCAATAGACCATGACTAAGGGGGCGGAGCTAAATTATCTCCATGTAAATGAGGTATGCGGATGCTTACAATACTGCATACCAAATATCATTGACCTACCACTTGTGGCCCATAAACTGACCTTATCACAAACTAATACATGTTAAATAAGCAAAAGTTTCGAAGTCAATAGACCATGACTGAGAGGGGAGGGCCATATAATAAATTCTTGGAAAGGAGATGTGCCAATGCTTATACAACTGCATACCAAATATGATTAACCTACCACTTGTGGTTCACCATAAACTAGACCTAATCACAAACGAATACATTGTTGATGCCGCCATCGCCGACGCCGGAAACAGCATACCTATGTCTCACTTTTTGACTCAGTCAAGGTGGCACAAAAATTGAGAATGGAATTGGGGAATATGTCAAAGAGACAACTTGGCGAAAGTATACATTACAGTTGAAGGCCACTTATGGGCATATTGTGTATGTTTTTTTAATTTTAGTTCATTAATATGAGGTCTATTTTCACTGAACAAGTACACAGTTTGGTTTATGGGCCAGCTAAATTGAAAAACATACACAAGGTCTAGTTGAGGGCAAGATTTTCTTATTGTGTTGAAGATACGTTTGAGGGCTTCAACTTTTTTCTGCTTTGGTCATGTTGCCTCTGTGTTAAAGGCTAGCTAATCTAAAATAACAAAAAATATCATTTACCTAGTTTAATTAGGCTGTTTTTCTGCATTCAGTTCATTACATTCAATATAAGTAATTATCAATGTTTAACAATTTATACAGAGATGGTAGTCAGAGATGTTAAATGTAACAATGTTTATGCACATTGTCAAAAAAATATACTTCAGCAATAAAAGATCAATCAGGGTTTTACATTCCTCCATAAAATTTAAAACCGCATACATGCATGCAGGTCAAATAAAAGATTGGGAATGATTAATAACTTGCCTTTATACAAGGTAAGTATAGTTATGTATTGTATATCTACACTTCAATTACCTATGTAAGGATATTTTCAAAGGTGTCTATTATATATTAAAATACTTGGCAGCTTTATTTCATGAAATATATAAAAAATGTTATGAAAATCTGATCATTGCAACATTTTGTGATAAGTTGTTATATTTCATTACTACAGTTACAATAGTTTTACTTAAGAGTCTTATAAATCAGAAATTTTTCATTCATTATTTTGTCACATTCAAGTGTGGAGCATTATTATATTTACAATGTGTAAATGAAAAGAAAGAAATATTGTGTGTTTGGATAAACAAACATGTTTAAAACAAATTGCATGGTTAAAAGGCCAAAACATTTCAAGAGTTATAAATCAAAACTCTTGAAAAATGGTGGTGATAAAGATAGCTCTCAGATATTGAAGGTCCATACTGTATGCATTAAAATAGACAATATAAAGGTGAAAATTTGGACCACCATCAATTTGAACTCTTGTAGTGGTAAACAATGAATTTCACACACAATTTTCCAATTAATTATCCACAAATATCAACTTATCATTTCAAAACCCTAAATTGAATCAAAAAATGCCAACTTAACATAAACACTAAATTGATGAAAAGTGAAATTCAAATATAGCAGTCATAAGGTTTTTAGGAAGTATGTAGTCTGAGCATTGCAATGAGGTGAAAATAACTGACTAGTTTCATAATATAAATTTAAGGATGCATCATTATAGTTTCACATTGACAACAACTTTTTTTCATTTTCCTTTTATATCTTATTCATAAGATAAAGGCTGGATTTTCATAAGTAAACCTGAATAAATCCAATACCTGTTTAAATATTGACACACAAAAATACATTTATGTCTTAACTTTATGTAAATAACTTATTCACAACTTATACAAATCTAATACATGTACAAGAGACATTTCATCCACTACATCTATTTCTCAACACATAAAATTTGATTCTTCTGTTTATCTTATTCTGAAAGGTACTCCACATATTTCACAGACATACACAAAATAACAAAATAAATCAATTACACATTTTATTTCTAGAGCATTGATACATGATTCAATAATTCAAACGCATAATTTTTCACTTAAAATATTTTCATTTTAGATTAATTGATGAACATAAATGCATATCATCTATAAAGAATGCATAAAATATCTGACAAAAATGTTTTAATCAGTATAATCACACAAAGTAAAAATCTCCAGCTCTTTTTCACAAAATAACTCCCAAGACAAAAAAGGATCTTAAGTTATACTAAGAAAATTTGAGACACCAAGGCAAACTTTAAAACTTAATAAGAAATTTTAAGGTCAACATGTGATTCTCAGCTATAGGTTTATGTCAATACCAAGTTAAAATCAAAATAACTGAAGATTTTACACAAATTAAGTATTACTTAAACAGATTATCAATAATTTGGCATCACATTTTAACTATTTTTCACACAACTAAGAATAGTATCTCTGATCATACAAAGTATGTCTTATATTAAATATTTAATGCCCAAACAAAAAGATCGTAAATGGGATAACATCTTAGTATGTAAAATATTCTTAAACGCTATTTACATTGTTTTGTATTAAAATAAGAACATATATGTATAAATATATAATTAACTCAGACACTATGAGTTTAATCTGTCATTTTTAACCATGATCATAGAATTTTCTTTTAAAATATTTTTTCACAAATACACAGAAATTCATTAGACTTGGAATATAGTTTTTTACCAGGTAGCTAATAAAACTAGCTTTTTAAACAACTGTTTAAACAATTTCAGTCCATATTGATGAAATATTTAATTATAACAGCTACAAAAATAAATACTTATGGAAACAACAAACTTCTTTTAAAAACTCTTAAAACTACATTCATACACATGACAAATAAAGTTTGTTTACATAAAACCTACACTCATACACATGACACATATATATTGTCTAAAACTACATTCATACACATGACAAATAAAGTTTGTTTACATAAAACCTACACTCATACACATGACACATATATATTGTCTAAAACTACATTCATACACATGACAAATAAAGTTTGTTTACATAAAACCTACACTTATACACATAACACATATATATTGTCTTAAACTTCATTCATACACATGACACATAGAGTTTGTTTACATAAAACCTACACTTATACACATTACAAATATATATTGTCTAAAACTTCATTCATACACATGACACATAAAGTTTGTTTAAAAACATGCATCAAACACAATTAGTCAATATAAATGCAAATGAACGTCTGTTTAAAAAGTAACAATTCAAAACACAGTAAACATGGTAATTTAAAACAATAAAAAGCTACCAACAACCAAACATCATGACTTTAACCATGGATGTGATGTCAGAGATTCTTTATTTCTGTCCCCATAGTCATATAAAAGTTCTTCACCAGTTGAAATATCTCTTGAGGCCACAAGCATGAGGTATGGGCGGTCATTTATTTCTGTTAACTTCATGTGACAGTTGTTTTTGGTTCTACTGTGATTGATGAGGCGACCAAGACGCCCACTCTCTGCAGTTGCGTCCACACTGAAAATAAAATAAAAATGCTGCATTAAACTTTAAAAAGTTAAAATATGTTTTTGTATTTTTCAATAACAAAAAGCTTGATTGATAAGTGGACAGAAAACTTGATCAGCATATATTTCATGAATTTGTGTATTAAGGATATAAGCATCTTCAAAAGATAAAAATAGTTTTTTGATTTCTACTTCACTAAAATTTGATTGCTATTAAACAAGTTGACAGTAAGCAGGTCAACACTTATCCCTACTACAACACATTATACTACTTAAGGCATACAGTCTTACATCCTTTTATTACTAATCCTCCTTTACTTACCAGTAATTAATGGTTTTATGAGTGAAGTAATACATGTAACAGCCAATACTTGGGTCTTTGCCGTAGTCCAGCTCTTTCTGTTTGGCAACCTTCTGACTGATAAGGTTACCAGCATATTCCACAACAAAGTCTCCACGGAAGAAATCTTTACTAGCAATTACCCCACGACCTTTATTTGCAATTTCTTCAACCTACAATAAGAAATGAATGATTTCAGATACAGTCGGAAATAACTTCTCAAGTATAAATCAAACATTACCGATGCAAACAGTAGTCTTTGTTGAAAACATAAATGCACTACAGCAGATTGTGCACATTTTGAACCATGGTTTTTAATTTCTAAAATGTTGTCAACTGTTAACCCATAAATAGATCAGTCGGAAACCTGGTTAAAATAGAACAATCGAAGCTCTTTGTTAGAGAAGGCGATAAACGCTTACTGTAATATTTACTATATTGACAAACATTTTAAACGTTAATAGAAACAAATAAAATGACAATTTTCTTCTTAATTACGAAGTGTTTTATTTTAAAAACACAATTTGCATAAGTTCTTAATCTATCTAGAACATAGTTTAGCAGAACAATTAGATATCAAGTTGACGACATAGGTATCTTTCAAGTTGGATGTAGAAAATACATAACCTCTGATTTTTTATATTTTTTACCACGGACGGAAAACATATCAATTTATTAGTTCAGTGATTTTCGTGTCTGCCCTTCCATTATGTGACTCTAGAAAAAATTCCCCAAAAAGGGTAACAATTGTATTGAAAAGAGATAATCGAGTGCACATTTTTATGTTAGGGCGTGTTTGAGTTGAATATTTTGTCTTGATATCGTACAAAGCAAGAATATTTCCTACATCGTCTCACTTCAGATTCTATCATTTTTATATATCAAAGCTACAGGTTGACTTTATAACATAAACAAGAGGCTCTCAAGAGCCTGAATCGCTCACCTTAATTTTTTTGGTTAAATCTCTCATCAATGATTATTTTGGCTTTTCAATTTATTTAAATGTTCTTTGAATCGTCCTATTTTCTTCAAAAGCAAAAAAAAAAATCATTTTCTCCTATGTTCTATTTTAGCCATAGGAGCTATGTTTCTGACATACAAGGAAATGAAATATAAAATTTATACTAGATACTCTGAAACTCATTTAGCCTAAGTTTGGCTGAAATTGATACAGCAGTTTCAAAGGAGAAGATTTTTTAAAGTAAGTCAACATGATGAACAAATTGTGAAAAAAGTCTTTAAAGGGCAATAACTCCTTAAGGGGTCAATTGACAATTTTGGTCAAATTGACTTATTTGTTGATCTTACTTTGCTTAACATTTTTGCTATAAACAGTTTATCTGTATCTATAATAATATTCAAGATAATAACCAAAAACTGCAAAATTTCTTTAAAATCATCAATTCAGGGGCATTATACCTGAAAAACCAGTTACCCAATTCCGCTGAAAATGTCAGGACAGGTAGACCTTGACCTAATAAATACTTTAACTTCTTGTCTTATTTGCTCTAAATGCTGGAGTTTTTGAGATATAAGCCAAAAACTGCATTTTACCCTGTGTTCTATTTTTAGCCATGACGGCCATGTTTTTTGACGAAATAAAAAATAAAGCACAAACTTTATTTTATACACCCTACTGATCATTCAGTTGAAGTTTGGTTGAATTTGGTTTGGTAGTTTTAGAGGAGAAGATTTTTTAAAGTTAGCAAATATGATGAACAAATTGTGAAAAATTGTCATTAAAGGACAATAACCCCTTAAGGGGTCAATTGACAATTTTGGTCATATTAACTTATTTGTAGATCTTACTTTGCTGATCATTTTTGCTGTTTACCGTTTATCTTTATCTATAATACTATTCAAGATAATGACCAAAAACTGCAAAATTTCCTTAAAATTACCAATTAAGTGGCAGCAACCCAACAATGGTTTGTTTGATTCATCTGAAAATTTCAGGGCTGATAGATCTTGACCTAATGAACATTTTTACACCTGTCAGATTTGCTCTAAATGCTTTCGTTTTTGAGATATAAGCCAAAAAACTGCATTTGACCCCTATGTTCTATTTTAAGTAACGGCGGCCATGTTTTTTGACGGATCAAAAATCGAAGCACACACTTTGTGCATGATAATCTAAGGAACAATCATGCTAAGTTTCATCCAAATCCATTCAGTAGTTTCAGAGGAGAAGATTTTTTAAAGTTAGCAAATATGATGAACAAATTGTGAAAAATTGTCATTAAAGGACAATAACCCCTTAACCCTTAGACTGCTACGCGCGACTATTGTCGTTCCGATAAGACAGTCCGCTACTGCTACTCGCGACTATAGTCGTTTTCCGTACTCGTTTGTTTACACAGTTACCATGGAATGGGCGGAGTCAATATTCATGAGATTGCGGCAGTTTCGACTTGTATGGATTCTGATTGGCTTAAAATCTGCGTTCTTTCGAGTGTCTCTTGACTTTTAATCAGGTATAAGCGATAAACCGAAAGTGAAAATTTTTGATGAAAAAAGTGACAAAATGGCGGACATTGTTTGGAGAAATGGCCAACACGTTCAGAAGTATTTCAATGATAACGATTTAACAGCGGCGGACGATTAAAAGGATTTGGACGAGAACCGAAGATATAATAGACAGAAATGGAAGTATTCTATCAAAACTGCAAACAGAAGACTTTTAAAGCGATAATTACGGGGATTCCCAGACATTGTTCAAAATGGATGACATGAAACAGGATTTGCGATGTTTATCATTTCGCCTTTCAAATGTGAATCAATATTGACTAACATCGATAGACCCGAACTTTAAGTTTGTCAAGATTATATATTGATGAAAGCTTTAAAAATGAACTTCTCGTGTAAATATATTTGTACATGGAAGTAAAAGTCGGCGCAGTGAAAGTTGGAGGAAAATACCGGAAAATATTTGCATAAAAAAGGCCGTTGGTCTGAGAAGAAACTTTATTTTTTGATAATCACAATGGAACTTAGTTCTTAAAAGAGATTTTAAACTATATTGGTTCAATTCTGAAGTCATGGATACTTTTACATTGATGGGTCGTTTAATAAAACATGAAAAAATAAGTTTACCTTTGTTTACCTATTTTCGCACCTGTACAGGTAAAACATGACCAGAGACTCACACAAAAATAAAATAAATTAAAAATACAGAATCTAACAATACTTTTTTATATAACTTTTATTGATGAATATTCAATATTTACAAAGATACAGCAATTGTAAGTGAACATGTTTATTTCATCAGTGATTAAAATTTTACTCAGCATTACACAAAAGTACAATAGAAATCAATGCAGCAGTCTAAGGGTTAAGGGGTCAATTGACAATTTTGGTCATTTTAACTTATTTGTAGATCTTACTTTGCTGATCATTTTTGCTGTTTACAGTTTATCTTTATCTATAATAATATTCAAGATAATGACCAAAAACTGCAAAATTTCCTTAAAATTACCAATTAAGTGGCAGCAACCCAACAATGGTTTGTTTGATTCATCTGAAAATTTCAGGGCTGATAGATCTCGACCTAATGAACATTTTTACCCCATGTCAGATTTGCTCTAAATGCTTTCGTTTTTGAGATATAAGCCAAAAACTGCATTTGACCCCTATGTTCTATTTCAAGTAACGGCGGCCATGTTTTTTGACGGATCAAAAATCGAAGCACACACTTTGTGCAGGATAATCTAAGGAACAATCATGCTAAGTTTCATTCAAATCCATTCAGTAGTTTCAGAGGAAAAGATGTTTGAAAAATTGTTAACGACGACAGACGACGACGACAACGACGGACGCCAAGTGATGAGAAAAGCTCACATGGCCTTTTAGGCCAGGTGAGCTAAAAAATCATAGTGCTAAAAGATGAAATATATGGGTCAAGTGAAATATCTATCTTATGAATCAAAAAACAGAGTAGGTGTGTTTGAATAGCAATTTTACTAAAAGTACTTGACGACAGTCTTTCAAGTTGGATGATGAAAATGCATATTTTCAAGAAATTTATTTTTTTTGTGTGTGATGACTAGGGTTTATAGTCTTCAACCACTAAAAAAATCTAGTCTGCCCTTCCACGAAATATTTAATTATAATTTTTTTTAAATGTTTATGAATTTTCGAAAATTCCACCTGACAACCGATCAGACAATAGTTTTAAATTGAATCAATCTAGAAAAGGTCATTAACTGATGCTCATTTACTAGTTGATACATTTGTCTTTTAAAATACAACTGGCATATAAGGATCGTAAAGGGGATAAATTTATCGGTTTCCAAGAGCAAATTTGGCAGCGCGTCATCACTACAATGGCTTCCATTTCTATGATTGTGAAAATGAACTGGTGTAATGGCTACCGCGATGACAGTAAACAGGTATTTGCAACCATCAAGTCCCCAATTGATGCCGTCAGAGCTTAAAATACAATAAAGTTATCTCCTACAATTACGTCATGTATCAGTGCAGTAACGTCACATGTTATTGTCCATCCACTTCAATTTATCAATGAAATGCATGCGACTTCATTCATACAACCGAACAACTAACCCAATGTTTTGTACACGTATAAGTAGTTCTACTTATTATTTCATTTTACTTCTTATTCTTTACAAAAAACATAGAGTTAAGATAGATTGCTGATAAAAAGAATAATGGCATTTTATTTTTTGATACTGACTTCATCGGGCTCTCTTGATATTCTTGCTGATAAATCAGTATCAAAAAACAAAAATGCCATTATTCTATATATATTGATTAACAACTTGAACATTCCAATTTCAAACAATTAAAAAGTACATAAATATCTCATTTTTAAGCTTTCGACATTCCCTATACTTTGGTATATCAAAGGATTAAAGATTGTGTAATCTCTGTATTTGTAAACAAGATGTTGAGAATGAATTTCGTTATTTTTCTCCTGTGATAAATTGAAAGATATAAAGCAGGTTACTTTGTTAATGTTCACTAAGACAAGCTGTTAGAAAGTTAGAGAAACAAAACGTAGATTTTGTGGTTAAGACATTAAAAATATCTTAGGATTTTAACATTCACTAAATTATGTTACCTTCAAACCTTCTTCTTTCTTGTTTAATATTTTATCTTCTATCTCACACTGTTTGTCTTTCTGAAAAAAAATATGATACAATTTAATACTTCACTGTTTAAATAAAAAATTATATGAACACCAGAGGTAACAGTTATCAAAGTCAGGTTTATTAGCAGATGTATAAAGTGGGTCTCATTGGGGTCTAAGCGTGACGCGGGATTGCCAATTTTTTGTAAGCGTGACATGTGAAAGTCAAATTATTATGCTGTGAAAACCGAAAAAGAAGTCTAGCGGGACCTGGGAAATTATAAAAAATTGAGATTTGCTTACGTACATACTGTAAGCGAGATACGGGAATCTAACAAAACAGTTAGCAGGATCCAGGATCAGAACCCCCCAATGAGACCCCCTATAAATAAATTTGTAAGAATTTAACTTTCAAGGTTTGAATAATCTCCCCTTAATCTCCATAAATTCGTTTTTATGGAAGATACGTTTTTAACAACACCTTAAACTTTCAACTTCTTGACAGTCAAACCATGTCTAAATGTGTAGAAATTAAGACCCGTATACATAAAGCTATTAGAGTTAAGATTTGTTTTGAATGGACAGATTTTTCTACATGTCCTATTATAAATTAGTATTACAATTGGAATCTTAATTTAAGTTGTTTTGTGAATACTGCCCCTGCCTTTTATCTTAAAATGTAACAAAACAATCCATTGTGCAAAGATGTTACATGTATGTAGATGAGCAATGTTTGAAAAATAACAAACAAAGAAGATATTTTTTTAGAATGTTGAAGACAACTTTTAATGACAGACACTCTTATTTGAATAATGTAGTCAAGAGTTTTAAGAAAAGTAGAAATAAAAATTTTATACCTATATAAATAACAAATTTTGAATTTCAAAGGGATATAACTCTAACACCAAAATTGTTTACCTATACTGGTAAATAAAATACACTTGTATTAGAATTACTTCTGACTTTTTTACAGAAAAGTTTGCACATGTTAGTTTAAATCTAAATGTTTTATCTCTTGATAATAATGTTTTGTCAATGTTCTTCTAAGCAGGTGTAATACAATTTCTCCATTTTATAATCAAATGCTTTAATAAACATGTTATTGCGATTACTGCACTCTTTCAAACAAACTTTTAATATAAATATTATGATTTAAAAAGAATGTTAAGCCAAACTGTCCTAGGAAAGATTACAGAACTTTTCAAGAATGAAATAAAACAGATAATTAGCATCTCTTTCTATCATGTTCATGTTTAAACATAAAAATCACCATTAAATTATCTAATGCTGAAGACACAACAGCATCATCAACCAAACCATCACTGTCCATAATTGAGTAGTCTATTATCTTTCTATTCAGTCGAACTCTCTTAGCAGTACTACATGCCATAGCTACTCTCATTCAAATGAAATTGATTGTAAAATTTACTTGTATGAAATTAATGACAGGTGAACAAAAAGAACCAATTACTCTATAATTAGATCTTAAATGGCTTCAAAGGTGCATAGATAATTATGTTATTGTTTGTTAATTAGGGAATACAGGGTGGTGTCATAAATAATTGTTCTAATTACATGAATCAAGAAGAACACCTGCCAAAATGCAAACTAATTAAAACAATTTGCGATTTATGTTTGTATAAACAGTAATCTATAATGCTTTATATGAAAGTTTTAACAATATTTTGTACACCAAAAGTCACAATAACTTTTGTTTCTTTAAATCAAACTTCATTTTCTAATTGGTTGGAGTAAACAGATTAGAATTAAAAATATAATTCAGTTTATTTAATCTTAACATATGAAATTTTATTTAAAGACAGTTCAACCCAATGTTAGGTTTAGAGCACCATTTGAGTGTTCTAGCAACATTTTATATATCAATGACCCATACAGTAAAGTTATAACGTAAACCATTCTAAAAGTATAAATGTGATCTTTCAGGAAATTTGAACAAATATATCAATGAAACAAATTGCTTCATGTCAGCATTTGTTGTTGTTTAAAATTAAACTGTGTTCAAAACTTAATAAACTTAAAAATTGTTAAATTTAATATTATTTATTTATGTGTTTGCCTTTCAATGCTTAAAGTGTGTAAGGGGCAATAATTCTTATTATTTCATAAATAGAACAACTTTGTTGCAGTAAGTGGATTTGAGTAAATATCCCTTATCAGATTTATTTGATTCATTAACATTTCTTATAAATGTGGTATCAAATTTGACATCATCTTCAGTAGTGATTTTTTAAGGATTCACTTATAATCATTTTTTATCTATGTATACCTAATTATTAATTTTAAGAAGTGTTGGGATTGCCTCCTCTGACTCACTGCAATATTATAAATTATCAGAAATATATCATATTCTATCTTGTATGAACAAGGAATTGTATAGGTGTTGACTTTTTTTAACCCCTTTGTTAAACTATACGTTTGATATTTGAACAATAAAATATTCTGAATTGAATTATTTGGGAAAATACAAATTAAAATTTGCAAAATTTGACCTGATTATGATTACATATAAATACACACCTCTAACTCAGATTTACATCTCCTGTTACTACGCCTGACAGGGTAGAAGTCTGTCAACAAGCTGTTCTGTAGACTAGGTTGAGTAGGCTCTGCTGTCTTTCTGTAAAATAGAAGATGCAGAATTTAAGATAATTATTTTTCAACTTCTGATACGAGAACTGGTACAAGGGACTCGTCATGAAATCTGACTTTTTTTTATACTGAAAAAAAACAAACATTGCTATTTATTTAAAATTGGCTTGATCTTTTTTTTTTACTATGAGATAATTTTTCATATTATACAACTCAAGCGAAATTGTTTTTTTTTTCAGTCTTGAAGAATGAGACAGTATGAAGTCAAGAGCCTAGAATTCAATGCTATTGCTTAGGAAAACAGTGATAACCATAATATACATGGTCTTACAAATTTGAGGATGTTTCTTGGCTACATCTTATCTCATGACTGTCACTCTACAAAAGATTGTAGCTGAGAAACACACTCTTATTTGAAATCAGTAAGGGTTCCGCGGAACCCAGTGTCTCGCCTACTTTTGCTGTTAATCGCATGCTCAACAAAAATGAGGAAAAAAATAAATAAAAATTCCTTTTGATACTATCTTTTGATTGTAAGAAGCTTCTGTCCAAGTTTGGTAAAAATCCAGGACAGTTTATGAATCTAATAAATGTTTTAAAAATTTTAACTGTATGTTAAGTCCATTTATAAGTAAAATACAGAAAACAGGAACAAAATTTTAATAAATTTCCTTCTAGATAATAGCTTTTAATCATAAACAAGCTTCTGTCCAAGTCTGGTACAAATCATTTATAATGGTGTTTGTCAAATGAATGTTATTTTTGCCGAACCAGCAGATTTGGAGCCGAATCAGTAGATTTTCAGTCCACTGGTCTGACTGGCCAGTACACAAAAAATCTTAAATTCTAACCCTGCCTATACATTATGGGCATACTAACCATAAAGTGGCCTATTGACTAGAATTATCAGTTTTCCTATCTAAGGTTGTGTTTTTCTCTGGAATGTTTCCTGGCAGAAAAACTAAGTCCACTTATAAGTAAAATATGGAAAAACAGGAATTTTGTTTTTACAAAATTTACTTCTGAATACTATCTTATGGTCATAAGCAAGCTTCTGCCCAAGTTAGGGTGAAATTCAGGATAGTTTTAAGAAAGTTATTAAAATTTCAAAAACTTTAACCACATAGTAATATTTGTGGACACCGCAGCCGAGGACGGAATGGAGGATCGCTATGTCTCGCTTT